>NC_064623.1:155745571-156347357 GCF_023898315.1 Schistocerca nitens | reverse complement strand
TGCCAAAACAGAAAGAAATGAAACAGTATTTGCTTACAGAACCCCTCTATTTTAAAGAAGACAAAAATGTTAGGAGTAGTGATTGTTTCCTATTTTTGTAAACAAGTGAGACTTCAGACTGGCAAAAAGGCATGAAAAGGTGATTAAAGATTAAACAATGGAAACTCCATGTAGGAATGTCAACAATGTAGGAGAAGAGATTGCAACTCACCGTAAAGAAGACATGTTAAGTTGCAGACAGACAATTAAAAGACACTTACAAAAAGCACTTCACTGCTGTCTTCATCAGTAAAAGAGAGACACCATTCATACACACAAGAAAACCTGCCTTATGCTCCCATGACAACCAACTCCAGCATCTCAGGCCAGAATGCAACTAACATGTAGGACACAAGCAGCATTCTGGAGTGGGCAGGGAAGGGGGAATGGACAGTAGTGAATGGATGAGGGAGAGACAAATACTGCCTGTTTGAGTGTGCAGGGACTAGAATGGCAATAGGTGCAGCATCAAGAGGTTGTGGGGCTGGGAGGTGGGGAAAAAAGGAGCAGAAAAGGAGACAAGCAGGGTGCAACAGGCAAATCAACAGGATGGGAGATGAGAATGTGCAGGAGGTAATAGGACAGAGCAGGTTGAAACTGTTTGGTGGAGGGATTAGGGACAGTAGTTACCATAGATTGAGGTCAGGATAATTAGGGGAATGGAGAATGTGTTGTTACCGTAACTCTCATCTGCACAGTTCAGGAAAGCTGGTGGTGGAGGGAAGAATCCAGATGGTTCGAGTACTGAAGCAACCACTGAAATCAAGTATGTTATGTTCAGCCATATGTTGTGCCACAGAGTGGTCTAGTTTGCTCTTGGGCAATGTTGTTGTTATTATTCTGTTGGCTAGGCTAACAGTACGAGAACAAAAGTACCAAAGGGTCAAGACAGTGTCAAGCATTATAAACCCCTATAATTATGGCTTCACCCAGGATCCTCTGTGCTGACATTATGTACAATGATCTCATGAGGCAGAGGAAAATTGTTTTAAATGAACAAGAATTACAGTTGCAACAGCCAAAAATACTGCAGCAAATAGTGACATCTGATCCAGTAGTTCATGTGACCTCATTGTATCATTCAACCTTTTGCATTGTTTTCATATATAATGTGTGGTACTGAACATAAAGTATGTCTAAAAAAGTGAGTTAATAATAAGTGTCAGTGAAATGTATTAGTGGAAATTTGTGTGATACTCTTCATTTTATGATAAAATTAATTCAGACTAGAGGAAGCTAATCATGAGATAGGGCAAAAATGTCATTAAAGTAATATTGTGTAGTTGAAACAGGCCAAGACAGAGATTAAGTAAAAAGGGTAGTAGTTATGGTAGGGGAATTACACTCAGATCTATAACGAATATGATTTAATTTATTATGAGACAGGAGAACAGTTTAGGGAAGTTATTATAGACATAAGGTAGCTCAAGAAAGCTACAGAGCAGGAAACTGCTGCAGTAAGCAAACAAAGTTCAGGAACTCATTTAAGATTATGTTTTGTAACAACCATAAAATATGGAAAGAGTAAGTGGATCAGGTGTGAATCTAGCAACACTGGAGGGGTGTGTCAGTAATATGACTGAACAAAAAGCACAACTAAATATAGTACTGCCTTTAGGTACACATCACTCTACAGGACACTGAAATGGCAGAAAAGGAATTCAGGAAGATCTGCCAAGAAGTGGTGAATAAGCATGAAGTTAGTGAAAAATCTGGCCTTCTTGTAGAGTTTTCTAGAAGAGTTTCAGTGGGAACTGGGTACAAATTTAGCTAAGCAATTTCCAAAATTTAAGACCAAAGACATCTTTCACCCAACTTTTTTGTGGGCTTTTAGAAAGTCCTTACCAAGAAAGTAGATTTTGTTATTTAAAAGGAGAGGCAACTGAGTGGACAACTGCACACACTGATGAGCTGAAATTGTGGGAGAATTTCGGTCACTAAGTGTGCAGGAAATTGAATTGTTAAATCCACATCACTGCAACTAAACTGCTGAGGATATTAAGTTGACATAGAATTGCATTCAGTTGTATCAAAATACAGGGTGATCAAAGACTTATGTACATCAAGAAGTGTATATGTTCATGATATCTATTTGATTTGATAACCTGCCACACACAACATGTGCCCAAAACAGCTTCCCTGTTCAGTAACATATGCACAAACTCTTTTTACAATGTTTGAGTCACATTACATAGAACATTGACACTGATGTTAATTTCTGTTATACAAATTTTTGATTCCACCTGTGTGGAGTCTGTTTTTATAGTTTCTTCCTTTAAGGCAGCTCTGCAGGAAGAAGTTTTGATATGTTAAGCTGGGAGAACATGGGAGCCCTAATTCTTTAGAGATAATTTTATCACCAAGAAGTTCACTTAAATGATTACTTTCATTAGATTTGTGACAAGTGATACTGTCCTACTGCAGCCACCAATAGCACTCACACATTGAGAAGCCAAATAAACTGTGTAATTAGGTCTTTTTTCACAATACTGTTCACTGTAGCTTCAAAGAAAATAGCATCCACTATTCAGTGAAAACATAGAAACCACACCAACTTTGACAGTGTATGGTGTTTTCATGAAAGATAGATTTTTGGTTGACCAAATTCTTGTGGTTAGACTATTCACATATCCAGAAAGGTGAACCCATGTCTCATCAGTGAAGAAAATAATGTCCAGGTCTATGATTCCATGGCTGTTAAAAATGACCACACTATGTACAGTACACTAGACATTTCTTTATCTGGCTCCAATCCCTGGTACACTATGCACATAATATGCATGAAATTTTAACTTCTGCTTCACTTTCTGAACACTGTCATATGAAGTATGAGCCTCAACAAGTTGTCATATTTTTTGAAGGAGAATGCAGCATCACATTCAACTATAAAATGCACTGGATAGATATGTAACCAAGGAGAACAGTTCATAATAGGAGGGTCTCTCCATGGTATACAGTCACTGTAAAGAAAAAACAGATGACTACTATGTTACAGGCATGAAACAAAGCATAGGATTATGGAGAGAGAGATTCTGAATGAAATGCATTTGACTGTCAAGAGAGCAATGGATCAGTACCAGATCTACACATATTATCAAAAGTACAATTGTACGGGATATCAAGCAAAATTTTTTGCTAGGAAGGCCATAGTAAATTATCTTGGATGGAGGTTGGTTGGTTGGTTGTGATGGTGGTAAGTCCTTATGGGACCAAACTGCTGAGGTAGTAAGTCCCTAAGCTTACACACTACTTAATCTAACTTTAACTAACTAACACTAAGGAAAATACACACACTCATGCCTGAGGGAGGACTTGAACCTTCAATGGGGGGAGCCACACGAACTGAGGCAAGATGCCTCAGACCGCGTGACTACCCCACGCAGCGGTTGGTTGGTTGTTGGAGTTAAAGGATCCAAACTGTGAAGTCGTCAGTCCCTTCATCCTGTATGTACTAAGCTAGAAATAATCCTCAAAGAAAGATACAAAAAGTTAATCATGGGAAGCCCAGTTGTAACCAGGATACAATAAGAGAGAAAATCACGGAAAAGTAGGAGGGAAGAAAGAGGGGTAAGGTGGGTGACCTGCTCTGCCCAGAATGCAGTTGGAGCACACCCTCTGCATCCCACCAGTACCACATTGCCATCCATTACCCAAAGAAAATGGGCAGCACAAATCAGATAAAATTTTAGGAAAGAACATCAAAAATGGCAAACATAAAAGAGAAAGGAGAATAAAAAGGTTGGAAGGGCAGAGGCCAGGCCAGACTACCAAGCAAGGGCCATAGAGAATAAACCTCAGGCAGAGCAGGTGGGGAGTGCTCTTCCAACCCCTCAGGGTATCAGTGAGGTCTAATTGGCTCAACTCGGAGAGATGAGAAGAGACCATCCTTGCAGGTGAAACATAAAATCATGTCAGCCACTTTGGCATCATCCACTAACACCTGAGGTATCTTGTCAGGAAGTTTAAGATATCACTACAAAGCAGCCAAATTTTGGTAGTCTAGTAGGATGTGGGCCACCATCAAGGGGCACCCCAGTGACAGTAGGGTGGGTCCTCACATCTGGGAATGCGGCTGTGGGTCAGCCAAATGTGGCCAATGCATAGCCAACAAAGGATGGTGGTTTCTGTGGGAGATGCACGAAGGGAAGTCTGCCACATGATCGTCTCCCTTATTGCCCTCTGTTTGGTGAGTCCAGGGCAGAACACCAATAGCACAGAGTCAACAGAAGGTCCTGTTCTGGAACTCCTATTTCCAAAATCAGCATCCTGATAACCAACTTTGCCAAGCAATCAGCATGATCATTCCCTGAGATCCAAACATGTTAAGCAGTCCAAACAAAGACAGCTGGCTGTCCAACTTTATGGATGTCAGAAAGAAGATCCTAGATAGTTGTGGGTAATGGGTGATCTGAGTAGCACTGGTCTATAGCATGAAGGCTGCTCATTGAGTTGCTGCAGATTAGAAGCATCTTGCTAGCTGAAGAATGAGCAAAGGTTAGGGCTCATTTGATGGCCACCAATTCAGCAGTGAAGGCACTGCATCCATTCAGCAGGGAGCATAGTTCACTGCACCTTGTACGTGTGTATGCAAAACCAGTTTATGAACAAACTGCTGAGCAGTCACTGTATACTACTTCCAAACCCAAAAGTACATCTTGGACAGCAAGGAATAGGTGGTCATACACCATGGAGGCATCTGAATCTTTCAGTCCAAAAGATAAATTGAGACAGATCCAGTACTGGGTATGCACCGTGGAGGTGTACAGGATAGCTCCTTGACGAGAGGTGACAATGGGGCCAGTTGGAGTTAAGAGCAGAGACCCTGTAGCCTAACTGCAGTTGTGACCCCAGTTCTGGATCTTTATCAGGGGAGATGGATCTCCCTTCAACAGAAAAAAAATAGTAGTTTGATATTTAGGAGAACTGTGAACGTGTACAGCTTAACTGAGTAACTGTTACCAGTACCTAATCTGTAGCTGAGGGCCCCAGCCTACACAAGTAACCTGTTCACAGGGCTAGCTCTAAAGACTCCCACTGGAAGTTGGATCCCACAGAGGTATCTTGGGTCCAGTGACTGCAGTGCTGAAGGTGATGCCAAACTATAACCCAGACTCCCATAATCAGGACAGGACAGGATTCGGGCTTTGTAAAGCTCCAGAAGGGTAGAGTGGTCTGCACCTCAGATGGTGTTACTGAGGCAGTGAAGTGTATTAAGATGTAGCCAGCACCTTTGCTAAAGAGTATATATATTAATGACCTAACAGCTACAAATCTCAAAATTAGTGAGCTGTGCTAATGATACATCATTTATAGGCTGGCACTATACTGAGCATCTAGCATTCCAAAGCAATAAAGAGAACTTTGAAATGATCACAGAATATTGAACAATGAATAAAATTGCCCTGGATAAGGACAACACCTAATAATAAATTTATTGTTAAATTATTTTAATACTCATATTGAATCACTTTCTACAGTTGAAAATCTGATAAGTTGTTAGGCCCTTTGATGAATCTCTCACATGGAAAGAGCATATGATTCTACATGTGTAAAAAAGTTACTTGTAATATTTCCTTACTGAAAGATCTTGCAAATATAATGTCCCTCCCCTTCTCTTTAAAAAAGTGTACTATGGTTTAATCCACTCACATTTGCAATATGGTATTGAGATTTGGGGTGATATACTCACAGTCTACATGGACATGGTTTTCAGGCTTCAAAAGACAGCCGTTAGGATAATTGCTAATATAAGCAAATGCTGGACAGAGTCATATGTTATCCCCGATGTTATTCAATCTGTATATTGAGCAAGCTGTAAAGTAAATGAAAGAAAAATTTGGAGTAGGAATTAAAATACACGAAGAAGAAATAAAAACTGAGGTTCACCGATGATGTAATTCTGTCAGACAGCAAAGGACCTTGACAAGCAGTTGAATGGAATGGACAGTGTCTTAAAAGGAGGATATAACATGAACACCAACAAAAGCAAAACGAGGATAATGGAATGTAGTTGAATTAAATCAGGTGATGATGAGAGAATTATACTAGGAAATGAGGCACTTAAAGTAGTAAAGGAGTTTTGCTATTTGGGGAGCAAAATAACTGATGGTCAAAGTAGAGAGGATATAAAATGTACACTGGCAATGGCAAGAAAGCGTTTCTGAAGAAGAGAAATTTGTTAACATCGAGTATAGATTTAAGTGTCAGGAAGTCGTTTCTGAAAGTATTTGTATGGAGTGTAGCCATGTATGGGAGTGAAACATTGACGATAAATAGTTTGGACAAGAAGAGAATAGAAGTTTTCAAAATGTGGTGCTACAGAAGAATGCAGACGATTTGAAGGGTAGATCACATAGCTAATGATGAAGTATTGAATAGAATTAGGGAGAAGTGAAATTTGTGGCACAACTTGACTAGAAGAAGGGATCTGTTGGTAGGACATGTTCTGTGGCATCAAGGGATCACCAATTTAGTACTGGATTGCAGCATGGAGGGCAAAAATTGTAGAGGGAGACCAAGAGATGAATACACTAAGCAGATTCAGAAGGATGTAGGTTGCAGTAGGTACTGGGAGATGATGAAGCATGCACAGGATACAGTAGCATGGAGAGCTGCATCAAACCAGTCTTTGGACTGAAGACCACCACAACAACAACAACATGCAAATGCCAGTCCTCTAGGGACTGACTGTATATTCATTGTATGTTAAGACTATAATGTTTGTGAAAGAGTGATGAAATAAATGTAAGGAGAAGAGACATTCATAATTACAATACAAAAACCAGATGTGACTATCACAGGATACTCACTAATAAAAGAGCTACAGGTCTCAGTCCATTTGAAATTACAAGACAATTCTACAGTAAGTTGGCAAGTAATATAAAGCAGCTCCTTGTCAATCTTTTTAAGGGCATGCTGAAACATTTGTTAATTTAAAGTTGTTTATAATCATTTAAAGAATTCTGGGTTGCAATGCAGATGGTCATTTTTAGTGCGTTTATAAATGTAGAACTATGTCTGAGGCTGTGGAGTTAATATGAACAAATAATAATTATTATTATTATTCATTCTTTCTCTACTTTCTTAGACATTAAGTCTGGTTAAAAATGGAAAGTGACGCAGACCTTGATCAAGCGTCACTTCCTTTTAACTGTATGGTATGTGTTATATTGCATTTAGGAACTTTCGGGTAATTTAACATGTATCAATAATTACAGATTTCTGTAGTTGTATATATAAGTTTGGATGTAGCTGTATTGCATTGATGTACTGGTGGCTATTGTGTGGTATGACTCCTGTAGTTGATAGTATAATTGGTATGTCAACTTTATCCTGATGCGACATGTCCTTGACTTCCTCAGCCAGTTGGATGTATTTTTCAATTTTTTCTCCTGTTTTCTTTTGTATATTTGTTGTATTGGGTATGGATATTTCGATTAGTTGTGTTAATTTCTTCTTCTTATTGGTGAGTATGATGTCGGGTTTGTTATGTGGTGGTGTTATCTGTTGTAATGGTTCTGTTCCAGCGTAATTTGTTTTCATCATTCTCCAGTACATTTTGTGGTTCATACTTTTATGTGGGAACGTGTTGTTTGATAAGTTTATGTTTTAAGGCAAGCTGTTGATGTATTATTTTTGCTACATTGTCATGTCTTCTGGGGTATTCTGTATTTGCTAGTATTGTACATCCGTTTGTGATGTGATCTACTGTTTCTATTTGTTGTTTGCAAAGTCTGCATTTATCTGTTGTGGTATTGGGATCTTTAATAATATGCTTTCTGTAATATCTGGTGTTTATTGTTTGATCCTGTATTGCAATCATGAATCCTTCCGTCTCACTGTACATATTGCCTTTTCTTAGCCATGTGTTGGATGCATCTTGATCAATGTGTGGCTGTGTTAGATGATATGGGTGCTTGCCATGTAGTGTTTTCTTTTTCCAATTTACTTTCTTCGTATCTGTTGACGTTATTTGATCTAAAGGGTTGTAGAAGTGGTTATGAAATTGCAGTGGTGTAGCCGATGTATTTATATGAGTGATTGCCTTGTGTATTTTGCTAGTTTCTGCTTGTTCTATAAAGAATTTTCTTAAATTGTCTACCTGTCCATAATGTAGGTTTTTTATGTCGATAAATCCCCTTCCTCCTTCCTTTCTGCTTAATGTGAATCTTTCAGTTGCTGAATGTATGTGATGTATTCTATATTTGTGACATTGTGATCGTGTAAGTGTATTGAGTGCTTCTAGGTCTGTGTTACTCCATTTCACTACTCCAAATGAGTAGGTCAATATTTGTATAGCATAAGTATTTATAGCTTTTGTCTTGTTTCTTGCTGTCAATTCTGTTTTCAGTATTTTTGTTAGTCTTTGTCTATATTTTTCTTTTAGTTCTTCTTTAATATTTGTATTATCTATTCCTATTTTTTGTCTGTATCCTAGATATTTATAGGCATCTGTTTTTTCCATCGCTTCTATGCAGTCGCTGTGGTTATCCAATATGTAATCTTCTTGTTTAGTGTGTTTTCCCTTGACTATGCTATTTTTCTTACATTTGTCTGTTCCAAAGGCCATATTTACATCATTGCTGAATACTTCTGTTATCTTTAGTAATTGGTTGAGTTGTTGATTTGTTGCTGCCAGTTTTAGATCATCCATGTATAGCAGATGTGTGATTTTGTGTGGGTATGTTCCAGTAATATTGTATCCATAATTTGTATTATTTAGCATGTTGGATAGTGGGTTCAGAGCAAGGCAGAACCAGAAAGGACTTAATGAGTCTCCTTGATATATTCCATGCTTAATCTGTATTGGCTGTGATGTGATATTATTTGAATTTGTTTGGATATTAAGTGTGGTTTTCCAATTTTTCATTACTATGTTTAGGAACTTTATCAATTTAGGATCTACTTTGTATATTTCCAATATTTGTAGTAACCATGAGTGGGGTACACTATCAAAAGCTTTTTGGTAATCAATGTATGCATAGTGTAGCGACCTTTGTTTAGTTTTAGCTTGATATGTCACCTCTGCCTCTATTATCAGTTGCTCTTTACATCCTCGTGCTCCTTTGCAACAGCCTTTTTGTTCTTCATTTATAATTTTGTTCTGTGTTGTATGTGTCATTAATTTCTGTGTAATGACTGAAGTTAATATTTTGTATATTGTTGGTAGGCATGTTATGGGGCGATATTTTGCTGGGTTTGGTGTGTCTGCTTGATCTTTAGGTTTCAGATAAGTTATTCCATGTGTAAGTATCAGGGAATGTGTATGGGTCTGCAATGTAACTGTTAAATAATTTAGTTAGTTGAGGTGAACTACTTTAGCCAGAAATTTGCTATTTTATCTTTTCCAGGGGCTTTCCAATTGTGAGTAGAATTAATTGCTTGGGTGACTTCATGTTGCAAAATTATCACTTCAGGCATTTGTGGTATCATCTTGTATGCATCTGTTTCTGCTTGTATCCACCGTGCATGCCTGTTATGTTGTACCGGGTTTGACCATATGTTGCTTCAGAAGTGTTCCATGTCTTCTGTTTGGTGGATTGTCTATTTTAATGTGTGTGTTATCTATTGTCTGGTAAAATTTCTTTTGGTTTGTGTTGAATGTTTGGTTTTGTTTCCTTCTATTTTCACTTTTTTTGTATCTTCTAAGTCGTTTGGCCAATGCTTGTAATTTCTGCTTCTTTTCATCTAATTGCTGCATCACTTCTTGTTGTGAGATTTTTACCTAACCTTTTTCGTTTTTTGTCTGATATTTCATTTCTTATAAATTGTGTTAGCTGTCCGATGTCTTATCAGTTTTTCTATTCTGATCTGTAGCCTGTGTTGCCACGCTGATTTTGTAGGTTTCTTCTGTGTGTTGGTTTGTTCTGATCTCTGCCTAGTGTGTATATTTAGTGTAGTGAGTGGTCCTACATAAACCAGTAGTTTTAACTCTTCCATAGTTGTATTTTCATTTATTTTGTTGTGTATGATTGTGTTTATAGTTATTGTTGTTTTGACTTGTGGGTTATTTGGTGGTCTGTGCAAGAATGGTCTAATGTCTATATTTGTGTCTTTGTATTCTATATGTGTTAGCTGAAATTTTTCTTGTATATCTAACACATGTGTCACTTCATGTTCTATTTGTGCTTGTCCTGGTGGCTGTCTTAAGATTTTGTTTTCCTCTGATTGTTTAATTGATGCGTGTTGTTTGCTCTGGGATGCTCCACCTCCACCATCTTGGTGAAGATGGGAAATCTACATCAGCCAGGCCTTGAAGACCAGTCCCAAAATGTGATGTCTCCACCATGTTGAGTAACTGGTCATCAAGGTAAATTTCTGGTTGTGGATGCACAGTGGGAGTGTGTGTGTGTGTGTGTGTGTGTGTGTGTGTGTGTGTGTGTGTGTGTGTGTGTGTGTGAAATGTGAAACGTGATTAGTGCAAGGAAGGTTGCCCAAAGTGAAATGATGGAAAACTAAGGTCTGAAATTGTGTACCAAGTCCAAGTCAGAACTGCATGAGAAAGACCATCCAGTGGAAAGGCAGAGGGGGGAGAGGGATAGTGTCAGTATAAGCTTGCAGCACAGAAAGGGAAGCAGTGCTGCAAAGAGCCCCACAGTAATCAAGCACTTACTCGCAAAAAAGTTGTAAGCCCCCATGAGAGGGGGGGGGGGGGGGGGGGTTGCTCACACTGTTGCTCCAAATATGTAATGTTATATCTCATTAAACTAAGAACCTCTACCAATGTGGTAAGTTATTTAAAGGATTAGTTTGTAGACAGGAAAACTAAGGATATTACATAATTATAATGGTTTGCACTTTGCTAGTAATAATTTAAATGAATTTTTGATGTGGGAAGGTGCATGCCATATGTCATTACTATTTATACATAGGACCCCAAGTCATACCCTGTGAAAGATATGAAAAATTGACCAATTTTGACATGGTATGCAAGTAAATGGTTGATACCCGAGTTGACAGTGGTTTTAAATAATTTAGTTCATTATTTAAGCTACAGTAGTATAAAATGGAAGCTTTATGTGAACATCTTTGTTAAAATTGTGTAAATGGACTGATAGTAGAAATCAATCAGAAAATATCCAGGAGCACATTAATCATTACTAATTAAAAATCAAAAAATATCTCTAATAAACTAAAGCAGTATCATTTGAAAGTGTAACAACTGATTATAAAATAGATGATGTGCTTTTGCCTGAAGACCATTATCCAAGTACAAATACAAAGAAGTCACTTTTGATGGTTCTTATTGAAAAATTGACATACCACGTTCGATAGCAGTATTTTTAGGGCATGCTTTAAGTATTGAGGATAAAGTGTTTAACTATGCTGACATCTTGAGAAGATATAAAATTAAATAAGCATATGAAATTTCAAATTTTTGGGAGGAAGGCTAGTACATTACATTCACAACTTTTCCCCAGAACTGACTGGTTGGGTTTGTAATATTTTTGGTAGGGTAGCTGCAAGCTTGTTAAGGGAAAAAATATTTTACTTCAAAAGAAATGCTTTTGGTTGCACTTTTACATCTCTTGTTACTTTTTTCCCAGGGTGATGAGTAAGTGAAGTAAGATGATCTAGCCAAATCTATTACATATAAAACAATTATTTCAAGATTTGGAGAGATAGTTACTGAAGAAACAGCACAGTCCACAGTCTTGCAACAACAGGGTGTCAAGGCTAGTGTTTGTGGCCTGTGGTGTAATGGAAGAGTGTTAGCAGAAAAAGTATGATATCAGAATGGTCTCAGAGCTACAGGTTTCATCAAACCAGGTGCCTGTACGAAAGAAATTTTAAAAGACTGTAATTATAGTAATCACACATGGCAAAATCAGTGCATAGTAATATTCGGTGGTGCAAATGATATCTATAAAAACGAGCTAAGAGAAGCTACTCTACCACTAAAGACAGTTCTAAACATAATAAAAAAATCAAAGTGTTATTGTTATAGGGTTAACTCACAAGCATGATCTACCAGAATGGTCATGTGTAAATAAAGAGATCAAGAAAGCCAACAGGATCTACCAAGAAATCTGCAGATCCATGGACAATGTTTTCTTTCTTCATACAACTGATTTGGAAAGAATGTGCTTCACAAAACATGGAATGCACTTAAACGAGAAAGGCAAGTCCTATCTATGTGAAAAGCTTGGGGAGTTAATGAAAACTATTTCCATAAACAGTGAAATACTTGACCCAATTCCACTGGAGGCAGCAGAACATCCAGACAGAAGACATACCACGCAAACATTCAAACAGCAACTGACCACTGAAGATATTGAGGATTTAGAGGCCACAGAAGAAACAGTTGCAAATGGAGCAGTTTTGATAACATTGGCAGAAGAGGGATCAGTGTCAGCATCAACAGCTACTACAACAGCAGTAACAACCAGGAATGGAAAACCAATAGTAACAGAAGATCCAGGATGCAGTGAAGTGAACATAAGAACAACAGTGGTGATGGGAGCAGTGTCATTACCACAGACAGGTCAGGAAGCAACAGCTACAGAAGTGGCAACAGTAGAAGATATATCATGTAGCAGTGTGAACAAAAGAAGATTTGTGCCTCCTCCCAATCTAAAGGATTTTTTAATAGAAGGAAGGAAGAAGAAAGCCCAATATAAGTAACTATAATTAGTTAACAATATTTCACCAGAATGTTCAGTCAATAAGGAACAAAGTGCAACAGTTAGAAATTGAACTAGAAGCCACAGATAGCTTGATAGTTTGCATTACTGAACACTGGTGCAAAGGATCTGAAATTGAATACATAGTTTTACCTTCTTATGAATAAGCATGTTATTATAGCAGAACATTAAATAGGGGTGGGGGCTCATGTATTTATGTGAAAAAAGTACTACAGTTCATAGTTAGGAGTGATATGATTTGAGTGAAGAAAAACATTTTGAACTCTCAGTAGTAGTTAAAAGAACAAAATACCCTTAAAAATTGTATATACTGTGTTTATATAGGTCTCCTAATGGTGGTGTCAAAACCTTTTTCACTAAATTAATACACGTGTTGGGCAAAATATGTAATCCTAAAGTACATATTATTTGTGGAGATTTAAATATCAATATTCTGAAAATGGATGAAGTCAGCACCAGGTTCTTGAATATCTTTTACAGTTATGGTATCTCACAATGGGTAACAAATGCCACAAGAGTAACCAAACACTTATCTTCAATAATTGACCATATTCTAACAGATATTAACCATAAATGCTGTGAACTTAAAAACCTTGGGATATCAGACCACTTTGGTCAAAGTGCAAAACTTAAAATATCTACAAAGTTACAAGCGAAAGTGCTTAGCTACAGAAGGGTTTTTTCTAAATCAAAAAGGAGTGAATTTGCAACACAGATGACTGGCCAGATATTGTCAGAAGTTCATTCAGGAACACACACAAATGAAAAATTCAACAATTTCATGAATATATTCAAGTTAAAAATTGAGGAAATATTTCCTAAAGTAGTACTTTCTGTTGGGGGATCTAGTAGGAAGACCTGGGTAACAAAAGGTATCAGAAAATCCTCTGAAACACTCAAATATCTGAGCTCTATCAAAAATGATAAGAGTTACCCAGCCTTCTTACAGTTTTTTCCTTAGGTACAAGAGGAAATACAGAAAACTGTTGCAGGAAGCAAAGAGAATCCAAAATGAAAAGACCATACATGACTCAAACAATAAAAGCAGAGCCATTTGGAATATAGTAAAACAAGAAACTTAACTCAAAATCAAAGCAGATGGACATAAAAATTAGAAATAAAGGTAGTTTAATAAATAATCCTAAGGGCCTGGCAAACTTTATAAACAACTACTTTAGTAATATAGCAATATAACTGCAAGGAAAGCTTCCTAAAACAACACACAATGGTAAAGAACTATGTATCTCACACAATGCTACTACTACCCACAAATGGAGATGAAATCAGTAGCAAATTGGTCATAAATTCGAGAGTAAATCATCCACAGGTTTAGATGAAGTTCCAGTGTGTATACTAAAAGACTGCATTATCCGCATAAAAGAACCCTTAGTAGTCATTATAAATGAGTCTCTCATCAGGTTGCTTCCCTAATTATCTAAAGCATGCAAAAATTCTTCCCATACACAAAAAAGGTAATACAGAAAATAGAGAGAATTACAGACCAGTTTCATTGCTGTCTTCTTTTTCAAAAATAACGGAAACTATTATGAAAAACAGACGTATGGACTACTTAAATAAATACCAACTCCTATGCAAAGAACAGTTTGGTTTCAGGACTGGAAAGGGAACAGAAGCAGCTATAGAAAAATTTACAAGAGTAGTTCTAGAAGCCCTAGATGAAGGAGAACAAGTAAAAGGCATTTTCCTAGATCTCAGCAAAGCATTTGATACAGTTGACCATGAAATACTACTAGGTAAACTTGAAGCACTAGGAATCAGGCGGGTTGTAAATAAATGGTTTAGATCTTACCTTGCAGAGAGTGCAGATGGTAGAGGTATCTCAAGTTTCAAGTAGCTCAAATTATTTAGTGATACATCTTTCAGATGAAGAATATTTGAACATTGGAGTACCTCAAGGGAGTGTGTTAGGCCCCATTCTATTGCCTATTTATATTAATGACTTCCCACAGTGGGTAACACAAGGAGAAACAGTGTTTGCTGATGACAGCAATATAATAATTACAGACAGGACACCAGAAATGTTAAATGTAAAAGCTGAAAAGGCACTTATGGAAGTTCACAACTGGTCAAACAACAACAAAGTAACCCTTAATGTGAAGAAGACTAATAACAAACTTCTATATAAAGAAAAAACCGTATATGACAAAACTTAAAGTTCAAAATGAAACTGTAGAGTGTGTAGCCAGCACAAAATTGTTGGGTATGTATGTTGATCAACAATTAAAATGGGATGAACATATTAGGATGCTCGGGAAAAAAATTAGCACAGCATGCTATGCCTTATGAATATTAGTCACTGTGTGCAATAGTTCATGCCAGAGAATGACATACTTTGCACACATACATTCTATAATAAGTTACGGCATAAAATTCTGGGGTGTAAATGCCCAAAATGTGAAATATGTGTTCAGATTGCAAAAATGAGCTATCAGAATAATGAGCAAGAGTCACAAAACAGCACACTGCAGTGAACTATTTAAAAAGTGGGGTATTCTGAAAATCCCAAGTGAATATATCTTGCAAACTACAGTTTTTATTCACAAAAATGTTGAGCAATACTTAGCAAACAGCTGCATACATGATCACCAAACCAGAAACAGTAAATGCTTGCACCTAGACAGAATGAATAAAACTAAAACCCAAATCACTATGTTTTATCAGGGTGTCAAGATATACAATAAATTGCCAAAAGAAATCAAAAGCATTAAAGGAACTCTGTAAATTTAAAGCATTTCTTAAATAATATGTATTAAAAAATAGTTTTTACTCAATTAGAGAATTCATGCAGCATAAAATTGGCACAAATAAATGATCATGTTAATAAATTATAAAATGGACATTCTAGATTTTAACTTACCCATACAAGTATTACAGGAGACTTGTGATATATTTCTTTTGATTGAAGCAGGTTCTCCAGCATGATGTAATTCAATGATAAATTGTGTGTGTAACACACACAAAATATATATATATATATATATATATATATATATATATATATATATATATATATATATATATATATATATATATAATAGAGGGAAACATTTCACGTGGGAAAAATATATCTAAAAACACAGATGATGTGACTTACCGAACGAAAGTGCTGGCAGGTCGATAGACACACAAACATACACATGAAATTCAAGCTTTCGCAACAAACTGTTGCCTCATCAGTGAAGAGGGAAGGAGAGGGAAAGACGAAAGGATGTGGGTTTTAAGGGAGAGGGTAAGGAGTCATTCCAATCCCGGGAGCGGAAAGACTTACCTTAGGGGGAAAAAAGGACAGGTATACACTCGTGTGCGCACACACACACACACACACACACACACACACACGCACGGCAAAGAGTTTGGGCAGATATGTCAGTCGAGGCGGAAGTGCAGAGGCAAAGATGATGTTGAATGACAGGTGAGGTATGAGTGGCGGCAACTTGAAATTAGCGGAGATTGAGGCCTGGTGGATAACGGGAAGAGAGGATATATTGAAAAGCAAGTTCCCATCTCCGGAGTTCAGATAGGTTGGTGTTAATGGGAAGTATCGAGATAACCTGGACGGTGTAACACTGTGCCAAGATGTGCTGGCCGTGCACCAAGGCATGTTTAGCCACAGGGTGATCCTCATACCAACAAACACTGTCTGCCTGTGTCCATGCATGCAAATGGACAGTTTGTTTCTGGTCATTCCCACATAGAATGCGTCACAGTGTAGGCAGGTCAGTTGGTAAATCACGTGGGTGCTTTCACATGTGGCTCTGCCTTTGATCGTGTACACCTTCCGGGTTACAGGACTGGAGTAGGTGGTGGTGGGAGGGTGCATGGGACAGGTTTTACACCAGGGGCAGTTACAAGGGTAGGAGCCAGAGGGTAGGGAAGAAGGTTTGGGGATTTCATAGGGATGAACTAAGAGGTTACGAAGGTTAGGTGGACGGCGGAAAGACACTCTTGGTGGAGTGGGGGAGGATTTCATGAAGGATGGATCTCATTTCAGCGCAGGATTTGAGGGATTCGTATCCCTGCTGGAGAGCCACATTCAGAGTCTGGTCCAGTCCCGTAAAGTATCCTGCCACAAGTGGGGCACTTTTGTGGGAGTTTCTGGATTTGAGAGGATGAGGAAGTGGCTCTGGTTATTTGCTTCTGTAACAAGTCGGGAGGGTAATTGCGGGATGCGAAAGCTGTTGTCAGGTTGTTAGTGTAATGGTTAAGGGATTCCGGACTGGAGCAGATTCATTTGCCACGAAGACCTAGGCTGTAGGGAAGGGACCGTTTGATGTGGAATGGGTGGCAGCTGTCATAATGGAGGTACTGTTGCTTGTTGGTGGGTTTGATGTGGACGGACGTGTGAAGCTGGCCATTGGACAGGTGGAGGTCAACGTCAAGGAAAGTGGCATGGGATTTGGAGTAGGACCAGGTGAATCTGATGGAACCAAAGGAGTTGAGGTTGGAGAGGAAATTCTGGAGTTCTTCTTCACTGTGAGTCCAGATCATGAAGATCTCATCAATAAATCTGTACCAAACTTTGGGTTGGCAGGCCTGGGTAACCAAGAACGCTTCCTCTAAGCAACCCATGAATAGGTTGGCGTACGAGGGGGCCATCCTGGTACCCATGGCTGTTCCCTTTGATTGTTGGTATGTCTGGCCTTCAAAAGTGAAGAAGTTGTGGGTCAGGATGAAGCTGGCTAAGGTAATGAGGAAAGAGGTTTTAGGTAGGGTGGCAGGTGATCGGCGTGAAAGGAAGTGCTCCATCGCAGCGAGGCCCTGGATGTGCGGGATATTTGTGTATAAGGAAGTGGCATCAATGGTTATAAGGATGGTTTCCGGGGTAACAGATTGGGTAAGGATTCCAGGCGTTCGAGAAAGTGGTTGGTGTCTTTGATGAAGGATGGGAGACTGCATGTAATGGGTTGAAGGTGTTTATCTACGTAGGCAGAGATACATCCTGTGGGGGCTTGGTAACCAGCTACAATGGGGCGGCCGGGATGATTGGGTTTGTGAAATTTAGGAAGAAGGTAGAAGGTAGAAGGTAGAAGGTAGGGGTGCAGGGTGTCGGTGGGGTCAGGAGGTTGATGGAGTCAGGTGAAAGGTTTTGTAGGGGGTCTAAGGTTCTGACGAAGCAACCGTTGGTTGCGAAAGCTAGAATTTTGTGTGTATATAGACACAACCAACACAAACATAGACACAAAATTCTAGCTTTCGCTACAAACGGTTGCTTCGTCAGGAAAGAGGGAAGGAGAGGGAAAGACGAAAGGAAGTGGGTTTTAAGGGAGAGGTTAAGGAGTCATTCCAATCCCGGGAGGGTAAAGACTTAACTTAGGGGGAAAAAAAAGGACGGGTATACACTCGCACTCGCGTGCGAGTGCGAGTGCGTGCGAGTGTATACCCGTCCTTTTTTTTCCCCCCTAAGTTAAGTCTTTACGCTCCCGGGATTGGAATGGCTCGCACGCGCGCGCGCACATATATATACATAATGAATATATTATATATGGCTTGTATTTCATTACATTATATGACAAAATAATGTACATATTTATGTATAATGACAACATCCATACAAAGAAATTTGTTTACAGATGAATAAATAAATAAAACCATTGGCTTTGTTCCATAAGACTCCAGCCTTACATGACATGCCACCAGGGTGGGATCCTGGGCTGGGGATAGGAAGACATCATGAAGATCGACAAGAGAAGGGAGCAAATAAATGAACACTGAATGCAGCAAGCTGCTAATGTTATGATTAACATTGATGGTTTATTAAAGTATTTTTAGTAAATATCTTTCTAGTAAGAATACAGAACATTAAGTAAGACAGGATACAATGAAATATACGATATTAGCAGAATGAGGCACAGGATTTGAGAGCTAGTGGAAGTAAGTCTAAAGAAAGAAATGTGAGAAAGGCAACCAGACAGATTTTACCCACAGCACTGGAACAGCGATGTCTAAGTAAGTAATAAAGGAAGTTTCAGACTACCCTGAAGTCAAGGATAGATTTGTGCAAAAAAAAATGTTTGTTATGAAAAGAGGGGTGTACCCAATTATATGCAGTATGGTAGGAGAAAGAGTGAAAGGGGTGAATATACCAGGAAGGGTGGACCAATGCCTGTTTCTGCTTTGATGAGTAGTGGATGTGCATAGAGGGTGTGGTACAGCAGGGCACCACCTCAAAACAATTTAAGAATGAAGATATGGAAATGGAATGGTGAGGCCAGAAAAGAGTATGTCTAATGACATGCAAAAATGGGATGTTTCATCCAAAATAGTAATTGCAGTTTTGAGGATTATCACAGTGATTTGTGGTAAGGATAGTTTGAGCTGCTGCACATAATGACTGAAAATTATCTAGTAAGAGGTTGAAATCTATCATCATAAAATAGGTGCAAAAAACAACTTGTGACTAAACTGTCAAGTGCATTAAAAATTGCAACACCAGGAAAGTAGCTTACAGTCTAATGACTTGACAACATAGGGAGACTAATACAGGGCATTATCTAAGTTGAACAAGTATGGCCATTTAGGATTTGATCTGGTGTTTGTCTGAAGAGATTTATTTACACGATAGGAAATGTTATAAAACTGAATAGACACTGAGACCCTTTTTTTTAATAACTTTAGTTATGTGAAAACAGAGAAACAGTTGACAGGCAAGAGCAGAACGTAGTAACGGGGTGAGAGCACAAAGGATGGGAGAATGTGAAGACAGAAAATAATGTGCAGGAGCAAGAGTGATAGGAATAAAGGGGCACGAGAATGGAGTCCATAATCAGAGTAAGAAAAGGAGGTGGCACAATGAAGCAAAGGAGTGGAAATGGGCTGATAGTAAGTGGTGACTCAGGGATGCAAGGAAGTCATTGAGCACAGAGGAAAAAGAACTACTCATCTAAAAATGCTTGTAACTAAGAGCATTAAGCACAGAAGCAGAAGATACTCCATAACTTCTATTTACATATGCCTTCTTTAAATGCAACTGATTATTAAATTGTGTATTCATTTCATTGAAATCAAAAGGAAATATTTTTATAATATAGGTAGCAAAACATACTTTGTGGATGGCTTCATGAATAGGTCGGTTATGAAAGACATCTGCAACATTGGCATCTGCACCAGATTCTAAAAGCAGTTGTGCACAGGCTACTGAATTAAGATCACAAGCTGAAAAAAAAGACAATACATTTACAAGGTTAAAACCTACAAAGTACATACATGAATACTGCATTCTAGTAGATAACTGAAAAATTTTGTAATGTAGTCACAATGTCTCACACACACACATTGCACAGGTGAATTTGGTCACCGAGACATCAATAAGAGTTCTCTAGAATGCTCCTCAAACCACTGTCACACAGTTCTGGCTCTGAGCCATGGACAATTATACTGCTGAAAGAGGACAAGCATGTATAGATGCAGGTGGTTCACAGCTATCAGTGTGTCTTCAATTACTAGCATAGTTCCCATGGAAGTTCAGGAGACACTCTCTCATAGCATAATGCTGCTCCCACAAGCATGTATCCATGGTGCACTGCACATTTCAAGTCAGCATTCACCTCGATGATGGTGTTTGTGGAGACAACCATTGACTTAGTGTAGCAAAATGTGATTCGCCCAAAGAGCCAAATGTTTGCATTTATTGGCAGTTGAATCCTGATGGTCCCATGCCCACCGCATTCATAATTGGCTATGTTCTCTCAACATGTGAACACATAGGGGTCGTCTGTTGCAGAGCTCCATGTTCAATGTGTACAATGAATGTTGTGATCAGGAACACTTATGCGTGCACCAACATTGTGCTCTTTTGGCAGAGAGACCACAGACCACCATCTGTCCTACATTGTAGAGCAGACAAGCCTCTGAACCCCACATTCTGAAGAGTTGTGGATGTCCAACCATCACTGTCCTACCCCTTTTTGTAGATACTCACTATAGTAGCATGTGAATATTCAACCAACTTTGCTCTTTGTGAGATACTCATTCACAGTCTCTGTGTAACAGTAATCTGCCCTTTGTCAAAGTCACTTATGTCAATGGATTTCCCCATTTGCAGCTCATATATGCTAGAGTCATCCCCCATCTGTTTGCTCTGCTTATGTACATCTTCATACTTTTGTTGACGTGTCATGTACCCAAAATACCACCAGGCAGCATCTGATATAGTGGGCTGTGGTCATAATGTTTTCGCTGATCAGTATACATTCTATGAGAAGTAGTATGGAACTTCAGAAATATAAATGTCATAGGGAAGGCAGAAAATCTGCACACATTTAGTGAGGGTAGTGATATGGAAAGTAAGGACTTCTGGTCCAGAAAATATAGGGTATCATCAACAACAGCATAAAATTGTTGTATTACCTGGTTAAATTTTCCATAGATCAACTGAATAATTATTTTATCAAAACGACGTGGAACAATTCTGTTTACAGGATATGTACACATGACCAGTGTTAACATTAATAAACACATTTTTCATCCTGCGACACATAGTCAAGGCATTTTTTACTGGCTACCAGTTTTTAAGTAGACGTAAGTCAGTGGAATGGAAGGAGTTATCCAGGAGGAAAGATCTGTAGTTAGATTTAAAACTAGCTCTGTTATCTGTCTGTCTTTTGATGTTATTGGACAAATAAGATGTTATTGGACAAATAAGCAAAAATTTTTGTTGCTGATTACTGAACTCCTTTCTGAGCCAGCTCTAATAATGGGTAATGAAGGCCATTTTTCCTCTAGTGTTGTAGGTATGGACATCAGTGTTGTGCTCAAAATGTGATATAATGTTTATGATGAATTTCATTAGAGAACATATGTACTGTGAAGCTACAGTTAAATTGTCTATCTCCTTAAAGAGGCACCTACATGTGGATGAATACCACTTTTATTATTATTTCTTTCTTGTCTCAGATGTTATGTCTGGTTAAAAACTGAAGGTGACGCGGACCTTGATCAAGTGTGACTTCCTTTGAACTGTACGGTATATGTTACATTGCATTTAGGCACTTTCGGGTAATTGAAGTAGTGTCAATAATTACAGATTTCTGTAGTTGTATATATAAGTTTGGATGTAGCTGTATTGCATTGATGTACTGGTGGCTATTGTGTGGTATGACTCCTGTAGTTGATAGTATAATTGGTATGTCAACTTTATCCTGATGCCACATGTCCTCGACTTCCTCAGCCAGTTGGATGTATTTTTCAATTTTTTCCTCCTGTTTTGTTTTGTATATTTGTTGTATTGGGTATGGATATTTCGATTAGTTGCAGATGTGTGGTTTTATGTGGGTATGTTCCAGTAATATTATATCCATAATTTGTATTATTTAGCATGTTGGATAGTGGGTTCAGAGCAAGGCAGAACCAGAAAGGACTTAATGAATCTCCTTGGTATATTCCACGCTTAATCTGTATTGGCTGTGATGCGATATTATTTGAATTTGTTTGGATATTAAGTGTGGTTTTCCAATTTTTCATTACTATGTTTAGGAACTGTATCAATTTAGTATCTACTTTGTATATTTCCAATATTTGTAGTAACCGTGAGTGGGGTACACTATCAAAAGCTTTTCGGTAATCAATGTATGCGTAGTTTAGTTTTAGCTTGATATGTCACCTCTGCATCTATTATCAGTTGCTCTTTACATCCTCGTGCTCCTTTGGAACAGCCTTTTTGTTCTTCATTTATAATTTTGTTCTGTGTTGTATGTGTCATTAATTTCTGTGTAATGACTGAAGTTAATATTTTGTATATTGTTGGTAGGCCTGTTATGGGGCAATATTTTGCTGGGTTTGCTGTGTCTGCTTGATCTTTAGGTTTCAGATAAGTTATTCCAAGTGTAAGTGTATCGGACTGTGTATGGGCCAGAAATGTAATTGTTAAATAATTTAGTTAGATGTGAATGTGTTGAGGTGAACTTCTTTAGCCAGAAATTCGCTATTTTATCATTTTCAGGGGTTTTCCAATTGTGCGTAGAATTAATTGCTCAGGTGACTTCATGTTTCAAGATTATCACTTCAGGCATTTGTGGTACCATCTTGTGTGTGTGTTTCTGCTTGTATCCACCGTGCATGTCTATTATGTTGTACTGGGTTTGACCATATGTTGCTCCAAAAGTGTTCCATGTCTGTTATGTTTGGTGGATTGTCTATTTTAATGTGTGTGTTATCTATTGTCTGGTAAAATTTCTTTTGATTTGTGTTGAATGTTTGGTTTTGTTTCCTTCTATTTTCACTTTTTTTGTATCTTCTAAGTCATTTGGCCAATGCTTGTAATTTCTGCTTCTTTTCGTTTAATTGCTCTGTCACTTCTTGTTGTGAGATTTTACCTAACCTTTTTCGTTTTTGTCCGATATTTCATTTCTTATCAATTGTGTTAGCTGTCCGATATCTTTTGTCTGTTTTTCTATTCTGATCTGTAGCCTGTGTTGCCATGCTGGTTTTGTGTGTTGGTTTGTTCTGATCTCTGCCTAGTGTGTATATTTAGTGTAGTGAGTGCTCCTACATAAACCAGTAGTTTTAACTCTTCCATAGTTGTATTTTCATTTATTTTGTTGTGTATGATTGTGTTTATAGTTATTGTTGTTTTTACTTGTGGGTTATTTGGTGGTCTGTGCAAGAATGGTCTAATGTCTGTATTTGTGTCTTTGTATTCTATGCATGTTAGCTGAAATTTTTCTTGTATATCTAACACATGTGTCACTTCATGTTCTATTTGTGCTTGTTCTGGTGGCTATCTTGATTTTGTTTTCCTCTGTTTAATTGATGCGTGTTGTTCTTTGTTTGTTTGCTCTGGGATGTTTGAGTCCATTACTGTATTTTCTTCTTCTTCTGACTGCACATTATTTTGTTCCAGTATTTGTTGTACTTTTTGTTCGATGTGTTCCAATTCTGACTGGGGTATCCTGTTTTTTTTGATTATTACATGGATCTGATCAGCTAGTCGTTGTTCTGTTAAAAATTTTAATTCTGGGTATCTGGTAATAAATTTTGTGTATACTTGTGATCTGTATCCAGTTGTGTTGGTTCCTAGGCTTGTTGCTTGGTAATAAGAGAACATGAGGTGTCTTAACTTCATCTGACCATCTCATCCTCTGTCTGTTTTCCTTCTAGGGTGGTTGCAGGAAGCATATCCTGCAAAACACCTCTATTTGGATTTTAATCATTTTCCAGTTGGCTAGCAGTGTAGTTACCATTGTAGGCGGGCATAGGGCTCAAGCGTCGTCCCAGACCATGACGGCGCTTGTCCAAGGCTTCTTTAGTTCTGTCCTGAACCAACTAATCGCACTAAAAGGGGGGGTTAGCCCTATTAGTGGTTTGTTCTTTTCGTCACCTTTTACCGGAGGCCTATTCTTTTCCCAGGCCTCCACAGGGTTTATCGTCGTCGTCGTCGTCGTCGTCGTCGTCGTCGTCGTCGTCGTCGTCGCCGCCGCCGCTCACTTTTGTGCAATCAGTGCATTATCAGTGATGAGTTACCCCAGAAAATTATTCAACAAGACATTATTGTGTGGAAATATGCAAAATATGTCAGGTGGTTAATATTTTTTGTTTCCAAGATCAGCAATAATACAAACAGCAAAAGTAGCTGACATTTGTTTCAGAAGCTCAGTAGTATACTGCTTCTAGTGCAAGTTTTCATCAACATGTACACCCAAGAATTTGGACAACTGTACCATATTTACTGACTGCTGCTCGTATGCTACATCAATCTTCGGCATAACTATTTGTTGTGCAGAAATGAATATAGCTTTTTTTTCCAAAATTTAATGTATATATCTCTAATGGTATT
Organism: Schistocerca nitens; assembly: GCF_023898315.1. Taxonomy (NCBI): domain Eukaryota; kingdom Metazoa; phylum Arthropoda; class Insecta; order Orthoptera; family Acrididae; genus Schistocerca; species Schistocerca nitens. The sequence goes on along the minus strand of NC_064623.1, from coordinate 156,322,883 downwards.
TACTGTAACAGTAGTATCATCTGCAAAAATACTAATTTTGCCTATAGAATATTAAATGTGTCATTCACATATATAAGGAATAGGAGTGAACTGTACCCTATAGGACTCACTCTGTGATTTCTCCATAGTCATTAAAATTTTCTATTGTTTCAACATTGTTTGAATTATTCACACAAACACCATGGACAAACAGAAGATACTGAAAGTCAATATTTTATTATTTCGGGCTTGTAATATTTAGTGGTTGAATGTGTAAGTAGCATTCTCAGTTGAGCAATCTTTCTGGAATCCAAACTGATTTGCTAAGTGAGTTGTTTGTACTTAAATGTAAGACTAGTCTTGGGTGCATTAGTTTTTCTAATATTCTGGAAGATAATGTCAGTAAGGAAGTTGAACAAAAATTATTAAATTGTCTGTGGCAGTGATGCCTTATATACATCACTAAGGACATAACTTATTAAATTAGAACAATGTTTCAGAATTTTTTGAAATTCCATCAACACAACATGAGTTGATGTGTCTTAGAATGTTTATTATTCTATTAATTTCAGTGAAGCATGTTGGGTTACTTCTATTTGCTTGAAGTTTTGTGGAATGATACTTTTATAAATTTCCTTGCTTCTTCAACTGAACAATTTAATTGTATGTTTGCTGCTACATTTAGAAAGTTAACGTTAAAATGCTTGAAATTTGTGAACTATCAGTCACAATAGCATCATTTAGTTTAACTGTTATAAGATCTTGTATACTGACTAGCTGTCATGTCTCCTGTTTGATGACACTCCATGTAAAACCTCCTGACAGATTAAAACTATGTGCTGGACCATAACTCAAAACTGGGACCTTTGCCTTGTGTGGGTAAGTGCTCTACCAGCTATGCTACTCATGTGTGACTTGTGACCCATCCTTGCAGCTTTATGTTTGCCAGTATCTCATTTTGTACTTTCCAAATTTCATGGAAGTTCTCCTGTGAAACTTGTGCTCCTGGTATACTGATATGAAACACCACTGCAGAGTGAAAATTCATTCTGGAAACCACCAGCAGACTGCAGCTAAGTCATATCTCTGCAATTTCCTTTCTTCCAGGAGTCCCACACATTTTGCAGGAGAACTTCCATTAAGTTTGGGAAATACGAGACGAGATACTGCAGAAGTAAAGCTGCAAGGATGAGTCAAGCTGGTGTAGCTCAGTTGGTAGAGCACTTGCCCACAAAAAGTAAAGGTCCCAGGCTTGTCTCCTTGTCTAACACAGATCTCTTTTGACAGGAACTTTTGTATCAACACACACACACACACACACACACACACACACACACACACACACACACACACACACACACACACACACACACACACACACACACACCTGCAGAGTGAAAATTCATTCTGTAATATTCCATGTACTTTTAATCTTATTGTCTACATTATTTCTGTCAGGACATGCATAATTCTGAACATTTTAATGATTTTTCTCAAAATATTTCAATTTTTTATAGTAACCAAGTAATAAGTAATGTCAAAGCTTTACTTACTTTCATCTTTATATAATGTCCCTCTTCCTCTCACATTAGATTTTAATTCTTTTAATCATCCATGGTTTACTTTTTTATGGATCATATTGGTAATTTTTAGGAAAAGATTTTCAAGTATTTACAAAGATTTATTGTGGAATAAATTGAATTTGACATTAGCATTTCTATCTATATATACCTCATCCCATACCACCACTTAACTTATTCTTAAAACATTTTATACTGTTCTCGTTAGGTAAGCCTCACTGGTTTACACGAACCTGCCTCAGGGTTGTGAAGTGCCATATTGTTTATTTCCATTACTTATGCATCATGAGCAGGCAGTCAATTAGTAATTAGATACATGGTAATTTTTTCAGCTGAGAACCATCTATAAAAAATTTATCAATCAGTATCCTACTATTTTGCTGCATAAGATTTGGAAAATTTGTCACTGAATTAGCCTGAAACACCCTAATAATAATTTTAGTTCATTTTTCCTGTCCATATCTTTTAAGAAATTTCACCATAATCTCCACAAACTACTGTTTCTTCTGGTCTGACAGGTTGCTCAATAACGCATCTAGATTCCTCAAAAGTAGCTGAAACTTTCCTAGAGAGGATCTGTAGACTGTTACAAGTATCACAGAAGTATTCTGCAGTAGCAACTCACAAGTACATACTTCTAAGTTTTGGTCCACACAAAACCTATGTTTCTAACTTCGTGTCTCACTTTTACATATGTTGCAACTACTTATCCATGTTAACTCTACATGAAAGTGATCAAAGTCTCTAATCCCTGCTATTTAACTTCATCCATGTGGTTATACGGTGTTCAGAGAGTCACAGAACATTATTACTTCAGAATTCTCCACATTTTCTAGGCATACAAAAGGTCCTCTATCTTTTTGTTTCAACCTTCTAATGTTCTAATAAAACAATTTTATTTTTCTGGTAACTGTTACATCCGTTAAGATCCTGTTGTTCTTTTGTCATGTGTGCTTGTCTGAATCCCCTACACTTCTTGCAGGATGCTCAACTTAACTTTCCTTCCCCATCCATTTAGCTGCAGGCCATGATTAGTCCCTCCCTACATCGCAATTGCAGCAACAGGCACATCACACATATGAGACTGTTTCAGTCAAAAGCAATTTGCTCAATTCATTGTTTACATGGCTAACAGCCATGTTAACACAGGACTGGTCATGTCACTGCAAAACCTACAACCCCCCTCCCCACCCACTTTATAGTAACAGTATTAAACAGACACTACTTGGACAGTACTTGGATATACCCATGGTCTAGGGGTAGTGTCTTTGATTCATAATCAAAACGTCTTCAGTCCCGGGTTCGATCCCCGCCACTGCCTAAATTTTGATAAATAATCAGCATTGGCGGCCGAAGACTTCCGGCATAAGAAGTCAGCCTCATTCTGCCAACGGCCTTGTCAAAGGGGGTGGAGGAGCGGATAGATGTTCAGGGCACTCTTGTCCTAAGGGTGGGAAATTGCCCTTAAAGGCGGAAGAATCAGCAATGATCAACGACATGAGGATGCAGAAGGCAATGGAAACCACTGCATTAAGACACGTAACGTGTATCCACACGACAAGTGGCCTGTAATTGAAGAAGTGTCATGATGATCTCTCCATTGGCAAGAGATTCCGGAATAGTCCCCCATTCGGATCTCCGAGAGGGGACTGCCAAGGGGGAGGTTACAATGAGAAAAAGATTGAATAATCAATGAAAGGATAACGTTCTACGAGTTGGGGCGTGGAATGTCAGAAGCTTGAACTTGGTAGGGAAACTAGAAAATCTGAAAAGGGAAATGCAAAGGCTCAATCTAGATACAGTAGGGGTCAGTGAAGTGAAGTGCAAGGAAGACAAGGATTTCTGGTCAGATGAGTATCGGGTATCATCAAACAGCAGCAGAAAATGGTATAACAGGTGTAGGATTCATTATGAATAGGAAGGTAGGGCAGAGGGTGTGTTACTGTGAACAGTTCAGTGACCGGGTTATTCTAATCAGAATCGACAGCAGACCAACACCGACAACGATAGTTCAAGTATACATGCAGACGTCGCAAGCTGAAGATGAACAGATAGAGAAAGGGTATGAGGATATTGAAAGGGTAATGCAGTATGTAAAGGGGGACGAAAATCTAATAGTCATGGGCGACTGGAATGCAGTTGTAGGGGAAGGAGTAGAAGAAAAGGTTACAGGAGAATATGGGCTTGGGACAAGGAATGAAAGAGGAGAAAGACTAATTGAGTTCTGTAACAAGTTTCAGCTAGTAATAGCAAATACCCTGTTCAAGAATCACAAGAGGAGAAGGTATACTTGGAAAAGGCCAGGAGATAGGGGAAGATTTCAATTAGATTACATCATGGTCAGACAGAGATTCCGAAATCAGATACTGGATTTTAAGGCGTACCCAGGAGCAGATATAGACTCAGATCACAATATAGTAGTGATGAAGAGTAGGCTGAAGTTAAAGACATTAGTCAGGAAGAATCAATACGCAAAGAAGTGGGATACGGAAGTATTAAGGAATGAGGAGATATGTTTGAAGTTCTCTAACGCTATAGATACAGCAATAAGGAATAGCGCAGTAGGCAGTACAGTTGAAGAGGAATGGACATCTCTAAAAAGTGCCACCAGAGAAGTTGGGAAGGAGAACATAGGTACAAAGAAGGTAGCTGCAAAGAAACCATGGGTAACAGAAGAAATACTTCAGTTGGTTGATGAAAGGAGGAAGTACAAACATGTTCCGGGAAAATCAGGAATACAGAAATACTAGTCCCTGATGAATGAAATAAATAGGAACTGCAGGGAAGCTAAGATGAAATGGCTGCAGGAAAAATGTGAAGACATCGAAAAAGATATGATTGTCGGAAGGACAGACTCAGCATACAGGAAAGTCAAAACAACCTTTGGTGACATTAAAAGCAACAGTGGTAACATTAAGAGTGCAACGGGAATTCCACTGTTAAATGCAGAGGAGAGAGCAGATAGGTGGAAAGAATACACTGAAAGCCTCTATGAAGGTGAAGATTTGTCTGATGTGATAGAAGAAGAAACAGGAGTCTATTTAGAAGAGATGGGGGATCCAGTATTTGAATCAGAATTTAAGAGAGCTTTGGAGGACTTACGGTCAAATAAGGCAGAAGGGATAGATAACATTCAATCAGAATTTCTAAAATCATTGGGGGAAGTGGCAACAAAACGACTATTCACGTTGGTGTGTAGAATATATGAGCCTGGCGATATACCATCTGACTTTCGGAAAAGCATCATCCACACAATTCCGAAGATGGCAAGAGCTGACAAGTGCGAGAATTATCGCACAATCAGCTGAACAGCTCATGCATCGAAGCTGCTTACAAGAATAATATACAGAAGAATGGAAAAGAAAACTGAGAATGCGCTAGGTGACGATCAGTTTGGCTTTAGGAAAAGTAAAGGGACGAGAGAGGCAATTCTGACGTTACGGCTAATAATGGAAGCAAGGCTAAAGAAAAAATCAAGACACTTTCATAGGATTTGTCGACCTGGAAAAAGTTTTCGTCAATATAAAATGGTGCAAGCTGTTCGAGATTCTGAATAAAGTAGGGGTAAGCTATAGGGAGAGACGGGTCATATACAATATGTACAACAACCAAGAGGGAATAATAAGAGTGGACGACCAAGAACGAAGTGCTCGTATTAAGAAGGGTGCAAGACAAGGGTGTAGCCTTTCGCCCCTACTCTTCAATCTGTACATCGAGGAAGCAACGAGGGAAATAGAAGAAAGGTTCAGGAGTGGAATTAAAATACAAGGTGAAAGGGTATCAATGATATGATTCGCTGATGACATTGCTATCCTGAGTGAAACTGAAGAAGAATTAAATGATCTGCTGAACGGAATGAACAGTCTCATGAGAACACAGTATGGTTTGAGAGTAAATCGGAGAAAGACGAAGGTAATGAGAAGTAGTAAAAATGAGAACAGCGAGAAACTTATCAGGGTTGATGGTCACGAAGTCAATGAAGTTAAGGAATTCTGCTACCTAGGCAGTAAAATAACCAATGACGGACAGAGCAAGGACGACATCAAAAGCAGACTCGCTATGGCAAAAAAGGCATTTCTGGCCAAGAGAGGTCTACTAATATCAAATACCAGCCTTAATTTGAGGAAGAAATTTCTGAGGATGTACGTTTGGAGTACAGCATTGCATGGTAGTGAAACATGGACTGTGGGAAAACCGGAACAGAAGAGAATCGAAGCATTTGAGATGTGGTGCTATAGACGAATGTTGAAAATTATGTGGACTGATAAGGTAAGAAATGAGGAGGTTCTATGCAGAATCAGAGAGGAAAGGAATATGTGGAAACACTGATAAGGAGAAGGGACAGGATGATAGGACATCTGTTAAGACATGAGGGAATGACTTCCATGGTACTAGAGGGAGCTGTAGAGGGCAAAAACTGTAGAGGAAGACAGAGATTGGACTATGTCAAGCAAATAATTGAGGACGTAGGTTGCAAGTGCTACTCTGAGATGAAGAGGTTAGCACAGGAAAGGAATTCATGGCAGGCCACATCAAACCAGTCAGTAGACTGATGACAAAAAAAAAAACCTTGAAAATTATGGAGAGCAGTGCAATGTAACCAAAACCTGGTAATGCTCCATGACTGCTGCCAATAATGTCCAAGTGCTTGAGTGCAATCATCTGCCATGGCTGCCAGATGAGTAGGATTCATTAATAGGAGAATAGGTGAGGGAATGAGTTACTTTGAACAAGTCAGTGAAAAATTTTTTCTTTCATGGAAACTGACAGTAAAGCAATGCCAACAAGAGTAATTCAAGTATACATCCAGGTGTCACAGGGAGAGAGAGAGAGAGAGAGAGAGAGAGAGAGAGAAATGAATGGGAAATTGAATAATTAAAGGAGAGTGAAATTCAATAATCTTGAGTGACTGGGAAGCAGAAGTAGGGGAACAAATAGAAGGTAAGGTTACAGGAGAATTGGGGCTTGGTAGTAGGAATGAGGGAGGAGGAAGACTCAGTTTCAACTGGTAACCACAAAGTCATAAGAGAAGATATACCTGTAAAGTCTAGAGACATGGGTAGGTACCAGCTGGATTATATCATGGTCAGGCAGATTCCAAAATTGGATATAACATTATAAAGCATTCTGAGAAGCAGAGAGAGTGAATACATTTCAGTAACGATGAAGAGTAAGTTGAAATCAAAGGGAACTGTCAGAAAGAAACTGAAAATAAATTGTGAACTGAAGTAGTCTGAAGTTCTAGATACTGTGATGAACACCATAGTAGGCAATTCAATAAAAATGGATGAACATCTCTAAATATCACAGAAGTTGGACAGATTGATGCAGGTACAAGCGAGGTGACTGAAGAAAGCTTGAGGTGACTGAAGAAAGCTTGAGGTGACTGAAGAAAGCTTGAGGTGACTGAAGAAAGCTTGAGGTGACTGAAGAAAGCTTGAGGTGACTGAAGAAAGCTTGAGGTGACTGAAGAAAGCTTGAGGTGACTGAAGAAAGCTTGAGGTGACTGAAGAAAGCTTGAGGTGACTGAAGAAAGCTTGAGGTGACTGAAGAAAGCTTGAGGTGACTGAAGAAAGCTTGAGGTGACTGAAGAAAGCTTGAGGTGACTGAAGAAAGCTTGAGGTGACTGAAGAAAGCTTGAGGTGACTGAAGAAAGCTTGAGGTGACTGAAGAAAGCTTGAGGTGACTGAAGAAAGCTTGAGGTGACTGAAGAAAGCTTGAGGTGACTGAAGAAAGCTTGAGGTGACTGAAGAAAGCTTGAGGTGACTGAAGAAATACTTCAGCTAATCAATGGAAGAACGAACTACAACGTCATGAACACAGCAATAAAAGTAACTTACAAATGACAAAACTGGAAGTGTCATGAAAGTAAAGTTACATAGCCGGAGGAAAAGTGAGTGTATAACATGAATTCAGAAGAAGAATTTAGAATAAGTAAGGATGACTCAGGGAAGTTTAATGGTTCTGGAAGATACGTGGTCCAATAAGACTGATAGTATAGCAAACATTCCTTCAGAATTTTTAAATTCATTGGGTAAGTGGTAATCAAATGACTATTCAGCTTGGTGTAAATATTTGAGACTGGAGGCATACCACTACCTCCATGATATCATGTGTGGGTAAGTGTAGAAACTGTCATACAATCTGTTCAACAACTAATGAATCAAAGTTGCTGACAAGAATAATATACAGAAGGGAAAAAACTAAGGAACTGATAGAAGATCAGTTTGGCTTTCAGAAAGATAAGAGGACTAGAAAGGTCATAATGAAGTTGCATTTGATAACGAAAGCAGGACTTAATAAACATCAGAAAACATTTATACAGGGTTTGTCATTCCAAAGAAAGTGCTTGACAATGCAATAATATTCAAAATTCTCAGGAAAATACGTAACAAATAAAACTATTTTTGACAAAATAATTTAACTGGATAGATAAGAAATAATCTCACCCAGCAGAGCAGAACACACACATAAAAGAAGATTGTAATTAGGCAAGCTTCCAGATCCAGTGGCTCCTCCTCCAGGCAGAAGGGTTGAAGGAGAAGGAAGAGGGGTGGAGGAGGACTGGAGAGGTCTAGAAAAAGGGATAGATTTTGGGAAAGTCACCCAGCACTGCAGGTCGGGGGAGACTTACCACACTGGATGAGATTTGAAAACCTGAGAGCTCAAATGTGAGAGACAATGTAGTATGCTAGACAGAGATTACTACTAAAACATCACGCATGAAGAGTGAAAAGCTACATGAATTGTACATAACAGAGGTGGGAGGGGTTATTTAAAAATACACAGGTAAGATACTGAAAGACGTCGTCGTTGTGGTCTTCAGTCCAGAGACTGGTTTGATGCAGCTCTCCACGCTACTCTATCCTGTGCAAGCTGCTTCATCTCCCAGTACCTACTGCAGCATACATCCCTCTCAATCTGCTTGGTGTATTCATCTCTTGGTCTCTCTCTGCGATTTTTACCCTCCACGGTGCCCTCCAATACTAAATTGGTGATCCCTTGATGCCTCAGAACATGTACTACCAACCGATCCCTTCTTCTAGTCAAGTTGTACCACAAACTCCTCTTCTCCCCAATCCTATTCAATACCTCCTCATTGCTTATGTGATCTACCCATCTAATCTTCAGCATTCTTCTGTAGCACCACATTTCAAAAGCTTCTATTCTCTTCCTGTCCAAACTAGCTATCGTCCATGTTTCACTTCCATAAATGGCTACACTCCATACAAATACTTTCAGAAACTACTTCCTCACACTTAAATCAATACTCGATGTTAACAAATTTCTCTTCTTCAGAAACGATTTCCTTGCCATTGCCAGTCTACATTTTATATCCTCTCTACTTCAACCATCATCAGTTATTTTGCTCCCCAAATAGCAAAACTCCTTTACTACTTTAAGGGTCTCTTTTCCTAATCTAATATCCTCAGCATCACCCGACTTAATTCGACTACATTCCATTATCCTCGTTTTGCTTTTGTTGATGTTCATCTTATATCTTCCCTTCAAGACACTATCCATTCTGTTCAACTGCTCTTCCAAGTCCTTTACTGTCTCTGACAGATTTACAATGTCATTGGCGAAGTTTTTATTTCTTCTCCATGGATTTTAATACCTACTCCAAATTTTTCTTTTGCTTCCTTTACTGCTTGCTCAATATACAGATTGAATAACATCGGGGAGAGGCTACAACCCTGTCTCACTCCATTCCCAACAACTGCTTCCCTTTCATGCCCCTCAACTCTTATAACTGCCATTTAGTTTCTATACAAATTGTAAATAGCCTTTCACTCCCTGTATTTTACCCCTGCCACCTTCAGAATTTGAAAGAGTATTCCAGTCAACATTGTCAAAAGCTTTCTCCAAGTCTACAAATGCTAGAAACGTAGGTTTGCCTTTCCTTAATCCACCTTCTAAGATAAGTCGTAGGGTCAGTATTGCCTCACGTGTTCCCATATTTCTATGGAATCCAAACTGATCTTCCCCAAGGTCGGCTTCTACTAGGTTTCCCATTCGTCTGTAAAGAATTCGCGTTAGTATTTTGCAGCCGTGACTTATTAAACTGGTAGTTCGGTAATTTTCACATCTGTCAACACCTGCATTCTTTGGGATTGGAATTATTATATTCTTCTTGAAATCTGAGGGTATTTTGCCCGTCTCATACATCTTGCTCACTAGATGGTAGAGTTTTGTCAGGACTGGCTCTCCCGAGGCTGTCAGTAGTTCTAATGGAAGGTTATCTAATCCCAGAGCCTTGTTTCGACTCAGGTCTTTCAGTGCTCTGTCAAACTGTTCACGCAGAATCATATCTCCCATTTCATCATCATCTACATCCTCTTCCATTTCCACAATATTGTCCTCAAGTACATCACCCTTGTATAGACCCTCTTTACAGGGTGTTACAAAAAGGTACGGCCAAACGTTCAGCAAACATTCCTCACATACAAAGAAAGAAAATATGTTATATGGACATGTGTCCGGAAACACTTACTTTCCATGTTAGAGCTCATTTTATTACTTCTCTTCAAATCACATTAATCATGGAATGGAAACACACAGCAACAGAACGTACCAGCGTGACTTCAAACACTTTGTTACAGGAAATGTTCAAAATGTCCTCCATTAGCGCGGATACATGCATCCACCCTCTGTCACATGGAATCCCTTATGGGCTGATGCAGCCCTGGAGAATGGTGTATTGTATCACAGCCGTCCACAATACAAGCACGAAGAGTCTACTTTTGGTACCCTGGGGTTGCGTAGACAAGAGCTTTCAAGTGCCCCTAAAAATGAAAGTCAAGAGGGTTGAGGTCAGGAGAGCGTGGAGGCCATGGAATTGGTCTGCCTCTACCAATCCATCGGTCACCGAATCTGTTGTTGAGAAGCGTACGAACACTTCAACTGAAATGTGCAGGAGCTCCATCGTGCATGAACCACATGTTGTGTCGTACTTGTAAAGGCACATGTTCTAGCAGCACAGGTAGAGTATCCCGTATGAAATCGTGATAACGTGCTCCATTGAGTGTAGGTGGAAGAACATGGGGCCCAATCAAGACATCACCAACAATGCCTGCCCAAATGTTCACAGAAAATCTGTGTTTATGACGGATTCTCGTTAGCCCACACATGTTGATTGTGAAAATTTACAATTTGATCACATTGGAATGAAGCCTCATCTGTAAAGAGAACATTTGCACTGAAATGAGGATTGACACTTTGTTGGATGAACCATTCGCAGAAGTGTACCCGTGGAGGCCAATCAGCTGCTGATAGTGCCTGCACACGCTGTACATGGTACGGAAACAACTGGTTCTCCCGTAGCACTCTCCATACAGTGACGTGGTCAATGTTACCTTGTATAGCAGCTACTTCTCTGACACTGACATTAGGGTTATCGTCACCCTGCACAAAGAATTGCCTCATCCATTGCAGGTGTCCTCGTCATTCTAGGTCTTCCCCAGTCACGAGTCATAGTCTGGAACGTTCAGTGCTCCCTAAGATGCCGATCAATTGCTTCGAACGTCTTCCTGTCAGGACACCTTCATTCTGGAAATCTATCTCAATACAAACATACCACGCCACGGCTATTGCCCCGTGCTAATCCATACGTCAAATGGGCATCTGCCAACTCTGCATTTGTAAACACTGCGCTGACTGCAAAACCACGTTCGTGATCGACACTAACCTGTTGATGCTACATACTGATGTGCTTGATGCTAGTACTGTAGAGCAATGAGTCGCATGTCAACGCAAGCACTGAAGTCAACATTACCTTCCTTCAATTGGGCCAACTGGCGGTGAATCGAGGAAGTACAGTACATACTGACGAAACTAAAATGAGCTCTAACATGGAAATTAAGCATTTCCGGACACATGTCCACATAGCATCTTTTCTTTATTTGTGTGTGAGGAATGTTTCCTGAAAGTTTGGCCGTACCTTTTGTAACACCCTGTATACTCCTACCACCTTTCTGCTTTCCCTTCTTTGCTTAGAACTGGGTTTACATCTGAGCTCTTTATATTCATACAAGTGATTCTCTTATCTCCAAATGTCTAACTTTCCTGCAGGTAGTTGCTATCTTACCCCTAGTGAGATAAGCCTCTGCATCCTTACATTTGTCCTCTAGCCATCCCTGCTTAGCCATTTTGCACTTCCTGTCGATCTCATTTTTGAGACATTTGTATTCCTTTTTGCCTGCTTCATTTACTACATTTTTATATTTTCTCCTTTCATCAATTAAATTCAATATTTCTTCTGTTACCCAAGGATTTCTACTAGCCCATATCTTTTTACCTACTTGACCCTCTGCTGCCTTCACTACTTCATCCCTCAAAGCTACCCATTCTTCTACTGTATTTCTTTCCCCCATTCCTGTCAGTTGTTCCCTTATGCTCTCCCTGAAACACTGTACAACCTCTGGTTTGCTCAATTTATCCAGGTCCCATCTCCTTAAATTCCCACCTTTTTGCAGTTTCTTCAGTTTTAATCTACAGTTCATAGCCAATAGATTGTGGCACAGTCCACATCTGCCCCCTGGAAATATCTGACAATTTAAAACCTGGTTCCTAAATCTCTGTCTTACCATTATATAATCTATAAAACCTGTCAGTATATCCAGGCTTCTTCCATGTATGCAATCTTCTTTTATGATTCTTGAACCAAGTGTTAGCTATGATTAAGTTATGCTCTGTGCAAAATTCTACCAGGCAGATTCCTCTTTCATTTCTTACCCCCAATCCATATTCACCTACTACATTTCCTTCTCTCCCTTTTCCTACTACCGAACTCCAGTCACCAATGACTATTAAATTTTCATCTCCCTTCACTATCTGAATAATTTCTTTTATTTCATCATACATTTCTTCAATTTCTTTGGCATCTGCAGAGCTAGTTGGCATATAAACTTGTACTACTGTAGTAGGCATGGGCTTCGTGTCTATCTTGGCCACAATAATGCGTTCACTATGCACATTCAAGACCAGGATAATACTGTGTGACAAGCAGTGTGCTCCAAAGCTGTTTGGATCAGCAGTACCTTCATTGGACATGATGGCCCAGGAAATTGCTTTTGAACTAGGCTGGTGGGGTAACTATGTCCACTGAAGGCTGAGGTGAGAATGGTGGGGTATTGCTGTAAGGAGTCTTCAGCCAAACAAATAGGTTTGCCTTGAATGTCAAGGCTGTATGGGAGCTAACGTTTGACATGGAAAGGAAGAAAACTGTCAATGTAACTACCACTGTTTATTAGTAGGTTTAATTGGACAGAAATGTGTAGCTGGCCTTCAGTAAGGATGAGATCAAGATTAAGGAAAGTGGCATGGGATTCAGAGTAGGACCATGTGAAATTTAATTGGGAGAAGGTACTCATGGATTCCAGGAATTTTAACGATTCCACCTCACCCCGAGTCCCTATGGTATAGATGTCATCAATGTATCTAAACCAAACAAGAGGCTGAAGACTTATGGATTCCTGAAAGCCTCCTCCAAGTGACCGATGAAAAGGCTGGCATAGGAAGGAGCCATGCTGGTTCCCATGGCTGTACCCTGTATCATTTGTATGTCTGCCCCTCAAAGGTGAAGCAGTTGTTGGTAAGTATGAAGTTGATTAAGGTGAGTAGTAAGGATGCCATAGGTTTGGAATCAGGTGGGTGCTGACTGAGGAAATGTTCAGCAGCAGACAGACCATGTATGATGGGGCATGTTGGTATAGAGGGAGGTGGTATCAATGGTGACAAGCAAGGTGTGTGGTAGGAGTAGGACAGGCATTGATTTCAGACAATGTAGGCAGTGGTTGCTATCTTTGATATAGGAGGGGAGTGTCTTTTAATATGGGTTGCAGGTGCTGATCAACTAAAGTGGGGGGGGGGGGGGGGGAGGGCAGGGGCAGGATGATTGAGCTTGTGGACCTTAGGGAGAAGGTAAAAGGTTGGGGGTGGGGTGGTTCGGGTGGGGTGAGTTGTTCTATGGATTGAGGTGTTAGTCCTTGTGAGGAGCCTGAGGTTTTAAGGAGGGATTGCAGGTCAGTTTGAATCACAGGGATGGGATCTTGATGGCAGACACTGTATGGAGAGGTGTCAGCTGGCAGAAACTCCTTTTGGTCAAGTACTGCATTGGTACATCCTTTGTCTCCTGGCACAATAATGGAGTTATCAGCTTTTAGGGAATGTAGTGCCTGGAGTTCTGGAGAGGGCAGGTTAGGGTCATGTTGTAGGGACTTAAGGAAGGGTTGTGATGCAATGCTAGATTGAGGAATTCTTGGAAGGGTTGTAAGGGGTGATTTTTGAGGTAGTGGAGGAGGATGAAGTTGGGACCATGGTCTGAACTGTTTAAGGCAGGGTTCAATGTCAGGTTGCTGTTGGAAAGATTTTGGGATTGGGTTGCAAAGTAATATTTCCAGTTGATATATGTTAATGAAAGTAGGTCCTTCACCGAAACAGCATGATCTAATGCAGGTTCAGGGCTGAAAGTGGAACCTCTAGATAATACATATTCATGGGGGGAGTGCTTTAGATGAGAGGTCAAGGACACTGTGCTGTTGTGACTGGTTCTTTTCGTTATGGATTATTCTTAGTCTGGGAGGGAACAGTGAAGGCTGTGGGGTGCTAAGCAGATCGGCCGAGCTTGGGTTGTAGGAGAGAAGTGGTGGTTGATGGTGTGGCTGTTTCGGGAGCTGCAGAGGGACACAAAGGGAAACATCACTGCCCAGATAGTTTAGCAGAAGGTGGGATAGCTTTATGAGGTGAAGTCTGGCATGCTGGTGGAGCCTGAAGTTGGCTTGGTGGATGATACCATCAAAGGAAGCATGAGGGATAGATATGTACAGGGTTTTGTAGGAGGAGAGACGTCTGGTGGAGTGGAAATTGGCTGATGAGGCACATAGGTCACAGAATATCTGGGTAGGAGCAAGAGATTACTGTACTTTAAACAGTAATTTACGAATTTGTATACAACAATTTACAGTTCATTACACTGTATGGCTTTCTACTGATAGTCTTTCCCCAATTTATTCACAAATTTGACTATTTTCTTTCCCACCCTCCACCTATCATGCTTATACAAAGTTCTTTCACGTTTTTGTGCCTGTTTTTTGCTAAATCGCTCTGAACGACTATTATTGCCGTCTCTTACATCTCTTTAACTGCCAAGCTAAGTAGTTTACATGTTCTCCTGCGCGTCTCTCTTCCTGTTTACAAAGTTTTTAAAAATTTCGTCCGATTTAACTACCTTTGCAATCGATTTTTATTCCTTTTTTCCAATTTCTTTACTGTCATATATATATCACCTACTAATTACCACGTTTCTTCTTTGCTTTTCTTCCATTTTTCTATCTTTCCCATCTCCTGCTCTCATTTTGACACACACACAATTTCTAACTCTCCAAACTGACCTCTCTGGCCATGATGAATCCCTTCTCATATTACAGCCATTATTTCTGAAAACACGAATTTGCACTATCAGAACTGAGGTCCCACATTCTAATTCTTGAAAGCTGTTTGTGCCTTGGAGTTACTCCAAAAGGCCTAACACAAAGTCCCTGTTGGCAGATGTAATCCTACTCTATACCAGGATCTTTTAAAGTTTCTTACCTGGCTAATCTGTGACCTATGTGCCTCATCAGCCAATTTCCATTCCACCAGATGTCTCTCCTTCTACAAAATCCTGCAGGTATCTGCTCCTCATGTTTCCTTGGATGGTATCATCCACCAAGCCAATTTCAGACTGCAATATCGTGCTAGACATTACCTCAAAAAGCTGTCCCACAGTCTCCTAAATGATGGTGTTACCCTTCCTGACCCTCAGCAGCTCCCTAAACAGCCACACCATCAACCACCATTCCTCTCTTACAAACCAAGCTTGGCCAACCTGCTTAACGTCCCATAGCCTTTAAGATCACCTCCCAGACTAAGAACAACCAATAATCACAAGAACCAATCACAACAGTACAGTGTCCTTGACCTCTCATCTAAAACACTCCCCCTCCTGAATTATACATATTATCTAAGGGTCTCACTTTCAGCCCTAAACCTACATTTTATCATGCTGCTTTTGTTAAGGACCTGTTTTCCTTTACAGTAGTGTCAATTGGAATTATCAGTTTGGAACCCAATCCCAGAATCTTTCCAACAACAAACCTGACATTGAACCCTACCTTGAGCAATTCAGACCATGATCTCAACTTGATCCACCACCACTACTTGTAAAAATCGCCCCTTACAAGCCTTCCAAGAATTCCTCATGTCTAACATTGCATCACAACCCTTCCTTAGGTCCCTACAACATGACCCTAACCTGCCCTCTCCAGAACTCCAGGCACTACATTCCCTAAAAGCTGATCACTCCATCATTAGTGTCCCAGGAGACAAAGGATTTACCACTGTAGTATTTGACCAAAAGGAATTTACACCAGCTGTCTGACATACAGTGTCTGCCATCAAGATCCCATCCCTGTGATTCAAACTGCTGATCTGTTGTCCCTCCTTAAAATCTCAGGCCCCTCTCAAGGACTAACACCTCATTCCATAAAACTACTCTGCAACCAAACCATGTGCTCCCACCTTTTACCTTCTTCCTAATATCCACCAACCCAATCATCCTGGCTGCCCTATAGTTGCTGGCTTCAAAGCACCTACTGAATGTATATCTGCCTTAGCTGATCAGCACCTGCAACCCATAGTACAAAGACTCTCCTCCTATATCAAAGATAACCATTTCGTAGATTGTCCAAAATGTGTGCCCACCCCACTCCTACCACACTCTCTGCTTGTCACCATTGATGCTACCTCCCTCTATAACAACATCCCCCAGGCACATGTTCTGTCTGCTGCTGAACATTTCCTCAGTCATCATCCACTTTGTTCCAAACCTATGACATCCTTCTTACTCACCTTAATCAACTTTATACTTACCAACAGCTACTTCACATTAGAGGGTTAGACATACAAACACATCAAGGGTACAGCCATGGGAACCAGGATAGCTACTTCCTACGCCTACCTTTTATGGGTCGCTTGGAGGGGGCGTTCCTGAGATCCACAAGTCTTCAGCCTCTTGTTTGGTTTAGATACATTGATGACATCCTTACCATATGGACTCTTAGTGAGACTGACCTCCTATAATTCCCACAGTCTGAATACCTCCTCCAATTTAAATTTCACATGGTCATATTCTGAGTCCCATGCCACTTTTCTTGACGATCTCATCCTCGCCCAAGACCAGCTACACATTCCATCTACATTAAACCTACCAACAAACAGTACTTACATTTTGACAGTTTCCATCCTTTCCATGTCAAACATTTCCTCTCATATAGCCTTGGCATCTGAGGCAAACAGTTTTTCAGATCCAGAAACTTTTCAGAAATACGTCACTATTCTCACCTGAGCCTTCACTGCAAGTAATTACCTCACCAGCCTAGATAAATAGATTTACCAGGCCATCACATCCGATCCTGGTACTGCTGATCCCTCCAAAAAACAGCTTTGAAGCACACCATTGGTGACTCAGCATTATCCTGGTCTGCAAAGTGTTAATCAGCTCCTTTGACAGGGCCATGACTTCCTAAAACAATTGCTGAATTGGATTCAAGCAATGCAACACATCTGGCCACATGAAACTATACTTGCAACAAACAGTCACACTAGCACACCCTGTGCTGACACTGATCTTTCTATCACAGCTGATGTGAGTGATAGAAGTATGAGTTCAGTGCTGCTGCCATTGTAGATGGCAAGCAACAACCATTGTTTTTTGCAAAGAAACTCAATCAATCACAATGGAATAGTTCAGTATTTAATAGCAAGTTGCTAGTAATATATGAAGTGGTATGCCATTGTAAGCCCAAAGTGGAAGTCAAATAGTTTAATACCATTACATACCACCAACTGCTAGCAGAATCAAGTTGATTTCAATATCTTGACTACAGACATTTCATTTCATAACCTCTTTTCTGTACATCAGGAGAGTTGAAAATATGTTGGTAAACTACCTGTCACCAATCAATACATTCTCTACAAGCACAGATTACAAGGAGCTTACAGTGACTCAGGAATGAGACCTACAATTCTTGCAGGTTGTTTGTTATCCATCTCTGGTTAACAGATTTGGTGCAACATTTTGCAAGGCAGGGCCCATTCATTGGTTCCTTCAATTGTGTGGATATTTATTTGACAGCTTGTACCGATTGCCTCACCCGGGAGTATGACACTCAAAAAAATTGGTAACATACCATTTTGTGTGGTTGGAAAATGAAACCAGAAAAACTTGTGCAGTATATCACCTAAACAAAACAAGATTACACACCTCCCTGGCCCTAGGCCAATTTGACATCCATACAGCAGAATATGACATTTTCACTTTGAATTTATCGGGTCCCTTCCAGAGTTGATTGGTTATAGATACATCTTCTCAATGATTATGTTACACAGTGGGTGAAGGCAGCACCACTGCAGATGTTACTGCAGAATCAACAGCTGAAGGATACGTGCAGTTGTGGATTTCTAGATGTGGCTGCCTGGGAGTGATTAACTGACCAGGGCTATTAATCTGAGTCAGCCCTGTTCCTCGAACTACACACTTTATAGTGCCAGGCACTCCATCACCTGCCGATATGATGAACCTTTTGCATTTCTTTTATGTTTTCATCATCTTTAAAGGCAAAGAGAAAAGATGAAGTGGTAGCCCATCATAGAACCTATGCCTACAGTCAGGTATTTTTGATTTTCAGTTGTTAAAAAAGAGGAGTTTTTCTTGTACCAGTAGGAGGAAGGAAGGATTCGCGCTCAGCTAGTGAATGAGTGAGAAGCACGCCATTTTTAGCGAGTAATTGTAGACCGCCATTTTGTAGTCGCTATGAATAAATGAGGAGTATGTATTTCATATGTGCACCGTTTAGAAAAATACGGTATTGTTTTATTAACAGAAAGGTCGTGCGAGTTGTTATTTCAAATAGTACAATAATTACAAGAACTGAAGCCCACCTGTGTACTTTGGAATAATATGAAGATCCGATAAGCTTAATGGGAACACGGTCAAGACTTCAAAGGTGAACACTGTGACCAAACGTAGCATTATAAAGAATGGTAACTACAAATCTACAGCAGAGAAAGAAACTACTTCACCCTGCAAAATAATATGAACTAGTATGAACTTATTTCCAGGCATAGCTCAGCTTATTGTGCTTGTCATTCATGCCGAAAAATTAATCTCATTAATTCAATACATTTAAAAAAGCCACACATTTCAACATTTTATCATTTAACCCACTATTTTATTGTATTGTAAACCACCTACTGGTATTTTACTTTTAAGGTAGCTTTAATGTGCTACAAGGGGGCAATGGTGTGCTGTACTTCCCTGAGTAATGCTGAGCGTGCACAGTTTCCTCAAACAGGACTTGCAGACATGTCTATTGGAAGTTTGTATGGTGGACCTTCGTACCTCTCAGCAGAATTGGTTAAATCTGTTTTAACATCAAATGCATCCAAGTTACAATAACTATTCATCAGAGTACAAAAATACATCACACAGATCTGCACACTGCTGCCACAACCACACTGCATACCAAACAATTTCATACATGAAGTCCTTGCACATTGTGACTGATCTTAAGAGATGACACCATACTCTTGGCACTGCAGTCCTCATATCTGGAGCCACAAAATTCTCCAAAGAGGAGACAACACATTAATCATTTTACTGTACAACAAGCCTCCAACAGTCTCATTCAATTGTTTGAAATCTGTTTGGGCCCTCAGTAACACCCCACCCTCACTCACATCAGACACTGTGGCAAACATGCAGGAGCAGCTTCAATCCTTTTCACCATACTGCGTAGAACAAAATATATCTTCCAATTGCACCTACACCCATGTGTCCAATCAATCAACACTGCTCTCATCTTTGCCACCCTACTGTCCACTGCAGTGCTTATGGTATTACATTCTGGGCCAATTATACTCCACACTATAAGAGGAAGTGGTGGTTAGTGCATAACATCTCATTGACAATGAGGTTATTAGAGGTGGAGCACAAGCTCTGATTAAGGAAGGAAATTGACCATGCCTTTAAGGGAACAATCCCAGCATCTGCTTTAAGCAATTTAGGGAAATCATCCATACTATACAGAGGTGGGCTTTGTGGGGAGTGCCGACTGAAGCATTCATTCAAGCTGTGAATGTATGCTTTTAGCTTGTGCAGTGTTATTAATTATGAAGTCTTTTGTCAACCACAGTTTTGGGTTAGTGTACTTCTATTAACGTACCTACATTGGTAACTACAAATTTACACACAGAAGTTAAAAGCATTACAACGCACAGCTACAAAAATTTACTGTAAATTGATTCATAATACAAGTGGTGGCCTACATTGATATTCCTGAATGGATTTTTGAATATTCGATCATCTAATCATCTAGTAGTATAAATTCTGCTTTCAGATTTACTCAAGTGAACAAATGAAAAGAAACATGCACTTAGACTACTTCCTTCGTTCCTAAAATAAATGGTTACAAAATTAGAGTTGATGTTACAAAATAAAAATGTTTAGTGACATTGATCCCAAAGTATAATATATTCTTCATTCAATTAAAATAAAGCTAATGCAGAGAACAATGAAATCAATCCTTATTTTTCAGGACAAAGTCAGTCAAGAAAACAAATTGATGACTGTTTTTGAAGAAAAATAAATTTGCCATAAAACAAGTAGTGAAGAGGCGTATGGTTCTTATATCAAACATTACCTCTATGTAATGGTGTACACATACTATTGTTGCCAATATTCACATTTGCTGAGTGGTTTAAAAGAATTTTCATTACATCCAGTCTAGAATCTGCATTAACAGACAAGAAAAGTGGTGTTTCTCCTCCATCAGTTCTTAAATCCTTAATGTCTCCATCTGTAAGTTAAAATTAAAATTTTTTTATTACAAGAACTTTTATCAAACAGTTAAGCTTTTGAGTTAAAATTACTTTCAAGTTTACAAAGAGCAAGGCAATGAAAAAGGTGATGTAGTGAAGGAAGGATGGTTAGGGCTTAATATCATTAGACAATATGAACAAAGCTGGAGGAAGAGAACGACCACGTCTGTTACTATATTCATTCGAAGCAGTTTTGAGAAACATGAATCAGGATGACTGCATGCAGAACTCTCTCATTAGTATGGGTCTGGCATCTTCATTCTGCATCCCATCTTCAGTCACTAGAAACAAGAAGAGGCAGAGTGGAGAGTCTGCACCTTCTCTCCGACTAAGTAATTGGATATGCACCCATGTCCCAGAGGTGGCCTAGCTGCCAACAGCTAGGCTAGGCCACTTGTGGGCATCATCCACTTCCTACACAGGTGCCTCCAGGCCAGCTACATCCACAAAAATTTCTGGGTATGAGCTACACAAGGACGACTCGTGACCCATCCTCACAGCTTTACTTCAATCAGTACTCGTCTCCTCGTCTGCTGCTGCTGCTTTTTTTGTTATGGTTTTAGGGTGTAAAACTGCTATGGTCATTAGAACCTGTGCTGTGCCTTAGGGAAGGGTAAAAGAACTGAATTGGAAATCAATAGCAATGGGAGCAAAACTCAAAACATGGGGAAACTAAAAAACAGAAGGAAAGCTTAGAAAACACTATAGGAGGGGGGTGTTTTCCCCAAAAAGTGCTTCAAATGACTGACATCTCACTGACACAAACTTGATGCGATCGGCTGAGTGCGTGTCATCTTCTAAAATTGAAGATATATCATGCAACAGCTGTAAACGGGCACGTAGTGGAGTAAAATAGGGGCACTGACGTAAAAGGCATCTCACCCTCCACAGTTGAGAGCAGTAGGTACAAAGCGGGGGTGGATCACCAATTAAAAGATGTCGATGGCTAAAAAAAACAGTGCCCTATCAAGAGTCTAGTTAAAATTACCTCCTCCTGATGACGAGTTCAGGAGGAAGAGGTCCAAGCACAGGGAAAAGCTTTCACGTCCCACAATTTGTTGTTGGAAGTGTAGACCAATGTGTGTGCCATGAAAGAGCAAGACGATGACATAAAACACACTGTAGATCGGTGAAGGGAACAATGTGAACAGCAGGCTGAGGAAGAGAGACTACAGCCTTGGCCACTATAATGGCTGCCTCGTTTCCACGGATACCAATGTGTCCTGGGATGCAGAGGAATGCCACAGAGACGCCCTCCAAGTGGAGCAAGTGGAGGCAGTCCTGAATCCAGTGGACCATAGGGTGGACAGAGTAAAGAGCTTGGAGGCTGAGGAGAGAGCCGAGCGAATCTGAACATATAATATACCATATCCGCTGATGGCAACAGATATATTGGACAGCCTGGAGAACTGTGTAAAGCTCTGCAGTAAAAACTGAACACTGGTCAGGAAGGAGAAATCTATTAGGGGTGTTGCCAACAATATAAGCACTTCCAACACCAAATGATGTTTCTAAGCCGTCAGTGTAAATGAATGTGGCATCCTTCATTTGTGCGCATAGAGCAGCAGATGGCTGATGATAAATGAGAGAAGGGGTACCATCCTCAGGAAGCTGACAAAGGTCAGGGAGCAGGGAGGTTCGGCAGTGAAATCAAGGTGGTGCTGTACCCCCAATTGTCAAGAAAGTTTTAGGAAAGTGGAAGGAAAGAGAACGTAGTAGTTGACAGAAGCAGACTCCCGGTATGGTAGAGGGGGAGGGCGGCCTGCATACCCTAAATCCAAGATTGCATTGGAAAAAAAAGAGTCATGGGCTGGATTAGCAGGCATGGAAGACAGATGGCTAATGTAATGACTCAGAAGGACAAATTGGACAGCGGAGGTTCAGCAGTCTCAGCATAAAGGCTTTCCATGGGGCTGGTGTAAAAAGCTCCAGAGTCTGAACGCAATCCACGGCAGTGGACAGAGTCGAGATGCCAAAGAATAGACAGCTGAGTGGAGGAGTAAACTATACCTCCCTAGTCCAATTTTGAATGCACTAAGGCACACTATTGGTGGAGAAGTACCACTCAGTCCACTCCCCAGGAGGTACCATTCAGGACACAGAGGATGTTGACAGATCACAGACAGTGAGCCGTAAGATAGGAAATGTGGGAGGACCAGCACAGTTTCCTGTCAAACATAAGTCCCAAGAATTTAGCAGCGTCCGCGAATGGAAGGTCGATAGGGCCTAGATGTAGGGATGAAGGAAAACTCCGTACAATGCCAGAAATTGACACAAGCAGTCTTATTAGGAGAATAGCGGAAGCCTGTTTCCATCTTCCAAGAGTGGAGGCAATCGAGACGTCCTTTAAGACGACGTTCCAGAAGGCTGGTCCATTGAGAGCTTTAGTAGATCACAAAATCGTTGACAAAGAGGGTGCCCGACACATCAGGAAGGAGACAATCCATAATTGGGTTTATGGCGATGGCAAACATTACAACACTTAGCATGGAACCCTGGCACACCCCATTTTCTTGGGAGTAAGTACAAGGGAGAGTAGTGTTCAACCGCACTTTAAATGTGTGCTCTGTCAAATTCACGAATAAAAAGGGGCAGCCGACCTCAAAAGCCCCAAGAGAACAGTGTGTGAAGGATGCCTGTCCTCCAACAGGTATCGTATGCTCTCTCCAGATCAAAAAATATTGCTACCATTTGGAGTTTCCGGAGAAAATTGTTCTCATGATATAAGTGGAGAGAGCAACAAGATTGTCAACTGCATAACAATGCTTTCGGAAACGGCATTGGGCACCTGTTAAAAGGCTTCAGGACTCCAGCCACCAGGCTAAATGGCAATTCACCATATGCTCCAAAACCTTACATATACTACCCGTGACAGATATGCGGCAATAGCTAGAGTGGAGATGTTTGTCCTTTCCAGGTTTCAGAACAGGAATGACAATAGCATCCCGCCATCTTCTGGGAAAGGTACTGTCAGTCCAAGTTCGATTATAAAGGCAGAGGAGGTAACACACACTATGGTATGATAAATGCAGCAACATTTGGACATGGACACCATCTGGTCCTGGGGCAGAAGAGTGAGAAGAAGATAGTGCATGTTGGTGTTCCTGTATCAAGGAAACAGTATTATAGCTTTCACTATTTTGTGAGGAGAAAGCAAGAGGTCGCACTTCTGTTGCATGTTTCTTCAGGAGAAAAGCTTGTGGGTAATTTGAAGAGCTCTAAATCTCAGCAAAGTGTTGACCCAATGAGTCAGAAATTGTGACTGGGTCCACTAAGGTATCATGTGTGACAGTGAGCCCAGATATCGGGGAGAAACTAGGTGCACCAGATAACCGTTGAATTCGACTCCAAACTTCTGAGGAGAAATTGGAGGTGTTGAAAGAGCTAGTAAAGAAGTCCCAGCTCGCTTTCTTGCTATCGTGGATGATGCGAAGGCATCGCGCACGTAACTGATTATAGCGTATACAGTTGGCCAAAGTAGGATGGTGGCAGAAAACGCAAAGAGCACGTCTCAGCTCACGTATTGCATCATAGCACGCATTGTTCCACCAAAGAACTGGGGGGTGGGGGGGGGGGGGGCAGGGCAAAATGGGGGTGCAATGTATGGAACCTTCGGCAGGTGTAAGGATAACTTCCGTAACACGAGTTACCTGATCGTCGACGCTAGGGAACTGATGGTCATCGAATGTCACTAGAGAGGAAAAAAGTGTCCAATTGGCTTGGACAAACTTCTGTCATCTCAGGCATATGGATAGTAGTTGTGGCTGCAATCTAAGGGCACATGGAAAATGGTCACTCGAGTGTGTATCAGCAAGAGCAGACCAAAGTGCTGAGCTAGCTGAACAGTACTGACCAAAAGGTCCTAATGAGAGAAATTTGTCGTGGAGGCAGACAAAAATGTAGGTTCCCCAGTGTTGAGGCAAACAAGATCCACTTGGTGGAAGAGGTCAATCAATAGAGAGCCTCATGGACAAGGACACAGATCCCCAAAGCACGTGGGGGGCATTGTAGTCCCCCATCAGTGAACAGGGGGTGGGAGCCGACCAAGGAGATGAAGATCAGCTCTTGCCATCGGTGTTGATGATGGAATGTATACGGTACAGAGAGAGTTTTTTTTTTTTTGTTTTTGGTTTTAGGGCGCAAAACTGCTATGGTCATTAGCACCCGGTCCGTGACTGAGGAAATAATAAAAACTGAAAATGGAAAACAGCAAAAATGGGAACGAAACTCAAAAAATTGGAGACACTAAAAGCAGAAACAAGGCTTAAAAGTCCACTACAGAGAGGGGTTGATGGTCCCCGATAAAACTTCAAATGACTGACGTCATTTCACTGGCACTAATAAACTGGAGAATGCGGTCGACTGAGCGCGTGTCATCTGCTAAAATCGACGATAGATCAGGCGATAGCTGTAGACGGGAGCGTAACGGATTAAAATAGGGGCATTCAATTAAAAGGTGTCTTACCGTCCACAGCTGAGAGCAGTGGGGACAGAGTGGGGGAGGATCGCCGCTTAAAAGATGTCGATGGCTAAAAAGACAGTGCCCTATCCGGAGTCTAGCTAAAATTACCTCCTCCCGAGGACGCGTTCGGGAGGAAGAGGTCCAAGCGCAAGGAAGGGCTTTCACTTCCCGCAATTTATTGCGGGGAAGTGTTGACCAATGCGCATGCCATAAATGAGCAACTTGGCGACATAAACCGCTCCGTAGATCGGTGAAGGGAAGCGACTGAATAGCTGGCCGAGGAAGAGAAACTGCAGCCTTGGCTGCTATATCAGCCGCCTCATTCCCACAGATACCAGCGTGTCCCGGGAGCCAGAGGAACGCCACTGAGACGCCCCCCAGGTGCAGCAAGCGCAGACAGTCCTGAATCCGGTGGACCAGAGGGTGCACAGGGTAAAGAGCTTGGAGACTGAGGAGAGAGCTGAGAGAATCTGAGCAGATTACGTACTGTATCCACTGATGGCGGCGGATGTAGTGGACAGCCTGGAGAACAGCGAAAAGCTCCGCAGTATAAACCGAACACTGGTCGGGAAGCCGAAAGTGATTTGGGGCGTCGCCAACAATATAGGCACTCCCTACACCCAACGATGTTTTCGAGCCGTCGGTGTAAATAAAGGTGGCGTCCGTCATTTGTGCACATAGAGCAGCAAATGCCCGACGATAAACAAGTGAAGGTGTACCATCCTTGGGAAATTGACAAAGATCACGGAGCAGACAGATCCGGGGACGGAGCCAAGGCGGTGCTGTACCCCAAGTTGTCAAGAAGGTTTTAGGAAAGCGGAAGGAAAGAGAATGGAGCAGTTGACGGAAGCGGACTCCCGGGGGTAGTAGGGAGGAGGAGCGGCCTGCATACCCTACATCAAAGGAGGCATCGAAAAAAGGGCCATGGGCTGGATTAGCAGGCATGGAAGACAGATGGCTAGCATAACGGCTCAGAAGGACCGCTCGCCGATTGGACAGCGGAGGTTCTGCAGTCTCAGCATAAAGGCTTTCCACAGGGCTAGTGTAAAAAGCTCCAGACGCTAAACGTAATCCACGGTGGTGGATAGAGTAGAGACGCCGAAGAATAGACGGCCGAGCAGAGGAGTAGACTATGCTTCCATAGTCCAATTTCGAGCGCACTAAGGCGCGATAGAGGTGGAGAAGGACCACTCGGTCCACTCCCCAGGAGGTACCATTCAGGACACGGAGGGTGTTGAGCGTTCACAGACAGCGAGCCGACAGATAGGAAACGTGGGAGGACCAGCACAGTTTTCTGTCAAACATAAGACCCAAGAATTTAGTGACGTCTGAAAACGGAAGGTTGACAGGACCTAGATGTAAGGAGGGCGGAAGAAACTCCTTACGTCGCCAAAAATTAATACAAACGGTCTTACTGGCAGAAAAACGGAAGCCGGTTTCGAGGCTCCAAGAGTGGAGGCGATCGAGACATCCTTGAAGACGTCGTTCAAGAAGGCTGGTCCGTTGAGAGCTGTAGTAGATCGCAAAATCGTCCACAAAGAGGGAGCCCGAGACATCAGGAAGGAGACAATCCATAATTGGATTTATAGTGATGGCAAACAGTACAACACTCAGCACGGAGCCCTGGGGTACCCCGTTTTCTTGAGAGAAAGTACGGGAGAGAGTAGTGTTCACCCGCACCCTAAATGTCCGTTCTGCCATAAATTCGCGAAGAAAAAGGGGCAGCCAGCCTCGAAAGCCCCAAGAGAACAGTGTGCGGAGGATGCCTGTCCAACAGGTATCGTAAGCTCTCTCCAGATCAAAAAATATTGCTACCGTTTGGCGTTTCCGGAGAAAATTGTTCATGATATAAGTGGAGAGAGCAACAAGATGGTCAACTGCAGAGCGATGCTTTCGGAATCCGCATTGGGCAGGTGTTAAAAGACTGCGGGATTCTAGCCACCAAGCTAAACGGTAATTCACCATATGCTCCAAAATCTTACTGACTACTCGTGAGAGAAATGGGGCGATAGCTAGAGGGGAGATGTTTGTCCTTTCCAGGTTTCGGAATGGGAACGACGATAGCTTCCCGCCATCGTCTGGGAAAAGTACTGTCGGTCCAAATTCGATTATAAAGGCGAAGGAGGTAACGCAGACTATGGGTTGATAAATGCAGCAACATTTGGACATGGATACCATCCGGTCCTGGGGCGGAGGAGCGAGAAGAAGAGAGGGCATGTTGGAGTTCCCGCATGGAGAAAACAGTATTGTAGCTTTCGTGATTTTGAGAGGAGAAAGCAAGATGTCGCACTTCCGCTGCACGTTTCTTCGGGAGAAACGCTGGCGGGTAATTTGAAGAGCTAGAAATCTCAGCAAAGTGCTGACCCAATGAGTTAGAAATTGCGATGGGGTCCACTAAGGTATCATGCGCGACAGTGAGCCCAGAGACCGGGGAGAAACTAAGCGCGCCTGAGAACCGTCGAAGCCGACTCCAAACTTCCGAGGAGGGAGTGAAGGAGTTAAATGAACTAATAAAGAATTTCCAGCTTGCCTTCTTGCTATCGCGGATGACGCGACGGCATCGCGCACGGAGCTGCTTATAGCGGATACAGTTTGCCAAAGTAGGATGGTGACGGAAAATGCGAAGAGCACGTCGCCGCTCACGTATTGCGTCACGGCATGCCTCGTTCCACCAAGGAACTGGGGGGCGCCGGGGCGATTCGGAGGTGCGTGGTATTGAACGTTCCGCAGCTGTAAGAATAACGTCGGTAATATGTGTGACCTCATCGTCGACGCTGGGAAAGCGACGGTCATCGAATGTCGCTAGAGACGAAAAGTGTCCAATCGGCTTGGGCAAACTTCCAGCGTCGCGGGCGCATATATGGCAGTTGAGGCTGCAGCCTAAGGACACATGGAAAGTGGTCACTCGAGTGTGTATCATCAAGGGCGAACCATTCGAAGCGCCGAGCTAGCGGAACAGTACCGATCGCAAGGTCCAAATGAGAGAAATTTGTCGTGGAGGCAGACAAAAACGTGGGGACCCCAGTGTTGAGGCAAACTAGATCCGCTTGGTGGAAGACGTCTAGCAATAGGGAGCCACGTGGACAAGGATGTGGAGATCCCCAAAGCGGGTGGTGGGCAGTGAAGTCCCCAACCAGCAAATAGGGGGGTGGAAGCTGACCAAGAAGATGAAGGAGATCAGCTCGTGCCATTGGTGTGGACGATGGAATGTATACAGTACAAAGAGAGAACGTGTATCCAGAAAGGGAAAGAAGGATGGCGACAGCTTGGAAGGAACTGTTTAAGGGGATTGGATGATAATGGAGAGTATCATGGATAAGAATCATGAGTCCTCCATGGGCTGGAGTGTCTTCCACAGAGGGGAGGTCATATCGGTCGGACTGAAAATGAGGGAAAACAAAGCGGTCATGGGGACGCAGCTTTGTTTCCTGAAGACAGAAGATGACCGGCGAGTAGGATCGTAAGAGGATCGACAATTCATCCCGATTGGCTCGAATGCCGCGGATATTCCAGTGGATAATGGACATAGGGTGAACAGAAAATGGAGGATTGTGACCAAGGGTGCTGTCAACTCAACGACTGCTCAGCTTGCGACCGACAGCATGGAATGGCATTCAGCCGAAGGCAGAAGATCCTGATCCATAGGTTGGTCAGGAGCAGCTCCTGCCACCAGTGACCCACCGGTTGACCGGCCACCAGCAGTGCGCCTCGGCGACACAGAAGACGGCCGAGGGCGATTTCCGCCAGGTGGCGCTGTGGATGGGACACGCCTTGGCGGAGAAGGAGAGGAACTGGGTTTCTTTGTAGCCTTCTTGGAAGTATGAGGTTTAGATGAAGGAGGAACCGATGGTGGTGAAGTTGATGTACGTAAAAACTCTTCACGAGTATGCTCTTTCTTCAAAGACTTGGTGTCTGACTTGTGGGCTCGAGATTTAGCAGAACCTGACGAAGGGTGAGCCATAGAGTGGGCAGGCGAAAGTGGTGAAGTTGAACGGGCGATCTTTGCGCTGGCCGATCAGACGACCGTGGCACTAAAGGTGAGGTCGCAAGTCTGCGTGGCCGCCTCCTTTGTTGGCCGAGGAGAAGCAAGGACAGTGCTGTATTTGCCTGTCTGAGGCACGGTGGGCTGTCGACTGGCGAATAATTTTCGAGCAGCAAAGGTCGACACCTTTTCCTTCACTCTTATTTCCTGGATGAGCTTTTCGTCCTTAAAAACTGGGCAATCTCTAGAGGAAGCAGCGTGATCACCCATACAGTTGATGCAGCGAGGGGATGGAGGTGGACAACCACCCTCATGGGCATCCTTGCCACACGTAACACATTTGGCCGGATTGGAACAGGACTGGCTGGTGTGATTGAACCGCTGACATCGATAGCAACGCGTAGGGTTTGGGACGTAAGGGCGAACGGAAATTATCTCATAGCCTGCTTTGATTTTTGATGGGAGTTGAACTTTGTCGAAAGTCAAGAAGACAGTGCGGGTTGGAATGATCTTCGTGTCAACCCTTTTCGTAACTCTATGAACAGCCGTTACGCCCTGGTCAGACAGGTAGTGCTGAATTTCTTCGTCAGACAATCCATCGAGGGAGCGTGTATAAACGACTCCACGCGAGGAATTTAAGGTACGGTGCAGTTCCACCCGGACAGGGAAGGTGTGGAGCAGAGAAGTACGCAGCAATTTTTGTGCCTGGAGGGCACTGTGTGTTTCTAGCAACAGGGTGCCATTCCGTAATCTGGAACAAGACTTTACAGGACCTGCAATTGCGTCGACACCTTTCTGAATAATGAAAGGGTTGACCGTGGAGAAGTCGTGACCTTCATCAGACCGAGAAACAACAAGGAACTGTGGCAACGATGGAAGAACTGTCTGTGGCTGAGACTCAGTGAACTTACGTTTGTGGGCAGACATAGTGGAAGGTGAGGAAACCATTGCGGAAGAATCCCCCATGATTACCGGCGTCTCCGATGGCGCGCTCCTCCCTTGTGGGGGCCCTCACTGAGGGCACACCCGCCTTAGGTGATTGTTCACACATCAGGTCACACCTCCCGACAAACGGACGGAGGGACCAATCGGCACTTTCGGAAGGTATCAGCTCGGGTAATCACCCCTCCCTGGGCCTGGCCGTTACCAGGGGGTACGTACGTGTCCTACCTGTCTACCCGGGGCGGGGAATTACGCGTTACCCCGTCACCGGCTACGCATGGGAGTGCGTGGGTCGGCCTTCAGACACGCACAGGGAGGAAAAAAGAGAAAGGGAAAGGAAAGAAGAGGGGGTCTCAAACGCCGCAGCAGAGAAAAGGGCAAAGAGAAGAGGGAAGGAAAAGAGAAGGACGAGGACTGGCAAGCGTAGAAGGCAAGGAATTTGGAACAGTTTCGAGCGTCCGTCTCCGGACGTAGGCACAAACTATACTCCCATAGGGGGAGAAAGGGAAGGAAAGAGCCAGAGGTGGGGGGGGGCGAAGATGGGGAACGGGGAAGGATGCGGAAAAGGAAGGTATGCAGCCCGGAAAGGAAGGAGGGCCACATTAGCTCGGGGCCCGTGCTCGCTACACACGTGTCCACAAAAGAGTTGTGGACCCCCTGGGGGGGGGGGGGTACAGAGAGAGAAGGTGTATCCAGAAAGTGAAAGACGAACAGTGACAGCTTGGAAAGAACTGTTTAAGGGGATTGAGTGATAATGGACAGTATAATGGAGAAGAACTGTAAGTCCCCTGTGTGCCAGAGTGCCAGTAACAGAGGGGAGATCAAACTGGACTGACTGGAAGTGAGGGAAAACAAACCAATTGTGGGGAAGCAGCTTTGTTTCCTGAAGACAGAAGATGATCAGGGAGTAGGATCATGAGAGGATCGACAATTCATCCCGATCGGCTCTAATGCCGCAGATATTCCAATGGATAATTGACATAGGGTGGACAGAAAAGGGAAGAATCTTACCACAGTAGCTCTCAACTCAACAACTGCTGAGAGCCAGCTGTTGACAGCTTGGAACAGCATTCAGCCAAAGGCACAAGATCCTGAGCCATAGATTGTTCAGGGGTAGCTCCTGCCACCAGTGATCTGCCGGTCGATCAGCCACCAGCAGTGCACCTTGGCAACACGGAAGATGGCTGACGGCAGTTACCGCCAGGTGGCACTGTAAGATGAGACACACTGTGGCAGAGAAGTAGAGGAACTTTGTTTCTTATGAGCCTTCTTGGAAACAGGACATTGAGATGAGGGAGGAATCTGTTTGTGAAGTTTGTGTACGTAAAAAATTTCAGGAGTAGGCTCTTCTTTGGAACTCCGGGTGTCTGATTTTGAGGCTTGTGATTTAGCAGGAGCTGATTAAGGGTGAGCCATAGAGTGAGCAGGTGACAGTGGGGAGATTGAATGGGTGATCTTCGATCTGGCCGATTTGGCCAATCTGACAACCGTGGCACTCAAGGTGAGGTCACAAGTCTGCGTGGCTGCCTCCTTAGTAGGCCGAGGAGATGCAAGGACAGTGCTGTATTTACCTGCTGGGGGCACAGTGGGCTTTTGACTGGTGAGTAACTAATGAGCAGCAAATGTAGACACCTTTTCCTTCATTCTGATTTCCTGAATAAGTCGTTCATCTTTGAAAATGGTGCAATCTCTAGAGAAAGCAGCATGGTTGCCCATGCAGTTGATGCAACAGGCAGATGGAGGTGGTCAAGCACCCTCATGGGCATCCTTGCCATTTGTAATGCATTTGGCTGGATTGGAACACAACTGGCTGGTATGATTAAACTGCTGACACCGATAGCAATGTGTAGGGTTGGGGATGTAAGGGCGAACTGAAATTATGTCTTAGCCCGCTTTAATGTTCGATGGAAGTTGAACTATGTCAAATGTCAAGAAGATAGTACAGGAAGATATCAAGTCCTTCTCAATCCTTTTCATGATTATGTACAGCCATTATGCCCTGGTCAGACAGGTAGTTTTGAATTTCCTCGGTGGACAATCCATCAACTGAACGTGTCTAAACCAGCCCGCATGATGAATTTAAGGTGCAGTGCGCTTCCACCCTGACAGGGAAGGTGTGTTGCAGTGGAGTTCTCAGCAATTTTTGTGCTTGGAGGACACTGACTGTTTCTAACAACAAGGTGCCATTTCGTAATCGGGAATAAGACTTTACAGGACCTGCAATTGTGTTGATACCTTTCTGAATAATGAAAGGGTTGACTGTGGAGAAGTATTGACCTTCATCTGACCAAGAAACAACAAGGAACTGTGGCACTGATGGAGGAATTGTCCATGACTGAGACTAATCTAACTTTCACTTGTGAGTAGAAATTGTAGGCGTAGCGAGAACCATTGCAAATGTATACCCCATGATTATCGGCATCTCTGAAGGTGCGCTCCTTCCTCATGGGGGCCCTTTATGAGGGCACTCCCACCTTAGGTGATTGTCCACACCTCAGGTCGCACCTCCCGAGAAATGGATGGAGGGACAAATTGGCACGTTCAGAAGGTACCAGCTTGGGTAATTACCCCTCACTGGGCCTGGCCATTACCAGAGGTATGTATGTGTCCTACCCTTTCTACCTGGGGCGGGGAATTACATGTTACCCCGTCACTGGCTACAAGTGGGAACGCATGGGTTGACCTTGCGACACACACAGGGAGGAAAGAAAGAGAAAGGGAGGAACAAAGAAAAGGAAAGAAGAGAGGTCTCAAATGCCACAGTGTAAAGAGAAGAGGCAAGGAAAAGAAGGACAAAGGGAGGACAGAAACTTTCCAGCATAGAGAGCAAAGGACAGAGACTATGTCTTACAGTTACAAGTATCCATCTCCGGATGTAGGCATGAAACATATTCCCAAAGAGGGGAAGAGGAAAGGAAGAGGCGGAGGTGAGGTGAGGGTGGGGGGGGAGGGGGGGGGGAAGGATGTGGGAAAGGTATGCATCCGGGAAAGGAAAGAGAGCTGCACCAGCTCAGGGACCAGTGCTTGCCATGCACATATCCACAAAATAATTGTGGACCCCCTGGGGGAGAGGGGGGGGGGGGGGGCTGCTGTTGCTCACAACTGGCAACCATGCCCACAACTGTCAACCATGCCACACACAACAGGGTTTATTACTGCCGGGAGCTCAGGACACCACTACTACAGACATTGCTGTCTCCATTTGGCACCAATGCAGTGAATGACAGGGGTTGCAGCCAATACTTGACTATTTAGCTCCATATATCACATACTGAAAAATGTACTCATGTTCATTTGCCTCAGCAGTACCTAGCCTGGTGCATGACCTCTGAGTAGCTAGTAACCATCTGGAGTTACATTAGGCTGCACTGACCGCTCCCTGGTCACTCATTTCGAGTATAATCCTGACCAGCACTGATTCTGGACCGACTTATTTAAATGGACATCTGACTTGCAGACCTAGGATTTGTGCTAAGGCCTACTGTATTAGGACTTCAAGATCTTTTCCAACAGTTACCTACTAACATCCTCTCTTCCAGTAATTCACCTCACTGCTGTACAATAACCAGTAACGTTATCTTTTCTTGTAACTATATCCAGAATAACCAAGTTATTGTTTCCAGACTACTTGAACACCACTATCTGTATGAACCAAATCCCAGTACATAATTGGCGAAAAGGAAGGGGTGGAGTGGAGAGGGGAGGGGAGGGGGAGATTGATAGAGGAGAATGAATGGGCAAGAGGCTGTTGGGGATTAGGTAAAGGGAATGAAGTAATCCGACAAATCAGAGGTTGTCATAATGAGAAATGCTCTTATTGAAACTGGTATGCCACTACCATCCTCTCATCTGAAAATTGGCTTTCTCGGCCAATGATATGGGAGTTAGCACTTATCTGTTTTCTAAACACTTTACTGACATGGATAGTAGTGTTTGCTTCTGCCCATTAATCTAAAACTTAACTGACTTCTCATCCCTGAAGGTTTTCCTCCATGATTTATAAATCAGTATGTCTGAGTGAATGAGTCAAGTCTTATGTGGAATTAAATTCTCTTGATTATGTTCACTTGCATTAAACATTTTGAGAGGAGAAAATCACACAGAATTCTGTGAACACACATGGATTGAAGAACACACCTTCATGAAAAGAATCTAACTTCCTTATACAGACACCAGGAAAGGAGTTAACCCTCCAGAGGACACAGCATTTTTCATAACACGAGTGGGAAACACACAGTGCAATTTCCTTTGTCTTCAGGAGTTTTCTTTTTGGATTTCTCTCGCTGCTCCTTGGGTTTCCCTGGCTGGGAGGGCTTCACTGGCTCAGTCTCCGTGACTGAAGATGAGCGTGAAGCCCTACGACCAGCTGCTTTTGGGCTCTTCAACCACTGGCAAGTGTCATCTTTCCCACTAGAAGAAACCTGGAAAGAGAGTGGCCCCAAGGGACCCATTACTAGCGAGAGAAGCCGAAGAGGACTTACGTTTCCCCGGCTTAGAAGTGGGGACAGATGTCCCCGATGGTTTGGGGTGTGTTCCTCCCGAAGTAGGTGTTGCAGGGCCAACAGGGAAGGATATAGGGCTTTACATCACACCTGTAGACCATCACCTTGACCTTCTCGGGCAATGTATCACCCTCAAAGGCCAAGACGACGGCACCAGTGGCAACCCGATTATCCTTCGGATTCTGGTGGACACACTGGACATAATGTACACCTCACCGCTCTAAATTAGTTTGCAGCTCATCATTGGACTGCAAAA
The DNA here is from genome assembly GCF_023898315.1 of Schistocerca nitens. Classification (NCBI taxonomy): domain Eukaryota; kingdom Metazoa; phylum Arthropoda; class Insecta; order Orthoptera; family Acrididae; genus Schistocerca; species Schistocerca nitens. The sequence goes on along the minus strand of NC_064623.1, from coordinate 156,288,262 downwards.
GAAGATCTCTGGGAAGTCTGATACCCTGGACCATATTTAAGCTCTTATGGGGCATGGTGGTTACAGAAACATCCCCAGCTTGTCACAAGCAAGTAACACCCGTGACTGGGCAGAGGATGCTGTTTTGATCAAGACTGACCCAGATCTCATTTTGGACAAGCCCCCCACCTCTCTGAACTTGTCCTCTGAATGCTCAACAAAAAACTGAGGCTTCATCATCATGAAAGATTACCCATCAGCTCTCGAACATACAAGGTACCAGGGCAAATAAGATCTGATGCCATACTTAGCCTGATGTTCCATAGTGTGGCTAGGAAGGGGAATGGTTTGGGGTCATACTTCTGTGCGTTGAATTGGGCTCGTGATTGCTTAGGGACTGCTGGTGTTTCACCACCAGCAAGAGATGATGGGCTATGCTTCATCGCATGTCATCTGCCCTGATGCTACCCACTCCGACCAGAGGCCATCCCCACAGGTGCCCCCAGCTGCAGCAAAGGCCACCTGGCAGGATGGCCATTGCTGGGAGTCCCAATGTCCAAGGAGGATGGACATCTATCCCTTGGAATACATGGGGAGTTAACAGCACAGGCATCATCAGAGCGATCCCTGTGTGGTCAGAGGGCTACAACCAACAGGGTATATGGCGGCCCCACCACAACGGACTGGCTACCGTGATGGATATGAGGTGCAAAGAAGTCCATAGTCATTGTCAAAACAGAAGTCAACACTGCATGGTACATGGTGGAAAACGCACCCACGAAGGTGTCCCCACCCAAGAGATGGAGAATGGGCAGGACTGCAATGTGACGACAAGAAAGTGGGCTACAGATCTCAATACGTGATGGACATTATGCACCTTGTAAGGCACCCTTCCCCAATTGTCTCGCTCTTCGGGAAAAGTTTGAAGAATGGAGGTCAAACCCTACAGGGGACCATCACAAAAAGGCCAAAATGTTCGAAACTCCTTTTAGTCACCTCATACGACAGGCAGGAATACCTCAGTCCTATTCTAACCCCTGGACCCTCAGGCGGGCGGGAGGGAGATCAGAGAAAGTATCATAATTGATACTAAAATGGGTAGGGGAACCATCATTAATAAAGCACAGATTATGGCCCACAAGAAACATCAGCAAGTGAGACAATAGGCAACCTCGGGGGCACGCAGACTGAGCCAGAAAAACAATCGCCAAAAACACTTCTTGAGTGGCAGGACATACTGCTTCACATCATAGCGATTAACTGAAACCTTGATCTTTTTGAGGAAGGTATTCCCTCAAGTACCAGTATAAAGGCACCAGTCTCAACACTGTCCTTACCATATTACTGTGTTTCTGAAAACACATTTTGCACAAAAAGGAATGGCTTGCAGCAGTGACCATATCCGCATCAGTTCTATTGCAGGCCAGCTAGCCTGTCCTCCCTCCCAGGTTGTAGCCAGGAAAAGAAAGGCTACAGGGTCATAAGAAGCAGCTTTAAATAATCCAATGCCAACTAAAGAGACAGCTGGAGGCGCTTAATTTCATATGCAAAGTATCTGCTCTGATACCACCTAGTCTGATCAGGTGATCTCCCCATGGGCACCACCCAGCCACAGCAAGGGCCTTATGGCACAGTGGCTGTTGCCAAGAGTTCCAACACTCCAGAATGATAAGCAACCACTCCTAGGCATGCATAGGGAGGCAAAAGCTCAGGTATAGGAAGTGAGATTGCTGTGTTGTCAGGGAGCTCAGCCAGATTGGTACAGAACAGCCCCACCGCACATACTGTGTACATGTGTTGGTGTCCTAGCAGGACGGACATGGGTAGGGGAGAGGGTGGCTACAGCAGCAGAGGAGGAGGAGGAGGAGGAGGAGGAGGAATCTACACCTGCATGCTAGGGAGGAACTCCTTACCAAATGTCTCATGCTATGGAGACAATTTGCAAACTCCAAAAGAGGACCAAAAATTCAAAAAGGAATGGTGGGAAAGGAATGGCAAGGGGCACAAAACTGGAAGAAATACAAGCAACCAGGTGGATGTACATTTGAATACAATGTTCAAGCCACTACAGATTTGTTGGGTTATAGTGGGCGAGTATCATTGGTCTTCAATGCAACCTCCTTTTACAGTGTTTACTGTTTGTCCTATACACTTTTTACCACACACAAGGAATTTCATACAGCACTGCCTTTCTTAAAGGAAAGTGAAGGACGATTTGCTTTTACAGAAGGTAGGTATATACAGAATTCCTTAACAGTGGAAATCCAAATCTGCAGAGCTGAACAGTGTATTTTCACTGGATTATGGGAAAGTTAAGATACTGGCCACAGTCTCAGCCCTCTGGGATTCTGTGGTCAATGAAATAGTGTAAATAAAATTAGCAGACTATCTACTCAACTGAGATGGGGGCTTACAGTTTGATAAATCATGTAAACCCCTCATTTTACATCTGTGCTCTCATAGAAAATTTTGCTCTAGGTCTTGTCTGTGTCATTCCAACATATGCCACCCCTAATAATCAACCAAATACTTCATAAGCTCTGCGTATTCACTGACTAACTCGCTTATTTTACTGTTATGGCTGTAACATTTTATCTATGGTTGACACTTTTGTTACACTGTGCAAGCTGCGTTAAAAATTCTACAAGAAACGCACACTGGGAATGGTCATATCTCAGTGTATGAGTTAATAATATTCTAGATACACTCTCCTCCTCTCTCCCCCCCCCCCCCCCCCCCCCCCACACACACACACACACACAAAATGTGATGGAAATTTGAGCTGCAAGATAAATTTAAGAAATTCATCTGTTTTAACAACAAATTTGTCTTTAGAAGACAGAAGACAACTACCTTATGAGAAATTTAGCTTTGACACTTTTTAGAGTCCACCTAATTAACTAGATTTGGTTTCTTCACAGGAATGCAGTTGTAGAAAGAACTGATGTAGCACAGTATGAACGAGCTATCTGATTGATAAAAGACTGTACTACAATCACATCAAAGGTTTGATGTTTCCAGGAACCTTACCCACATATAAGAAAAGTAAGCATTAGTCATTTAGAAGCTCCCAAAACTTACATTAAAACAGTAATTATTTTAATAGCTATGGTGGTGGTGGTGGTGGTGGTGGTGGTGGTGGTGGTGGTAGGATTAGTAGTGTGGCAGTTATCAACTGCATGAGTCAACCGCCTCATCTTTGAGAATGAACTTCTTTGAAAACTGTTGATCTCAGTGTGTTCCAAACTCTGTATTCGATTCGAAGTGTTTGTACCGACATGATCAAAATAAAGTTAATTCATTATAAACGAGCAAATACTTAATGTTGGGTTCGATATAACCGCACATAACACCAGGACTCCGACACTGGTGACCCCGACGCTCACGAACACTGCTTACGATGCCAGAAATGTGTACTAGAAACATCGCCATGGATAAACAATGCAGCAACCCTTTGTCGGATTTCTACGTCCATCGACTTTGCATCACGCCGCATCTGGATGCAGTGTATAAGAAGTGTAATTAGTATGTAAATTCCTGACTCGTGTGAATCGTGCTTTTTGGTAACTTCCGTCACCTTCTCACACATCGACAATGCGACAGAGGGGCACAAGTCGTCCGTTGAAACCCGCTCTATGTGTCGGTAATTTCACTTCTGGACCGTGCAGTGCTCCTTCGCTGATTAATTTGGACAATTTTGACTTGCTTTTGTGTAATGAGTTAACTTTGTGCAGTGCTTCGACATCGGACAATCATGCCAAACAATGGATTGCAACAAACGGGGACTATGTTGCAAATCCCAGTTCACACGAACTCTGGACTACGGCTAAATCGCATGCCTGGTCGAATCCACAAACGCCCGTCACAGCTACCGCATCTTCCACACCGCGTGAAAATTCGTTCGACGCGGTTTCCGCACAGCCCGTCTTCCAGAGTTCGAATGTTCGCGCCAACTTTTTCGCCGCTTCTCCGCGCTTGTCCCTCATTTGCAGCATTCAACTACCAACATTTCTCTCGGAGCAACTTCCAATGTGGTTTATGGCCGCGGAGTATATATTCTCCTCTTAAGGCATCACTGGCGAAAGTGAAAAATACCTCTTACTCTTCAGGCACCTAGAGAACTATCATTATATAATTACAGAAATTATCTGTGGCAATTTGAGTGACAAGTACACCAGAGCGAAAGCCCCTTTAATTCAGTGCCTGTCACCAACATCACAGGAACAATTTCATCAACGACAGCCTACCGATCAACGACAATGCACCAATCACACCGACGATAATGCCGGCTGTTTCTCAGTGCAACACTGGACGTGCCACACCTCCCTCTACACAGCACCCGAGCTGCGCCGACTGCTCGACTGCTATCGATAGCGACGTCATGGCCGCCGCCTGCTGTCTCACTGACCTCGACCCAGTCAAAACAAACAGCTGCGTGACATACTATCCTGCCACGGCTACCGCACCCGCATCTTGTCAACAACTCGCCAACACTACGCACGCTTACCGCCCGGCCTTTCACTACTCAATCGTGCCCGCAACTTGTTACCCACCCCCAGAAGACTATTTCATCCGTATCAATGCTTCATACAGCAGTGAACATGTTCTCACTCCACCGCCACCAAGTACCGAGTTTCAAATTCGTGATTGCACACAGGACCTCTTCTACTCTGTTACATCAATACTATTCTGCCGACCTTGTCTTGTATGCCAGGTTACCCTTTGATAGAGACAGATTCTGATTTCGACCCCATCTTAGTGATACACAGCAGACCACTTCACGACATACATTTTCGCCTGAACTGCAACAGCTACGTGAGCAAATTGTGACATACAACTTGTTGGTGCAAGACCAGTTACATATGCTGCAGCCGACACCGACCGAGCACGACATGCAACGAGATGCTCCTGTCGTCGTTCCACCTCCGACTGCTGACGATCCTTCGCCGTTACTACCAGCTACAACTAATACACTGACGATCACGCTACATGGATCTATGTCCCAGATGTCAACCGCCATCTGCACGCCACCTCAAGAGGAAATTCTACGTTACTGATGTGATACAAGCAACTTATTCACGCCGCTGCCTCCTTTCCTTGGTAGTTCCGGACACTTCGTTTCTGTACCACGGCATAACCAGCCGCATTCCAGTGCCGCTTGCTTTGCCGCCCTCTTCACTACCTCGGCAATGTACGACCAACACATCTGCCGTTTCAGCTTCGACAAGTGAGCATCTTTCCGCTCCGACACACGACCGTGCAGGAGTATCACACGAGCAGCTTGCAGCCTTACGACTCGATCGCAGCACCAACAGGGACAGCACATACCCAGCTCCAGTTCCTTCGAACTGTGTCGCCTCTGCCACGGTCCAGTAGTTCATCCGTGGATTCGACTTCTTCACGTTCATATTACGTCTTATCGCCTTACTGCTCCGACCACATCTGCCTTCCACCACCTCTTGCCGTCGCCATGCCTCGTGCACAGGGCTCACAGCCACGCCCTCCAACCTTCGATCACAGCTGTTTCGCACACCAAAACACCGACACTGTCAACTCCACTCGGAACATCCTGCCATCTACTGCTGTAACACACTCACCGTCCACGGACTGAGGCACTGTTAGCAACCTGATTGACCTTCGGATCCTGATGAACGCACCAGACGAAATGAACACCTCTACGCTCTAAGTTGGCGCACAGCTCGTCATCAGACTGTAAAAGTAGGTCCCTATGGAAAATAACACCCTGGACTTTTATGTGGTGTGATGGTAACGTTAACATCCCCCAACTTGTCACAAGCAAGTGACCTGCGTGACTGGGCGGAGGATGCCGTTTTTATCAAAACGGACCCAGAGCGCATTTTGGACAAGCCCTCCACCTCCCCAAACTTGTCCTCTAAATGCTCTACAAAGAACTGAGGCTTCACAGATACGAAGGATTCCCCATCAGCTCTGGTACAAACGAGATACCTGGGCGAATACATGTCTGTCATTCATTGCCTTTCGTTCCTCCCATGGTGTGGCCACGGATGGGAACGATTTGGGGTCATAAACGTTAGCTTTAAAATGAGCCCTCGAACGCTTAGAGACTGCTGGTGGCTGGCCACCAGCAAGAGATGATTTGCCACGCTTCATAGCGTGTCATCCACCCTGATGCCACCTACTCTGACCAAGGGCCCTCCCCATGGGCGCCACCCAGCCACAGCAAGGGCCACCTGGCAGGATGGCCATTGCTGGGAGTCCTGATGTCCCAGGGAGATGGGCATCTACTCCTTGGCATACATGGAGAGTAAATGGCGCAGGCATCAGAGCGATCCCTGTGTTGTGAGGGGGCTACAACCAACAGGGTACATGGCGGCCCCACCACAACGGACTGGCTACCGTGCTGGATCTTAGGTGCAAAAATGTCCAAGGTCGTCATCGCAGCTAAAAGCAACACTGCACAGTGCAGCGTGGTAATCACACCTAGGGACGTATCCTCGCCCAAGAGATGGAGAACGAGCGGGACACCATTGCAACAACGAGAAAGCCGGCTAAAGGTCTCAATGCATGATGGATACAGTGCACTATGTAAGGCGCCCTTCCCCAATTGGCTCGCTCTTCGGAAGAATTTAGAAAGATGGAGGTCAAACCCGAGAGGGGACCATCACATAAGGCCGAAATGTTTGAGACTCCTTTTAGTCGCCTCTTACGACAGGCAGGAATACCACGGGCCCATTCTTACCCCCAGACCTGCAGGGGGACCCACAGTAGTATGGTAGGCTGCTGCCTTTTTTGCTTTATTCAGGAATGTTTGTTATTTGTACACTGCAAGTTGCATCTGTATTAATAGTGATATCTGCCAACAATTTACAGTGATCAATATAAATAACTGAACTCTTCCACTAACCTACAAGAACATACTCATCCACACACAATAAAAAATGTTTGTCTCAAGAATTCACTACATTTATGCCCAGTTAAAAATCAAAGATGACGATTTTGGAGGACCTAACAGAGATACATTGTAATGTTAAAAGTTCACAGTGGATTACCGTGACTCAGCAGCAGTACAGCACATGCAACATGTCCTGATGCAGCTGCCTCATGCAATGGTGTCCAGCCATCGTCATCGACAGAATCTACCCTCCGTCCTTCTGCGAGCAGTTTACGGACAGCGTCAACATTGCCAGCACGAACTGCAGCTGACAGTGATGGTGGCCGTGAGAGATCCAGTGGCTCCAGATCACTGGATGCAGCCCGTTTCATTGGTTTGCAGTTCCTATTGAAACACAGATATATAAAAGTAATGGATGAAAACAGTGTAACTGAACCACAATATTGTACAATTATCTTTTAAATGAATTCAAACAATGGAAAGTCCAATTTGGTATGTAACAATATAATGGAAAAGATGCTACTCACTATATAGTGGAGATGCTTGGTAGCAGATTGGCACAAAAAGACTGTCAGAAAGTGAGCTCTCAGCCAATGAGATCTTTATCAAAAATAGACAAAACACACATATGCAGATGAACACAATCTCAGGCTGCTGAGGCCAGTCTCTTATGTGCCTATCTGCTACTCTGCATCTCTGCTATATGGTGAGTAGCAATTATTCTTTCCATAATATTGCTATAAATGATTTCAGCCACCTAAAGTTACTTTGAAATCTGTAACAGAACCGCATACTTCTAAATTGCAAAACTATTAATCTTGGTGCATGAAAAAACTATGAATAAATAAAGGCAAAGCAAAAATTACAATACCTGTGTGACAAACTTGAATTCAAAATGCAAATCACAAAAATGTATAGGTCTATATTTTAAAGTCAGAAACAGTAGTAAAAAATAAGCTGGTTGTTAAAGCAGTCTCTCTATTCAGGAGCTATCATGAAGCAGGAGAGGACAGGAAATAACATGGAAATACAAAGAGTGAATAATTATATCTGGCTACACCAGGCAGAGAACAATTAACCTACAAATCCAGGTTAATCACTATCCCATTCCACTCACAGCTGCAATAAAACAGATATTGTACACATCTACAGGAAATGAAGGCAGCAACATCAGGAATAGGGTCAAAGACAAGTAACTCACCAACTTACAGGCTGACCAGACACTTGATAGAATTATTTCTGAATCCACTAATTGGTAACACTGTTCATAAAATGTTTCAGTTTATGAGAAGGACATGCTTGACAAAAATGACATATTAGCCAGTTGATATCTGAATTTGTTTTTAGCTCACAAAACAGAGCCAGAAAAATATGGAACTCATCCATCATGTTTTCACCACAACTTATTTTCAGATCAGAGAGATCAGGGATGGGCTGCAATTCAGCAAAAAGCTGACAACATTACTGTCAATCTGAGGGATTGCCAACTGTCTGTCTGGATCCTCAAGATTTCAATGTGTGTGCTGAAAACACCTCTGTAGACAGGAAGGCTCTAAAAGAATTTCTGCAACATATTAATGCCATCTATAAGAACAGTAATTACAAGAATATGTGAGGGCCATTCAGAAAGTAGAGAACATTTAGTTTCGACACATGACTGGCCTCTCACCATTCCCGCAGACTTACTGCCGACCTAGTACTCGTCGTCAGTTTGGTGGAAGCTAAGATCCATTACAGTTTATTACTGGTTAGCTGTGCAACTTTGACAAATTTGGTGTTCCTGCTAAGTGTTAGATACACAGTGTTAACTTTTCAAACATGAAAAATTTGTAGATGGTAACTGAGGTTTATAGTAATGTGGCGAATGAAGCATCGGTTTGGAAGTGATGTATCATGTTTAATGTCAGACAGAAGAATGCTCATGATGAAGATCACTCAGGCCAGCCCTCAGTGGTGATTGACCAACTCAGAGCAAGGACTGAAACCAAAATCCACGCTGACAGGCATTTCAATTAGCTGACTGCAGCAGCCTATCATCAGTTGCTGGAACGACTTCACTGCACCATTAAAAACAAGCGATGTGGAATACTAACCAGTGTAGTTTCCTCCCTCACGATAATACGTGTCCATGTGCAGAGGGAGTGACACAGGACTTGCTTCAGCAGTTTTGGTGGAAAATGTTTCAACAGACTGAGCCCCAAGTAATTATCACTTATTTCCCAAACTGAAAGATTTTTTGTGTGGACATACTACTGAAGTTACTATGAACTTAAAGAAGTTGATATTCATTCATCAAGCTGGTGGCAACTGAGAATGCAGAAGGTACAAGAAGTGCCTATATCTGAAGAGTGAGTGTGTAGAAATGTAGCTACAGTATCAAATTGTATGTAAAATACAGTTATCTTTAATTGTATCAAATAAATATTCTGGAGGAAAAAGAACATTCCTTAGTTTCTGAATGACACTCATTTAATTCATCATAGGCATGTAGGGAGCCAAATGGATACCAGGCAAGCTTCCCGAGTATTTGCCTTGCACTGCATAGTCTTCCATGGTGGTGACTGAATATCCTCAGTTCTTGTGGAACCATAATGAAGAACACAGAACAAGAAAAACTGAGGGCATGTTGAGACCTCAGACATCCAAACATCACATTTGGGGCTGATGGAAGCTGTTTCCACAATAGGCAGGTGAGAGACTGAAAATGTCATGGAAAAGTTGGACAAGGTCAAGATTAAACCCTTGCTTGTGGCTCAGAGGAGAAAAGATTTTGAAGAACAAAATCAATATGAAGGCAAAGAACGGCTTCCTAAGCATAAATAATGGTAATTTAAGACCTCCAGAAAAAGACTGTCTCAGAGTGATGTGGGTACCCTGAACCCTTCCCCCTGTAAGACAGGAAACAAAAAACATGGGAGGAATCTAATACTCCCACTTCTCAAGACAACCATATTCAGAAAAAGCTGAAGGAAGAAACAGGTAAACATACCAACAGTACTGCAGTCTGTTTTCAGGATGGTAATTATCCAGCAGGTTTAGCCACTGTCCAATATGACTTTACAACAAATGGAGCTTGTTCAGATGGTTCTCTTTGAGAAGATTTGGGAGAGACTAGCACAGGCCCTGTAATATTATTGGATTTCAGATACTTTGCATATGATATATTTGTCATAAAAGACAAGGGCAGCCAATGAGCTGTAGTTCATAAAGATGCTAAGCATCACAGCACTAGAGTAAAGAGACGAAATATTTTTTTAATGTGGGCCTATACAAAGACACGTGTCCAGCATTTACATACTATAAACAAACACTATCAACCACTGGGCACAGATATTTAAAATCATTGCCACAGCACTAAAGCATTTATTGGTGGCCAATTACTCCTACTCCATTGATGAATTTCTCAGTAGAACCAACTGATTTGTGAATACAGGGTGTTACAAAAAGGTACGGCTAAACTTTCAGGAAGCACTCCTCACACACAAAGATAAGATGTTATGTGGTCATGTGTCCAGAAATGCTTAATTTCCATGTTAGAGCTCCTTTTAGTTTCATCAGTATGTACTGTACTTCCTCGATTCACTGCCAGTTGGCCCAATTGAAGGAAGGTAATGTTGACTTCGGTGCTTGTGTTGACATGCGACTCATTGCTCTACAGTACTAGCATCAAGCACATCAGTACGTAGCATCAACAGGTTAGTGTTCATCACGAACGTGGTTTTGCAGTCAGTGCAATGTTTACAAATGCGGAGTTAGCAGATGCCCATTTGATGTACGGCTTATCACGGGGCAATAGCCATGGCGCAGTACGTTTGTATCGAGACAAATTTCCAGATGAAGGTGTCCCGACAGGAAGACGTTCGAAGCAATTGATTGGCATCTTAGGGAGCACGGAACATTCCAGCCTATGACTCATGACTGGGGAAGACCTAGAACGACGGGACACCTGCAATGGATGAGGCAATTCTTCGTGCAGTTGACGAAAACCCTAATGTCAGTGTCAGAGAAGTTGCTGCTGTACAAGGTAACGTTGACCACGTCACTGTATGGAGAGTGCTATGGGAGAACCAGTTGTTTCCGTACCATGTACAGTGTGTGCAGGCACTATCAGCAGCTGATTGGCCTCCAGGGTTACACTTCTGCGAATGGTTCATCCAACAATGTTTCAATCCTCATTTCAGTGCTAATGTTCTCTTTACGGATGAGGCTTCATTCCAACATGATCAGATAGTAAATTTTCACAATCAACATGTGTGGGCTAACAAGAATCTGCACGCAATTGTGCAATCACGTCATCAACACAGATTTTCTGTGAATGTTTGGGCAGGCATTGTTGGTGATGTCTTGATTGGGCCCCATGTTCTTCCACCAACACTCAATGGAGCACGTTATCATGATTTCATACGAGATACTCTACCTGTGCTGCTAGAACATGTGCCTTTACAAGTACGACACAACATGTGGTTCATGCACGATGGAGCTCCTGCACATTTCAGTCTAAGTGTTCGTACGCTTCCCAACAACAGATTCGGTGACCGATGGATTGGCAGAGGCGGACCAATTCCATGGCCACCACGCTCTCTTGACTTTGAATTATGGGGGCATTTGAAAGCTCTTGTCTACGCAACCCCGGCACCAAATGTAGGGACTCTTCATGCTTGTATTGTGGACAGCTGTGCTACAATACGCCATTCTCCAGGGCTGCATCAGCGCATCAGGGATTCCATGCGACGGAGGGTGGATGCATGTATCCTTGCTAACAGAGGACATTTTGAACATTTCCTATAACAAAGTGTTTGAAGTCATGCTGGTACGTTCTGTTGCTGTGTGTTTCCATTCCATGATTAATGTGATTTGAAGAGAAGTAATAAAATGAGTTCTAACATGGAAAGTAAGCATTTCCGGACACATGTCCACATAACATATTTCCTTTCTTTGTGTGTGAGGAATGTTTCCTGAAAGTTTGGCCATACCTTTTTGTAACACCCTATATATATATATATATATATATATATATATATATATATATATATATATATATATATATATATATATATACACACACAAAAAAACAAAGATGCTGTAGCTTACCAAACAAGAAAGCATTGGTATGTTGAGATAGACAAACAAAAACAAACAAACAAACAAACAAACACACACACACACACACACACACACACACACACGTGTAAAGAGTATGGGCAGAGATGTCAGTCGAGGCAGAAGTACAGAGGCAAAGATGATGTTGAATGACGGGTGAGGTATGAGTGGCGGCAACTTGAAATTAGCGGAGGTTGAGGCCTGGTGGGTAACGGGAAGAGAGGAGATATTGAAGGGCAAGTTCCCATCTCCGGAGTTCTGATAGGTTGGGGTCAGTGGGAAGCATCCAGATAACCCGGACGGTGTAACACTGTGCCAAGATGTGCTGGCTGTGCAGCAAGGCATGTTTAGCCACAGGGTGATCCTCATTACCAACAAACATTGTCTGCCTGTGTCCGTTCATGCAAATGGACAGTTTGTTGCTGGTCATTCCTACATAGAAAGCTTCACAGTGTAGGCAGGTCAGTTGGTAAATCACGTGGGTGCTTTCACACGTAGCTCTGCCTTTGATCGTGTACATCTTCTGGGTTACAGGACTGGAGTAGGTGGTGGTGGTGGTGGTGGTGGGAGGGTGCATTGGACAGGTTTTACACTGGGGGCAGTTACAAGGGTAGGAGTCAGAGGGTAGGGAAGGTGGTTTGGGGATTTCATAGGGATGAATCAAGATGTTCCAAAGGTTAAGTGGATGGCGGAAAGACACTCTTGGTGGGGTGAGGAGGATTTCATGAAGGATGGATCTCATTTCAGGGCAGGATTTGAGGAAGTCATATCACTGCTGGAGAGCCACATTCAGAGTCTCATCCAGTCCTCGAGATAAGTCAATTTATTCTAGAAATTGAAACTCCAGAACATGCATTTACATGAAAAATGGAATTTCATGTTTGTTGACGGCAGATTTTTGTTCCAGGAACTTAACCATCAGGATGAAACAGTGTGAGGAAGGAGGCATGAGGGAAAACTGTATTGGCATCAGCATACCTTCCTTCTCAGGAAGTGAGGAGACTGGTAAGTAGCTGTTCACAGTGGAATGACCAACTGCTGGCTGGTTGTGACCTTTTTTTCTTGGGCTTTGTTTTAGAGCACAGAAACAGCTGAGACCATAAGCAACCATGTCATAACATTAGAAAACTAATCAGTACAAGAAGTAAAAAGCAACTATACAATAAGACCAATGGAAGGAAAAAGCTAAATGCAAGTACTTCCTCTTGGAGAAAGGCCCACAAAATTTACTACAGAGACAGCACAGGTCCCGAACTAAAGATTAAATGCCCTTTGCCATATTACTATGCCAGATAAAATGTAAAGCATTGTTGACAGTCTACGTGTCATTTGCTAAAATGACCAACACAGATGGCAAATATGTACTGAAATATAAATAGTTAAAGAAATGGTATTTGGTCAGGAAACAGTGAACTGTCTAAGGTTGATGAGAATGAGCACAAGGTGGTGGGGGATCACAACTTAAATGTCAGTGGCTGAAATGATTTTCTCATGGTGAGAGGGCCAAGAGGAGGGTGGGCAAGCCACTGGGGGAGGTTTCATTCCCCAGAGCTTGCTCCCATGAAGAGAAGACAAGTGACTATGCCGAAGTGACAAAACCTGCCAATAGATGACAACCTAACATTATCCAAAGGAATGGAAAATCTAGGAGCCAAGATAGGAATGCAGCCTTGGAAGCAGCCTCATTTCCCCTCAGACCAACATGACCAGGAACCCACATGGACATCACAGTGGCTCCCTCAGCAGCAAGCAAGTGGAAGCTTCCTTGGCCACATTGCACTAATGGAAGGGCTGTGTCCAAGACACACAGGCTCTGAAGGACATTGAGAGAATCTGGGCATACGACAATTAAAAAGCCTGTGCCACTGCATGAACTGGGTGGCCTGATCATGAAGACACCTGCTGTAAAATTCAAGTATTGGTTTGAGACCGATACCAAAAATTGTTAGTGCCAATGATGAAGGCACAGCTAACACAATGGTCAGTATTAGAGTCATTAGTGGACACGAAGGTGCTATCACTAACTTGCGTGTGATGTCTGAAAAACTTACAGCAATGGATCAAATCCAGGGTAGTTTCCTTAGGAAGCGAATGAAGTGAACATGGGTCACTGTAAGAAAGCTAAGGCGGTGTAGAGTTCACACCCACCTGGGAGTGTAGCAGGTAGTGTGAAATTAACTGCTGGAGCAGTAGCCAAATCTGAGTTCCAGCAGGAGGAGGACATGTCTCATATTGGTGGTCAAGGGAGTCATCAAGAAAGAAGGCATATGATGGGTGGCCAGGCATGGCAGACAAATGGAATGTGTATATGCTGCAGAGGACATCATTCCACTACGACAGTGGTAGTTCTGCAGCTTCTGCAGAGACATATTCAACCAGGCTAGTGTAAAAGGTGCCAGTAGGCAAATGTATTCCACAATGGTACCTTGTATTAAGGCTGTGTATGATGGACAGACATGGAGATGAAGACATCCATAGTCTAGTTTTGAACAGACAGACGGTATAGATGGAGGAGGATGGTTCGAACCATTGCCCAGGATGGTTGGTTGGTTGATTGGGGTTGAAGGGACCAATCAGCAAGGTCATCAGTCCCTTGTTTTAAATGTGGTCCATTCAGACAGTTCGACATCTCAGAAAAGTCAGAGCGATTAAAATGCTAAAAAACGTTAAAGTGCAGTTGTGTTGTCAATGGTAAAAACAAAATGAGGGAAGTCAGCAAGAGAGCAACCCCAAGGCTATGCTAGAGGCAGGAAATATCCCACCTCTGGTGCAGTAGAGGCAAGACCACCTGCTATTTAAAAGCATTCAACCACTAGAATGTAGAAGGAAACTAACCAATTCTAAAAAGTGATAAAAACAGAATAAAAGGGAAAGGAAGATGATCTTGGCCAGGGAGGGGAGTCTGGATCTCCAAACACAGCTTACAGTGGGAGACACCCCTAACCCTCACCGCCCTGTCCCAACACTAGAGTGAGATTAGAAACCTTAAAACTGAGAACAATAACCACTTTCAAAGAGGAAACTGAGAACCAGTTCAACCATCCGGGAATCGTCAGCCAACATTAAAGGTAAAGTGCAAGGAAGTCTGTACTTAGTACGCAGAGCCAAAAGAAGGGGGCCTTCCACCAAACTGTTGGCTACTGACTGGAAGGATCCACAACCACAAAGTGAGGGTGGCTCATTATGCAAAAGAAGACCATGGGTCAGCCTGGTATGGCCGATACTGAGACAACACAGTGTGGTTGAGGCCTTTCGGGAGAGGCGGGAGGAAGAACGCCATGGCACAGGTGTCACCTTAATCGCACAAAGTTTATTAGACAGGGAGGTATCCTCCCAAGAGTTGGCCCATGATTGTGCAGAGTTGGATTTGATGTGAAGCCATAAATACACTGCAGGAGTGGTTACAGAGAAGGAGGGGAGGGGGGTGGTAAGTGACCGCTCCTCCAGCCAAATGATCAGCAAGCTCATTACCTGGGATACCTGCATGGCCAGGGACCCAAACGAAGTCAACAGAACAAGCAGCATGGTGAAGAGATGGTCATGGATGGCCGAGACCAAGGGATGGTGGGAAAAACACCAGTCAATAGCCAGAAGGCCACTCATTGAGTCCGTACATAACAAAACACGGTTGAGTTGAGACTGTTTAATAAAGGTATGGGCCTGGGAAACTGCCAATAATTCCGCAGTAAACACCCCACACGTAGGTGGCAGGAGTTAATTTGCCATGCCAACAGAGGACGTGAAGGCATATCCCACACGATTAGAAGATTTAGAGCCATCTGTGTAAAAAACAACAGCATCCCGAAAAACTCCCTTAAAATTCGGGGGAAAAAACAATGGAACACCACCGGGGGAATGGATCTTGGCGGAGATCCATCCAAATTTGGGGCCGAGGAACTAACCAAGAAGAGGGGGGGCGGGACATGGGAGACAGGACTACGAAGGAAGCCGAAAATCATGGCAAAGAGACGCAAGGTGGAGCCCAACTGGTAAACCCGCCTAAGGGCAGGAATCAGGTGGGTAACGTCCATGGTCTGGGAACAGGTTAGAATAGGAAGGATGAGTGGGAGAGGAACAGACCGCGATTGAATAAAAAACCAGAAGTTTCGACCACCGAACAACCAGGAGACTATAAACAGGGCTAGTAGGGAAGGTATCAGTAGCCAAACTGATACCACGATGGTGAACCAGATCCAGGTGGTGCCGTGTGGAAGGAGCAGCCAAACCATAAACTTGAGAACCATACTTCAAGCAAGGAGCAGCCAAACCATAAACTTGAGAACCATACTTCAAGCAAACCTCATAAAGGCGGAGAAGGATGGAGCAGTCTGCACCCCAAGAGGTGTGGGCAAGGAAGCAGAGGACATTGAGTTTACAGAAACATCCTACCTTCAGAAGTCAGATACGAGGCAGCCAAGTGAGCTTGTTGTCGAAAAGAAGACCCAGGAAACGAAACTGTGGGACCACAGGTAATCGTTGTGCAGCGAGATAGAGCTCTGGATCAGGGTGGATCGTAGTACGGTGACAGAAGTGGACCAGCTGCGATTTTAAAGGAGATAATTGAAACCCATGTGTGAGAGTCCATGCAGAGGCATACTGTGTAGCTCCCTGGAGCTGCTGCTCTGCAGAGGCCATCTAAGAGGAACTAACCCAAATGCAGAAATCATCCACATACAGAGCAGGGTTGACCAAAGGACCGACAGAGGCCACAAGTCCATCGATAGCAATGTGGAAAAGAAGTACACAATACAGAACCCTGTGGGATGCCATTCTCCTGGGTCCATGGAGCACTAAAAACAGTACCAACCCAAACCCTGAATGACTGATGGAACAGGAACTGGCGAACAAAAATTTGTAGTGGGCCCCGAAGCCCCCACTCATGAAGATGTGATGGCGCCAAGCCGTGTCATAGGGCTTGCGAAGGTCAAAAAGTACTGCAACCAAATGGCGGCACTGGGAAAAAGCCTGCCAAACTGCGGATTCCTACCAAAGTAAATGACCGATCAGAGACTGTCCCTCTCAGAAGCCACACTGGTAAGGGGAAAATACATCCCAAGATTCGAGGACCCAATTGAGCCAACGGGCTACTATCCATTCAAGTAACTTGCAAACATTTGTCAGACTAATTGGCCAATAGCTTTCGACAAACAGGGGTTTCTTACCAGGATTAAGGACAGGAACCACAATGCTATCCCTCCACTGAGAGGGGAAGTCACCCTGGAGCCAAATACGATTTAACACGCAAAGGAGATGTTGCCGTTGTGGAGCACTGAGATGTTGAAGCAGTTTGTTATGAATGGAGTCTGGGCCAGGGGCCATATCATGAGAAGAAGAAAGTGCAGAAGGAAGTTCCCATTCCGTAAAAGGTTCGTTTTAAGATTCTGACTGACAAGGGGTAAAAGACAAGGCGGAAGCTTCGGCCCACTGTTTCTGGTGAAGGAAAGTAGCTGGATAGGAGACTGATGCTGTTGCAAAATGGGTGGCAAAATGTTCCACGAGAATCAATGGGTCTGTGCAAAGGCCATCCAGGAGGTGAAGGCCCAGGAGAGTAGACTGCCGATGGCAACCTTGGAGAGAGCGAAGTGTAGCCCATACCCATGACATAGGGACAGTAGAATCGAGGGAAGAAACAAAGCTTTCCCAACACATCTGTTTGCTCTATTTTATTAAGTAATGGGCTTTAGCATGAGGGCGTTTAACCCCTTAGCTTACAATGTCGTGTGAGAGACGTAGCGTGCTGACCTGGCCAAACATCACCTAGACGTATCAGAAACTTGGTACGTTTACCGCACCGAACAAGCGCATGTCATGCGAGAGACGTCGGTCAGCTGCGGCAAATGTAAACAAAACATCTCTGATAGGTTGCGGAGCTGATCGAGTACAAGTGGCGTACATGAAGTGTTCTTCACCACATTCGGACCTGCCGACATTACAAATAAACTTTCAGAATGTTCCCGACGTGTAGCAAACATGTTCACGAGGAAAGGGAGACAATTGGTGGCGTAGCCAACAATGATTTTGCAGGATATTTTGACAGCAGCAGTGACAGTGGTAGTGACGTTTTACCTCCTGTACGAAAACGGTGTAAGTGGCTGGTGATTGATTGTTGCTGGTAGGTTTGCTCTTCTTCGCCAGTTCATCTTCAGAGTCGTGGATGTGGCAGAAGGAAGATAATAAACCAACAATCTGGATGTATATGGAAATTCCCGGAATAAAGGAAGCAGCTTTACAGCATGTGAGTACAAGCATAAGAGAATTAGACGTTTTCTATGTAATATTTAATAGTACATTTTGGGAAAAAATCATAACTGAGACAAATAGATATGCACAAAACGTACTCAAAACGAACAGAAGAGACAAAAAATAGACCAAAAGTAGTCTATTGGCTGTAATGAAATAAAAATATACATTGTGCTATGTATAATCATGGCTGAAGTAAGGAAACCGTCGATTCAGATGTATTGGTCTAAGAGGGCCGTTATAGAATCGCCAATATTTAGGCCACCTGGCAGGACAGTCATTGCCAGGAGTCCCGATGCCCCAGGGAGATAGGCATCTACTCCTTGGCATACAGGGGGAGTTAAGATTGCTGGCATCAATAGAGTGATCCCTGTGCTATCAGGGGGTTACAACCAACAGGGTACATGACGGCCCCACCACAACGAACTGGCTACCGTGCTGGATATTAGGTGGCAAGTGGTCTGTGGTTGTCAGCACAGAAAGGAATCGCACCCAGGAACGTATCCTCGCCCAAGAGAGGGGGAGCGAGCGGGACTGCAATGCAACAATGAATAAGCTGGCTAAAGGTCTCCATGCATGATGGACACAATGCACCTAGTAAGGTGCCATTCCCCAATTGGCTCGCTCTTCAGAATAATTTTGAAATATGGTGGCCAAACCCAAGAGGGGACCATCACATAAGGGCCAAAACATTTGAGACTCCTTGTAGTCGCCTCTTACGACAGGCAGGAATACTGTGGGCCTATTCTTACCCCTGAACCCACAGGGGGTGGCACTTAAATGAGTAGGGGAGTCATCATTAAGAAGGCACAATTTGTGGTCTGCAAGAAACTTGTCTAGAAGAAGACCCTGACTAGATGGAAATGCACTGCCCCACAAGGGATGATGAGCATCAAAATCCCTGAGAAGGAGGAAGGGAGGAGGAAGTTGCTTAAGAAGGGCAGTTAAGGCAGCAGGTGTAAGAGTCCTGTCAGGAGGAAGATAAAGATTGCAAACCATGACCTCAGAGTCCAGGTGTACCCTAACAGCAACTGCTTCCAACGTAGTTTGAAGAGGAGTCCATGTGCTAGCAACGTCCTTATGGACCAACATACAAATGTCACCCGAGGCCCGCAGAGGGCCGACCCGATTTCGACAGAATGCATGGAACCCACAGAGGGTCAGTGAGTGATCAGTAAAATGAGATTCCTGTAGAACCACACAAGCTGCAGTGTAAGACGAAATAAGGGATTTCAACTCTGGAAGATGACGGTAATATCCATTACAATTCCATTGGATAACAACAGACTGATGATTCAAATGGGGGTTGAACAGGCTAAAGTCAGTCATGCCGCCGGGTCACCACCCACCACCAACAAGTAGAGTGCGACATCCGTGAACAGTAGGTCACATTCAGGGTGCTAAGGTTGGGATGGGACCTCTAGTGACACTAGAGGCTCCTTGTCCCGGGACTTCTATATCTTCTTTTCTGTTTGAGATTGAGGAGGGCTATGCGGCATAAAGGAGCCAGCTGCAGCAAGATCTGGAACAGAAAGAGATCGGGTGACCTTGGGGCCCCACAGACCATAGTTCTTGTGGTCGTGTGGCAGCAGACCTTTGGCCCGGGAGGTGCCAGGAAGGGGTATCCTGGGAGGGGCGCCCTTGACCGGTAGATGCCGAAGAAGTGGGACACTTCTCCAGCTGGGGAGGGGTGGCACCCAGAGGGGAGGGTGTGGGAGCTGCAGGGGAGGGGGGGGCAGAGGTGTTCGTGACTGGGGTAAGGGAGGGGGAGGAAAGGGTGAAGATTTAAGTAAAGCGTAGCTAGATGTCATGGACACAGGGTGAAGACTTGCATACTTCTTACGATCAAGGGACGTTTAATCCTGTATCTTCTTTTCCTTCTTATAAACTGGGCAATCTGGTGAATGTGAAGAATGATTGCCATAGCAATCAACACACACAGGAGGGGGAACACAGGAACTCCCCTCATGGAGTGGACGTCCACAGTCACCACAGAGGGGGCCTGCGAACAGCGGGAAGATATGTCCAAAACACAATCACTTAAAACATCCCATAGGCGGTGGGATGTATGGCTTCACATCACATTGATAAACCATAAACTTTACTTTCTCAGAGAGGGTATCCCCATCAGAGGCCAGGATAAAGGCACCAGTAGCAATGTGATTGTCCTTCAGACTCTTCTGAACACGCTGAACAAAGTGAACACCCCATCATCCGAGATAGTCCTCAAGTTCCTCATCAGTTTGAAGGATGAGGTCCGTGTGAAAAATCACACCTTGAACCATATTCAGAGACTGGTGGGGGTAATGGACACAGGAATTGTGCCAAGATGGTTACAGGGCCACAGACTGGGCAGCTGAAGCAGTTTTGATCAACAACAAACCCGACCGCATCTTTCTCAGAGTTCACTTCACCAAGCTTGTCTTCAATGTGCTCCACAAAAAATAAAGGTTTGGTATTGGTGGAAGTATCCCCCATCAGTCCTGGGGGAAAGTTTTTGCCCCTAGTCGGCGAGCCTGACCCTCCTCCCAGGGGTAGCCATGGAAGAGAAGGCCGAAGGGGCAGAAGAAGCAGCACTAAAAGAATCAGTTCCATACAGAGAGATGGCCGCAGAAGAACGGCCAGAGTTTGGGAACTGTATATGTCATTTGCATAGCATCTGCCCTGATACCACCAATTCCGATCAGGGGCTCACCCCACAGGCACCAGCCAGCCACAGCGAGGGCCGTCTGGCACAGCAGCCATTGCCGGGAGTTCCCATGCTCCAGGATGACAAGCACCCACTCCTAGGCTTACACGAAGTGGTCACAGTTCAGATATCAGAAGTATGATCCCTGTGTTTTCAGGGGGGCTCAACCAAAAGGGTACATAGCGACCCCACCACATGGGCTGGCTACCATGCTGGCTATGCACCATAGCATCAGACAACAACATGAAGGAAAAGGTGGAATGAACTAGGAGGGCACACGTCGGAGACACTAGGTAAGGTGCTCTTCCCCAAATGGCTCACACTACGGAATAGAAATTTAGTAATGGAGGTCAAACCCCAGAGGGAGACCAGGAAATGCCAAAAGGATGTAACAAAACCAAATTGCAAATTCAACATAACCAGGAGGATAGTGGAAACAACTGAAACAAGGACACCAAGAGAGGGAGAGGAGAGGGTGAAGGGGAAGGAGCAAGGAGAGGAAAGGAGGGGAAAGACAAGGAAATGCAGCCCTGAAAAGAAGGGAGGCTGCAATAGCTCGGGGCCCCATGCTCGCCACGCACGTACTCACAAATGGACTGTGAGCCCCCGCGGGGGGGACGACGGGGGGGAGCAACATGACGAATGTGTAAAGACAGTAGAAGAAACCTGCTCTGCTGCCAGAAATTCATGCAAAAACAAGATGATTGAGACATCGCTGAAGACGCTGCTCAATGACACAGGTCATCAGAGAACTGCAATAGATTGCAAATTTGACGCAAAGGGCACTGGAGATGAGGCCTGGTGGAAGGCAGTCCATAAGAGGGTTAACAGCTATAGCAAAGACGACAACACTCAGGATGGGCCTTTGAGGCAACCCATTCTCTTGGTTAACGTTGTTTGGCAAGGCTGAACCTAAATCTAACTTACAATCTGTCTTTTACAAATTCCTGAAGGAAACGGAGCAGCCCATATGTATGGACTACAGAGGGTACCTGTCCTCCAGCTGCTGTCAGAGGCTTTCTCCAAATCAAAAAGACATGGTCAGACTCCATAACATGGGTTGAAAAAGTGATGAGATGGTCAACTACAAAACAGCATACTTTAAATCCACATTGTGCAGTTGTTAGTAGATTGTGAGTCTCGAACCATCATATCAGCTGGCCATAAATCATACATTCTATCACCTTGCGAACACAGCTGGTGAAAGAAATGGAGTGGTATCTAGAAGTAAAATGTTTGTCATTACTAGGCTTAGGTATGGATATGACAGTAACTTCACACTAGCATCTGATAAACATACTATCTGCCCAACTGTGATTGTATGTATGAAGGAGAAAGTGCTTACTGCAAGAGAAAGGTGCTGCAACATCTGAGTGTTAACATCGCCTAGATCAGAATGAAGTGAGAGCATGGTCCAGCTCCCCATAGCAAAAGGTAGCATTGTAGCATTCACAATTCTGAGAGGAGAAAGGGTGTCACCTGAAAATCCTGTATCTGTTTCCAAGGGAAGAAGATGGGGAGATAATCGGTGGAGCTCTAAATCCCACAAAATAGCAGCCCAAGGTGTTGGAGGTAGCAGAAAGGTCAACAATGCATCTACTATGGTCAGGCTGGAAATCAGGGAATGGAACTTGGTCCCAGAGAGCCAATGTAGGTTGCTCCACATGACAGACGAGGGAGTGAATAACTATTAAATGAAGTCCAGCTAGTTCATTTGCTATGCCAAAGAATACAATGACACAGCACATGCAACTCTTTACAATGAATACATTTTGCCAACATAGGATGAAAGTTAAAAACGCATAGAGCATGTTTTCATACACAAATCACATCACAGGCCACCTCAGTCCACCAGGGGACTGGAACACAGCATAGTAAATATGAAGTGCAAGGTATGGAACATTCTGCAGCAGTAAAAATAACGTTTACAAGATTAAATGCCCTGCTTAACCCACAGAACAGGACAGAATAAATTGTGGAAAGGTGCCAAAATGAGGGGCTGTCAGTTACACTTGAACATACAACTTTATTCTTTGATCAAACATTACAAGAGCCCAAAAATTTTTTTAAACACACAGTTTTAATCTTTGGGACTTCATTACTGGTAAAAAGCCACTTCAATTTAAAAATGGCTGTAAGCCAATAACTTAAAACCCAAGCATAATCAGAAATTTAAAAGATAAGCCTTATCTTAAAACAGTTCTTTAGTTAGTCTGAAGTAAACATGTTAAATTCAAATCAGCTGAAGGCCAAAGACTTAAAAATTCAAAAATGTTTTAAAATGCCAAAGGGCTTATGTGAAACAGTACCTTAAACTAGGCTGAAGGCCTTAAGAATAAAACAAGTGTAATTTAAGAAACAAAACTGGCAAGAAGCCATACAAGTACTAACAAAAAAAGAAAAAAGGCAGGACACACAAGGGCACACAGATGTTCGAGGGTCAGCCTGTAATTCAAACACTAATGCTCACTTCAGTCAGTCAGTCAGTCAGTCAGTCAGTCAGACCATTCGGATCAACCAGGGCACAACAGGGAGTTCAGCGGAACAATGTAGACGATATTGGCACCCACAACCAATCATACATGGAGCTGTCAAACTGCACACCGTGCTGGACAGCAACAACACGATGAGGAAACTACACTGCCTGAAATTTACGTCAACGCCCAGGGCAGGTAACCGGAATGTTAAACGGCCACAAGGCAGAAGATTCCACTGGTGAACTTCAATTCAAATAACCAAATACAGTGAGACTCCACCGGAGGGTGGGTAGTATTTTCAAACTTCAAAACCACATTGTTGCTCGTGGGAATATCCCAACAGCTGACAACGAACTCCAAACGACACAATGTGAACTCTCTTGACTTGCTGGTAGGTTATATCAAAACTCAACTTTCATGTCTAGGCTCAGTGAGCCACAGAGCTCGTAGCAATGGGAACAGCACCACACTTCCAGACACCGCATAGAGACAGCTAGCGAGCCCCGGCCAAACTACGCCCCGCCGAGAATACCTCCTGCTCCACGCCAACCAACCGACTCCTCACAGCCAGTATGCCGACAACATTTAAAATAACTTGTCAATCAAAATCACACAAACTACACACAGTTTCATGAACACTTGCATGAAGAACCAGGCAATGCTAATGGTAGTGCCTGTACAATAACAGGGCCGAATCAAGAGTTGGTTGGTTGGTTGTTTGAGGTTTAAGGGACCAAACATCGAGGTCATCAGTCCCTTGTTTCAAATATACACCATTCTGCTAACGGGACATCTCAGAAAAGTCTGAACAATAAAACGGAAAACAGGGAAAAACGTAAAAGGACAGTCACGTTGTCATTGGTAAAAACAAATGAGGGAAGTCGGCAAGAGAACGAACCCAACACTATGCTGAAGCAGCATAGGCAAGACCACCGGTGACTTAAAAGGTACAACTGCTATAATGCAGAAAATACGTATGGGAATAGAAAGACTAACCAAGCCTTAAAAAAAAAGGGGGTAAAAAAGAGTAAAAGGGGAAGGAAAGAGGATTCCGGTCAGGGAGGTGAATCGGGAATCTCTGAACACTGCCTACAGTGGGAGACACCCAAACACTCACCGCCCTGCCCCAACACCAGAGAGAGTAAAAACCTTAAAACTGAGAATAAAAACCACTCTCCCGGAGGAAACTGAGAACCAGAGAGACCATCCGGGAATCATCAGCCAACATCAAAGGTAAAGTGTGGGGGAGACTGTACTTAGCACGCAGAGCCAAAAGAAGGGGGCATTCAACCAAAATGTGGGCCACTGACTGGAAGGCTCCACAACCACATAGCGGGGGTGGCTCATCACGCAAAAGAAAACCATGGGTCAGCCTGGTATGGCCAATGCGGAGACGACACAGTGTGGTCGAGTCCTTTCTGGAGAGGCGAAAGGAAGAACGCCATGGGCCTGGTGTCACCTTAATTGCACGAAGTTTATTAGACAGTGGAGTAGCCTCCCAAGAATTGGCCCATGACTGTGCGAAGTGGGATTTGATGTGAAGCCGTAAATCCGCTGCAGGAGGGGTTACAGAAAACGGGGGGTAAGTAACTGCTCCCCCAGCCAAACGATCAGCGAGCTCATTTCCCGGGATACCCACATGGCCAGGGACCCATAGGAAGTCAATGGAACAAGCAGCACGGTGAATATCAGCGAGATGGTCATGGATGGCAGAGACCAAGGGATGGCGCGAAAAACACTGGTCAATAGCAATAAGGCCACTCATCGAGTCCGTACATAACAAAACGCGGTTGTGTTGGGATTGTTTAATAAAGATAAGGGCCCGGGAAATTGCCATCAATTCCGCAGTAAACACCCCACATGTAGGTGGCAGCAGATGATTTTCCGTTCCAACAGAGGACGTGAAGGCATACCCAACATGATCAGCAGATTTAGAGCCATCAGTGTAAAAAACAACAGCATCCCGAAACTCCCATAAAATTTGGCGGAAAAAGGAACGGAACACCACCGGGGGGATGGAATCTTTCGGACCGCGGCGGAGATCCATCCGAATTCGAGGCCGAGGAACTAACCAAGGAGGGGTGGAGGGGAGGGAGCGAGGAAGACAGGACAAAGAAGGAAGCTGAAAATCACGGTAAAGAGACGCAAGGCGCAGCCCAACCGATAAACCCGCCCGAGGGCGGGAGTCGGGTGGGCGACGTCCATGGTCTGGGAACAGGATAGAATAGGAGGGGTGAGTGGGAGAAGAACGGATAGTGAGGGCATAAGACACCAGAAGCTGGGACCGCCGAACAGAAAGGGGTGGGATCCCAGCTTCAACCAGGAGACTATCAACAGGGCTAGTAGGGAAGGCACCGGTGGCCAAACCGATACCACGATGGTGGACTGGATCCAGCACGTGCAGTGTGGAAGGAGCAGCTGAACCATAAACTTGACAACCATAGTCCAAATGAGACAGAACTAGAGCACGATAAAGACGGAGGAGGAGGGAATGGTCCGCACCCCAAGAGGAGTGGGCAAGGAAGCGAAGGACATTGAGTTTACGGAAACATCCTACCTTCAGGAGTCTGATATGGGGCAACCAAGTGAGCTTGTTGTCGAAAAGAAGACCCAGGAAACGAAACTGTGAAACAACAGGCAATCGTTGTGCAGCGAGATAGAGCTCTGGATCAGGGTGGACCGTAGTACGGCGACAGAAGTGGACCACCCGCGATTTTAAAGGAGAGAATTGAAACCCGTGTGAGAGGGTCCATGCAGAGGCACGCCGTATAGCCACCTGGAGCTGCCGTTCTGCAGATGCCATCGAGGAGGAACTAACCCAAATGCAGAAATCATCCACATACAGGGCAGGGGCGACCAAGGGACCGACAGAGGCCACAAGTCCATCGATAGCAATGAGGAAAAGAAGGACACTCAAGACAGAACCCTGCAGGATGCCCGTCTCCTGGGTCCGTGGAGAACTAAAAGCAGTACCAACTCGAACTCTGAATGACCGATGGATCAGGAACTGGCGGATAAAAGTCGGGAGTGGGCCCCGAAGACCCCACTGATGAAGGGTTAGTAAGATGTGATGGCGCCAGGCCGTGTCATAGGCCTTGCGAAGGTCAAAAAACACTGCAACCAAATGGCGGCGCTGGGAAAAAGCCTGCCGAACTGCGGATTCCAAGCGAAGTAAATGATCGATTGGAGATCGTCCCTCTCGAAAGCCACACTGGTAAGGCAACAATAGATCCCGAGATTCGAGGACCCAATTGAGCCGACGGGCTACCATCCGTTCAAGTAACTTACAAACAACATTGGTCAAACTAATTGGCCGATAGCTGTCAACAGATAGGGGGTTCTTACCAGGCTTAAGGACAGGAACCACAATGCTATCCCTCCACTGAGAAGGGAAGTCACCCTGGAGCCAGATACGGTTAAACACCCGAAGAAGATGTTGCCGTTGTGGAGCACTGAGATGTTGAAGCAGTTGGTTATGAATGGAATCTGGGCCAGGGGCCGTATCATGAGAAGAAGATAGAGCAGAAAGAAATTCCCATTCAGTAAAAGGTTCGTTATAAGATTCTGACTCACAAGTGGTGAAACATAAGGTGAGAGCTTCAGCCTGCTGTTTTTGATGAAGGAAAGCAGCGGGATAGGAGGCTGACGCCGATGCCACTGCAAAATGGGTCGCAAGATGTTCGGCGATAACTAATGGGTCCGTACAAATGCCATCTGGGAGGTGAAGGCCTGGTAGGGTGGACTGCCGATGGCAACCTTGGAGAGAGCGAAGTGTAGCCCATACCCGTGACAGAGGGACAGTGGAACCAAGGGAAGGAACGAATCGTTCCCAACATATCCGCTTGCTCCGTTTGATTAAATAACGGGCTTTAGCGCGAAGGCGTTTAAAAGTAGTAAGGCTGGCTACGGATGGGTGCCTCTTCAAGTGTTGCAAAGCTCGACGGCGATCACGGATGGCAATGGCAATGGCCGGACTCCACCACGGGACTTGCCGGTGACGAAATAGTCCAGATGAGCGCGGGACAGCAACGTTAGCAGTGCGAACAATCGCGTCAGACACGTCACGTAGGACGTCATCAATACAACCCGACAAAGAGGGAGAAAACCCGACCTGTGCAGTGTATAGATGCCAATCGGCGCGGTGGAAAGACCAACGAGGTAACCTGTCCATCGGGGAGCGCGAAGGGAGCGTGATAATCAACGGGAAATGGTCACTATCACAAAGGTCGTCGTGTGGCGACCAGTGTAATGAAGGGAGGAGAGAGGGAGAAGAAAGAGAAAGATCAGTGGCAGAAAAGGTACCATGACCGGCACTGAAATGAGTAGGGGAGCCATCATTAAGAAGGCACAGGTCGTGGTCTGCAATGAATTGGTCTATAAGAAGACCTCGTCTAGATGGAAAGGCACTGCCCCACAAAGGATGATGAGCATTAAAATCCCCAAGGAGGAGGAAGGGAGGAGGAAGTTGCTGAAGAAGGGTGGTTAAGGCAGCAGGTGTAAGAGCCCTGTCAGGAGGGAGATAAAGATTGCAAACGGTGACTGCAGAGTCTAAGTGGACCCTAACAGCAACCGCTTCCAATGTAGTTTGGAGAGGAATCCACGTGCAAGCAATATCGGTACGGACCAACGTACAAACGCCACCAGAAGCCCGCAAGGGTCCGACCCGATTTTGACAGAAAACACGGAACCCACGGAGGGTCGGTGAGTGAGCATCAGTAAAATGAGATTCCTGGAGAACCACACAAGCTGCAGAGTAGGACGAAAGAAGGGATTTCAATTCCGGAAGTTGTCGATAGTAGCCATTACAATTCCATTGGAGAACCACAGAAAGATGGTTTAAATGAGGGCTGAACACGCTAAATCCAGTCATACTGCCGGGTCCCCACCCGTCACAGACAAGGAGGGGGCGACATCCATAAACGACAGGTCAGAATCCAGTTGTGAAGTCGGGGAAGGGACCTCCGGTGACACCAGAGGCTCTTTGTCCCGGGACTTATGTTTCTTCTTCTTTTCAGGCTGAGATCGAGGAGGGCTGTGTGGCATAAAGGAGCCAGCTGCAGCAAGATCAGGAACAGAAAGAGACCGGGCGACCTGGGGGCCGACAGACCGCGGCTCTCGCAGTCGCCGCGCGGCAGCAGACCTTTGACCTGGAAGGTGCCGGGAAGGGGCATCCCGGGAGAGGCGCCCTTGACCGGCAGACGCCGAAGGAGTGGGACACTTCTCCGGCTGGGGAGGGGGAGCAGCACCCAGAGGAGAAGGTGTGGGAGCCGCAGGGGAGGGGGGGAGGAGTGGGGTCCGGGATAGGGGTAAGGAAGGGGGGGGAAGGGGGGAAGATGTAACCAAGGCGTAACTTGATGTCATGGACACAGGGTGCAGTCGTGCATATTTCTTACGGGCCTCTGTGTAGCTTAAACGATCGAGGGACTTATACTCTTGTATCTTTTTTTCTTTCTTATATACTGGGCAATCTGGTGAACGTGGAGAATGACTACCACGACAATTTACACATACAGGAGGGGGAACACAGGGACTCCCCTCATGGAGTGGACGTCCACAGTCACCACAGAGAGGGTCCTGGGAACAGCGAGAAGACATGTGGCCAAAACGCAAGCACTTAAAACACCGCATAGGAGGTGGGATGTACGGCTTCACATCACAGCGATAGACCATAATCTTTTCTCAGGAAGGGTATCCCCTTCAAAGGCCAGGATAAAGGCACCAGTATCAATACGGTTATCTTTAGGACCCTTCTGAACACGCCGAACAAAGTGAACACCCCGCCGTGCGAGATTGTCCCGAAGTTCCTCATCAGTTTGAAGGATGAGGTCCCTGTGGAAAATCACACCTTGTACCATATTTAGAGACTGGTGAGGGGTAATAGACACAGGAATTGTGCCAAGATGGGTACAGGCACGAAGGGCCGCAGATTGGGCGGCTGAAGTAGTTTTAATCAGCAACGAACCCGACCGCATCTTGCTCAGGGAGTCCACTTCGCCAAACTTGTCTTCAATGTGTTCCACAAAGAATAAGGGCTTGACACTGGTGAAAGTATCTCCATCAGTCCTGGTGCAAACTAGATAACGGGGGAAAGGTTTTGCCCCTAGACGACGGGCCTGACCCTCTTCCCAGGGGGTAGCCATGGAAGGGAAGGCCGAAGGGGCAAGAGAAGCAGCACTTGAGGAATCAGTACCACACAGAGAGACGGCCGCAGAACGGCCAGAGTTTTGGACCCGTATGCGTTTCATCTGCATAGCGTCCGCCCTGATACCACCCACTCCGATCAGGGGCTCTCCTCACGGGCGCCACCCAGCCACAGCAAGGGACGTCTGGCACGGCGGCCATTGCCGGGAGTTCCGATGCTCCAGGATGACGAGCAACCACTCCAAGGCATGCATGAGGAGGTCACAGCTCAGGTATCAGAAGTGTGATCCCTGTGTGTTCAGAGGGCTCAACCAAAAGGGTACATAGCGACCCCACCACACGGGCTGGCTAACGTGCTGGCTATGCACCCTAGCATCAGACCACGACGTGAAAGAAAAGGTGGAATGTACTAGGAGGGCGCACGTCGGAGACACTAGGTAAGGTGCTCTTCCCCAAATGGCTCACACTACGGAAGAGAAATTTTGGAATGGAGGTCAAACCCCAGAGGGGGACCAAGGAATGCCAAAAAGAGGAGGTAAGTACGCAACAAAGCCGGAGAGTAAAACCAACAGAACCAGGAGGATAGCGGGGCCAACATAAGCAAGGACACCAATAGAGAGAGAGGAGAGGGCGAGGGGAAAGGAGTATGGAGGGGAAAGGAGGGGAAGGGAAAGGAAATGCAGCCCGGGAGAGAAAGAAGGCTGCAATGGCTCGGGGCCCCGTGCTCGCCACGCACGTATCCACAAAAGAGTTGTGGACCCCCTGGGGGGGAATCAAGAGTTGGCACACACAGCCAACCCATAAGGGGTCACCGGCAAAATACACGTCATCTGTCAAGACGACCGACCGACGACCAAGCAAAGTCGCCCCATTCCAATCTCGTGTGTCGGCAACTGTCGGGCGAGTTACAGTGGTCCGGACCTAAATGCTGCCACGCCCCAACTGAACTTGTGTCGCGTGCCAACTCAAACACTGCCAGGTCCAAACTAACTCACAACACATGACTACCACGAAATAATAGCAGTCCAGCAAAGATAATACGGCAGGGCCTATATGGATAAGTGCTGCTGCCGCTCATGGGCAGACAAGGCAGCAACTCAGTGACACCAGTAACTGAAACATAACGAGGTGGCAGTATGGTAAAAACAAGATGTAAAATAAGAAATGGCATGAAAAGGAGTCATGCACGGCTTCCAAGATATGCTACCTGGCCATCACAACTGGGAAAATGTTCAGCAGGAAAGCCGCCAGTTAGCCTTAGAAACCTGCCAGTTGGTTTAAAAAACAGGAGTGGGGGTGGAAGTCAGAAAACAAATAGCTCACGGGAAACGGTTGCTGGAGTACGTGTCAGAACAGACCACTCAAGATGGGCAAGCTGTGCAATACAGAATGAGAGGACCAAATGAGAATAGTTGTGCATGGAGTCTGAAAGTAATGTGGGTGCTCCAGTGTTAAGACAGATGAGGCTGAGTTGATTGAGGTGGTTAACCAAGAGGGAACCTCTCAGATTCTTTAAGAGCTCCAAAATGGATTCTGAGCATTAAGACCACCGAGCATTGAATAGGGGTGAGAGCTGACCAGCAAGCTGGAATAGGTCCCCCTGGGTGACAGCAAATGGAGGGATGCAGACGTTATGAAGAGGAAAGGCAAAACGAGGAAGGAAAATGCAGAGTGAAACAGCAACTTCTTCCAATGTGATACAGAGTGAAATCCATGTACTAACAATATCCATAAGGACAAATGTGCAGACACCACCAGAAACCATCAAAGTGCTGACCCAATTCCACCAGAAAGCACAAAACCCATGAACAGACAGTGAGTGAGCATCAGAAAATTAAATTCCTGAACAATAGAAGCTGCTGACGGTAGCTCCGTGAGGTAACGGTAGTAACCATTGCAGTTCTGTTGAATGATCATGGATCGGGTATCCCAAAGGGTGGTGAAAGGGTTGGAGCCAATCATGCTGCTGGGTCACCAATGATGATGGCATGACATCCATAAACGTCAGAATCATGTTAAAAGGGGTGAGATGGAACCTCTGGGGGCACCAGTGGGCTTTCACCTGGAACCTGTTTCCTCCTCCTCCTCCTCCTCCTCCTCCTCCTCCTCCTCCTCCTCCAGAGGTTGAGGGGAAGAGCAGGGAACAGAGCAGGCTTCTCCAAGATCTGTACCTGAAGTAGAGCAGATGGCCTTGTGACACATATGGTACTTTCCATGGCTTAGTAGAGATGCTTATGGCTTGAGAGAGACTGGCAATGAGGAGTCCTGGGAGGGAGCTCCATCACTAGCAGCCAGGGAGGGGAGTGGCACCCAGAGGGGATGACATGGAAACTGTGAGGGAGGGGGATGGATCTCGGATAGGAGGGGGAAAGTATACAACAGAGGCAAAAGTAGAAGACACGAACACTGGGTGGAGTCAGTCACATTTTTGACTAGCCTCAGTATAAAACACACATTCCAGGGACATCTACTTTTGTATCTTTTCTTTCTTGTAAGTTGGGCAATCTGGTGAATGTAGAAAGTGGTGGTCATTACAATTCACGTACAAAGGTGGCGTAACATGGGCTTCCCTCATGGAGGGTGTCCACAGTCACCATTCAGCCACAAAGTGGGTCCACTGTACAGTGGGAAGACATGCGCAAAAAATGCAAGCACTAATAGCACCTCATGGGCGTGGGTGAGTTGGTTGGTTGGTTGGTTGGTTTTGGGGTTCGATGGGGGCTAAACATGGAGGTCATCAGTCCCCAGTTCCAAACAGACATACTTGTAAAAGGCCTATCCAGTAAAAAGCATAACCTCTGCACCCAGAGGGAGGGAACACCAAAATGAAAATGAACACCACAGTAACACAAAATAGAGGACACTTAAAAGGAGCAAATAGTTGACTAGAGTAAAACAGTATAGTGCTTGATGGATCAAGTAAAAGGTCAACCACTCTATGACAAATGAAGAACCTCCAGCTGGAAAGCGTTGATAGAGGTACCAACAAAACTTGTTACCATAAAAGACACTATTTTTGGTACATGTACATCGCTGGAGTGGGTGTAGCCTGAGGAATCCTGTGAGTGCCCTCACTAGAGCGAGTGATAAAACCCAGCTGCACAGACAAAACGTAAAACTGAGTCAGCTATAGAGGCATTGTCACCGAGAATTAAAAGAAGTGCAGCTGGTAAATTAAAGGACTGCCACAAGGGGGCTAAAAGGGGGCTGTCCATCAGAAGATAGACCACTGTCAGGCCTGCATCACAGCAACACTTTGGGGGGGGGGGGGGGGGGTGTTCTCATGACGAAGGTGATAGCTGTGGGTCAACCGCGTATGTCCAATTCGGAGACAGAGACAGCAGAGAACTGAGTCCCTACTTGTGCCCCTCAAGGAAGAGTTCCATATGGCAGTGGAAGACTTGACCGTGCGGAGCTTATTTGGCGTGTTCAAGACAGACCATTCAGAGCTCCAGACATCGCAGACCTTGCGATGTAGGGCTGAGCAGAGGTCTCTTTCCACGAGACCAAGCTCCAGGGGTTGCGAAGTGGTGGCCTGCTTGGTCAACCGATCGACACGTACGTTTCCTGGAATGCCGATGTGGCCCGGGGTCAACACAAACATCGCTGAACGACCACAATCGGCGAGAGCAAAAACAGCATCCTGAATACCGATCACCAAAGGGTCCCGAGAAAAACACTGGTAGAGTGCTTGCAATCCACTCAGGGAGTCACTACATATGACAAATGACTCCCCAGGGCAGGAGGAAAGGTGAGCGAGTGCATGATAAAGAGCAACCAGCTCCACAGTGAAAACACTGCCCCCATAAGGCAGGGAATGCTGCTCAACGTAGTCGCCGTGGAAGAAAGCAAATCCAGTGCGTCCATAGACCACAGAACCATCAGTGTAGACTACATCTGCATTGCGAAACGAGGCAGAAAGAGCCAGGAATTGGTGAAGACTGGCAGGTGGAGCCGCAGGACAAATCCAAGCAAAGCTGCAAGCGAGGGAGGGACCAAGGAGGGGTAGAAGAAGAGGGCCAGAAGGATGGTGGAAGGGGAAAAGAATAGTAACAAGAGAAGGGAACGAAGGTGGACCACGATCGGGAGACCCAACCTAGGCCATGTCATGGGGAGGGGAGTGCAGAAGATGGAAAAAGGAGCCTGCGGTTTGGATGGTCAGGCGAGGCATGGACGCGGGCGATGTATGACGCAAGCAACTATTGTCGGCAGAATCATAGGGGAGCGATTTCAGCTTCTACAAGAAGGCTAGTCACCGGACTAGTGCGGAAGGCACCTGTCACCAGTGACGCCACAATGGAGAATTGGGTCGAGGATCTGCAACGTTGAAGGTGCTGCTGAGTCGTACACAACGCTCCCGGGACTGGGCTAAGGCCTTATAGAGCTGTAGGAGGGTTGTTCTTGCAACCCCCCAAATGGTGTGGCTGAGGCAGCGAAGGATGTTGAGGTCCCACCAGCACCTCGCAAAGACGAGGTGTCCAAGTGAGCTGAGCATCAAACAGCATGCCAAGGAAACGATGCGTCTCCTCAATACAAAGGAGTTCATTGGCAAGGCAGAGCACTGGATGGAGGTGGACTGTTCGATGACAGAAATGCATGACTCGGGTCTTAGAGGCTGAGAACTGAAAACCATGGTTGGATGCCCAAAAATGTAGCTTATGGATGGCTCCCTGCAGCCGCTGTCCAGCGACACTGATGCTTGGGGAACTGTAATAAAGACAAAAGTCATCGGCATATAGAGAGGAACAGACCGACTGGCCCATTGCAGCTGCAAGACCATTAATTGCCACCAAAAAGAGGGGAACACTGAGAACTGAGCCCTGCAGGACACCGTTCTCCATAATATGGGCAGAGCTAAAATATGTGCCAACTCTAACCCGAAAGGAGCGATTGGAGAGAAAATTTCGTAGAAAAATCGGAAGTGGACCCTGTGAGCCACATTCGTGCAGCATAGCAAGGATATGATGGCACCAGGTGGTATCCAACACCTTCCAAAGATCAAACAAAACAGCAACTAGATATTCTCGATGGGTGTGGGAAGTATGGCTTCACTTCACATCAGTAACACACAACCTTTATCTTCTCTGTGAGGGTACCATCTAGAAAGCAAGAATAATGGTGTCATTATCAGTGCAGTTTTCTTTCCAATCCTTCTGCACACGTCGAACAAAATGAACACCGTGTCAGTCCAGATTAGACTAGAGTTCCTCATCGGTTTGAAGGATGAGGTCCCTATGAAAAATCACGCCCTGGACCATATTCAGAGGCTGTCGAGGGGTAACAGACACCAGGATGCTGCCAAGATTACAACAAGCATGAAGAGCTGATGACTAGTTGGCCCAAGAAGCTTTGATCAACAGGAGCCCAACTGCATCCTACTGAGACACTCCACATCACCCAACTTATCCTTTATGTTCTCCACAAAAAATGTGGACTGAAACAGCTTGCAGTCAGATGTCCAGTGAGATGGTTTGGCTATGGACATCACCCTAGATGAGCAACATGAGTCCACAATGAGATTGAATGCCGTCCTCAGGAGGGAAGGTCAAACTGTTCTGGAAGGGAAAGCAAGAGGTCAAAACAGTTATGAGGATGCAGTTTTGTTTCTTGGAGACAGAAAATAACCAGATGCCGCAATTCCAAGAGGAGTTTTAACTCCTTGTTGGATTTAATGCCATGGATTTTCCATTGGAGAAGAGTCGAAGTGGAATGCACAGGAAGCAACAAATGAAAAGTAGTCTCCTCAGTGGGGGTGAATGTGTTCCCATCCATCCGAGTACAGACCAGATAGGGAAGAAAGTGTTTCATCCCGAGATGATACGCCTGGCCCCTTCCCAGCATGTAGCCAAAGAAGGGAAGGCTGGAGGGTCATATGAATGATTTGTTACCACTCAAAGAGATGGCCATTTCAGAATAGCTAGTTTTTTTTGCAGCTTGATGCACGTCATACCACAAGCATCCACTGCTCTGATCAGGGGCTATGGGGAGACAACAGCTCAATTATCAGTAGTATGATACCTTTGTTGTCGGGGGCTCAGCCAGACTTAACAGTACACCACACAGACTGGCTGCACATGCTGGTGATCTAGTGGGGGCAGAGGGTTGCCACAGTGGGGAAGGAAGGGAGAGTTTTTTTTGTTATGGTTTTAGGGCGCAAAACTGCTACGGTCATTAGTGCCCAGTCTGTGACTTAGGAAAAGGCAGAAATGGGAACGAAACTCAAAAAATTGGAGAAACTAAAAATAGAAGGAAAGCTTGAAAAACCACTATAGAAGAGGGTTGTTGTCCCCAAGAAGAGCTTCAAATGACTGACGTCATATCACTGGCACTAATAAACTCAAGAACGCGATCGGCTGAGCGCGTGTCATCTGCTAAAATGGAAGAGATATCAGGTGACAGCTGTAGACGGATGCGTAACAGAGTAAAATAGGGGCACTCAAGTAAAAGGTGTCTTACCATCCACAGCTGAGAGCAGTGGGGACAGAGTGGGGGAGGGTCGCCGCTTAAAAGATGTCGATGGCTAAAAAGACAGTGCCCTATGCGGAGTCTAGTTAAATTACCTCCTCCCGACGACGCGTTCGGGAGGAAGAGGTCCAAGCACAGGGAAGAGCTTTCACGTCCTGCAATTTATTATTGGGAAGTGTCTAACAATGTGCGTGTCATAGAGTAACACGATGACATAAAACACTCCGTAGATCGGCGAAGGGAATCATGCGAATAGCTGGCTGAAGAAGAGAGACTGCAGCCTTTGCTGCTATATTGGCCACCTCATTTCCACAGATGCCAACGTGTCCTGGGATCCAGAGGAATGCCACAGAGATGCCCCAAGTGGAGCAAGTGGAGCAAGTGGAGGCAGTCCTGAATCTGGTGGATCAGAGGGTGGACAGGGTACAGAGCTTGGAGACTGAGGAGATAGCTGAGAGAATATGAACAGATAACACTGTATCCGCTGATGGCGACGGATGTATTGGACAGCCTGGAGACCAGCGTAAAGCTCCACAGTATAAACCGAACACTGGTCGGGAAGCCGAAATCGATTTGGGGTGTTGCCAACAATATAGGCACTCCCTACAACTAATGATGTTTTCGAGCCGTCAGTGTAAATAAATGTGGCTTCCATCATTTGTGCACATAGAACAGCAAATGCCCGACGATAAACAAGTGAAGGGGTACCATCCTTGGGAAATTGACAAAGGTCACGGAGCAGGCAGGTCTGGGGACAGAGCCAAGGTGGTGCTGTACCCCAAGTTGTCAAGAAGGTTTTAGGAAAGCAGAAGGAAAGAGAATGGAGCAGTTGACGGAAGTGGACTCCCGGTGATAGTAGGGAGGAGGGGCAGCCTGCATACCCTACATCAAAGGAGACATCGAAAAAATGTCACGGGCCGGATTAGCGGGCATGGAAGACAGGTGGTTAGCACAATGACTCAGAAGGACTGCTCGCCGATTGTACAGCGGAGGTTCGGCAGTCTCAGCATAAAGGCTTTCCACAGGGCTGGTGTAAAAAGATCCAGACACTAAACATAATCCACGGTGGTGGATAGAGTCGAGACGCCGAAGAATAGACGGCCGAGCAGAGGAGTAAACTATGCTTCCATAGTCCAATTTGGAGCACACTAAGGAGTAATAGAGGTGGAGAAGGACCACTCTGTCCGCTTCCCAGGAGGTACCATTCAGGACACAGAGGGCGTTGAGGGATTGCAGACAGTGAGCCGAAAGACACACTACAGGCAGAAAATTTAAAAGCAGTGGTCAAACTCCAAATGGGACCAGAAATGCCAAAATGGATGAAATAGATGAGAGAAAAGGAACAAAACCACAAGGTGTACAGGGAATCAGGTGGATAGCCAGGTGAACATAAATACAAACACAGATGGGAAGGAGTGTGTATTGGGGAATGAGAGATGATGTAGTCTGAGGGGCAAGGTGAATGATATACAGCCCAGAAAGGAAGAATGTACTGCAGTAGCTCAGGGTCCCAGGTGTGCCATGCAGAAACTCTCAAATGAATCCTGATCACCAGTGGGGAGGGGGTGGGGTGGGGGGAGGTGGAGATGAGGGTAGGGGGGGAGTGAGCATGATACTGGGCAATTTCACTACTGTGGTACTGAATTGGAAGTTCCAGGCCTGTGTGGCCATGTCCTCCATGGAGCAAGGCATAGCAAGAACAGTACTCTAAGTGCCCAATGGTAAAATCAGCAACTTGCAAGCGACAGGGTAGGGTACTTTTTCCTTTACCCACATATCCTGGACACTGCTCTCATTGAGAATCTCGGCAACGTGGTTGCCATTATAATTGATACTGTGGTGAGTAGGAGATAGACAATCACGCTCCTGAGCATGCCTGCCACAAGTAACGCATTTGGTCCTGTTCTGACAGAACTTGTGAGTGTGGTTATAACATTGACACTGGTAGCAACATAAGGGGTTGGGAATGTAAAGTCAGACTATGATTACTTCATAGCCTGCCTTAGTCTTCGATGGAAGCACAATTCGATCAAATGAGATAAGAGCGAACACATACACTAAGTTTGCATCAGCCTGACAGACTGTAATGACACCCTTATGAGAGAAAAGTTTGGCTTTCTCCCTTGGTCAGACCATCAAGCAGCCGAGTGTAAATAATACCATACAAAAAATTCAGTGTAAAATGGACAGACACAAACAGGACAACCATGGAGAAACAGAGCTGTAAGCAACTGTTGGACTTCAAAATCACAATTGGTTTCCGGAAACTAAGTCCCATTTCATAAGGGAGTGCAGGATTTTGCAGGGACAGCAATTGCATCAACATCTTTCTCAATAATAAACTGATTAACCATATCAAAGGGCTGACCTCCTTTGGTATATATCACAGGAACTGTGGTGCAGCTGGAAGAGTCTTTGAATCTTTAGCCTCATTCCATTTACGTTTAGAAAATGAAGACTGAGATGGTGATTAGCTCATTGTGAAAAAATTCCCCATGGTTGCTAGCATCTTTGATGGCATTCTCCTTCCAAGTGGTGGTCCCTTCAGAGTGGGGCTCATCCACCTTAGTTGACTTAACATCTTAGGCCAGACTTAGCAAACTCCTGACAGAGGAACCAATTGGCAATTGGGAATGAAACAGCTCAGGCAGTCACCCCTCTCCAGGCCTGGCCTGTACCACGGGTACATGAGAACCTATATATTGACCACAGCTGAGAATTATGCATTACTCAGTCACCTGCACTATGTATGAGCTGGCATTAATAGCACTCAGGGAGATGAAACAAAGAAACCTCAAAAACCAAAGCAGAGTAAGGGGAGGAGGTGGAGAACAAATAAAGAAAGAAAGAAAAATGCAGATGAGGGACTGTTCCATTGCCAGGCTATCTGAACCTTGATATGCATTGCTGAAACTATTCAAGATGGGTTCCCAAGGGAGGGGGAAAACAATAGAAGGAGAATAGACATGCGGCACAGTAAGGGAAGATGTGCTGCAAATGCAGGGGCCCCATGGTAGCCAAGTATGAACTCACCAAAGAGCTGTGAGCCCACTGAGAGGAGGGGATGTTTGGTTGTTTGTGATGCTTTTCTACCTTTGCCTCTACTTCAGCAACAAGAGAATGTTCACATTTTTGATGCCTCACTAACTGTTACTGGTTTAATTTTCAATGGCTTTTTAAGCTGACATCTTTTGTCATTTTGTGTGGTTTCCTATGCAGTAACCTTTCTTGATTGCATCTTTGTTATAAATAACTTATGAAGTCTCTGTGGAAGTTCACATTTTGCAGTCAACATTGTGGTGTTGTTTCTTCACTCGACCCTTTTGGTGATAGTGTCAATGACAGCAGTATCAATAAAAATATTATCTAAATCTATAACTATAAAAAAGATGTGTTGCCTACTCATTATGTTGACAGTAAAAACCCTGAAGATGCTCCAAAAATGTGAATCACATCTGGTGATGAGCATTTTAGTTTTCAGTACTCAAAACAGAAAAACACAAATAATTGTCATTGTTCTTGATTTGTGATGTTTAGTTTGCAGTTGATGCATCTGTGCTCTAGTCCCTAAACCTAGTTACAGAAATTTAAGACCCATTGACAGACTTGTTGGATTCTGAACCTCAGAAGCTGTGTCAGACAAGGGCAGCCTTACAGTAGTTTGGAAGTGGAGGGGGGGCTGGGGTAGTGGGATGGTATATTAATATTTAATTTTAATATTTTGTAAGTAGCCAGATTTCAGATTTGACCATGCTAGAAATCTATTAATACTGACAAATTTTTTTTTAAACAAAAGCACCTGAATACACTATTTTTCCTGTCCCTGAGAGATAGGGGCATGAGTCATGGCTCCCTCTTGCCCATCAGTATGGGCATCCCTGCTTTGCAGCAGACTCAAGGAACACATTGATTGATATTTTTCCTGCTAGTAGTATAACAATTTAGGCAACAATGCTGGATATGTTTGGCAACTTTTTAACAATGTGTTACTTCCTGGGTGGCATAGAATTATCATGCTAAAGTCACTTGGTCTTAACCTGGGTGATTTGCATATAAGGAGTGAAATAAGGTTAAGAATTTATGATTTTGAGTCCAGGAAAGTTGATCCACATGAAAATTACAACTAATGTCATCTTTTACATTGTAATTTAGCTGTCAGAGCTGCAATTGGGGCAATAAGGAGGAGACTAGTACTGTAGATCTCCACTAGCTCTGAGGAAATGTGGTTGCTTCTGAAGTGAAGCCTGCTTTATTTCCAGTCTTACTGACAGAGCTTTGGGTAGGAAATCTCATTTATTTTATTTATGAACTGCCACATTTCTATACTTCTTGAGTGTGACACTGAATAGCAAGTAAACAGACCATTCCAGAATCCAGTGTGATTAATACCTTGCTCCTTTGTGCTGATATAGGTTCATTCATGTTACAGATACCTTATGTTTTATTACAATAAACTTTCTTTTTTTTTTGGTTTGGTTTTTTAGGGCGCAAAATTGCTATGGTCATTAGCGCCCAGCCTGTGACTTAGGAAACAGTAAAAAAACCGAAACTGAAAATCAGCAGCAATGGGAACAAAGTCATAAAATTGGAGAAACTAAAAGCAGAAGGAAGGCTTAAAAATCCACTACAGAAAGGGGGTGGTTGTCCCCTAAAAAGCTTCAAATGACTGACGTCATTTCACTAGCACTAATAAACTGGAGAACGCGGTCGGCTGAGCGCGTGTCATCTGCTAAAATCTACGATAGATCAGGCGATAGCTGTAGACGGGCGCGTAACGGATTAAAATAGGGGCATTCAATTAAAAGGTGTCTTACCGTCAACAGCTGAGAGCAGTGGGGACAGAGTGGGGGAGGATCGCCGCTTAAAAGATGTCGATGGCTAAAAAGACAGTGCCCTATCCGGAGTCTAGTTAAAATTACCTCCTCCCGACGACGCGTTCGGGAGGAAGAAGTCCAAGCGCAAGGAAGAGCTTTCACTTCCCGCAATTTATTATTGGGAAGTGTTGACCAATGCGCATGCCATAAATGAGCAACTTTGCGACAAACCGCACCGTAGATCGGTGAAGGGAAGCGACGGAATAGCTGGCCGAGGAAGAGAGACTGCAGCCTTGGCGGCTATATCGGCCGCCTCATTCCCACAGATACCAGCGTGTCCCGGGAGCCAGAGGAACGCCACCGAGACGCCCCCCAGATGGAGCAAGCGCAGACAGTCCTGAATCTGGTGGACCAGAGGGTGCACAGGGTAAAGAGCTTGGAGACTGAGGAGAGAGCTGAGAGAATCTGAGCAGATAACGTACTGTATCCACCGATGGCGGCGGATGTAGTGGACAGCCTGGAGAACAGCGTAAAGCTCCGCAGTATACACCGAACACTGGTCGGGAAGCCGAAATTGATTTGGGGTGTCGCCAACAATATAGGCACTCCCTACACCTAACGATGTTTTCGAGCCGTCGGTGTAAATAAATGTGGCGTCCGTCATTTGTGCACATAGAGCAGCAAATGCCCGATGATAAACAAGTGTAGGGGTACCATCCTTGGGAAATCGACAAAGGTCACGGAGCAGGCAGATCCGGGGACGGAGCCAAGGCGGTGCTGTACCCCAAGTTGTCAAGAAGGTTTTAGGAAAGCGGAAGGAAAGAGAATGGAGCAATTGACAGAAGCGGGCTCCCGGGGGTAGTAGGGAGGAGGAGCGGCCAGCATACCCTACATCAAATGAGGCGTCGAAAAAAAGGGCATGGGCTGAATTAGCAGGCATGGAAGACAGATGGCTAGCATAACGACTTAGAAGGACCGCTCGCCGATTGGACAGCGGAGGTTCAGCAGTCTCAGCATAAAGGCTTTCCACAGGGCTAGTGTAAAAAGCTCCAGACACTAAACGTAATCCACGGTGGTGGATAGAGTCGAGACGCCGAAGAATAGACGGCCGAGCAGAGGAGTAGACTATGCTTCCATAATCCAATTTCGAGCGCACTAAGGCGCGATAGAGGCGGAGAAGGACCACTCGGTCCGCTCCCCAGGAGGTACCATTCAGGACACGGAGGGTGTTAAGCGATCGCAGACAGCGAGCCGAAACATAGGAAACGTGGGAGGACCAGCACAGTTTTCTGTCAAACATAAGACCCAAGAATTTAGCGACGTCTGAAAACGGAAGGTTGACAGGTCCTAGATGTAAGGAGGGCGGAAGAAACTCCTTACGTCGCCAAAAATTAACACAAACGGTCTTACTGGGAGAGAAACGGAAGCCTGTTTCGATGCTCCAAGAGTGGAGGCGATCGAGCCATCCTTGAAGACGTCGTTCAAGAAGGCTGGTCCGTTGAGAGCTGTAGTAGATCGCAAAATCATCCACAAAGAGGGAGCCCGAGACATCGGGAAGGAGACAATCCATAATTGGATTTATAGCGATGGCAAACAGTACAATACTCAGCACGGAGCCCTGGGGTACCCCGTTTTCTTGGGAGAAAGTGCGGGAGAGAGTAGTGTTCACCCGCACCCTAAATGTGCGCTCTGCCATAAATTAGCGAAGAAAAAGGGGCAGCCGGCCTCGAAAGCCCCAAGAGAACAGTGTGCGGAGGATGCCTGTCCTCCAACAGGTATCGTATGCTCTCTCCAGATCAAAAAATATTGCTACCGTTTGGCGTTTCCGGAGAAAATTGTTCATGATATAAGTGGAGAGAGCAACAAGATGGTCAACTGCAGAACGATGCTTTCGGAATCCGCATTGGGCAGGTGTTAGACTGCGTGATTCCAGCCACCACGCTAAACGGTAATTCACCATACGCTCCAAAACCTTACAGACACTACTCGTGAGAGAAATGGGGCGATAGCTAGAGTGGAGATGTTTGTCCTTTCCAGGTTTCGGAACAGGAACGACGATAGCTTCCCGCCATCGTCTGGGAAAAGTACTGTCGGTCCAAATTCGATTAGAAAGGCGAAGGAGGTAACGCAGACTATGGGTTGATAAAGGCAGCAACATTTGGACGTGGATACCATCTGGTCCTGGGGCGGAGGAGCGAGGAGAAGAGAGTGCATGTTGGAGTTCCCGCAAGGAGAAAACAGTATTGTAGCTTTCGCGATTTTGAGAGGAGAAAGCAAGAGGTCGCACTTCCGCTGCACGTTTCTGCGGGAGAAACGCTGGCGGGTAATTTGAAGAGCTCGAAATCTCGGCAAAGTGCTGACCCAACGAGTTAGAAATTGCGACGGGGTCCACTAATGTGTCATGCGCGACAGTGAGCCCAGAGACCGGGGAGAAACTAGGCGCGCCTGAGAACCGTCGAAGCCGACTCCAAACTTGCGAGGAGGGAGTGAAGGTGTTAAATGAGCTAATAAAGAATTTCCAGCTTGCCTTCTTGCTATCGCGGATGACACGACGGCATCGCGCTCGTAGCTGCTTATAGCGGATACAGTTGGCCAAAGTAGGATGGTGGCGGAAAACGCGGAGAGCACGTCGCCGCTCACGTAGTGCATCACGGCATGCCTCGTTCCACCAAGGAACTGGGGGGCGCCGGGGCAATTCGGAGGTGCGTGGTATTGAATGTTCCGCAGCTGTAAGAATAACGTCGGTAATATGTGTGACCTCATCGTCGACGCTGGGAAAGTGACGGTCATCGAATGTCGCTAGAGACGAAAAAAGTGTCCAATCGGCTTGAGCAAACTTCCAGCGTCGCGGGCGCATATATGGCCGTTGAGGCTGCAGTCTAAGGACACATGGAAAGTGGTCACTCGAGTGTGTATCATCAAGGGCGAACCATTCGAAGCGCCGAGCTAGCGGAATAGTACCGACCGCAAGGTCCAAATGAGATAAATTTGCCGTGGAGGCAGACAAAAACGTAGGGACCCCAGTGTTGAGGCAAACTAGATCTGCTTGGTGGAAGATGTCTAGCAATAGTGAGCCACGTGGACAAGGATGTGGAGATCCCCAAAGCGGGTGGTGGGCATTGAAGTCCCCAACCAGCAAATATGGGGGTGGAAGCTGACCAAGAAGATGAAGGAGATCAGCTCGTGCCATTGGTGTGGACGATGGAATGTATACAGTACAAAGAGAGAACGTGTATCCGGAAAGGGAAAGACGGACGGCGACAGCTTGGAAGGAAGTGTTTAAATGGATTGGGTGATAATGGACAGTTTCATGGAGAAGAATCATGAGTCCTCCACATGCTGGAGTGCCTTCAACAGAGGGGAGATCATATCGGATGGACTGAAAATGAGGGAGAAGAAAGCGGTCATGGGGACGCAGCTTCGTCTCCTGAAGACAGAAGATGACCGGCGAGTAGGATTGTAAGAGGATCGACAATTCATCCCAATTGGCTCGAATACCGCGGATATTCCAGTGGATAATTGACATAGGGTGA
The DNA here is from genome assembly GCF_023898315.1 of Schistocerca nitens. Taxonomy (NCBI): domain Eukaryota; kingdom Metazoa; phylum Arthropoda; class Insecta; order Orthoptera; family Acrididae; genus Schistocerca; species Schistocerca nitens. The sequence goes on along the minus strand of NC_064623.1, from coordinate 156,243,950 downwards.
ACAGAAAATGGAGGAATGTGACCAAGGTCGCTGTCAACTCGACTGCTCTGAGCTTGCGACCGACAGCATGGAATGGCATTCAGCCGAAGGCAGAAGATCCTCATCCATAGGTTGGTCAGGAGCAGCTCCTGCCACCAGCCGGTTGATCGGCCGCCAGCAGTGCGCCTCGGCGACACAGAAGACGGCCGAGGGCGACTTCCGCCAGGTGGTACTGTAGATGGGACACGCCTTGGCGGAGAAGGAGAGGAACTGCGTTTCTTTGTAGCCTTCTTGGAAGTATGATGTTTAGAGGAAGGAGGAACCGATGGTTGGGAAGTTGCCGTACGTAAAAACTCTTCACGAGTATGCTCTTTTTTCGAAGTCTTGGTGTCTGACTTTTGGGCTCGAGATTTAGCAGAAACTCGACGAAGGGTGAGCCAGAGAGTGGGCAGGCGAAAGTGGTGAGGTTGAACGGGCGATCTTTGCGCTGGCCGATCTGACGACCGTGGCACTAAAGGTGAGGTCGCAAGTCTGCGTGGCCGCCTCCTTTGTTGGCCGAGGAGAAGCAAGGACAGTGCTGTATTTTCCTTTCTGAGGCACGGTGGGCTGTCGACTGGCGAATAATTTTCGAGCAGCAAAGGTCGACACCTTTTCCTTTACTCTAATTTCCTGGATGAGCTTTTCGTCATTAAAAACGGGACAATCTCGAGAGGAAGCGGCGTGGTCACCCATACAGTTGATGCAGCGAGGGGATGGAGGTGGACAAGCACCCTCATGGGCATCCCTGCCACACGTAACACATTTGGCCGGATTGGAACAGGACTGGCTGGTGTGATTGAACCGTTGGCACCGATAGCAACGCGTAGGGTTCGGGACGTAAAGGCGAATGGAAATTATCTCATAGCCGGCTTTGATTTTCGATGGGAGTTGAACTTTGTCAAATGTCAAGAAGACAGTGCGGGTGGGAATGATGTTCGTGTCAACCCTTTTCATAACCCTATGAACAGCCGTTACACCCTGGTGAGACAGGTAGTGCTGAATTTCTTCGTCAGACAGTCCATCGAGGGAGCGTGTATAAACGACTCCACGCGAGGAATTTAAGGTACGGTGCGGTTCCACCCGGACAGGGAAGGTGCGTAGTAGTGACGTACGCAGCAATTTTTGTGCCTGGAGGGCACTGACTATTTCTAACAACAGGGTGCCATTCCGTAATCTGGAACAAGACTTTACAGGACCTGCAATTGCGTCGACACCTTTCTGAATAATGAAAGGGTTGACCGTGGAGAAGTCGTGACCTTCGTCAGACCGAGAAACAACAAGGAACTGTGGCAACGATGGAAGAACTGACTGTGGTTGAGACTCAGTGAACTTACGTTTGTGAGCAGACATAGTGGAAGGTGAGGAAACCATTGCGGAAGAATCCCCCATGATTACCGGCGTCTCCGATGGCGCGCTCCTCCCTTGTGGGGGCCCTCTCTGAGGGCACTCCCGCCTTAGGTGATTGTTCACACCTCAGGTCACACCTCCCGACAAACGGACGGAGGGACCAATCGGCACTTTCGGAAGGTATCAGCTCGGGTAATCACCCCTCCCTGGGCCTGGCCGTTACCAGGGGGTACGTACGTGTCCTACCTGTCTACCCGGGGCGGGGAATTACGCGTTACCCCGTCACCGGCTACGCATGGGAGTGCGTGGGTTGGCCTTCAGACACGCACAGGGAGGAAGAAAGAGAAAGGGAAAGGAAAGAAGAGAGGTCTCAAACGCCGCAGTGGAGAAGGTAGAGAGAAGAGGTAAGGAAAAGAGAAGGACAAAGGAAGGATGAAGACTTACAAGCAAGGAAGGAAGGCGAAGAATGTAGTATATGTACAAGCGTCCGTCTCCGGACGTAGGCACAAAGCATAACCCCAGAGAAAGGGAAAGAAAGAGCCAGAGGTGAAGGGGGGGGGGGGGGGGGGAGCCAAGATGGAGGATGGGGAAGGATGCGGAAAGGGAAGGTATGCAGCCCGGAAAGGAAGGAAGGCCACATCAGCTCGGGGTCCCGTGCTCGCTACGCACGTATCCACAAAAGAGTTGTGGATCCCCTGTGGCGGAATAATAAACTTTCTGTGTATGGTTTCCATCATAAGCAGCATTTCATCTTTGTAAGTACTGTGTGTAATCTAATAGCATTTTCCAATACTGTACATCAGTGAGAAACTAACCATTAACAGACTGTTCACTCACATCCAAAACACACTAACTGCTCAGGTAGTTTACCAATTCCACACATTTAGAACTGTACGGCATCCAAGTTTGAAGCACATTTTCGTACCAGAAAGGTATCAGCTTCATAGTCTTTACATTTGAGGGCATACGATCAAGGAATAATTGCATGAGAGATGACATAAAACACACTCCTGGGCAGTTTTGTTTGTGAAATCAGTCTAGTGCATTACCTTATAGCAGCAATACATCACACAGCTCCATAGGTTATCTGTATATGCCATATTCAAAAAGCATATTAGTTGTTGGCAAAAAATATCAGTTGCAACATGCACACCCCTGGGGACAGGTTCGTGGAGCAGAACACTTTTTTCAGCTACTGGGTGCAAAATATTATGGTCAGCTCTCTCTTTGCTCAAGTATGTCTTGTTAGGACTTGGACATCAGTTTCTTCTTCAGAAGTTAACAAAGGCACCATAACACATTGTTGTTGTTGTTGTGGTCTTCAGTCTTGAGACTGGTTTGATGCAGCTCTCCATGCTACTCTATCCTGTGCAAGCTTCATCTCCCAGTACTTACTGCAACCTACATCCTTCTGAATCTGCTTAGTGTATTGAACTCTTGGTCTCCCTCTACGATTTTTACCCTCCATGCTGCCATCCAATGCTAAATTTGTGATCCCTTGATGCCTCAAAACATGTCCTACCAACCGATCCCTTCTTCTAGTCAAGTTGTGCCACAAACTTCTCTTCTCCCAAATCCTATTCAATACCTCCTCATTAGCAGTAACAATATTTCACAGAAATTTTCAGTGAATGCACTGACAACATTCAAGCAAAAATGCAGCTATAGTATTCCTTTTGACTTTTATTGCTTTGAATTAGAGTATCCAGAACTCCTATGCCAGACTTCTGAACTTTGTCTATTGAATTAAAGTGTTGCACAATGTTTAAATAGCTTTATTTCACCACCTAAATTCAAGACTTCCTGAATGTGGGAAATCATTCATGCCAGAACTATCTTTCTTACAAAATAAAGCACTTCCCCGACATCTTTTTCCAAATAATAAGTTTCCAATTTAAGACCTTTTACCGTTTGTAGCTATTTTACAATTATAATTGCGTAGGCTTCCACAGCCAGAGTCAGTCAACATAAAAGTTTTTTTGGGTTTGGTACTGCGTCATAATGTAAAAAACTATGCTGCTGGAGAAAAACCAATGTTTCGGCCACAATTGCAAAATCCAATATGTGACTGCTATATAAATATTAGAAATGCAAATAAGAAAATGACAGTTGTTAATGCACTTTTAGAGCCACACCACCTTCACCTGGTCCGACAGCTCCTCACATTAGGAGGTAGGTAGCGTATGGCCAGCACCTGGCACCTGCTATACGACAAGGCAACTCAGGTGTGAATATTCTGATCTTGAAACAATCACGATCTGTTTGGTGGAATTGTTTCTAGAAGTTTTTGCTATTACTGGTGTGCTAGAGATGCAAATTATCTTTGAAATTCCATCAGACAGAACTTCAACAGATACCTGAAATGGGCTTTAAAAAATGAAACATTGAGGGGTATATCTCTTGACTTCTTATCCACATTGGGCAATGCTTGGCACTAGATCACAAACGGACACAGCTCTCTAACAGCTAGCTAAGAATAACAACACTTCTTTCGTACACTTCTGCACCCTGCAGCATTGCCAGATGACGCATATGGCTGGACTTGGCGTTCTGAGTGGTGGACAGTTATCTTGGCTGTTGTAAGTGAATGACTGAAATTTCTGGAGCAGCTGGCCGGTGGCCAAATTTTATGTCTATGACTATTCATTAACCCCGAGATTGAAATGGAAATTAAATAGACCCTGATGTATAGGTATCCTAAGAAAACAGACTGATATAGGAAGGACCTCAACTCGCACTTACATGAAGTCACAAATTTGATAAGAAATCCACTGTACTTTTAGGAAACGTCAGATAACGTCTGCCATTATGACCTGATATTTAGAAAACTAGTTACCAAGAAGTGCACAGATAGGAACGTATATTGGAGTAACATTAACTTGGAATTGCAAAGGAAGCAGGTAAGAAGGCTATTCAACATTGTAAGAAGGAAAGGACAATGGGAAAAATATGTCAAGGCCCTTGACATGCGCAACCTTGCTGTTAAGGAAGCAACCTTATCACTCAGGATCATATTCTGTGGGGAAGTGGAAGTTACAGCTGCTTGCACTAGAATTCAAATAATTGTCACCAAAATTCTAACTAATCCAGGAGGTACTCTGTGGAAGGAGGGCAGTGAGCCTAAAAGGGCAATGAATGAGAGAATGGATGTGCTCCTGGAGACTCACTTAAACATCAATGCAGTCCACTAGGTAACAGAGACCCTGAGAGGTGCTAGATTACAGGTAACAAAAGGGAAAACTAGGAATCTCCCACAGAAAGTGTCAACTTCAAAAATATCAAGTACGATGTGGAATTGTTTCAACCATTCAAATCACCAGGCCCAGATGGAACCTTTCCAGCTCTACTGCAGCAAGCAGGAGAGAGCTTCCAGACAGATTTTCACTCTGCAGTGGAGTGTGTGCTGATATGAAACTTCCTGGCAGATTAAAACTGTGTGCTGGACCGAGGCTCGAAGTCGGGACCTTTGCCTTTCGTGGGCAAGTGCTCTACCAACTGAGCTACCCAAGCATGACTCACACCCCATCCTCACAGCTTTACTTCTACCAGTACCTCTTCTCCTACATTCTAAACTTTACAGAAGCTGTTCTGCGAACCTTGCAGAACTAGCACTAGGTTTGGAGGAGAGCTTCTGTAAAGTTTGGAAGGTAGGAGACGAGGTACTGGTAGAAGTAAAGCTGTGAGGATGGGGCATGAGTCGTGCTTGGGTAGCTCAGTTGGTAGAGCACTTGCCCATGAAAGGCAAAGGTCCCAAGTTCAAGCCTCAGTCGGCACACAGTTTTAATCTGCCAGGAAGTTTCAGGGGAGAGCTTAATTCAGTTCCCATGTGGGCTGTTCAGGATTATCCTACCAGTAGAAATCATTCCTAATGCTTTATGGACAGTAAGGGTTGTTTTCATTCTGAAGACAGACTTGCTTGTATAGGGATATGAGACCAATCGTTTCATAATAGTAAGTGATTTCATACTGAATTATCCTTATTTCCACATCCCATAGACTACAACTAATATATTGTAATGAAATTCCACACATTACAGAGAAACCATCTCAGGATACTTTGTTACAAATATTGTTTCATAATTTGCAAGAAAGTAGCATAAAAAAATTACAGCTGAACATCCACAGAGCTTGTGTCAGTTTACACATTCTGCTTCTGATTTAATGTCTGTGGCTGACAATCTTTTCAGCATTTTATTGAACAGATTTTGGTTCATTACACATAAAATTCACTTTATTTAGCAGACTTCCTTTATTTCATCACTCCCTCATACAAATCTAGTAATCTGGTAGTCCTTATATGCTAGTTGAACTGGTGACCTTTCTTATGAAGAATGATGAAAATTCAAGTTTCATTGTTCCTTCACATGGTGTAACTTATTTGACTGGATTGGATTGATGGGGTTAAGGAGACCAGATTATGCAGTAATCAGTTCCTCCACCTTAAACTGGGAAGAATCCTCTGATAAGGAGGACACAAAGGACAAATCCCGACGAACATGGCTGTAAATGAGAATCAGTAAAACCATAGAAGCAAGTGGAAGTGAGAAATGGGTAAAAGGGTGAAGATGGGTGAGTTGCTCTGCTCAGAAAGCAGCTAGAAGCCCCAAGAACATGTTACATGATGGGAAATGCACCCCTGCATCCAATCAGCATTTCCTCACCCTCCATTACCACTAGAAAACTAACAACATGGAGATGTTTATAAAAGAAAATCAGGAAACCTAATGACAATGAGACAGTAACCAATGACAGATTTAGTAGAATAAGAAGTATTAAAAAGGTAGAAAGGGCAGAAGTCAGGCCAAACTCCCAAGGACCCCCTTAAATCAGAGCAGGCAACAGAGCACCCTTGCAATCCCTCAAGCAGCCGACAGGGCCAAAGAGCCCTCCATCACTACAAGGGGCAGAAAACTCTTTCATGGATATACTATGAACCATATCAGCCACTTTGGCACTTTCCACTAGCAGCAGAGGCAGTGTGTCAACAAGTTTAAGGTTTTGCCATAAGGTGGTAAATTAGAACAACCCAGCAGGATGTGGGCCACCATCAGATGGGTACCACAACAGCGAAGTGGATCCTCAAATTGCAAGATGTGGCCATGGGTCAGGCAAGTGTGGCCAATGCAAAGCCAACAGAATGGTGTATTCTATGTGAGAAACATGAAGGGAAGACTGCCAGTTCTATTTATTGCTTACATGGCACACAAATCTGTGTTTCAAGTCTCCAACAATTGGCTACATAGAATCAGCTAAGGTCTTGTACCCCTATCTCCAAAGTTGGCATCCTGGTAGTTTGGCCAACAGGTTTGCATGTTCATTCCCTGGAATACCAGTGTGACCTTATGTCCAGACAAAAACATCCAAAGATGTCCAGCCGTCCAGCATAATGGAGTTCAGAGAGGAGATAAAGAATAATCACAACCAATGGGTGTCAAGGGTAGCAGTTATCAATAGCTTGAAAACTCCTCAGGAGCCATTACCAATTAAGAACATCTCACTGGTGTAAGAACAAATTTGACAGGTCCTGAGTGATTGTACCAATTCTGTAGCAAATACACTGCATCCATTTGTCAGGGAGCATAGTGACTGGACCTTTCATGTGTGTAGGCAAAACCAGTATGTCCATCAATCAGCCATTAGTGTATGCCACTTTCCAACTCTGAAATACCGGGTGATCAAAAAGTCAGTATAAATTTGAAAACTTAATAAACCACAGAATAATCTAGATAGAGGGGTAAAAATTGACACGCGAGCTTGGAATGAAATGGGGTTTTATTAGAACCACCCCATATTGCTAGACGCGTGAAAGATATCTTTCGCGTGTCGTTTGGTGGTGATTGTGTGCTCAGCCACCACTTTCGTCATGTTTGGCCTCCCAGGTCCAGACCTCAGTCCGTGCGATTATTGGCTTTGGGGTTTCCTGAAGTCACAAGTGTATCTTGATCGACCGACATCTCTAGGGATGCTGAAAGACAACATCTGGCACCAATGCCTCACCATAACTCTGGACATGCTTTATAGTGCTGTTCACAACATTATTCCTCGACTACAGCTATTGTTGAGGAATGATGGTGGACATATTGAGCATTTCCTGTAAAGAACATCTTTGCTTTGTCTTACTTTGTTATGCTAATTATTGCTATTCTGATCAGATGAAGCGCCATCTGTCTGACATTTTTTGAACTTTTGTATTTTTTTGGTTTTTATAAAACCCCACGTCATTCCAAGCGTGTGTGTCAATTTGTACCTCTCTATCTACATTATTCTGCGATTTATTCAGTTTTCAAATTTATACTGACTTTTTGATCACCCGGTATATCGAAGAGAGCCAGGAACAAGCGGAAAAAACTGAGGTCAATAGAGTCTCAGGCCAAAGGATATGTTGAGACAGATGCAAGGAATTATTACACACAATGGGGGCATATGCAGCAGTTGCTCAAGCTGCGACAATGGGGGACTTGAGTTCAAAGTGGAGACACCATATGTGAACTGCAATTGTCACTCCAGTCCTGAGTGGTGTATCTCCCTGCCAGGAAAAAGAAAATGGTAGTCTGGGTGCTCAGGGCTGCAGCAAATGTGCAGTGCATAGCTAAGCAGCAGTATTTGGAGCCTGATCTGTAGTGAAGGTGTCCCAGTCACCACGAGTAGGCTGTTAACAGGGCTGATCTGAAAGGTCCCTGTCAAATCAGATTCTCTCCCTCCCCCCCCCCCCTCCCCCACAATGGTGGGTCAGGTCCAGCATCTGCAATGCTGAAGGTGTTGCCAAGCCAGATGCCACACATGCATCATCAAGAAGATGTATAGACCAGTTTGCATTCTGACTGGTGTTACTGAGGCAGTGAAGAGTATGAAGGTGTGACCAGCACAGTCTGTTTAGTTGGTGAAGACTGAGAAGCCACACCAACTGTGCATCAAAGACCAGTCCATAAAATCAATAAGACTTCACCACATTGAACAACTGGTCCTCAAGGTTGGTGTCTGGTTGGGGATGAACTGTGAACTGTGGTTTATTAGTCCATAACATACATAACTAAAATCATTTCATTCAGGTACAGGAGACATCAAATTTTTGGTAAAATTTACCATAAACATAGAAAGCTGATGATTACATACAGCATAATAATAATACAATTTTGTTTTATATACACAAAAGGCTGAGGTGGTGGTGATAATAATAATAACAACAATGTCATCTCCATATACTGTGGAGCCCATTCATATAATTCAATTCCTGTGTCAGAAGCATTACATTATTTTTATTTCTTGTGTTGTTTGTGTGGTTAAAATGATTTTCCTCAAATAATTTTTGCCTGGTGTGAATGAAGATAATTTCAAAAATATATATGGAGAGTCAGCTAGGATTTGAGTTTGTCGAAATAATGGGTGACAAGATTCTGTTTTCTGTGCGGTACACAGGTATTTGATAAATTTTTTTCTGAAGTTTCAGTATACGAGATACTCTACTTGACCTTCCCCAGAAAATTATACCATACCTAATATTCAAAATAACTAGTGCATGCTATTTTTCATGTACTCAGCTCAGTAGAATTTGCAAGTATCTACATTGCAAATGCAAAACTGCTTAGTTTGTTTGATAAGGAGTCAATATGTGTGTTCCAGTTCAAGTTCTTGTCCACATTTAGTCCTAGAAATCTGACAGTGTCAGCTTCTTCCATAAGTTGATTATTGCATTGTATTTTAAGCTCTGCACATTTTGAGTGTTTGGTTTGGAAATGTACCACATGGGTTTTTGCAATGTTCAGTTTCAACCCATTTAACTGGAACCAGTTTTCTATGGTATCCAGTGTGCCTCACAATGAAGCTTGGAATTTTCTCTGTATCACCATCTTCAATTAAAATAGAAGTACAGTCTGCAAACAGAACTGACAGGGAATTGATATTTGTGGATAAGTCGTTTACGTAGAATAGGAACAAGACTGGCCCCAAAATGGAGTGTTGAGGCACACCTTGTGATACAGTACTTCACTTCGAAAAACAATTCACCACATTTGAAGTGATATTGACCCTTTGTTTTCTGTTCAGCAGGTATGATTTAAGCTATTTGAGAATATTGCCCTTAATCCCATATTTATCTAATTTGTAGATAAGCATGTCATGGTTTACAGAGTCCGAAGCTTTAATAAGTTCACAGAAAATACCAACAACTTTATTCTTCTGGTCCAGTGCTTTGCCTATCTTCTCAATGAAGTTATTTACTACATCCAAGGTGTTTTTTCCTGGTTGGAATCCAAATTGATTATTTATAATATCAAGACTTCAGACACTTTCGACAAGATTGGAAGAATAGAAAGAGGACAATAGTTTCCCACGTCTTCCCTCGACACTTTCTTGAACAGAGGTCCGACTTTGGCATACTTCAACACATCAGGAAAGCATACCTGTTCAAAAGATGGATTAATTATTTTAGTTAGATGAGGTGCTATTATGTGGTACACTACTTGAATCACCTTAGTCGGTATCCCATCCCACCCAGCTGAGTTTTTATTTCTTTTTTTTTTAATGAAAATATAATACATTCCACATGCTTTATTGAGACTTTTTAAATCTGAGATACTCAGCTCCTTGATGGAGTCCAAAGGGGTTTACTTTACTCTGATACTCTACTATATCAACATCTGACTTTGCCACATTTATGAAGAATTCTTTTGAACACTCCGATATTTGAGCTGGGTTTACAATAAGGCTATCATTTACTCTAATCCTAGATATTTCATTTCTATTAATGTCAGTGTCATACTGATGACACTGACAAAAGTGCATGGTGCAAGTCTTGATGACTGAAAACCAGCAAATATGGGTGGGAGTCTAGGACTGTGCACTTTGTACAGCACCCCGCAGTTGGCATTCAGCAACACCCAACAGAGGAGCAATAGTACATTCAAAAATCATCAGCATACAGGGAAAGTGACACTGTAGACCCCACAGCTGCAGCTAGACCATTGTTAGCTACTAGAAACAGGGGACACTTTCAATACAGTACCTTGTGGGATCCCATTCTCTTTTGTATAGGAGGGGGGGGGGGGGTGCTGTGGAAAGCACCAACTCGAAAAACAAAAAGTTGGGAGTGGTCCACAGAGTACCTAGTCATGTAGTGTAACAAGGATGTAAGGATGTGATGCTGCCATCTTGTATCTTAAGTATTTTGAAAATCTAAGACACCAATAATGTGTTGACACTGAGCAAAAACTGAATGGATATCAAACCCCAGGCATACGAAACTGTGAGCAGTAGAACAGCCTTTGCAAAAACTGCCCCAGGACAGCACCAAAACACCCCCAGGCTCAAGATGCCAACAGAACCACTGGTTCACCATAGATTTGAGCAACTTGCAGAAGATATTAGTGAGACTAATTGAGCGATAGCTGTCCATTTCAATAAAATTCATACGATTAGCAAGAACTCCACTGCTAACTTCATTAGAGAGCTTAAAGGAGCCTTTTGAACCCTTTAACTCACCCTTTGCTTCCAACAACCGAGAGGTTATTAATCACGAATACCAGGACACCAACTTTGTGACCATAAATTAACATACATGAAAGTAATTGGTTCATTCACCCCCAGGCTCAAGATGCCAACAGAACCACTGGTTCACCATAGATTTGAGCAACTTGCAGAAGATATTAGTGAGACTAATTGAGCGATAGCTGTCCATTTCAATAAAATTCATACGATTAGCAAGAACTCCACTGCTAACTTCATTAGAGAGCTTAAAGGAGCCTTTTGAACCCTTTAACTCACCCTTTGCTTCCAACAACCGAGAGGTTATTAATCACGAATACCAGGACACCAACTTTGTGACCATAAATTAACATACATGAAAGTAATTGGTTCATTCATCCAATTGTTAAGTGAATTCATACCACCCCCCCCCCCCGATATTTCTTGAGCGTGATCAAGTAAAATGAGTAAGCTATGACTGGTGTTCAGCTGAATTTGACAGGGCAAGAAGAATGCTTGATAAAAGTTGTTCACTTTGGCCTGTAACATAATAATGACCACCGCATGTCACCTTCCGATGCATATATTCGCAGTTTTGCTGTTAGATGGTGACACGAACGAATGCAAAAGAAACACCGATTGTGGTGACACTGGTCTGTAGCTTAGCTTCGGGTATAGGTTAGGTCGGTAGGTGACAGTTCGGTTTGAGTTGGCGAAGGCAAAGAATGTGCTACTAAAATAAGCTGCATTACAGGTCAGCCCGTGTTACTACAACCGTTATGTGGGATTCACATTCGTTGGCGCCAGCAACTGAAAACCAGATATCATCTTTCAAGCTAACGTAGACTTCAGTGCCACCATAAAGTAGCTAACCTATTTAAGTAGAATCCATATTGTACTGAACTTATTAGCGACTCCTTTTTTGACCAAGTTACGTTTCCTTCTCCAGAAATGCAATACAAATGAAACATTTTTGATTAGTAGTAGGAAAGAGCTAGATAACTTTCAAAACAATACCTTTACCCTTGTCCTCATTGTGCGCTTGCATCGCTTTTAATTGTAAATATTTAATATTCCAGTAGAAGAAACAACCATTATTAAAGTATCTCACTAAGCATAAGCAATAGAATTTCGACAATAGTAAAGAAAAAAGTTTTGAGAACCATTCTAAGGTACAGTCACTTCAGATTCAACAGTCAGCTACACCAACAAGCTGAAGGCGTCATTACATGGAACTGCCTCGCAGTGTTAGTGGCCGAGATCTTCATTAATTGTTCTCGGATCAGCTTTTTTAAATGTTACCACATTCAACTAATAACATCTGTTTCTATAGAAGGTGTGTCGACCATAGTATATTAGATGGTAAACGTCATTACTTAGTGACTCCCAGGATTTCTGCCACCCCAAAATTAAATTCACACGTGAAACAGAAAATCAGTATCAGTAATTTAGCTTCCTCCACAATCCGCTTCTAGTAGATGGGAAACTTAGGTTTGACGTTTACAGGAAACCCACCTCGAAAGATATTGTTCCGGCCTTATCTGTCGTCCCTCGAAAGTTCAAATTGGCGTTTTATCATGCTATGTTTGAGGTCTAACTCCTGTTACTCAAGAACATGGGGTATCAAAAAGAATCACAACTGTTATGTTATTTGAAATATAGGCCTATGTGTGAACAACTAACTGTCGGAAAGAGCAAACTCTCGAATTTTACACGCCACACTGGCATCTGGAAGAGCAGGAATTGTTAAATCTAAGGATTACTGAATGATGGATCGGTTGCACTGGACCAAATGATTCAGCCTCATATTACTGACGTCTAAGGTCACTAGACGCAACTGATTATGTCTTGTGGAGGTTTACAAAAGACTATGTGCCTCCGTTACCAACAACAATGAATGAACTGGGACATCACAACAGCAGCTGTGGAAGCTGTAACTCAAGACATGCTCACTGCAGGGTGGGAACAATCTGAATATGAATACAGCACTGACATTTGCCATGCATCTCAATGGTGGCATATTGAACACCTTTGGAAAGGTATGAAAAAAACAGTTTTCCTTTCATCAGAAAACAAAATTCATTGTGTATGTTTACTAGTCTCAGAAATATAGACGTGCCAAATCGGATGATTTTTTTGATACTGTATATAGCAGCCAGCAACTGATGTCTGGCTACTCTTATATCAAACCTTAAAATGCGAAAACTAGTAATCATTCCACTTACGCAATTAAAATGGCTGTGCCCATCGTGTTGGTATGTGACCCAATTTTCAGTCATTTTGAGCATCTACCGTATTAACACCTAGCGGCCTATAAGATTCATTCTCTTTCTGGCAGCTACCTGCGAGTGACAGCTAGACAGCAGAATAGTTTTTTCTTGCATGTTGCACTGTCGCCATATTTCGTGAGAACCAAATTATCGTGGAGGTAAAAAGAGGGAAGATCGCAACACACAGTTATGCCACACACTGTTTTGAAACGACAGTGGGTGGGGCCTGCCGCCATCTTAAATAGATCAAACCATTTACAGATTCCTGTTTACGATTGCTTCATGTTCATTATTTCGTGTGAACGAAAAGCTGTTTTTAACACCAAAAAGTACAGTGCTTACATGAATAACAGTGTTTCATTTCACACGTTGAAATGTTGCCTATGATTCGTAATTCAGTGTACGACCAGTAGTAGCAATTTACAGGGTAAAAAATGTAAATTTTAAAGTACATCTGCTTTGATCATCTGCTTCAGTTTACTTTTTAATTTCATTTTGAGGTTTTCGAAGTACATACGTAAGTCTGTACCATTCTTTGTGATATACCAATAGTGTCTTGTTCCCTGTATCATTTGAATTATGAATCATACTGATGTACAACAAGTCATTTTATATCCATTTTTTAAAAATTCCTCCTTGCTGATTTTTAGATTTTTTTTTAACAGACACGTTAGAAATTTCTACCCTTTACCATTTACACATTGCAGTAACAGGCTTCTGCGGAACAGAAGATGTTGACAAATGTTTTCCGTTTGGTTCCCAATTTTACTTTGTTCTCTGTCAGGCATTTTATATCACTGGCCGAGTGGTCAAAACTCTTGGTTGGATAAGTGATCAAAACTTCTGTTGCAGCATTGTGAACCCCCGTTTGTACTCCAGACAACCTCAATGTGGCCTAATGATTGTCATTTTTTTCTTCTGGTATTTGAATTATATACATCTACATGGTTACTTGCAATTCACACAAGTGCCTGGCAGAGGGTTCATCGAACCCTTTTCATACTTCACCATTCCACTCTCTAATGGAGCGTGGGAAAAAGGAACACCTAAATCTTTCCGTTCCAGCTCTAATTTCTCTTATTTTATTATGATAATTTCTCCCTACGTAGGTGGGTGTCAACAAAATATTTTCGCATTCGGAAGAGAAAGTTTGTAATAGAAATTTCGTAAATAGATTTCGCCGCAAAGAAAACCGCCTTTGTTTCAGTGACTGCCACCCCAACTCGCATTTCATATCAGTGACACACTCATCCCTATTGCGCGATAACACGAAAAGAACTGCCCTTCTTCGCACTTTTTCGATGTCCTCCATCAATCCTACCTGGTAAGGATCCCACACCGCACAGCAAAATTCCAGAAAAGGACGGACAAGTGTAATGTAGGCTGTGTCTTTAGTGGGTTTGTCGCATCTTCTAAGTGTTCCGCCAACAAAGCGCAGTCTGATTCGCCTTCCCCACATATTATCTATGTGGACTTTCCAATTTAAGCTTCTCATAATTGTAATTCCTAGGCATTTAGTCGAATTGACAGCCCTTAGATTTGTGCGATTTATCGTACGAGGTGTGGCTAGAAAAAAAACCGGACTAGTACTGGTGAAACAATAAAACGAATGCAATAAGGCTGAAAGTCGCGTGGCCTGTCACGTGACTCTCGCTCCGCCTACTGCTCGAGTTTCATCTGCCTCCTGCACTCAGTCTGCCCGTGGCGTCTGTTTTAAGTAGTTGACGTTTTGTCTGTGCGTCGGAAAATGTTGAGTGTACAGAAAGAACAGCGTGTTAACATCAAATTTTGTTTCAAACTAGGAAAATCTGCAAGTGAAACGTTTGTAATGTTACAACAAGTGTACGGCGATGATTGTCTATCGCGAACACAAGTGTGAGTGGTTTAAACGATTTAAAGATGGCCGCGAAGACACCAGTGATGACACTCGCACTGGCAGACCATTGTCAGCAAAAACTGATGCAAACATTGAAAAAATCGGTAAACTTGTTCGACACTTTCCTTGTCAACTCCTGTTAACTCAGACACTGCTCTGATTGTTAAACGGCGATCTTGTCGAACAAGTTTACCGATTTTTTCAATGTTTGCATCAGTTTTTGCTGACAATGGTCTGCCAGTGCGAGTGTCATCACTGGTGTCTTCGCGGCCATCTTTAAATCGTTTAAACCACTCAAACACTTGTGTTCGCGATAAACAATCATCGCCGTACACTTGTAACATTACAAACGTTTCACTTGCAGATTTTCCTAGTTTGAAACAAAATTTGATGTTAACACGCTGTTCTTTCAGTACACTCAACATTTTCCGACGCAGACAAAACGTCAACTACTTAAAACAGACGCCACGGGCAGACCGAATGCAGGAGGCAGATGAAACTCGAGCAGTAGGCGGAGCGAGAGTCACGTGACAGGCCACGCGACTTTCAGTCTTATTGCATTAGTTTTATTGTTTCACCAGTACTAGTCCGGTTTTTTCTAGCCACACCTCGTATACCCAAAATTTATTGGATTTCTTTTAGTACCCATGTCGATGACCTCGCACTTTTGTTTGGTGCCAATTGCCGCTTTTCGCGCCATACAGAAATTCTCTAGATCATTTTGTAATTGGAATTGATCGTCTGATGATTTTACTAGATGGTAAATTACAGCGTCCTCTGCAAACAATCGAAGGGGTCTGCTCAGATTATCATCTAGATGTAAACCAGGAACAGCAGAGGGCCTATGACACTACCTTGCGGAACGCCATATATCAATTCTGTTATAGTCGATGATTTACCGTCTATCACTACGAACGGTGACCCCTCAGAGGAAATCACGAATCCAGTTACAACTGAGACGATACTCCACATGTGCGCAATTTGATAATAGTCGCTTGGGAGGAACGGTATCAAAAGCCTTCTGGGAATATGGAATCGATCAGATCCCTTGTCGACAGCACTCATTACTTCATGGGAATAAAAGGAAGAAGGATATGCACTTCACTGTTCCTGTTGAGGAGCAGTGGATTATTTACATTAAACTTCGTGGGGGAATTACTATATGTGAAGCGGCTAGATTGCTACTCTCACGCCGAGCAGCAGGCAAGCACTATGAAAAGCGTGTTCACATAAGATTTCAGCCAAAGCCGCCTTCAGAAAGGAAGGGAGAGATGTATTTGGAAGTCGCACTGACACATTTACAGTTACACTTTAGCAGCTATTTTACTACAAGGAAATAATTGAATAATTAGCACGGAGGTAACAAGAGTTTTCACTACGTCACAAACTTGAAACCGACGTCCGCCATCTTAGTAGCCCTAAACATCGGGTGCACCGCGTTTATACATCCATGGCTCACCACGGCGATGTCACACTGATGCGTCCGCGCCCAGTTTCGGTCGTTGGGATATGTATCGACTTCTGCAGTCTTATCCTAAATAGCAACTGGTACTTTGTGTGGAGAAGTAGTAGTTTCATCAAAAATTACACTTTGCGACGTTTACGGGTGAACTAATATATCTGATCGTAATCTTAAGTTTAAAGGAATCACATTTCACTCGTAAGTGGATCTGTTGAAACAACATTTTCTTTTGTATATATGACTTATGGTTGCGCTGTTTACAGTTATTCATTTCCATCCAAATAGCTAATGCTCTGATATCAGAGCCACACTGTATCAACGGTCCCGTCCCTACACAAAGTGACCGCGTGTGTGTGTGTGTGTGTGTGTGTGTGTGTGTGTGTGTGTGTGTGTGTGTGTGTGTGTGTGTGTTTGTGTTTGTGTGTGTGTGTCGGGTGGGGTGGAGGGAGAAATATTCAAGATAACAGACGTGGATGAAGCAATAGACAACACCCCACCCCCTCTCCTCCTTTCAGTGTGGGTACACTGTATAGCATGCTAAAAAGCTTCAGGAGGAAGACTGACACGGAGGTCTAGATGGATGTAAACCTTGAACCTAACATCGTAAATTCAGTCAGATGGTTCAGACACAGATGCAGGGAGCAGTGTCAATGTTATTACGATGTAGACTTTGGTTTTAAAGATTCGTGTTAACGTATCAATTGCATACATAAGATGTAAACTTCCTAGCCTTTATTGATTAGGAATTTGTATCTTATAAAGTATGCAGGCTTTAATGTTATAACGTTTAAATTTTTACCAGTGTGTCGTATGCTTAATAAATCGCGAAAATGAGGCCAAACAAATCCATCAAGAACTCCAATATTTCTACAAGTACATCGCTGTTATTTTCCCGGTACAAAATGGAAAACGCCTTAAAATGATAGGATTACCTGTCAAGATATCGTTGGTTTTCAACATTATGTCGCATTTCTTCGAGTTTTTCGCAGAAGATTGTTAACTGCTTGTTCAGTGGTTCAGAAATGCTGTGTCTCACTATAATGTCGAACGAGGTAGTGTACACTAAAAATGCCCGCTGACTGCAAAAAATATGACAAAATACTGCCCCTTTACGTGATAGTCTTTTGCATTAGTAATTCTTTACGTGCAGGGATTTCAACTTCAGTCAAACACCGACACATTCATCACACACTACTCCGCATCTACGCCAGCCTACGTAACGCAGGCAGTGACAATCTCGCTAAGCTATTTTTTATGCGTACCGGTACCGCTAATGAGAAATCTGTATCTTATAATTTCTCAAATTTGGTATGCACAATATTCAATGCAAATGAGGACGCTCACACAATAGTTTATATGGAGGGGGAAGGGTGAGACTAGACTTAGGGGTATGATATTTTTAATATTTTGGAAGACATGAGTAGCCACAAAAAAGTTACAAATCAGCCTGTTAAAAATCTGCATAATACCGATTGTTAAATTATTTTCTTGAAAGAAAAATCCTGACTACACTATCTTTTTCTTTTCTGAGAGCTAGGAGGAGGGGAGGACCCTCCGCTCCCGTTTTTGGGCGCCTTCGAATACATCGAAGTTTTTGTGAAGGACAGTTGAGGCCATTCAAGACCATTTTACGTGATATTTGCTCGATAAAGACGTCGAAAAGTCAATTTTCGCGTAATATAATATTGAAAAACACTCTTCCATCGCCATCCCCAATATGGCAATCTTGCATATAGTTGACAAGGACTATCAAATCAACCTGCTTGAAACACAATCATTCCTGCCTAAATAATGGCGACTTGCTGAATGATCAGCTAGCCTAAAAGAATATATTTTTTATTGCTTATCATTTCTTTTAAAACGATGTAAATGAATTCAGTTTATGAAGGAGTCATGTTGTAATAAACTATCTTGTGCCCACACTTTCGGCCGGTCCTTCCGATAATTGTTGGTTTTAATTTAAAAGGCATTAGCTTCTTTCGTTGTGTCACGGATCTTACTTTTACTATAGAATCTGTAACGTCAACTTTTAGCCGAGGTCTATGACTTAATAAAATGTTTAACTACACGGCAACCAGCCACAAGTCTGTCACACTCCAGCTTCCGAAAATGTATTAACCGAATTTAATAACGATCTGACAGCTCGAAAGTATTTGTACGTCACTCATTAGTCACTACTAACACGAGCTACAGGCGTGTGTTCTACAACGCTGCCAATTTGTAAACATGCGCTGTGACCCCTCGCACGTTTCCGTGTCTGCGTAACCAGGGCCCACCCCACTCACCTTGCCCTCCTGTACAATATCAGCCGGCTGTCGGCGTCGTCCGCAGGATACTGGAAAGTATATCCAATTGCCGCTACACCATCGGCCCGTGGCGCCACCGTCAGCTGTGAATAAAATAGAATTCTTCACCTGTCTTTTAGTTAGACCTCTTTATACGTAATTTTACATTCACACATCACTGGCTGTTGAGCATTTGATCCATTGTATAGCTGATTTTTTATTTGCTTATGTCAAACACTTTATATTTTGATAATTATAAGATCAATAAGATCATATGCCTGTTAGCGCTCCTACTTTGCACAAATGAGCACAGGGTGGCCTGTCAGAAGTTACTGTGGCCGACTTTTAACCTGTGCATGTCCATTCAGTGTCTTCTCTGTGTTTTAAGAATCGCCAACTGTGTTTTTTTAACTCTCTGGTGACTTTTTTAACTGTCCCCCATGAACGTCTCCATGTCAGTCTATTTTTACCTCCATTTTCTCCCATTACTCTGTTTTATCTTCTCCTTTTTTATCGCCTTATGTATGCAACATTTTATTCTTATTTTAGTTGTCCTGTCACTCGGTTGGAGAGCGGCGGACTGTGCCGCTGACTGCCCTCCCCTGCCCATATGGGGCAGGGGCATGAAATCAAAATAAAGAAAAGAAAAAAAACTGTCAGTAGTACAGGCATCACGCTCTTCAGCAACTGACAAGAAAAAATTAAAGAGCCGGAAAAACAAGAACCACATAGCGGAGATATATATACACTGAATTTAAAACGTTTTAAAAGTGGAAAAAAATGTAAGTTTTGAGATGTACGAAGGACGACTTTTTGCACTGGTAATTAAAAACAGTAGTAACAGAAGGTAAAATGAAATACAATAACTGCATATTTGAAACATTTAAAACATGTTACCGAAACACTGATACGTAGAAGAAGCCCCTTGCTGTAGCTAGAAATTGCAAGGACCTGTCGCGGGATAGGGAGTCAGTTGTTGAAGGGGAAAGACTGGCCGGTGAAGAGAGTAGGAATGTGTTGGTGTAAGCATGGAGGACTGGTGCACTTTAGCGATAGCGTGGGAGTGGCTGTTCGGACAGAAGCGGGGATGAAACAGTAGAGAGCGGAACTGGTGACACTAATAGTTTTTGAGAAAAGGGGGGGGGGGGGAGAGGAAGCCCTGATTAGGTGGATTGGGTGGGGTGGACATATAGCTGGTAGGATAGGGGGAGTTAATGGTTTGACAGGAGCAGATGGTTGAAGCTTCTTTGGGAAACGATGTGGGGGTTGTATAAGTGAGGATTGTTGGGAAGTGTTGGTAACTGCGTGGCAACATATGAGGATTGGAAAGTAGAAGGGAAATGAAAGGATTTAAAAGTTTATTTGACACTACAATAGTGAAGCCATAGTCACAGTATATAACATTTTTTCTTTAAAAAGAAAGGGTTACATTACCGGTTTCAACGAACTATGTCGTCATTTTAAAATGTAAAAACATCAGTTGGAGAATATATAAGTAGATACTAGAGAAAGCAGGTGTTGACAGATGTGAAAAATACCGAACTATCAGTTTAATAAGCCACAGCTGCAAAATACTAACGCGAATTCTTTACAGACGAATGGAAAAAGTGGTAGAAGCCGACCTCAGGGAAGATCAGTTTGGATTCCGTAGAAATGTTGGAACACGTGAGGCAATACTGACCCTAAGACTTACCTTAGAAGAAAGATTAAGGAAAGGCAAACATACGTTTCTAGCATTTGTAGACTTAGACAAAGCTTTGGACAATGTTGACTGGAATACTCTCTTTCAAATTATGAAGGTGGCAGGGGTAAAATAAAGGGAGCGAAAGGCTATTTACAATTTGTACAGAAACCAGATGGCAGTTATAAGAGTCGAGGGACATGAAAGGGAAGCAGTGGTTGGGAAAGGAGTGAGACAGGGTTGTAGCCTCTCCCCGATGTTATTCAGTCTGTATATTGAGCAGGCAGTAAAGGAAACAAAAGAAAAGTTCGGAATAGGTATTAAAATTCATGGAGAAGAAATAAAAACTTTGAGGTTCGCCGATGACAGTGTAATTCTGTCAGAGACAGCAAAGGACTCGGAAGAGCAGTTGAACGGAATGGACAGTGTCTTGAAAGGAGGGTATAAGATGAATATCAACAAAAGCAAAACGAGGATAACGGAATGCAGTCGAATTAATTCGGGTGATGCTGAGAGAATTAGATTAGGAAATGAGACACTTAAAGTAATAAAGGAGTTTTGCTATTTGGGGAGCAAAATAACTGATGATGGTCGGAGTAGAGAGGATATAAAATGTAGATTGGCAATGGCAAGAAAAGCGTTTCTGAAGAAGAGAAATTTGTTAAAATCGAGTATAGATTTAAATGTCAGGAAGCCGTTTCTGAAAGTATTTGTATGGAGTGTAGCCATGTATGGAAGTGAAACATGGACGATAAACAGTTTGGACAAGAAGAGAATAAAAGCTTTCGAAATGTGGTGCTGCAGAGGAATGCTGAAGGTTAGATGGGTAGATCACATAACTAATGAGGAGGTATTGAATAGAATTGGGGAGAAGAGGAGTTTCTGGCACAACTTGACCAGAAGAAGGGATCGGTTGGTAGGACATGTTCTGAGGCATCAAGGGATTACCAATTTAGTGTTGGAGGGCAGGGTGGAGGGTAAAAATCGTAGAGGGAGACCAAGAGATGAATACACTAAGCAGATTCAGAAGGATGTAGGTTGCAGCAAGTACTGGGAGATGAAGAAACTTGCACAGGATAGTGTAGCATGGAGAGCTGCATCAAACCAGTCTCAGGACTGAAGACCACAACAACAAGTAGATACTTCCTGTGAGTTAGTATGGCCAGAGGTCATTGTTGGCACCCGGAATATATAATAATTGGATTCTTTTACCGACCTCCCAATTCATATGATACAGTTCAAAGAAAACTTGAGTGATTTCAAACACGTACCCGACTCATACGATAATAGTTGGTGGTGACTTTAATTTACCCTCGATTTTAAGCGAAAATACATGTTTAATTCCGGAGGTACGTATAAAATGACATCCTAAATTGTGCTAAACGCATTCTCTGAAAATTATTTCGAGCAGTTAGTCTCGAGCCCACGCGATTAGTAACCGTTTGTGAAAACACACATGACCTCTTAGCCAAAAATAATCCTGAGTTAATAACGAGCATCAAAACCGATACAAGGATTAGTGAACACAGGGTTCTCGTACCGAGATTGAATATTGTAATCCCCAAATCCTCGAAAAATAAGCGAAAAATACACCACCTTTCAAAAAAGCAGATAAAAATTCACTGGACGCCTTCCTGAGAGACAACCTCCACTCATTCCAAATTGATAAGTGTAGACCAGATGTGGCTTAAATTCAAAGAAATAGTATCGGCAGAAATTGAGAGATTTATACCAAATAAATTAACAAACGACGGAGCTGATCCTCCTTGGTACACAAAACGGGTAAGAACACTGTTGCAGAAACAACGAAACAAACATGCCAAATTTAAACAGACGCAAAATCCCCAAGATTGGCGATCATTTACAGAAACTCGAAACTTAGTGCGGACTTCAATACGAGATGCCTATAAGTTTCCACAACGAAACTTTGTCTCGAAACCTGGTAAAAAATCCAAAGAGATTCTGGTCGTATGTGAAGTATGTTAGCGGCAAGAAACAATCAATGCGTTCTCTGCGCGATAGCAATCGAGATACTATCTAAGACAGTGGTGCCAAAACAAAGTTACTAAACACAGCCTTCCGAAATGCCTTCACAAAAGAAGACGAAGTAAATATTCCAGAATTCGAATCGAGAACAGCTGCCAACTTGAGTAACGTAGTAGTAAATATCCTCGGAGTACTGTATCAACTTAAATCACTTTAAAAGCAAGTCTTCTGGTCCAGACTGTATACCAATTAGGCTCCTCTGAGTATGCAGATGCATTAGCTCCATACTTAACAATCATATACAACCGTTCGCTCGACGAAAGATCCGTACCCAAAGACTGGAAAGTTGCACAGGTCACACCAATATTCAAGAAAGGTAGTAGGAGTAATCCACTAAATTACAGGCCCATATCGTTAATGTCGATATGCAGCAGGATTTTAGAACACATACTGTGTTCGAACATTATGAATTACCTCGAAGAAAACGGTCTATTGACACACGGTCAATATGGGTTAGGAAACATCTTTCCTGTGATACACAATTAGCTCTTTGTTCACATGAAGTGTTGAGTGCTATTGACAAGGTATTTCAGATCGATTCCGTATTTCTGGATTTCCGGGAGGCTTTTAACACTGTACCACAGAACGGCTCATAGTGAAATTGCGTGCTTATGGAATATCGTCTCAGTTATGTGACTGGATTTGTGATTTCCTGTCAGAGAGGAATAATTGACGGAAAGTCGTTGAGTAAAACATAAGTTATTTCTGGCGTTCCCTAAGGTAGCGTTATAGGCCCTTTGCTGTTCTTTTTCTATATAAACGATTTGGGAGACAATCTGAGCAGCCGTCTTCGGTTGTTTGCAGATGACGCTGTCGTGTATCGACTAATAAAGTTATCAGAAGATCAAAACAAACTGCAAAACGATTTAGAAAAAATATCTGAATGGTGAGAAAAGTGGCAGTTGACCCTAAATAAGGAAAAGTGTGAGGTCATCCACAAGAGTGATAAAAGGAACTCGTTAAAATTCGGTTACATGATAAATCATTCTAATCTAAAAGCCGTAAATTCAACTAAATAACTAGGTATTACAATTACAAACAACTTAATTTGGAAAGAACACATAGAAAATGTTGTGGGGAAGGCTAACCAAAGGCTGCATTTTATTGGCAGGACACTTAGAAAATGTAACAGACCTACTAAGGAGACTGCCTACATTACGCTTGTCCGTCCTCTTTTAGAATACTGCTGCGCGGTGTGGGATCCTTACCAGATAGGCCTGAAGGAGGACGCGAAATATGGGAGAGAGTGTCACAGAAATGATACATGATTTGGGCTGGAAATCATTAAAAGAAAGGCGTTTTTCGTTGCGACGGAATCTTCTCACGAAATTCCAATCACCAACTTTCTCCTCCGAATGCGAACATATTTGGTTGACACCGAATTACATAGGGAGGAACGATCACCAAGATAAAATAAGAGAAATCAGAGCTCGTACGGAAAGATACAGGTGTTTATTCTTTCAGCAAAAATGGCTCTGAGCAAATGGCTCTGAGCACTATGGGACTCAACTGCTGAGGTCATTAGTCCCCTAGAACTTAGAACTAGTTAAACCTAACTAACATAAGGACATCACAAACATCCATGCCCGAGGCAGGATTCGAACCTGCGACCGTAGCGGTCTTGCGGTTCCAGACTGCAGCGCCTTTAACCGCACGGCCACTTCGGCCGGCTTTCAGCACGCTATACGAGATTGGAATAATAGAGAATTGTGAAGGTGGTTCGATGAACCATATGCCAAGCACTTAAATGAGATTTGCAGATTATACATGTATGAATGTCAAGAGCTCAGATGGAAACCCAGTTCTAAGCAAAGAAGAGAAAGGTGAGGGTCTACACAAGGGCGATGTACTTGAGGACAATATTATGGAAATGGAAGAGGATGTAGATGAAGATGAAATGGAGATATGATACTGCGTGACGAGTTTGACAGAGCACTGTAAGACCTGAGTCGAAACAAGGCCCCGGGAGTAGACAACATTCCATTAGAACTACTGACGGCCTTGGGAGAGCCAGTCCTGACAAAACTCTACCATCTGGTGAGCAAGATGTATGAGACAGGCGAAATACCCTCAGACTTCAAGAAAAATATAATAATTCCAAGCCCAAAGAAAGCAGGTGTTGACAGATGTGTAAATTACCGAACTATCAGTTTAATAAGTCACAGCTGCAAAATACTAATGCGAATTCTTTACAGACGAATGGAAAACTAGTAGAAGCCGACCTTGGAGAAGATCAGTTTGGATTCCGTAGAAATATTGGAACACGTGAGACAATACTGACCCTACTGCTTGTCTTAGAAGCTACATTAAGGAAAGGCAAACCTACATTTCTAACATTTGTAGACTTAGAGAAAGCTTTTGACAATGTTGACTGGAATACTCTCTTTCAAATTCTGAAGGTGGCAGGAGTAAAATATAGGGAGCGAAAGGCTATTTACAATTTGTATAGAAACCAAATGGCAGTTATAAGAGTTGAGGGGCATGAAAGGGAAGCAGTGGTTGGGAAGGGAGAGAGGCAGGGTTGTAGCCTCTCCCCGATGTTATTCAATCTGTACATTGAACAAGCAGTGAAGCAAACAAAAGAAAAATTCGGAATAGGTATTAAAATCCATGGAGAAGAAATAAAAGGTTTGAGGTTCGCCGATGACATTGTAATTCTGTCAGAGACAGCAAAGGACTTGGAAGAGCAGTTGAACGGAATGGATAGTGTCTTGAAGGGAGGATATAAGATAAACATCAACAAAAGCAAAACGAGGATAATGGAATGTATTCGAATTAAGTCGGGTGATGCTGAGGGAATTAGATTAGGAAATGAGACAAAGTAGTAAAGGAGTTTTGCTATTTGGGGAGCAAAATAACTGATGATGGTCGAAGTAGAGAGGATACAAAATGTAGACTGACAATGGCAAGGAAAGCGTTTCTGAAGAAGAGAAATTTGTTAACATCGAGTATAGATCTAAGCGTCAGGAGGTCGTTTCTAAAAGCATTTGTATGGAGTGTAGCCATGTATGGAAGTGAAACGTGGACGATAAATAGTTTAGACGAGAAGAGAATAGAAGCTTTCGAAATGTGGTGCTACAGAAGAATGCTGAAGATTAGATGGGTAGATCACCTAACTAATGAGGAGGTTTTGAATAGGATTGGGAGAAGAGAAGTTTGCGGCACAACTTTACTAGAAGAAGGGATCGGTTGGTAGGACATGTTCTGAGGCATCAAGGGATCACCAATTTAGTATTGGAGGGCAGCGTGGAGGGTAAAAATCGTAGAGGGAGACCAAGAGATGAATACACCAAGCAGATTCAGTAGGATGTAGATAGGTACTGGGAGATGAAGAAGCTTGCACAGGATAGAGTAGCATGGAGAGCTGCATCAAACCAGTCTCAGGACTGAAGACCACAACAACAACAACCATGTAGATGTAGATGTAGAAATTATGACCATACACCTTACACAAACTTTGCACCGATGCTGATGATTCGCTGTCACCATACCATTAAGAACGTATACTACCCCACAGATGACTGTTACGAACGTTGAAGGTACAGGGTGTTTCAAAAATGACCGGTATATTTGAAACGGCAATAATACCTAAACGAGCTGCGATAGAAATACACCGTTTGTTGCAATATGCTTGGGGCAACAGTACATTTTCAGGCGGACAAACTTTCGAAATTACAGTAGTTACAACTTTCAACAACAGATGGCGCTGCAAGTGATGTAAAAGATATAGAAGACAACGCAGTCTGTGGGTGCGCCATTCTGTACGTCGTCTTTCTGCTGTAAGCGTGTGCTGTTCACAACGTGCACGTGTGCTGTAGACAACATGGTTTATTCCTTAGAACAGAGGATTTTTCTGGTGTTGGAATTCCACCGCCTAGAACACAGTGTTGTTGCAACAAGACGAAGTTTTCAACGGAGGTTTAATGTAACCAAAGGACCGAAAAGCGATACAATAAAGGATCTGTTTGAAAAATTTCAACGGACTGGGAACGTGACGGATGAACGTGCTGGAGAGGTAGGGCGACAACGTACGGCAACCACAGAGGGCAACGCGCAGCTAGTGCAGCAGGTGATCCAACAGCGGCCTCGGGTTTCCGTTCGCCGTGTTGCAGCTGCGGTCCAAATGACGCCAACGTCCACGTATCGTCTCATGCGCCAGAGTTTACACCTCTATCCATACAAAATTCAAACGCGGCAACCCCTCAGCGCCGCTACCATTGCTGCACGAGAGACATTCGCTAACGATATAGTGCACAGGATTGATGACGGCGATATGCATGTGGGCAGCATTTGGTTTACTGACGAAGCTTATTTTTACCTGGACGGCTTCGTCAATAAACAGAACTGGCGCATATGGGGAACCGAAAAGCCCCATGTTGCAGTCCCATCGTCCTTGCATCCTCAAAAAGTACTGGTCTGGGCCGCCATTTCTTCCAAAGGAATCATTGGCCCATTTTTCCGATCCGAAACGATTACTGCATCACGCTATCTGGACATTCTTCGTGAATTTGTGGCGGTACAAACTGCCTTAGACGACACTGCGAACACCTCGTGGTTTATGCAAGATGGTGCCCGGCCACATCGCACGGCCGACGTCTTTAATTTCCTGAATGAATATTTCGATGATCGTGTGATTGCTTTGGGCTATCCGAAACATACAGGAGGCGGCGTGGATTGGCCTCCCTATTCGCCAGACATGAACCCCTGTGACTTCTTTCTGTGGGGACACTTGAAAGACCAGGTGTACCGCCAGAATCCAGAAACAATTGAACAGCTGAAGCAGTACATCTCATCTGCATGTGAAGCCATTCCGCCAGACACGTTGTCAAAGGTTTCGGGTAATTTCATTCAGAGACTACGCCATATTATTGCTACGCATGGTGGATATGTGGAAAATATCGTACTATAGAGTTTCCCAGACCGCAGCGCCATCTGTTGTTGAAAATTGTAACTACTGTAATTTCGAAAGTTTGTCTGCCTGAAAATGTACTGTTGTCCCAAGCATATTGCAACAACCGGTGTATTTCTATCGCTGCTCGTTTAGTTTTTATTGCCGTTTCAAATATACCGGTCATTTTTGAAACACCCTGTACCACCCTGTGTAAAGGTAGCCTTATCTGTGAATAGGATGGATGACACAAGTCCCGGAATCGTGGTTGCCTGGTGAAGAAACCAGTGACAAAACTGCTACAGACGTGGAAAGTCTGTCGCTAGTAAGCCCTGCACAGGCTGTAAGTGATAAGGGTAGTAACAGTCGTCATGGAGAATGTTCCACACGGTCGCCTGGCTTACCCTATACTGGCGTTTCAACTGCCTGGTACTGACACGGCGGAAACCTTCCATAGTGTTGATCACATTTTCCCTCGTGTCCGAACGTTTCGGGTACGTCCATCATGAATTCCTGTTTCCTGAAACAACCCTGTCTCAGACAAACGGCACAACACTGTTGCAAACATTAAATGCTGTGGTTGTTGTCGGCGGAGATAGGTCTGCTGATACAACCTTGCTAACGGCGCCCGTTGCCATTTGCCTTTCCGAATATGGAGCTATTGAGTACTACGCTGTATCACATACACTATAAGGTGAGTCAGCAAGAGAGGTGAATCGGACACAATATTACCAATGACTATGGCTGGAGAGGGCGCTAGGGAATGACGTATGAGGAACAGTACCATCCTCTAGGAGGAAACCATGCATACTGTAACTATGCCTGCATGGTACAGCGCATATTAGACCGCAGTCGCTGTACCTAGTATGATTGAATAAACGGTCTCAAGCATGGAAACCATGCTCTTCCGGAGATTACACCTTTTTTGTTCCGTATTCTCTCATTCGATCAAGCCCTAGAGTTTGTACACGGTGGAAAAATAATCACCCTGTAGAAGATTAGGTAAGCAGTTGTTAGCATATTACGTGGACAGTGAAACGACATCACTTAGTTCCAATAAGAAGGACGTAGAGAAATTATGAGCAAAGTTTAAACAGATTCTACACTACAGGCCATTAAAATTGCTACACCACGAAGATGACGTGCTACAGACGCGAAATTTAACCGACAGGAAGAAGAGGCAGTGATATGCAAATGATTGGCTTTTCAGAGCATTCACATAAGGTTGGCGCCGGTGGCGACACCTACAACGTGCTGACATGAGGAAAGTTTCCAACCGATTTCTCATACGCAAACAGCAGTTGACCGGCGTTGCATGGTAAAAAGTTGTTGTGATGCCTCGTGTAAGGAGGAAAAATGCGTACAATCACGTTTCCGACTTTGATAAAGGTCGGATTGTAGCCTATCGCGATTGCGGTTTATCGTATCGCGACATTGCTGCTTGCGTTGGTCGAGACCCAATGACTGTTGGCAGAATATGGAATCGGTGGGTTCAGGAGGGTAATACGGAACGCCGTGCTGGATCCCAACGGCCTCGTATCACTACCAGTCGAGATGATAGGCATCTTGTCCGAATGGCTGTAACGGATAGTGCAGCCACGTCTCGATCTCTGAGTCAACAGATGGGGACGTTTGCAAGACAACAACCATCTGCACGAACAGTTCGATGGCGTTTGCAGCAGCATGGACTACCAGCTCAGCTCCAGTTACCCTCGACGCTGCATCACAGACAGGAGCGCCTGCGATGTTGTACTCAACGACGAACCTGGGTGCAGGAATGGCAAAACGTCATTTTTTCGGATGAATCCAGGTTCTGTTTACAGCATCATGATGGTCGCATCTCTGTTTGGCGACATCGCGGTGAACGCACATTAGAAGCGTGTATTCGTCATCGCCATACTGGCGTTTTGGGCTCTAATGACCGTAGCGGTTTTGCGCCCTAAAACCATAACAAAAAAAAAAAAAAATAATCATACTGGCGTTTCACCCGGCATGATGGTATGGGGTGCCATTGGTTACAAGTCTCGGTCACCTCTTGTTCGCATTGACGGCACTTTGAACAGTGGACGTTACATTTTTGATGTGTTACGACCCGTGGCTCTACCCTTCATTCGATCCCTGCGAAACCCTACATTTCAGCAGGATAATGCACGACCGCATGTTGCAGGTCCTGTACGGGCCTTTCTGGATACAGAAAATGTTCGACTGCTGCCTTGGCCAGCACATTCTGCAGATTTCTCACCAACTGAATACGTCTGACAAACTGGAAACATCTGGTCAATGGTGGCCAGGCAACTGGCTCGTCACAACACGCCAGTCACTGCTCTTGATGAATTGTGGTATCGTGTTAAAGCTGCATGGGCAACTGTACCTGTACACGCCATCCAAGCTTTGTTTGACTCAATGCCCAGCGGTATCAAGGCCGTTATTACGGCCAGAGGTGGTTGTTCTGCGTATTGATTTCTCGGGATCTATGCACCCAAATTGCGTGAAAATGTAATCACACGTCAGTTTTAGTATAATATATTTGTCCAATGAATACCCGTTTATCATGTGCATTTCTTCTTGGTGTAGCAATTTTAATGGCCAGTAGTGTATAACTGCATTCGATAGTTCTTGAGAAGACAATCACAGTGATATAGCGTTTGTTAGTTGTTACGCTGAAACGTGTCGTAAAAAAAATTCGAGAAATGTCCTAGAATTTGAGAGCACAGTGGCCAATGTCGGCATTGGTGGGGCAAACACCGCCAAGCAGAGCTCTCGTGCTACACTGTGTCAGAACGTCAACACATTTGCCTCTTTACTCGTTTGCACAGCAGGCCGCTCATTTCTGCTTCAACATTCGTTGCGTGCAGACGTGAAAAACAATGAGGAGACGTTGAGGGCTATACAGGGTGGTCCATTGATCGTGACTGTGCCAACTAGTTCACGAAATAAGCGTCAAACGAAAAAACTACAAAGAACGAAACTCGTCTAGCTTGAAGGGGGAAACCACATGGCGCTATGTTTGGCCCGCTAGATGGCGCTGCCATAGGTGAAACGGATATCAACTGCGATTTTTTTATATAGGAACCCCCTTCAAGCTAGACGAGTTTCGTTCTTTGTAGTTTTTTCGTTTGATGCTTATTCCGTGAGATATCTGGTCCGGTCACTATCAATGGACCACCCTGTATTTCCGGATCGCCAATCTCCGACACGCCAGACTATTGCACGAATTATGAAGAATCTAGAGCGGACAGGCTGCTTGAATTTCAAAAAGAAGACAAGGACAAAGACTGCAACTAACAGAGAACACGAAGAAGCTGTTATAGCTATGACGTTAATTAATCCGCGCAATGGTACGAGACGTATTGCCAAGCAATGTGGAATGAGCCAGACAAGTCTCATTCACATCCCCGTCATCAGGCACTGACCACCGTGATTCCGAACATCGTAAATAATGTTGTCGGTTTGCCCTTCAGCAGCTGAGAGATGACATCACGTCTTTCCAGCGTGTGCTCTTTACCGATGTAGCAACGTTTACTAAGTACGCTAATGTAAATTTGCGTAACTTGCACTACTGGGCAGCAAGTCCATACTGGCTTCGTCAGGTGAGCATCCACGGCCGTGGAGCGTAAGGTATAGTGCGGCATCACAGGAAATTACACTGTGCGACTTTTCTTCATCTCAGACATCCTAAATGGAAATTCGTACGCACACTTTCTGACGAACATTTGGCGGTTCTTTTAGAAGGTCTACTACTGGATATTCTACAGTGTAAACTATGTGATGAAAAGTATCCGGACACCCCCAAAAAATACGTTTTTCATATTAGGTGCTATGTGCTGCCACCTACTGCCAGGTACTCCATATCAGCGACCTCAGTAGTCATTAGACATAGTGAGAGAGCAGAATGGGGCGCTCCGCGGAACTCACGGACTTCGAACGTGGTCAGGTGACTGGGTGTCACTTGTGTCATACGTCTGTACGCGAGATTTCCACACTCCTAAACATCCCTAGGTCTACCTTTTCCGATTTGATAATGTTGTGGAAACGTGAAGGGACACGTACAGCACAAAAGCATACAGGCCGACCTCGTCAGTTGACTAACAGAGATTACCGACAGTTGAGGGTCGCAATGTGTAGTATGCAGACATCTACACAGACCATCACACAGAAATTCCAAACTGCACCAGGATCCACTGCAAGTACTATGACAGTTAGGCGGGAGGTGAGAAAACTTTGATTTCATGGTCGTGCGGCTGCTCATAAGCCACACGTCACGACGGTAAATGCAAAACGACACCTCGCTTGGTGTAAGGAGCGTAAACGTTGGGCGACTGAACAGTGGAAAAACGTTATGTGGAGTGACGAATCACGGTACACTATTTGGCGATCCGATAGCAGGGTGTGGGTATGGCGAATGCCTAGTGAACGTCATCTGCCAGCGTGTGTGGTGCCAACAGTAAAATTCGGAGGCAGTAGTGTTATGGCGTGGTCATGTAGGGGGCTTGCACCCCTTGTTATTTTGCTTGGCACTATCACAGCACAGGCCTACATTGATGTTTTAAGCACCTTCTTGCTTTCCACTGTCGAAGGGCAATTCGGGGATGTCGATTGCATCTTTCAACACGATCGATCGATCAACACGATAATGTACGGAATGTGGCGGAGTGGTTACACGACAATAACATTCCTGTAATGGACTGGCCTGCACAGACTGCTAACCTGAATCCTGGAGAACACGTTTGGGATGTTTTGGTACGCCGACTTTTTGCCAGGCCTCACCGACCGACATCGATACCTCTCCTCAGGGCAGCAGCAGTCTGTGAAGGATGGGCTGCCATTCCCCAAGGAACCTTCCAGCACCTGACTGAACGTATGCCTGCGAGAGTGGAAGCTGTCATCAAGGCTAAGGGTGGGCCAACACCATATTGAATTCCAGCATTACCGATGGAGGGCGCCACGAACTTGAATGTAGTTTTCATCCACGTGTCCGGATACTCTTGATCACATAGTGTATGTGGCTGCAACACGACGGTTGTCCAGATCTCCCGTGTCGCACCGCAAACAGTGAATGAGAACTTTCCTGGACGATGGATAGCATGAAATTCTGCTGTAAATGGCCTGCGAGGTCTTTGTTTGGTGAGGGACCAAAGATGCAGTCTATGACATAACCCCAACTACGCCAGACGATATGCGTCGTCGAATCACCAGTGCATGCTTTACCATATTATCCATTGTGATTACACCTCTTCATCTTGCTTTGGAATGGTGACTGCAAATGTGCCTTTCAGTCCATAGTCAACACATCCTTAAGTAAAGGGCAAAGTTATTATTTTTTTTAAGACGAAATTTATGTTAGGTGATTTAAATGGTTACCAAATCATTGTTAGTAAATTGTTTATTTCATTTACGTGTGTACGAAGCTCCACTGCAACGTCAAATAAGACGACAGCGTGTATCGCATGTAGCTGGTAACACGGTCATTACGCACTTACGTGCATGAAACCACTCCAGAGTGTATATAACTTATAACCGATGCACTTTTGTATGTTTATTCTAGCCTTGGATAAGAAGAATATTAATTTTGCAGTGTACAGATGGTCATCAAAGCATTTTTAACAAAATGTTTATTTCAACGAATGTATCTCATATAATATAACTGAGAACAGTATAGGTAGAGACAGTTGTCCGACAGCATGCATTTTACCACTAAGAATCATACAGCCACATACAGGTAAAGATAGATCAAATCTTCCTTCTAACATTCTCTTTTATTTTTGAAGGATGAGCAGTTGATTATTTCAGCTCACGTAAGTCATGGAGGATACACAAATGTGAGAAGTTTTCCTAAGCCCTTTGCCATACGCTAGATTCTAGCGTATGTCGTATTCCCACATACAACATTCGTAGGTGAACCTGCATCTAGGTCGTAAGTTGGTTCAAGGGGAAACAAAGCTTTATTCTCGTGGCGCAGGTCTGTCTTACGGCGTACAACCACACTGCCTGGTCCGAGAGGCTTGCTTGGCAGTGTTGGCACTGCGAGTGCCGTTTCCGGCCACCGTGCTCTCATATTCTGGAATATTTCTCTAATATTTTACGACAGGTTTCAACGTCAACATTAATAAACGCTATATCACTGTAATTGTCTTCTCAAGAGCTATCGAATGCAGTTGTAGAAAGTATACGGTTCCATTTAGAAAAACCTACTTACTTCAATATCTCAATTGATACCAGCGCTAAAAACATTAACCAAACAAAAACATACGTGCCCTTCGACGCTCTAACATTTGCCGAAAACTGCGTTCCGATATGTGTAACAGTTCACGAAATAAAAGGGGTGTACGTCTTATTGTTATTTACCCTGTAATATTGTCAGCCGGCCGCGGTGGTCTCGCGGTTCTAGGCGCGCAGTCCGGAACCGTGCGACTGCTACGGTCGCAGGTTCGAATCCTGCCTCGGGCATGGATGTGTGTGATGTCCTTAGGTTAGTTAGGTTTAAGTAGTTCTAAGTTCTAGGGGACTGATGACCACAGCAGTTGAGTCCCATAGTGTAAAAAAAAAATATTGTCACGTAGAGGAAGGTGTAAGTAGATGAATGACGAACATTAACTTCACTTAACGAAGGTTTGTTCAGCACTTGCACATACAAGAGCGCGGAGCGAACTCCCTCTGGCCAGAACAAAAAAAAAAAAAAAAAAAAAAAAAAAAAAAAAAAAAAAAAAAAAAAAAACTCAACTGCTGAGGTCATAAGTCCCCTAGAACTTAGAACTACTCAAACGTAACTAACCTAAGGACAACACACACATCCATGCCCGAGGCAGGATTCGAACCTGCGACCGTAGCGGTCGCGCGGTTCCAGACTGTAGCGCCAGAACCGCTCGGCCACCAGCTGGCCAGAACACATAGGGTACATATACAGCTACAGAACATTCCAGTACAATTATTTTTGCCATTTGGGGATACTTGGAGAATGTACTCGAACCGAATATAGAAATTAAAATGCTTTAAATCATAGGAGTTTCGAACTCACGACCCTCCAAGCAACAATCTAGTATCATAACCTCTACACTACGGCGACTGCACCACTCGGCTTCTTCTGCGACATTGCTCCTCCTAGTCCGGGAACGAGTCATCGGTCCTGCATACTCCGACTCCCGATGACTGATGTTCACCCTAGCGGTGATCTTCTTAGAACTTCCCTTGCCGCTACGTTCCCTTCCCGCTTGTTGCCTGTCGCTGGAGCTTCGAATTTACCCTGGGTTGCAGGATCCTTATAGGGCTTCATTCGAAGGACGTGGACCGTATCTCTGATCTTTCGTCGTCTTGCGTCGGGGTCGAAATGTTAAACTTCATAAGTAACATCAGACAACTGTCTTACAACCTTATAAGGTCTAAAGTAGCGCCTGAGGAGCTTCTCAGAGAGACCAACCTTCCGAACAGGAGTGAAGATCCAGACGAGGTCACCAGGGCGGTGGCTCGAGTCATAACTTCGGCGATCGTTTTCTTGAGCCCCCAGCGTGCGGAGTCGAGCCAACTGCCGAGCTTCCTCAGCTCTGGTTAACTCCTGGCCGATGTAGTCGTCGTCCACGTCATCAGGATGTAACGGAAACACAGTGTCCATCGTCGTCGTCGTCTCACGCCCATGCACCAGGAAAAATGGCGCACATCATGTGGTGTCTTGTTTGGCGGTGTTGTAGGCAAACGTCACGAAAGGTAGCATCTCATCCCAGTTGTTCTGCTCACCATTGACGAACACTGATTGCATGTCGACCAAGATTTTATTAAGGCGTTCATTAAGCCCGTTAGTTTGCGGATGGTAGGCAGTCGTCATATGATGAGTAATGTTGCACCGATGGTTTATCTCTGTCACAAGATTCGATTGAAAAACTTTCCCTCGATCCGTAATTAACGGCCTTGGGGCACCGTGTTTTAATACAATGTCTTCTGCGATGAATTTGGCTACCTCGAACGCTTCGGATGTTTTCACGGCTTTTGTAATGGCATAGCGTGTTAGATAACCAGCGCAAACAATAATCCATCTATTGCCACTAGCAGACGTTGGAAATCGTCCGAGGAGGTCAATCCCAACTCGCTGGAAAGGCGTTTCGGCTGGTGGAATTGGTATGAGTCGGCCAGGTGGTTTCTGAGGAACTGCCTTTCTCCTCTGGCACTCTTGACAGTGCGACACATAGCGACGGACACTCCTAAATAAACCTGACCAGAAAAATCTCTTGCGGATCCTATCGTGTGTCTTAATAAATCCTAAATGTCCGGCCTCAGGTGTGTCATGGAATTTCTGTAGAACATTTAAGCGCATGTGTTTAGGAATCACTGGTAGCCAAACGGATCAAAGTTTTTATTGCAAACTAATCCATTAACTACCTTAAATTGTCCTTTCACATCATCTGACCGATTTAAGGCAAGCATAATTTGTGATCTCTTGGCGTCCTTCTTCTGCTCAGCAGAGAGATCCTGGAGTGCAGTGAGACAATCTTCACCAAAGTCTTGATGGCATTGCACAAGATTTCTTGAGAGATAGTCGCCATCTTGGTGTTTTCTTCCCCTTTTGTACACTATGGTAATGTCATACTCTTGAAGACGTAGTGCCCACCTGACGAGTCGTCCTGTTAGATCCTTAAGACCTGTCAACCAACAAAGTGAGTGATGGTCTGTAACAACTGTGAATGGCCTTCCATTGAGATAGTCGAAATGTGCACATGGCTCAGATCACAGCAAGACATTCTCTTTCTGTAGTTGAGTAGTTTCTCTCGGCTTTTGTAAGTGTCCTAGAAGCATAGGCTATAACCTTCTCTTTTCCATCTGAAATCTACACCAGAAAAGCACTGACCCCATACTCACTGTGTAGTTCTGTAGGTGCTCTCTCATCATACAGACCATGTACAGGGTCAGTCGTCAAAATTTCTCGCAGCACATCGAAATAACCTTGTTGAGCACCACCCCAGATAAATTTACTCGTAGCATCGGATTTTAACAACTCTTGGAGTGGCGCCGCTTTGGTACAAAGGTCTTTGATAAAAAGTGGGTAATAAGAACACAATCCGAGGAAACTTATCACATCTCTAATACTTTTAGGAATAGGAAATTCCGTTATAGCTCTCACCTTTTCTGGGTCTGGCTGCACACCTTTGACACAAGGCGGCCAAGTATTTTGATTTATTTTGCTCCAAAGAGACACTTTCTTGGACTAAGTTTCAGACCGCCTTGTTGGAGACACTTAAGAACGGCCCTCAGTCTTTTTATGTGTTCATCAAATGTCTCTGAGAACACTATAATGTCATCTAAATAACAAAGACGCATCGTCCACTTCAGGTGCCTTAGAAGATTATCCGTCATCCGTTCAAAAGTTACTGGTGCATTACACAAACCAGAGGGCATTACCTTAAACTCATACAGGCCCTTAGGGGTGATGAATGCAGTTTTCTCACGATCAGCCTCATCTACTTCGATTTGCCAGTATCCCGAGTACATGTCCACGGCTGAGAAGAACTTAGCCCCCTTCAGACAATCTAGTGTCTCATCTATTCGTGGAAGAGGTTAAACGTCCTTTTTAGTTATCTTATTAAGCTTCCTGTAATCAACACAAAAGCGCCAGCTGCCATCCTTCTTCCTGAAGAGAACCACTGGTGACGACCATGGGCTCTGCGAAGGCTGAATGATGTCATTCTTCATCGTTTTCTCTACCTCGTCGCGAATTAATCGACGTTCCATTGCTGACACACGGTATGCTCTCTGGCTTATTGGTTGATGGTCTCCAGTGCTAATCCGGTGCTTCACCGTCGATTTCTCTAACTTGCTCTTCACCTGTGGATTGAAGCGTTCAGAGAACTCTTGAAGAATGGCAAGTAGCTTCTTGTTCCTTAGTGAGATCTGGTGATAGTCGAGCTAGAAGTATTTATGTGCCCCAAATTTGACCGTGAACGGTTTGTTTCTCTGAAGACATTGCTGAGTATGGGCTACCATCTTCCTCAATCAGCTTCTTCTCTTTTGTGTACTAAAGACGTTCGTCTATATAAAGTGATAGTTAACTTCATCCAGAGTACTGGTTACAATCTGTAGGTTTTAATGGTGTATGTAAATGATAAATATGTCTTGCTGATGAAGATATTTCAGAATTGGTGTGAATTGTAAGCCAAGACACTTTTAATTATTTTCCAATTCAATTCAATTCAATTTTTAAAACATTATGTACAAAACTGTAACAGTTAAGCTTTTTATTCTTGTAAATATGCATTTCTGTATTTGTTTATTCAATTATGTGTACATTGTCACTCTGTGTTGCCGATGGCTAAATTGAGTACACATTCAATGGCAAAAAAAAAAAAAAAAATAAAATATTCGCGCACACACTCGGCATGGGAGGTTTCTATGATGCTCAGCTGTTTTGCAATTAACGACTCAGCGTTTGCTACGCACATGCGTCTTGGAAGGATCTGCTGTTCTCGGCGACAGTTAACTATCCACAATTCACCGAATCCGTTCTTAAACGAGACGACAGAAGCTGGGATGACCAAGTTATTCTTCAGTGGTATGCTTCTCTTACATTCCACTACTAGATCCATGGGTTGATGCATGGCATGACACATGACGGCTACATTTCTAGCACACGTAGTCTCCACACACACGTAGTCTCCACACACTCGGATGCGCGTCTTCCTGACCACAGTATCTCATCCCGTCTAGCATAATCTTCGAGCGACCACAATCTATAATTGCTTGAGAAGCTTTCAAGTCCCATCCGAGAATGACATCATGAGTACATTCTTGTAAGACGATGAATTCTAAGGGTTGTGTGTGGCCACTTATACCCACACGAATGACACATCTTCCTGTAGGTTTTACATATTTCACATTAGCCACATTGAGCAGAGATGTTTTGCTGTCGACGAATACGATTTTCTGCAACTGGCGACGGTACTTTTCCGAAATGACTGAATATGATGCTCCAGAGTCTACAAGAGCTTGGGCTGGTCGGCCATCCATGAGGATATCGACGTAGTTTCCTATAATTTTTGTAGTAATCGACGGGAGAGGATTTTTCTCTTCGGCGGCCTCACCTCCAAGGAAGGTCGCACCCTTTAGTTTTCCAGGTTGCGGCGGCTAGGTGATCGGCTGGAGCTTCTAAACGGCGATGGAGACCTTGATCGGCGTGTTGGGGAGCGTCCTCTCCAGCGGCTAGCTTGCGGCGATGGTGACCTACGTCGTCCTGCACCCGATTCTTCTTGTTCATCTTCGTCATCCCGGAATTGGCGTCGGTTAAGATATGTCTGATCTCTTCTGGCGCGGGCGTCATCAAATATCCGCCGCCTTTCTCGACAATACCGCACCATATGTCCCGGTCGTACGCAGTGGAAACATACTCGTTGGTTATCTGGGTCCTCCAGACGTCAGTCTTCTTTGGTGTCCATACAGGTTCCTCATGCGGCATAGTAGGAACGTAACTTCGCCTGGGTTTCGACTTCTTTACCGTTTTAAAGGGAAATGAAGCCCGAGAGATAGGGTTCAATTGTTCCACTTCCTCCCTTATGACCTTTTGAAGTGTCTCGGTTTTTTGCTCACCGTGCAATCCAAGTGTCTTCTGAACTTCCTCTCTCACTATCTGACGAAGAACACTTGTGAAATCAGTTTCTTCCTCCATCACAGGCATCGATACTGCGTTTGCAAGCCGTTCGAACTTCTTGCGTGTAATTCTTTTTTGGTGCATTGTCTCGATATACTGGCACCATTTTATGAAGTCGTCTGCTGTCGAAACCTCCTTCAGGAGTAGAAATTGATACATGTCCTTAGCAACACCCTTCATGAGATGTACAACTTTATCTTCCTCCTTCATTCGAGGATCCACTATTTTACACAGCCCCAAGACGTCTTGAATGTAGGATGCTGTCGTTCCTCCTGGGCGCTGTGCCCTGCACTTTAATATATCTTCAGCGTTGTACTTCGCCGTTGTGTGTTGCCGAAATACTTGTGCAGTTCCGCCTGGACTACTTCCCAGCTTGTGAACTTCTCCTCGTTGGCCGGCCGCGGTGGCCGAGCGGTTCTAGGCACTTCAGTCCGGAACCGCGCGACTGCTGCGGTCGCAGGTTCGAATCCTGCCTCGGGCATGGATGTGTGTAATGTTCTTAGGTTAGTTAGGTTTAATTAGTTCTAAGTTCTAGGCGACTAATGACCTCAGAAGTTAAGTCGCATAGTGCTCAGAGCCATTTGAACCATTTCTCCTCGTTGTTATCGTACTATTGCTTGGCAGTGCCCTCCAAGTAGAAAAATACGTTAGCCAAACAACGTTGTTATCCCATTTGCTAAATTTGGCTATACGCTCATATACCTTCAGCCACTTGTTTTGATCTTGACCGTAGTCACCAGAGAACCCGGAAGGATGGTTCAAATGGCTCTGAGCACTATGAGACTTAATATCTGAGGTCATCAGTCCCCTAGAACTCAGACCTACTTAAACCTAACTAACCTAAGGACATCACACACATCCATGCCAGAGGCAGGATTCGAACCTGCGACCGTAGCAGTTGCGCGGTTCCAGACTGAAGCGCCTAGAACCGCTTGGCCACACCGGTGGCGCCCGGAAGGATGTCTCATTTGGTGGCACACAGTTGCTGTCATTGTAACGTCCTCTTCTTCTTCTGTCTCCGATAGATTGCGATCTGTTGAATATGGCTCGAACTCGGGTTTCTCGACTGGTAAACGGTGGCTCCGTCGTGACCTGATGGGATCCACTGTGTCGTCGATAAGGTGCGGTATCACAAGTTGCAATAGCCAGCACCTCCACCAGAACGTTCAAAACAGGGTACTAGCACAACCAGACAGCCTGGGTGGCTCACTAGAGGGATAAGAATATCTTGTAGAACAAAGTGGCAATTATATCAAAACGTTAGAAACAGTCAAAATCTAACTGCAGCAGCCCATTACAAACAGTATTGTAAGGTGCTTAAAAATGTTATTAGGAAGGCAAAAAGTAACTGGTATGCAGATAGAATAGCTAAGTCTCAGGATAAAATTAAAACCATATGGTCAGTCGTAAAGCAGGTGGATGGTCTGCAGAGATAGGTCGAGGATACAGAATCAGTGCGTAGTGGGAATGTTCGTGTTACAAGTCGCATACATGTACAGTATTTAATATAGCAGGTGAACTAAAAATAAAACTAGTCCCAACAGGGAA
Organism: Schistocerca nitens; assembly: GCF_023898315.1. NCBI lineage: Eukaryota > Metazoa > Arthropoda > Insecta > Orthoptera > Acrididae > Schistocerca > Schistocerca nitens. Next base: position 156,203,447 of record NC_064623.1, on the reverse strand, counting down.
TCATATAGCGCTCTTAGAAAAAAAGTGTTCCGAGACGGTGACCTGAAATGCTCCTCCATGATACTGACAAGAGGGAGATTGACTTAATAATTAAATCACTAAAGACCAAGAACTCTCATGGATATGACGGGGTATCTAGCAGAATACTGAAGTATTGTTCTATGTATGTTAGCCCAGTACTTAGCCATATCTGTAACTTTTTCTTTAGGAGTGGTCGGTTTCCTGACCGGTTAAAGTACTCTATAGTGAAGCCACTTTATAAAAAGGGAGACAGGGATAATGTTGACAACTTTAGACCTATTTCCATGCCATCGGTTGAGAGGCACCCACTTGCCTTTCTCATACTGTGGCATCAAGCAGTCAGGCCTGCAAGATGGGTGGTTTGCCAAGCGAGTGGATTCTTCCTTAATTTATTGAGCAACATGAATTCTCGTATCTTACTATTTAGTTACAAATTATCCTCCTACATGAATAATACGCAACGGAAACACGCATCTGACTATCAGTGATTTATAGAACTCTGACTGCACACTACGCACTGGCAATACCACACTTACTTTTTTGTCTTTGATTTAACGGCTTTTATATAAATTCGGGACATTATGATAACATACAATTTAATGAAAAAGGCCACCAATCTCTTTCTATTCACTATTTGATTTATTCCTAAACACACAAATTCTACAACCTAGAACAAAATCACAAGAGAAATTCCGCCCAGTGGGCATGGCTTTACTTTAGTGAATCTCTATACTATGGTCTCGTAATCTATTTGCCCCAACAGTGCACTCCCTGGATCGGATGGTGGATCTTTTATTATACCTCACACTTCGCCTCTCACATTCATCCTCACGAAACTTTCCTCCAGATCGAGCGATACAGAAGGAACAAGCATAACCCACTAATCTTTCGAAACTACCTTGCTACTCCCATGCAAAACACACATACCCAAATTACAAGACATACACAACACAACAATATGAAATATTACACAACGAACGGTTACAACTTCATCACTTTCCGCTTTCCCACTTCAATCAATATCCATCCCAGTTTCACACGACACTGCCCCACTTTGTAATTTTACTTTCCTACTGTGAACTCTGGAAATAAACGCACGTCTTCCTGTGCAATGCAAGCCAAGTGGCGTTGCTGGAAAAACGGCCGACTCACCTTGATTCTCTCTCAGAGTTTAAATTTAGCGTCACACGGAATGATATTTCTTAAATACTTCAATTTATGATACACACGCTATTTCTTAAATATTTCAGCTTATTTTACACACGCTAGTATCTCAACTTATAACTACACGTGGTCTCATTGTGACCGTTGGTTTACTACAATCCCCTTAAAATTACCTGCCTCACTTTGTAATTTTCCCCACAAAAGTTCCTAGGAAAGAGAAATGATTAGTTCTAACTACTCTTAAATATTCCACATCCATACCATGCCTCCACACTTTCATTACGGAGCACAACAAAAAACAGGTCTTTACAGCAGAAGGTTCAGCGCCAGAGTGCCGAAAACATGGCCGTATTCCGGTTCTCTCACACCTCTGTCGAAGTGGGAGAAGCACCTTGCTACCTTATTGGTCAGCGCCATTTCAGACGCTCAAAAGCTCTGGTAACTTCCATCTCTTTGGTCTCACCAAAGGTAGCCAAAGGATCGACTCAAAGATGATCATATATTCCGATTCACTATCTGTGGTTAGCAGACGACCATACATTTATTCATTTCACAGATCTCACCAAACTGGATGTAGGGATTTATTTTGAGGGAGTGCACATGTGATCAATTAAATAAATAAATTGTCATTCTTTCCCACACTGGTATCCGGCTTCGCTGTATTAATTGAAATTGAGTTACTTTTACACAAAAAATGTGTTGTTCTGACAAGAATTTCGTACCTATTTTCAATGTTGGGCGGTACTGTACCCTTTCACGGTGTTTGCTAAAGTTATCGAGAAGGTTGTATATACAAGGTTACTGGAGCTTTTAAATTCACATAATTTGCTGTCAAATGTACAGTTTGGTTTTAGAAATGGTTTGACAACTGAAAATGCTATATTCTCTTTTCTCTGTGAGGTTTTGGACGGATTAAATAAAAGGTTGCGGAAGCTAGGTGTTTTCTTTGATTTAACGAAGGCTTTTGACTGTGTTGACCACAAAATATTACTGTAGAAGTTGGACCATTATGGAGTAAGGGGAGTAGCTTACAATTGGTTCGCCTCTTACTTTAACAACAGAAAGCAGAAGGTAATTCTCCGCAATATTGAGAGTGGTAGTGATGTTCAGTCGCAATGGAGCACTGTTAAGTGGGGCGTTCCCCAAGGGTCGGTGCTGGGGCCACTGCTGTTTCTTATTTATATAAATGATATGCCTTCTAGTATTACAGATGATTCAAAAATATTTCTGTTTGCTGATGACACCAGCTTGGTAGTGAAGGATCTTGTGTGTAATATTGAAACAGTATCAAATAATGTAGTTCATGAAATAAGTTTGTGGCTTGTGGAGAATAATTTGATGCTAAATCACAGTAAGACTCAGTTTTTACAATTGCTAACTCACAATTCAACAAGAACCGATATTTTGATCAGACAGAATGGGCATATTATAAGCGAGACGGAACAGTTCAAGTTCATAGGCGTTCGGATAGCTAGTAAGCTGTTGTGGAAAGCCCATGTCCAGGATCTTGTTCAGAAACTAAATTTTGCTTTATTTACCATTAGAACAGTATCTGAAATAAGTGACAGTTCAACAAGAAAAGTAGTCTACTTCGCATATTTTCACACGCTTATGTCATATGGTATTATTTTTTGGGGTAATTCTTCTGATTCAAAATGGGTATTTTTGGCTCAAAAACGGGCTGTCCGAGCTATGTGTGGTGTAAGTTCGAGAACCTCTTGTCGACCCCTATTCAATAGTCTGGGAATTCTGACATTTCTTTAATGTCGTTTGTTGTTAGCAATATTAGCCTATTCCCAACAGTTAGCACCTTTCACTCAGTAAATACTAGGCAGAAATCAAATCTGCGTGTGGAATGCACTTCCCTGCCTCTTGTGCAGAAAGGAGTGCAGTATTCTGCTGCATCCATTTTCAATAAGCTACCACAAGAACTCAAAAATCTTAGCAGTAGCCCAAAGTCTTTTAAGTCTAAACTGAAGAGTTTCCTCATGGCTCACTCCTTCTATTCTGTCGAGGAGCTCCTGGAAGAGCTAAAAAATTAAGCAAATTCCAGTGTTACATTGTTGATTTTCTTTATTTAAACTTACAACTTGTCGCCTGAATATGTTTTCATATTTCATTTTATCTGTTTCTACTATCGTGTTATAATTTCATGTATTGACTCGTTCCATGACCATGGAGATTTCTCCTTAATTTGGTCCCACGGAACAATAAATAAATAAATTAATAAAAACTAGAGGAAGGTGCAAGTAGATGAATGACCAACACTAACTTCACTTAACGAAGGTTTATTCAGCACTGGCATCTACAAGAGCGCGGAACGGATTACCTCCAGCCAGAACACATACGGTACATATACAGCTACAGAACATTCCAGTATAATGATTCTTGCCATTTGTGGATACTTCTAGAATGTACTCGAACCGAGTACAGAAATGAAAATGTTTTACTTCAGGTGAGTTTTGAACTCACGACCCTCCATGCAAAAATCTAGTATCATAACCACTACACTACGGCTTCTTCTGCTACAATATTTATGTTTATTGAGAGAAATTAAGTCTCACTGGGGCTTTCCGGATCGGACTCGAACCCGTCTCTTGCGCTTAACTTGAACGGAGCCGTGACGATGTCGGCTGTTCTGGCACGCTTCCCATTCGACTAAAATTCTCAGCGTGTCGTACGAATGTAGCGCCCTGTCCATTCTTTTCCCGTTAGTAGCTCCCCCAAATTCCTATGAGAGTTCGAACGTAATGTGCAGCCGCACTAAAATATTTGTAAGAGCGGTCGGTCTCATATATATCAAGGTACACACATACACACACACACACACACACACACACACACACATACACACACACACCGACGGAAAAAAATCACATAAAAATAATTTGATGTAGACTAGTGAAATTTCGGGTGTACATTTGTCCACATAATGTATTTAACTGCCGATGGCGCTGTTACCGACGACTGTGCCGCTAAAGCGGAGTTATTGAACGCAGTTTTCCGAAATTCCTTCACCAGGGAAGACGAATGGAATATTCCAGAATTTGAAACACGAACAGCTGCTAGCATGAGTTTCTTAGAAGTAGATACCTTAGGGGTTGCGAAGCAACTCAAATCGCTTGATACGGGAAAGTCTTCAGGTCCAAATTGTATACCGATTGGGTTCCTTTCAGATTACGCTGATACAATAGCTCCCTACTTAGCAATCATATAGAACCGCTCGCTCACCGATAGATCTGTACCTGCAGATTGGAAAATTGTGCAGGTCGCACCAGTGTTTAAGAAGGGTAGTAGGAGTAATCCATCGAACTACAGACCTATATCATTGACGTCGGTTTGCAGTAGGGTTTTGGAGCATATACTGTATTCAAACATTATGAATCACCTCGAAGGGAAGATCTATTGATACGTAATCAGCATGGTTTCAGAAAACATCGTTCTTGTGCAACGCAGCTAGCTCTTTATTCGCACGAAGTAATGGCCGCTATCGACAGGGGATCTCAAGTTGATTCCGTATTTCTAGATTTCGGGAAAGCTTTAGACACCGTTCATCACAAGCGACTTCTAATCAAGCTGCGGGCCTACGGGGTATCGTCTCAGTTGTGCGACTGGATTCGTGATTTCCTGTCAGGAAGGTCGCAGTTCGTAGTAATAGACGGCAAATCATCGAGTAAAACTGAAGTGATATCAGGTGTTCCCCAGGGAAGCGTCCTGGGACCTCTGCTGTTCCTGATCTATATAAATGACCTGGGTGACAATCTGTGCAGTTCTCTTAGGTTGTTCGCAGATGATGCTGTAATTTACCGTCGAGTAAGGTCATCCGAAGACCAGTATCAGTTGCAAAGCGATTTAGAAAAGATTGCTGTATGGTGTGGCAGGTGGCAGTTGACGCTAAATAACGAAAAGTGTGAGGTGATCCACACGAGTTCCAAAAGAAATCCGTTGGATTTCGATTACTCGATAAATAGTACAATTCTCAAGGCTGTCAATTCAACTAAGTACCTGGCTGTTAAAATTACGAACAACTTCAGTTGGAAAGACCACATAGATAATATTGTGGGGAAGGCGAGCCAAAGGTTGCGTTTCATTGGCAGGGCACTTAGAAGATGCAACAAGTCCACTGAAGAGACAGCTTACACTACACTTGTTCGTCCTCTGTTAGAATATTGCTGTGCGGTGTGGGATCCTTACCAGGTGGCATTGACGGAGGACATCGAAAGGGTGCAAAAAAGGGCAGCTCGTTTTGTATTATCACGTAATAGGGGAGAGAGTGTGGCAGATATGATACGCGAGTTGCGATGTAAGTCATTAAAGCAAAGACGTTTTTCTTCGCGGCGAGATCTATTTACGAAATTTCAGTCACCAACTTTCTCTTCCTGATGCGAAAATATTTTGTTGAGCCCAACCTACATAGGTAGGAATGATCATCAAAATAAAATTAGAGAAATCAGAGCTCGAACAGAAAAGCTTAGGTGTTCATTTTTCCCGCGCGCTGTTCGGGAGTGGAATGGTAGAGAGATAGTATGATTGTGGTTCAATGAACCCTCTGCCAAGCACTTAAATGTGAATTGCAGAGTAATCACGTAGACGTAGATGTAGATGTAACGCAAGCGTGAGGGTAGCCATCGCAAATGTGAAATGCTGCTGCATTAATAACCGGTGTAATCGCCAGAACGTTGAATAGAAGCATGCAAAAGTGCACGCATTGTGTTGTACAGGCGTCGTATGTCAGTTTGTGGGATGGACTTCCATGCTTATTCCGCTTGATCGGTCAGTACAGGGATGGTTAATACTGGTTGAGGATGACGCTGGAGTTATCGCCCGATAACGTCCCGTATGTGCTCGTCTGGAGACAGAACTGGTGATCGAGCAGGTGATAAACGTGTCGACACTATGTAGAGCACGTTGGGTTACAGCAGCGGTATGTGGGCGAGCAGTATCCTGTTGGAAAATACCCCCTGGTATGCTGCTGATGAATGGCAGGAGACAGCTGGTTGAATCACCCAGATTGATGTACAGTTTTGGAGTCAGGGTGGATGCCATTACTCCAGGTGTAGGTCTTGCACGCAGACAGCTTGTTTGTAGGCCCTCTTTCCAACCAACACACCGCCGCCACTGGCACCGACAGTTCAGAGCTCAACCCTGCTTTCCAATAAACACTCGTTTGACACCAATGAATTGCAAATGGCGGTGGTTTGGGGTCAGTGGAGTCCACGCTACAGGGCGTGTGGCTCGGAGCTGTCCTTGAAGTAACCGGTTTGTAACAGTTCCTTGTTTCACTTTGGTGCCTGCTGATGCTCAAACTGCTGCTGCAGATGCAGTGTGATGCGCTAGGGCCTTACGCCGAATACGACGGTCTTCTCTGAAAGCAGTTCCACGTTCTCCTTGCGACCGTACTTTCCCGTGACCGCCACTGCCTGCAGTAGTGTATACCAGATGTACCGTTATGAAATGAGCGTTTTTTTGTGAAAATGATACACTAATTTTGAATTGAAAAGTAAAAACATTTTATTCAAAGTATTGACCATTGCTTTCTATACATTTTGACCACCATTCTGACAATTTGTGGACACTACGCCAATAGAAATGTTCGTGTTTTGAAGCAAACCAATCAGACGCCCAATTTTCGACTTCTTCGTAGGAATCTAAGTGTTCTTCAGACAATGCGTGTCCGATTGATGAAAACAAATGGTAGTCGGAAGGGACCAAGTCTGGTGAATACGGCGGGTGGGGTAGCAACTCCCGGCCAAGTGTTTTGATTGTATCCTGAACCAGTTTTGCTTTGTGTGCAGGTGCATTGTCGTCTAAAAAAATTACTTTGCCATGTCTTCTGGCCCATTCTGGTCTCTTTTTGATCAATGCACAGTTCAAATTGATCATTTGTTGTCTGTAGCGATTAGTATTCACAGTTTCACCGGGTTTTAGAAGCTCACGATGCACCACACCTTTCCGATCACACCAAACACAGAGCATCGTCTTCCTGCCGAATCGATATGGTTTTGCAGTCGATGTTGATGGTTGTTCCGAATTAACCCATGATTTTTCCCGTTTAGGATTCTTAAAATAAACCCATTGTTCATCGCCAGTAACAATTCGATGCAAAACTGATTTTCTTTCGTGTGTTTGAAGCAAAATTTGACGAATGGTTTTTCGGTTTTCCATCTGTCTTTCATTCAATTCATGTGGCACCCATTTTCCACACTTTTGGACCTTTCCCATAGCTTTCAAACGTTCAGAAATTGTTTGTTGTGCAACATTTAGCATTGCTGCAATTTGATTCTGACTCAAAGTATCATCTTCATCCAATATTGCTTGCAATTCAGCGTCTTAGAACTTTTTGGGTGGTCTTCCACAGTCTTCATTTCTTACATCAAAATCATTATTTCTGAACCGTTGAAATCATCTTTTGCATGTTGCTTCTGATAGAGCATGATCAATACATGACTCGACAAGCATTCGATGCGACTCTGCAGCACTTTGTTTCAAATGAAAACAAAAAATTAATGCTTTCCGCAAATCATCACTTTCTGGTACAAAATTCGACATTGTTAAGACGATGAAAACGTATGATGATGTTTGTTCCATGACTTGATGCATACTAAATATCTTTTACAGATGTCATACCAACCAAACAAAAAAAAAACGAAGGCTCGTTCACAACAAATGTTCCGTATCGACACATTTGTATCTTAACGCTCATTTCATACCGGTACACCTGGTAGTGGGTACTTTCCTGCCAAGTCGGAGGGGGAACATCCAGCTCTCGCAGCTCTATTACAGAACCTCGTACAAACTTAGTGAGGTGTTGATAATGGTGTATTTGGCGCTGAGCCGTGAACGGCTCGTGTTCATCCCATTAATTTTTTGTCATCTTCTATTGCGGTAGTGCCGCCTCGTTTTCTTATTCTATTTATTGGCGTCACTGACTTCCTGTCTTACTTGCCCGTGAGTGGCAGCAGCAGCGTGTATCGATAACCGCACTGTTGTACCATCACTGGGGCGGCTGACAGTATTTCCGGGTCGTCGTGTGTCGGGTAGTGAGTGAGTGAGTGGGAGCCTCAACTGTTTACATTTCTTAGTTTGATCCTGGTTGTCGCTTTTGGGACATTCCCGCGAGCAACAACGTGTGTGTATTTAAGTCGACTAAGATACCAGACGTCGTCCTGTGAAATTTAACTTAATTATTCCCTGTTATGGAAGTTCATCAGTGGTATTTCTGCCTTGTGGCCGGATTAGACGAGCGGTCTTAGGCGCTGCAGTCATGGACTGTGCGGTTGGTCCCGGCGGAGGTTCGAGTCCTCCCTCGGGCATGGGTGTGTGTTTGTCTTTAGGATAATTAAGGTTAAGTAGTGTGTAATCTTAGGTACTGATGACCTTAGCAGTTAAGTTCCATACGATTTCACACACATTTGAACTTTTTTTTTTTTTTGCCGTGTGGCCGTTGACGTTCCAATTACCTGCTCTGGTCGTTGGCGTGATTCCTCGTCGTGTTGTTGCTGTCCAGCGCGGCGTGTAGTTCGACAGCTGAGGTGTTGTTCGTCGTTGTGGGCGCCAATATTCTGTATGTCTTGTATTGAAATCTTGTGGTCGTTTTGCTGGTTGCGTGAAGCAGAACTGATTTGGTTGATTGGTCGGTCGGCCGCCTGTCGGTTGGGTTGCCTCCAGATTAAGAAGTCGTTGGACAGGCTGCCTGTCTCACCTAAACGGGCGTTAGTGTTACAATCCCAGGCCGACCCTTGCAAACTTCTGAACTCCGTTCCTTGTGTGTTATGTAGTAATTTCCCTGTTTCGATTTTAGCTATTTGGTTGATGTGTGGCTTTCATCCGAGTATTAATATCTCTTAAATTAAAATCTTTGTCTTGCCCTTAAGGCACGAGATTGTTATTCTTTATTTTATATGAAATGTTTTAAAAAACGGCCTTCTGCGCTTTAAAATTGAAATTCTTCTTGTAGGGCTTAAGCCGTTAAATTATTTGTTGGTTAGCGGCCTTCAGAGGAATTGTAATATCTCCTAAATTCATCTTCTTCTCTTGCCCTTAAGGCATAAGATTTCTATGCTTTTGAATGCGGCCTTCAGCTCAATTTGCATGAAATGTTTTAAGATAAGGCCTTCTGCCTTTTGATTGAGACTCATATTATTGCTTAATATGCGATCTCCAGCCTAGTTCCATTAAAATTAAATTGCGAAAGCCTTCATCCGATTAGATTGAAGATTTAGAAAATATTCTTGCGTGAAACCTCCAGAAGAATCTTTTGTTTCAATTTTGCTTAAGCCTTGTGTCTTGGATTTTGAATGTGGCCTTCAGCCGATCTACAGTTAATCAAAGGAGGTCGATTAAAGTTTTGAGTATTTTGCATCCTTGCTGTAATATTGTCTGTTGATAAATAAAGTTTGTATGTTGGGTGCAACTGACAGGAACTCATTTTGTCCCCTTTCCACAACCTAATCCGCTCTGTCCCGCTAGCCTAGGCATTTCAGGCGCCTTAAAGGCATTTTTGACTAACGTCAGCTTACCACGTCCAATCTCAATGGTAACTAAGGCTCACGACCGTTACAGTGTGAATTTAAAGTAAGCCTGATTTGCATTCTCATAGAGGTGCTACTAGCGCCGCTCTCACGCGACTGGCGTGAAATATGAGTAGACATTTTCTTTCTGTTGTAAAGTCTCAGTAAGCATAGGGTCGAAAATGAATACCTTCAGAGCTACGAGCAATTTTTCATCTTCGATACTGTGAAACAAATCTCTTCTACTGCAAGTTCTTTGCTTTCTATATTTTGGGAACTGTTAGTATGGACCAAAACAAGAAAAAAAAGTCCGGTAAACATGTGCCCCAAAATGCATTTCTTAAGAGCTATGAACACTTATTCTTCTTTGCTACTTTGAGACACAACTCTTCTAATGATCAAGTGATCGTAACTTTTAAGGTATGCGTTTTAGAGCACGTATTTGCTGGACTTTTTTTCTTATACTACCACTTTTTCCATACTACCACTTTCCAAAATATGGAAAGCAAAGAATTTGCAAATATTTACTATTAAAAACAGTCTTGATTTATTATGGTGACCGGTTTCGACCGATACTGTGGTCATCTTCAGACCAATGGGTAGGAACCTCCTTCTGCTGGAGAATCACTACTGTGATTTATGGACTACTGTGATTCTCCAGCAGAAGGAGGTTCCTACCCATTAGTCTGAAGATGATTGATTGATTTTTATTGTTGTAGAGACCTCAGAGATCATCTGAGGCATTACAAAAGTCAATATTACACAGTATAAATGTTACACAAATAATTACAAAAACAAGAAAAATATTACACAATATAAATATTACACAAATAATTATGGTACCTTCACATAAATACAAAACAGAGAAACTTCTGGTACAAATTGATATTACATAGTAAATTTAGCCAATTACAGACTTACTCATATATAGATGCATATATAAACTGATCACAAAGTGTAGTCATACCATATTCCTTGCCTCTCTTAAAAATTCATCAGTTTCATAAATACTGAGCTCAAGAAGAAATTCTGTTACTTTTTTTTGAATTGTTGAATTGGAAGATCCCTGATATGTTGGGGTATGGCATTAAAGAATTTTATGTACTTGTATAAGAAGCACTTTTGTGTTTTTTTTTATAGTTACATCGGAAAGAAACTAGGTCCTGCTTGTTTCTTGTGTTATAATTATGTCGCATGTCATACTGTTGATAACTCGGATAGTTTTCCTTAATATGCGTTACACACTGTAGTATAAATATTGACGGCAGGGTCATAATCTGTAATTTTTTAAAGCTTGGCCTACAGTGAGCTCTGGGTGCCAAGCTACATATCAGTCGTATTGCCTTCTTTTGTAGTTTGAAGACATTAGCTGCCTTGCTTTGATGTCCCCACAGTATTGTACCATAGGAAATGTGACTGTGTATTAAAGCAAAATAAACCATTTTAAGTACTGGTACGTTTAGACGAAGACGCAGCTTCCTTAGAGCAAATATTCCTTTGCTAATGCTGCTCCCCACTTTTTCTATATGGCTACCCCAGGATAATTTTGAATCAATTGAGATTCCAAGGAAATTAACAGCATTTGAGCTCTGCTCAAGTTCAGTGTTATTATTCCACGATACATACCGGTCTTGTATTTTTTTTTCGGTTGACGCAAAGGTAATTAGCTTTTCACCAATTTTCAACTTTGACAGTGCACTGGTCTGCTTCATATTTCACCTTCTGTGCTGTTTCCGCAGTTATACAGACTGCAAGATCATCCTAGTTGACGGCCCAACTATGTTACATGGTAAGTCATTTATATAAATAATAAATAGAATTGGGCCAAGTACAGAACCTTGTGGGACACCCATGCCCACAGGTAAGAAATACGATTCTGCACCATTAAAAACCACCTTCTGCACTCTATTACTTAGATAAGATTTTATCAATTCCAGAGCACATCCTGTAAAGCCATAGAATTGCAGTTTGTTCAAGAAGATTTCATGAGACACAGTGTCAAAAGCTTTTGATAAATCAAAGAGTTTATTCTGAATCACTAGCTTGCTTTCTAGTTGCTTCACACACTGTGTTAAAAGTGATAAGACAGATTTAACAGTTCCTAACCCTGATCTGAAGCCAAATTGACTATCAGTGAAGATTTTGTTTTCTTCAAAGTATTTTACTATTTGATTATTTAATATAGCTTCTATCACTTTAGACAAGATTGGCACAATTGAAACAGGCCTAAAATTATCACAACTTGACAGGCTGCCTTTTTTGTGTATTGGAGTGACTTTAACAAACTTTAGTGCCTTTGGGAACTGAGTCTCCAAAATACATGTATTTACTACAAGTGTTATCAGTTCTGGCAGTTGAACTGAATCACACTTTAACATGGCTGAACTTAAACCATAAACGTCATTACTAATACTGTTCTTCATTTTCCTCAGTATATTAGTAACATCCTGTACCTTGACCAGTTTAAAGCTAAATATACTTTCAGGCTTTGTGGTGTTTCTCAGGTAGTATTTATGGTGGTGGTGGTTGGTGGTGGTTAGTGTTTAACGTCCCGTCGACAACGAGGTCATCAGAGACGGAGCGCAAGCTCGGGTTAGGGAAGGATTGGGAAGGAAATCGGTCGTGCCCTTTCAAAGGAACCATCCCGGCATTTGCCTGAAACGACTTAGGGAAATCACGGAAAACCTAAATCAGGATGGCTGGAGACGGGATTGAACCGTCGGGTAGTATTTATGGTCAGTGGCTATATTGGAAGTGCCAATCACCTTTATTATTTCTTGCACCTTCTCAGTGAAGAATGTATTTAACTGTGCAGCATTCAGATTACTGCTTTCAGCCTGTGAAGTTATTTTCCTGATGCACTGACTGTTAATGATATTCCACATTGCACGTGTCACCACAGTAGTGGTCGAAACCGGTCAACGTAATAAATAAATTGTGATCAAGACTGTTTTTAATAGTAAATATTTGTAACACATTGATCACTGTCACTCCTATAATGTATTCAAAAGTAATTAAAGAATTTGTAGTAGAACAGATTTGCTGCACAGTATCGAAGATGAAAAATTGCTCGTAGCTCTTAAGGTATGCATTTTCCGAGACTTTTTTGCTTCTATAATCGTGTACTTTCAACTGTACGCGTTTACACCATTAATTACGATACACCCTGTATATGGTGAAAGAGGGACAATAAGCCATACGGGGGAGACGGCCAACGGCTGTGGTTTTCCAGTTCCCCATTTGACAGCGCCGCCGGTCTGTTGATTGTGAGTCTCTGTCGCCAGTGACACGTTAATGCTTGCTTTCACTCTTCATTTCAGCAAACAGTATTTTTCGTGATTTTAGTTTTTAACATAACATAATATTATACGAGATGTCAATAATTTTCCATTTTTCCGTAAGTTAGACTGTGATTACTTAAGTAAACTTACATTTCAGGGCTGTATGAGCCTAGCATAACGTCGTGTTGCTATTTGCGTTCTCGTCGTTTGACGAGGCGCTATGGCTACATACCCCTGCCGACTGCGAGAGACAGCCATCCCATCTTTTAATTTTGAAGGGAATTCCTTTTTTTTTACAAATGGCAATTAAATACATTTCAGTGAGTGGTTCTACCAATTTCAGATGGAGAGACGACTTCGAATAGCTATTAATAAAGAAAAAAAATGGTATTCAGTCAGAAAATATTCTGTAAGTTTAAGATTCCAAGAAAAATCCTAGAGCGAAAACTAAAAATCAGTTGCGACTCAAAAACTGCAGTGGGCCCATCTCCCTGTTTGGATTTAGCCAAATGAGGAACGACTTGAGTGATTTTCTATAATTTTCTCTATAAAACTGTCCTGTAACAGGTATTTGAACAGCAACACGTTAAGATTATTGGATACGCTTTTAATATGATATTCTCTTGGGTTTTAAAGTATTTAGCCAGCTGGCCATCTATCTCTTTCGTGTCTGGTCATCAAATTCTGAAACACGAGTGAGATGCGAAACTGTTCCTTAATTAAAATAACCGTTGTTAGTTTGAAATTTTGTTGTTAACGAACATATAAAGCAAAAGATATAAATTTCCCAGTGTTTTTTTGTGTGTCGTGGTCATGTGACTCTTGTAGTCTACGTATAACAGTGCGTCTACCATAAAATAATGACGCGCATGTAATTGAAAAAACATACGTATACATCACACTATTGTGCAGTATGCTATCTCTAGCATAATTAAAGTAACTAGTAGTTAGTTTGAAATGTGGTTGTTAATGAACATGTGAAGCAGAACGAGGAAATTTTTCAGTGGTTTTACCTTGTGTCACTGCCATTTGAAGTTGTTGTTGTTGTTGTCTTCAGTCCTGACTGGTTTGATGCAGCTCTCCATGCTACTCTATCCTGTGCAAGCTTCTTCATCTCCCAGTACCTACTGCAACCTACATCCTTCTGAATCTGCTTAGTGTATTCATCTCTTGGTCTCCCTCTACGATTTTTACCCTCCACGCTGCCCTCCAATGCTAAATTTGTGAACCCTTGATGCCTCAGAACATGTCCTACCAACTTGTCCCTTCTTGTTAAGTTGTACCACAAACTCCTCTTCTCCCCCATTCTATTAAATACCTGCTCATTAGTTATGTGGTCTACCCATCTAATCTTCAGCATTCTTCTGTAGCACCACATTTCGAAAGTTCCTATTCTCTTCTTGTCCAATCTATTTGTTGTCCATGTTTCACTTCCATACATGGCTTCACTCCATACAAATACTATCAGAAACGACTTCCTGACACTTAAATCTTTACTCGATGTTAACAAATTTCTCTTCTTCAGAATCGCTTTCCTTGCCATTGCCAGTCTACATTTTATATCCTCTCTACTTCGACCATCATCAATTATTTTGCTCCCCAAATAGAAAAACTCCTTTACTACTTTAAGTGTCTCATTTCCTAATCTAATTCCCTCAGCATCACCCGACTTAATTCAACTACATTCCATTATCCTCGTTTTGCTTTTGTTGATGTTCATCTTATATCCTTCTCTCAAGACACTGTCCATTCCGTTAAACTGCTCTTCCAAGTCCTTTGCTGTCTCTGACAGAATTACAATGTCATTGGCGAACCACAAACCTTTTATTTCTTCTCCATGGATTTTAATACCTACTCCGAATTTTTCTTTTGTTTCCTTCACTGCTTGCTCAATATACAGATTGAATAACATCGGGGATAGGCTACAACCCTGTCTCACTCCCTTCCCAACCACTGCTTCCCTTTCATACCCCTCGACTCTTATAACTGCCATCTGGTTTCTGTACAAATTGTAAATAGCCTTTCGCTCCCTGTATTTTACCCCTGCCACCTTTAGAATTTGAATGAGAGTATTCCAGTCAACATTGTCAAAAGCTTTCTCTAAGTCTACAAATGCTAGAAATGTAGGATTGCCTTTCCTTAATCTATTTTCTAAGATAAGTCGTAGGGTCAGTATCTTGCTCACTAGGTGGTAGAGTTTTGTCATGGCTGGCTCTCCCAAGGCTATCAGTAGGTATAAAGGAAAATTAAGGGTGGTAACACTAATGGTGCAATGGGAATTCCACTGTTAAATGCAGAGGAGAGAGCGGATAGGCGGAAAGAATGCAATGGGGGCTTCTGTGAGAGGAACACTTGTCTGATGTGATAGAAGAAGAAGCAGGAGTTCATAATGAGGAGATAGGGAATCCAGTATAATAATCAGAATTTAAAAGAGGTTTGGAAGACTTAAGATCGAATAAGGCGGAAGGCACAGATAACATTCCATCGAAATTTCTAAGATCATTGAGGGAAGTGCCAAAAAAAAACAAAAAACAAAAAAAAGACTGTTCACGTTGGCGTTTCAAAGGCACATCCGCGGGAAGAGCGTAATTTACATAAGAAATATTTGAGACGCAATAAATAAATAAATAAAGTAATAATTAAAAATTAACTACTCTAACGGTTGTATCGACTGTTGGATACAACCGCAAAACCGAATGTAGAACTGCGATAATCAGTTTTTTTTTATGGGGACGGCACCTTTTTGTTTTAGAAACCAGCCAACACGGACGCTTTTCTGTGAGAACGGCAGATTTATACAACACTCCGGCGTTATCATTTATATTTTGCTTAATTCTGGTTGTCACCCGCGTCAGACAAGAGAAGTGAATTAACAAAAATAATTTATTTAAGAAATTAGTTAATTATTTTAATAAGTGTGGCTACTCCCTAGCATTTATCAATGCACAATCTCGTCGGAATCAATAACGAAAGAAAATTTAAACCGGTTACCGTGACAGGACCAATTACTGTATAGACTATACTGTGTTCCTTTGTGCATGGACGATGCGAACATTCTGGAGGGGCCATTACCATTGAAAAAATGTAACAACCAAACTAGAGAGAAATTCAATGGGAATTATAATGAAATCTGGAACCTGCATTGAAAAATACGATCTAAGGTAAAATACCACATTTATACTTTAGAATACTAGTTCAAACGCTTTCCATAATAGTAGTTTGCTTTGTAGCTTCCCTAAAACATTGTCCGAAATTACTTTTGCTAAAATAGCGAGTTGCAGTGTACGCTGTCGAATAATCCACTACAGCAATAGACTTACACAATTTTACAAGATGGCCGAATTATGTCTCGTACAACCCAAAGTGGAGAGCCGCTCTAACAGTTAAATATTTTCTGATCAACTGCTATTCTTGCTCAGTAAAACCGTCATTGTTGCTATACTGAATTTTACGAAATTAATTTTCGAGGGTATAATCTCTGGCGAATTCAAAAAATTTTTCCTTCCATAATACATTTCGTGACGGTAATTTTATTAACGTCCCGACCCCTAGTCAATTATTAAAAGCCAGCTCTGAACCAATTGTTGACCGTGACATCATGTTAAAAGGCGTGGCGGGGGCGGAACAGTTTCAATTGACAAATATTGCTTTTGTGCTTAATACTATAATCCAACAAATGACTGAAAATAAGAGAGACAGTGACACATATATGACATCAATGCAAAATCATACGATGAATAATAAAAAAGACACTGCCGCGCATATCGACGCACTACGAGCATACATACAAAAAGATATGACAGTATTAAAAGACACTTCATGCGAAAGGACAAACGAAATAAACGCAAGACTGAGCAGACAAGTGACATAACTCGATAACTTTTCCTAACTAAATTTACAACAAGAAAAAACCACAAATGACGTAATAAACATTCAGAGTGAAATCAAAGAGTTAAACGCCACCTGCGAAACTGTTGCGAGTCAAAGTCTTGCGCAGCAGTTCATGAATCAGTAACTACGCGGGTTTCACAAGTTGCGGACAAGGTGAACACGTTAACCAAACAATTCACACATGAGCGTCAGTTAGACACAGACAGCCATTTCGCAAACATAAGCGAAGAATTTAACAATTGGATTGACGAGAAGAACATATATTTCGAGCAATGCATACATGAAAAATTAACGACAGTTGTGGTATGAATTACAAAACGCCTTCAGTCACCATATTTCGTGTTTTATTCAGTACACGATTCATTTCGGACTGTGGGTCCATCTTCAGGTGTAATTCATCTTAATACATGATTTATTTGTTCTTCAGAAACGCTTTCCTTGCCATTGCCAGTCTACATTTTATATCCTCTCTACTTCGACCATAATCAGTTATTTTGCTCCCCAAATAGAAAACTCCTTTACTACTTTAAGTGTCTCATTTCCTAATCTAATTCCCTCAGCATCACCCGATTTAATTCGACTACATTCCATTATCGTCGTTTGCTTTTGTTGATGTTCATCTTATATCCTCCTTTCAAGACACTGTCCATTCCGTTCAACTGCTCTTCCAAGTCCTTTGCTGTCTCTGACAGAGTTATATTGTGCGTATGAGTATTGAACGACGACTCGTCGTACATAGACTGGAAATCTGCATCCAAAGGCATTCTAAAAGCAATAAACTTTGTCCAATGAGACAATCAACTAAATCGAATTGTATTTGTGTAAATAGATGTAATACTTTTGAGATTGTTTTACCTGTTATAGATGTAATTGCATATTTTCCTCTGAAGACTTCATGTAGTGTTCTGTCACTGTGAGATTTCCGCACACGTGCAAACGCAAGTGCTAATAAGCTGTGAGCAGTGTGTTGCGACATGGACTACGAAGTAACTGTATCTAGCCGCAGATGAAAATACATGTTTGAGCATGCGCGCGGCAGTCGCTACGACCATTGAAATGTGCGTGACACACCCGCCGCATTCAAATTTGCGTACCTTCACTGTTCGCGAACATAAGTTGTAAATATAGAATAAGATGTGCTTTAGCGTGAATTGCTCTCCTGCAATTGCGTCCTTTCGCCTCGCAATTCAGGGGGAATTTGAAGGTACGTCTGTGGGAAGAGCGTAATTTACGTACGAAATATTTCCAACTTAATAAATAACTACATAAAGTGTTAATTAAAATTAAATACTATGAATGGTTGTATTGATTGTAGGATACAACCGCAAAAAGAAATGTAGAATTACGTCCCTCGATTATTTTTGTGATACGGACGGCACCTTCTTGTTTTAGAAGCGAGCCAACGTGGATGCTTTTCTGTGATTATGGCAGATTTATACGGCACACCGCCATTATCATTTATATTTTACCTAATGTAAGTCTCATTGTAAATTCATTGTTTATGTGTGATAATTGAATATAGTGATATTGCTTAATATTTGTTTCATTTTATGTTAAAAGTCATCCTCAACCATACCGCGCGTTGACATAGAGAAAGGCTCCGTCTTCTTTAAATGCACATAAATAGCCCAGTACGACCCATTTGTTTGGTGAGTAAATGTGTTCGAAGTCCTATAAAAGAAGTTTTCATATGAAGAAATATCCACTGTGGAGTAAAAGAATCAGAACGGAGCTTACGCACAAAACCATTGTCAAGCGAGCCGAATAAGAGAAATGAATTAACAAAAATTATTTATTTAAGAAATTACAAGGCGTACAACTTTGCTTCCGGCGGTCGAAAGAAACAGATTGCAGACGTCAGGCAGTGAGCTTGGACCTCGGTCAACATAACCTCATTCAAACATTAGTATATTTGTGTCTGCATCATAAAGTTGTTCTTGACTGAAAATGTCAGTGTAGGAGCCTAATTCTCGTCATTTGCGGGAGGTGTTACTGTTTTGTTTCAGTATGAAGAAAACAGCGGCTGAGTCTCATCAAATGCTGTCAAGTACGTGTGGCAAGGGCGCTATTAGTGAAAGAACGTGTCGTGAGTGGTTTCAACGCTTCAAGAACGGCGATTTTTAGGTCGTAGACCGGCATAGTGGTGGAAGAGAGAATGTTCTCTAAGATGCAGAACTGGAGACAATGCTGAGTGAAGACTCGCGTCAAACTCGAGAAGAATTGGCACGATTAGTGGGATTGACGCAGCAAGCCATATCAAAACGTCTCAAGGCTATGGGCATGATTCAGAAAGAAGGAACTTGGATCCCGTGTGAACTGAAACCAAGAGACGTTGAACGGCGTTTGTGCGCTTGTGAACAGCTACTTCAGAGGCAAAAATGGAAGGGATTTCTGCATTGCATTGTGACCGGGGACGAAAAATGGATTCTTTACGATAACCCTAAACGCAAAAAATCATGGGGATATCCCAGCCATGCTTCCACGTCGAGTGCCAAACCGAATATTTACGGCTCCAAGATCACGATCTGCATTTGGTGGGACAAGCTCGGCGTCGTGTACTATCTGTAAAAACCAAGTGAAGCAATCACAGGTGCTCGTTATCGAATGCAATTAATGCGTTTGAGCAGAGCATTAAAAGACAAACGGCCGCAGTACAGCGAGAGGTACGATAGAGTGAGTTTGCAGCACGACAACGCTCGACCCCACGCTGCAAAAGAGGTCAATTCGTTGTTGGAAACGTTAAAATAGGAAGTCCTACCCCACCCGCCGTATTCTCCATACATTGTTCCCTCTGACTATCACCTGGTTAGATCACTGGCGCATGGCCTGGCTGACCAACACTTCCGATCTCATGAAGAAGTCACAAATTGGATCGATTCGTGGATCGCTTCAAAAGATGAACAATATCTTCGATGCGAGATTCGTACACTGCCTGAAAGATGGGAGAAAGTAGTGGCCAGCGATGGAAAATACTTTGAATGATACATTTGTAGCCATTTTGTTTCATTAGAGCCTAAATGTTGGGGAAAAAACGGCGGAAGCAAAGTTGTAACCATGTACTTAATTATTTTAATAACTGTGGCTCACTCCCTAGCATTGATCCACACGCAATTTCGTCAGAATTAATAACGAAAGAAAATTTGAAGCAGAATGTGTGAGTGTGGCGATTTAACATATGACATTTGCGAAAACATCATCCACACAATTCTAAAGATTGCAAGAGGCGACAAGTAGAAAAATTATCGCAGTCAGCTTAACAGTTCATGCCTCAAAGTTCATGACAAGACTAATATAAAGGGAGACTGGAAAAGAAAACTGAATACGTGCTAGATGACGATTAGTTTGGCTGTAGGAAAGCTAAAGGCACCAGAGAGGCAATTTTGACTTTGCGGTTGATAATGGAAGCGAGACTAAAGAACAATCAAGACAGGTTCATAGGATTTATGGATCTGGAAAAAACGTTCGGCAACGTAAAATGGTGTATGACGATCGAAATTCTGAGAAAAATTGGGGTAATCTCTAGGGAAAAACGGGTACTATACAGCATGTACAACAACCAAGAAGGAACAATGAGTAGAAGAGCAAGAACGAAGTGCTCAGATTAAAAAGGGTGTAAGACAGGGATGTAATCTATCGCCCCTACTGTTCAACCTGTACAGGGTGTCGCGTAAGAGGAGCGAAAATTTAACAAGACTTAGAGGATGTTCCACTGAACAATTTGAGTAGGGAACTTGGGCTCGCAGAAATCAGTTTAAGGGGGGTAGGACGTTAAACGGGCCGTCTTGGAGCAGAAGAGACACCACAGGACATTTTAATTTCCACTGCCTATACTTTTACGAATAAATTCATAAAACTTTGTCAGCATGACGAGGAAGGATTAAGGATTCACAATCATAGCAATGGAAGTTAAAAAAAAAATAACAAAATAATTTCTTGTTACATGTGAAAGTTCATAATTTTTTCACTTCTATTGGCTGCGTTTGTTGCTATAGGTACACGTTTCTTTATAAGTAAGAGAAATTCTTCGATAAATTTTGTACAGCATACAAACCATACTTACAGGTGTATGAAACTCTAGAAATTATTTAATTTATGAAAAAATGAATGTTCTCTTACATTTTAAACTTCATGTTTAGAAAAAACTCAAATTTGATAGTTAATTATCTCAATTTTTATCACAGTTTTTATTATATTTGGAAAATTCTAGAGTTTCATACACCTGTACGTATGGTTTGTATGCTGTGCAAAATTCATCGAAGAATCTCGCTTACTTATGAAGAAAAGTGTACCTATAGCAACAAATGCAGCCAATGGTAAGTGAAAAAAGGTGAAATACAAATGTAAAAAAATAAATTATTTTCTTATATTTTTGAACTTCCACCACTATAAGTGTAAATCCTGAGTCCTTTCTGGTCATTCTGACAAAGTTTTATGAATTTATTTTTAAAAGTATAGACAGTGGAAATTAAAAATTCCTGTGGTGTCTCTCCTGCTCATAGTCGTCACGTTTGAGGTCCTACCCCCCTTAAAGAGATAATAGGAATAAAATCACATTACTGTGTACTTTTTTATTTACGTTAGTTGCAGTTAAATGCAAATATCACCACTGATACAATGGACGTACTATTTGTATTGTATCTTACAAAATGCGCTGTAACTGACGACTATCAACCTCAATGCAAGCATGACGTCAGCGAAAAAACATCTGACGCACCGTGACAAATATCCCTGGTATGTTTCGAATCACAGCACAGGCATCTACAATTCTGGCAACTAATTTCATATCCGTATCCACCTAGGTCTCATACACGAGTGGCTTTAGATATCCCCACAGGAAATAATCAAGGGGATTCAGGTGAGACGACCTCGTAGACCGTGGAGTAGGACGCTCCCTCCCATCCAGTGACCAGGAAAGACAGCACTGAGATGGTTGAAGTGAGGCGGTACACCACTTCCTCTCACTAGCAGCCAAGGGTAGGTTCTCCAACAACCCAGGTAGTAGAAACCTCAAGTACAGGTGGCCATTCAAAGGGCCAGGTAGAAGATATGACACAATGAGACTGTCGCCCAGATACGCACAGCAAAACACACTCGATGGTGTGACTGTACCACAGCGTGAGGGCTTTCCTCGGCCCACTCGCGGCTATTCCTGCTGTTCGAAATACCATCGCGACCAAATGAGGTCTCGTCAGTAAACAGCGCGATTTGGAGTAAAACTGGTAGATCAGTCCATTGCTAGAGCAACCACAGGCACAATGTGACCTTTGGTCCAAAGTAAGTCACAAGCATTGCACGGTCTCGTTGTGGGTGATATGGGTGTAATTGTTGTTCGTGAAGTACTCGCCGCACGCTAGTGTGTGCAGCGTCCATTTCACGTGCAAGACGACGAGTAGTTGTCGTGAGATCCGCTGCAGCAGCTTCCGGCAGATCTTCTTCAAAATAGGGCGTGCGAGTCATCCTGATGTTGCCAAAGTCCCTCGTTTCTTCCTTCCACTGAACCAGTCTCCCGTAAATAAACACTCTTAAGGGGCTCCGGAAAGGCTCAAAATCATGAAAAGTTCAATGTTTACTTTTTTGCTTTTTCTGAATCTGCAGACTATTACCTTTTAATAGATATATAATTTATTCAATTCCGAAGACTACAACTATTTTTAAATTTTTTTTGAAATGTGTTCTACAAGGGCGTGACCCACTGTGGCGCTGTTAAACTGCTGTCAAATGGTGTTATTATTAACGTCCGTGTTCATCAGGTACATTTTAGTGATGTGAGATAAAGTATGTGTTGTGGCTAACCTGTGATGGTTCAATATATATCGCTGGTGTGATTGTCGATTGTTTCATGTTTATTTACTCTGTCGTTATCTCGAAAATATTCGTAATTAATTCTGTTTCTTGAGTCTTTGTTTTGTTGAAGTATAATAAAGAGTAAAAGTAAAGTTATTAGAAATCCTCTGAAGGCTTTTAAGAAAAGGAGAAATGTTGTGTTATTACTGTAAACAATAAAGACGATGAAAATCCCCAACATAGCTTGTGTCCCAAAGAAGAAGACAGTTGGTGTAAATATAACAAAGGACTGCTAACTGGTGAAGTGTACACTCATAAGCATAGTCTGCCTCATGCAATAATGGAGGTGATAAAACCTATTTTCAGAGACTTAGCAGCACCTGAACTGTTGAAAAAGTGTATTCACGGAAAAACTCAAAACCCCAATGAAAGTGTAAATAGTGTTATATGGTCGACAATCCCCAAGACTGTATTTGTTGGAATAGAAACACTTCACTTTGGTGTGTATGATGCTGTTGCGACTTTCAATGATGGCCACATTGTAAGGTGCAAGGTATTTAGAAATATGGGAATGAAGATAGGTTCTAACATGGTACGAGCGATGCTTGCTTTAGACAAGGAACGCCTTCGGGCTGCAGACAGGGCTGTAAAGAGTCTAGAAATACAAGCAAGAGTAAACAGGAGGAGGAACAAGAGGAAGCTGGAGGAGGAGTTTGCAGAGGATGAAGATAATCCATCCTATGGACCTGGAATGCACTAAAAAGTTAATCCATCTTTGTCGCTCGATTCCCAAAACTTTTATTTTCTCATACTAATTACATGTTTTCTAAGGATCTTCCAAACATATTTGTTTCAAACTTTCAGTAAATGTTACACAGTACCTTCTGCATAATTTAACACAGCCTTTTTCCAAAAAACTGTATATTTTTGAATATATAAATAAAAAATTGCAAAAAAATGTTGTGAATATTCATTACAATTGAAAAAAAAATCATCTTTAATTACTGAAGTAAAATTTTGTAAAATCCCTGTGTTAAGTTGTAGCCCATATTCCAATAAATAATCTGTAAAAAGTTCAACTTCCTACCTCAAATACTTTGTGAGGAAAGATGTAATTTATAAGCGTTATTTTAACATTGCAAGTATAGGGCGTTCCGGAGCCCCTTAATGGGTGTTTACTATCTTTGGCCCGAAAAAAGCGTTTCCTTTGAGATTTTTTTCTCGGGATATGTTATAGATATCAATGTCAAATTTGGTCAAAATTTTTATTGATATTTCCTCTACAAACTGGAATTTTTTTGACCGGAAATGTCGAAGATCAAAGGCGGAAGTGACGTCGGAACGAAACAAAATTTCCATGTAAACCTCCACGCGCGGTATGTCACAGGTCAGCTGGCTCGTCTGAAATCAAAATTGAGTTGACATTAGCTAAGTATATAAGCATAGGTACAAAGAAGGTAGCTGCGAAGAAACCATGGGTAACAGAAGAAATACTTCAGTTGATTGATGAAAGGAGGAAGTACAAACATGTTCCGGGAAAATCAGGAATACAGAAATACAAGTCGCTGAGGAATGAAATAAATAGGAAGTGCAGGGAAGCTAAGACGAAATGGCTGCAGGAAAAATGTGAAGACATCGAAAAAGATATGATTGTCGGAAGGACAGACTCAGCATACAGGAAAGTCAAAACAACCTTTGGTGACATTAAAAAAAGCAACGGTGGTAACATTAAGAGTGTAACGGGAATTCCACTGTTAGATGCAGAGGAGAGAGCAGATAGGTGGAAAGAATACATTGAAAGCCTCTATGAGGGTGAAGATTTGTCTGATGTGATAGAAGAAGAAACAGGAGTCGATTTAGAAGAGATAGGGGATCCAGTATTAGAATCGGAATTTAAAAGAGCTTTGGAGGACTTACGGTCAAACAAGGCAGAAGGGATAGATAACATTCCATCAGAATTTCTAAAATCATTGGGGGAAGTGGCAACAAAACGACTATTCACGTTGGTGTGTAGAATATATATGTCTGGCGATATACCATCTGACTTTCGGAAGAGCATCATCCACACAATTCCGAAGACGGCAAGAGCTGACAAGTGCGAGAATTATCGCACAATCAGCTTAACAGCTCATGCATCGAAGCTGCTTACAAGAATAATATACAGAAGAATGGAAAAGAAAATTGAGAATGCGCTAGGTGAAGATCAGTTTGGCTTTAGGAAAAGTAAAGGGACGAGAGAGGCAATTCTGACGTTACGGCTAATAATGGAAGCAAGGCTAAAGAAAAATCAAGACACTTTCATAGGGTGTCGACCAGGAAAAAGCGTTCGACAATATAAATTGGTGCAAGCTGTTCGAGATTTTGAATAATGTAGGGATAAGCTATAGGGAGAGACGGGTCATATACAATATGTACAACAACCAAGAGGGAATAATAAGAGTGGACGATCAAGAACGAAGTGCTCGTATTAAGAAGGGTGTAAGACAAGGCTGTAGCCTTTCGACCCTACTCTTCAATCTGTACATCGAGGAAGCAATGGTGGAAATAAAAGAAAGGCTCAGGAGTGGAATTAAAATACAAGGTGAAAGCATATCAATGATACGATTCGTTGATGACAATGCTATTCTGAGTGAAAGTGAAGAAGAATTAAATGATCTGCTGAACGGAATGAGCAGTCTAATGAGTACACAGTATGGTTTGAGAGTAAATCGGAGAAAGATGAAGGTAATGAGAAGTAGTAGAAATGAGAACAGCGAGAAACTTAACATCAGGATTGATGGTCACGAAGTCAATGAAGTTAAGGAATTCTGCTACCTAGGCAATAAAATAACCAATGACGGACGGAGCAAGGAGGACATCAAAATCAGACTCGCTATGGCAAAAAAGGCATTTCTGGCCAAGAGAAGTCTACTGATATCAAATACCGGCCTTAATTTGAGGAAGAAATTTCTGAGGATGTACGTCTGGAGTACAGCATTGTATGGTAGTGAAACATGGACTGTGGGAAAACCGGAACAGAAAAGAATCGAAGCACTTGAAATGTGGTGCTACAGACGAATGTTGAAAATTAGGTGGACTGATAAGGTAAGGACTGAGGTGGTTCTACGCAGAATCGGAGAGGAAAGGAATATGTGGAAAACACTGATAAGGAGACGGGACAGGATGATAGGACATCTGCTAAGACATGAGGGAATGGCTTCCATGGTACTAGAGGGAGCGGTAGAGGGCAAAAACTGCAGAGGAAGACAGAGATTGGAATACGTCAAGCAAATAATTGAGGACGTAGGTTGCAAGTGCTACTCTGAGATGAAGAGGTTAGCACAGGAACGGAATTCGTGGCGGGCCGCATCAAACCAGACTGATGACAAAAAAAAGTATATAAGATTCTTTAGGAGTTGTACCTCGCTTACGTTATTTGGACAATAGGAAACAAAATGGCGGCCATTTAAAAAAATAGGGTTTTTTCATCGATTTTTCGACGTCGGCCAAGTAAAAATATTTATAGTTGATGGATCGGAATAAAAGCTGTACAATTCCTAGACAATTTAGTTAGCTTCGTCGGAAACAAAGAATCATGTCAATCGGTTCAGTAGATTTGAAGTTACCATACCGCGCGATAAGAGAAACGTCATTTCGAGAAAAACGCGTTTGAAGTTTTGACTACATATAAATACAATATTGCGCAACGTACGTTCAATCTGCTCTTCCGGGTCGATAAACTAGTCCTTCCTCTTCCTCACAGAGGGTGTTCTGCTCGATCTGGGCCATCCTGCGCTGCTCCAGAGCCGCTCGTGCGGCCGGTGACAAGCTGTTTTCGGCCGCTTGAATCCGGTGGTCGTCCGAATGCTTGGCGAATGCGTCGAATAGAGTCCCAGGGTGGCGTCCATCGTTGCTGAATACCACTCGTTGAAGAGTTTCACTGCCAAGAAAGGCGCAATCTCCACAGTCTGCGCACCAGAATGCAACTGCTTGGGAGCTAACTTCCAAACACACGCGTTCAGACTTTCATTTGAATTTTGTGTAGGTGCATTTTTTTGTTCAACCACAAATAACAAACATTTCCGTTCCGTTTCAGGGGTTGATTCTAAACACTTTTATGGATCCAAAATGGCAATTAAAGAAATATCGATTTTTTGAACCAAAAGATTGTAAACCTCCTCTTAATGACAGATGATGACTGTTAGAAAATCATGCCATGTGCAGCCTTTCAGCAGCTAGAGCGTTGCAACGTACTTACCTATTCACAAGGCGCATGTCAACGAGTTCTGCGAAACTCTGCGGGTACTGCTCCATCGTATTAACTGTACGTCTCTCAACAGCACTGAGTAATGAGCGGGTCTGTCGTTTGATTCATAGCACGTTCTGTCGTGGGACGATGTAAATACGATACAATAGAGCTCCCTATCGGACAAGTAAAGTAAACAAAACCTGCATCATGACTTCCTAGTAATCAGGCTTGTCCTCCTTGTTTTCTTGCGCGAAATAAAAAATGTACATGTAAATAAAAGCTGGAAAACAGTAGTGTTAGAGAAAGCAATAGACAAGTTTACTTCGATATCTCCTTAAGGGGCTCCGGAAAGGCTCAAAATCATGAAAAGTTCAATTTTTACTTTTTTGCATTTTCTGAATCTGCAGACTATTACCTTTTAATAGATATATAATTTATTCGATTCCGAAGACTACAACTATTTTTAAATTTTTTTTGAAATGTGTTCTACATGGGCGTGACCCACTGTGGCGCTGTTAAACTGCTGTCAAATGGTGTTATTATTAACGTCCGTGTTCATCAGGTACATTTTAGTGATGTGAGATAAAGTATGTGTTGTGGCTAACCTGTGATGGTTCAATATATATCGCTGGTGTGATTGTCGATTATTTCATGTTTATTTACTCTGTCGTTATCTCGAAAATATTCGTAATTAATTCTGTTTCTTGAGTCTCTGTTTTGTTGAAGTATAATAATGAGTAAAAGTAAAGTTATTAGAAATCCTCTGAAGGCTTTTAAGAAAAGGAGAAATGTTGGAAAGCCAAAGGTATTTAGAAATATGGGAATGAAGATAGGTTCTAACATGGTACCAGCGATGCTTGCTTTAGACAAGGAACGCCTTCGGGCTGCAGACAGGGCTGTAAAGAGTCTAGAAATACAAGCAAGAGTAAACAGGAGGAGGAACAAGAGGAAGCTGGAGGAGGAGTTTGCAGAGGATGAAGATAATCCATCCTATGGACCTTGAATGCACTAAAAAGTTAATCCAATCTTTGTCGCTCGATTCCCAAAACTTTTATTTTCTCATACTAATTACATGTTTTTTAAGGATCTTCCAAACATATTTGTTTCAAACTTTCAGTAAATGTTACACAGTACCTTCTGCATAATTTAACACAGCCTTTTTCCGAAAAACTGTATATTTTTGAATATATAAATAAAAAATTGCAAAAAAATGTTGTGAATTTTCATTACAATTGAAAAAAATCATCTTTAATAACTGAACTAAAATTTTGTAAAATCCCTGTGTTAAGTTGTAGCCCATATTCCAATAAATAATCTGTAAAAAGTTCAACTTCCTACCTCAAATACTTTGTGAGGAAAGATGTAATTTATAAGCGTTATTTTAACATTGCAAGTATAGGGCGTTCCGGAGCCCCTTAAGCTGGCTTCTCCGACCCCAGGTACCCAGCCTAAAATTGTTCAGTGGAGCATTCTCTATCTCCTGTTCCATTTTTGCACACTCTTACGGAAACACGCTGTATATCGAAGATGCAGTGACGGAAATAAAAGTTCAAGAGTGGAATTAAAATGCAAAGTGAAATGATAAGATATGCTGATGACAATGCTGTCCTCAGTAACAGTGAAGAGGAGTTACAGGATTTGCTGAATAGAATATCAGAATTGGTAAACACGAAGTAGATGAAATTAAGGAATTCTGCTACCTAGGCAGCAAAAAATCCATGATGGTCGGAGCAATGTCGTAAAAAGCAGACTAGCGCTGGTAAAAGGGGCATTCCTCGCCAACAGAAGTTTACTAATGTCGAACATAGATAGCGCGGGGTAGCCGTGCGGTCTTACGCGTCTTGTAACGGTTCACGCAGCTCCCCCCGTCGGAGGTTCGAGTTCTCCCTCGGGCATGGGTGTGTATGCTGTCCTTAGCGTAAGTTAGTTTAAGTTAGATTAAGTAGTGAGTAAGGCCAGGGACCATGGACCTCAGCAGTTTGGTCCAATAGTACACTAGTGGCCATTAAAATTGCTACACCATGAAGATGACGTGTTACAGACGCGAAATTTAACCGATAGGAAGAAGATGCTGTGATATGCAAATGATTAGCTTTTCAGAGCATTCACGCAAGGTTGGCGCCGGTGGCGACGCCTACAACGTGCAGACATGAGGAAAGTTTACAACCGATTTCTCATACACAAACAGCAGATGACCGGCGTTGCCTGGTGGAACGTTGTTGTGATGCCTCGTGTAAGGAGGAGAAATGCGTACCATCACGTTTCCGACTTTGATTAAGGTTGGATTGTAGCCTATCGCGATTGCGGTTTATCGTATCGCGACATTGCTGCACGCCTTGGTCGAGATCCAATGGCTGTTAGCAGAATATGGAGTCGGTGGGCTCAGGAGGGTAATACGGAACGCTGTGCTGGATCCCAACGGCCTAGTATCACTAGCAGTCGAGATGACAGGCATCTTATCCGCATGGCTGTAACGAATCGTGCAGCCACGTCTAAATCCCTGAGTCAACAGATGGGGACGTTTGCAAGACAACAACCATCTGCACGAAAAGTTAGATGGCGTTTGCAGCAGCGTGGACTATCAGCTCGGAGACCATGGCTGCGGTTACCCTTGACGCTGCATCACAGACAGGAGCGCATGCGATGGTGTACTCAACGACGAACCTGGGTGCACGAATGGAAAAACGTCATTTTTTCGGATGAATCTAGGTTCTGTTTACAGCATAATGATGGTCGCATCCGTGTTTGGCGACATCGCGGTGAACGCACATTGGAAGCGTCTATTCGTCATCGCCATACTGGCGTATCACCCGGCGTGATGGTATGGGCTGCCATTGGTTACACGTCTCGGTCACGTCTTGTTTGCATTGACGGCACTTTGAGCAGTGGACGTTACATTTCAGATGTGTTACGACCCGTGGCTCTAACCTTCATTCGATCCCTGCGAAACTACATTTCAGCAGGATAATCCACGATCGCATGTTGCAGGTCCTGTACGGACCTTTCTGGATACAGAAAATGTTCGACTGCTGTCCTGGCCAGCTTATTCTCCAGATCTCTCACCAATTGAAAACGTCTGGTCAACGGTGGCCGTGCAACTGGCTCGTCACAATACGCCAGTCACTACTCTTGATAAACTGTGGTATCGGGTTGAAGCTGCAAGGGCAGCTGTACCTGTACACGCCGTCCAAGCTCTGTTTGACTCAATGCCCAGGCGTATTAAGGACGTTATTACGGCCAGAGGTGGTTGTTCTGGATACTAATTTCTCAGGATCTATGCACCCAAATTGCGTGAAAATCTAATCACGTGTCAGTTCTAGTATAATATATTTGTCCAATGAATACCCGTTTATCATCTGCATTTCTTCTTGCTGTAGCAATTTTAATTGGTTCAAATGGCTCTGAGCACTATGGGACTTAACATCTGTTGTCATCAGTCCCCTAGAACTTAGAACTACTTAAACCTAACCTAAGGACATCCTGCCCGAGGCAGGATTCGAACCTGCGACCGTAGCAGTCGCGCGGTTCAGGACTGCGCGCCTAGAACCGCTAGACCACCGCGGCCGGCAGCAATTTTAATGCCCAGTAGTGTATTTACCACAAATTTCCAATTTTCTTAATTTGAGGATGAAATTTCTGAGTATGTATATTTCGAGCACAGCACTGTACGGTAGTTAAACAAGGATTGTGGGCAAACTGGAACAGAAGAGAATCGTAGCATTTGAGATGTGGTGCTATAAAGAATGTTAAAAATTAATTGGACTGAAAAGGTAAGGAATGAAGAGGTTCTCTGTAGAAATGAGAAGGTTTTCCGCAGAATAGGAGAGGAATGTATGGGAGACACTGACAAGGAGAAGGGACGGGATGGTAGGACATCTGTTAAGACATAGCGGAATAACTTCCATTGTACTAGAGAGAGCTGTAGAGAGTAAAAACTGTAGAGGAAGACAGTGGAATACATCCAGCAAATAATTGATTAATTGTGGTCGTACGTTTCAAGTGCTACCATGAGATAGAAGAGTAGGCACAGGAGACGAATTGGTAGTGGATGGCATCAGACAAGTCACTGTACTGATGACTCAAAAAAGGAAGAAAAAGAAGGAGGGCCTCACGATCAGCGGACACAGCCGGCTCACATTCGCCAGGCGACCTTTATAGGACGGCCGCCTGCAGTTCTCCAGCGGTCTCACGCCGAGCCCGATTCAAATGGATCTGAGCACTATGGGACTTAACATCTGAGGTCATCGGTCCCCTAGAACTTAGAACTACTTAAACCTAAGGACATCACACATATCCATGCCCGAGGCAGGATTCGAACCTGCGACCATAGCAGTCGCGCGGTTCCGGATTGAAGCTCCTACAGCTGCTCGGTCACAACGGCCGGCTGGGAAAAGCAAAGGCTCAATCTAGATGTAATAGGAGTCGGTGAACTAAAATGGAAAGAAGAGGATTTATGGTCAGATGAGTATAGGGTAATATCAGGAGTAGCAGAAAATGGTGTAACGGGAGTAGGATTCTTTATAAGTAGGAAGGTAGGGCAAAGAGTGTGTTACTAAGAACACTTCAGTGATAGGGTTGTTCTCATCAGAATCGACAGCTAACCAACACCGACAACGATAGTTCAGGTATCCATGCCGACGTCGCAATCAGAAGATGAAGAGACAGAGAAAGTATGTGAGGCTATTGTAAGGGTAATACAGTGCGTAAAGCGAGATGAAAATCTAATAGTGATGGGGGACTGGAATGCAGTTGTAGGGGAAGGAGTAGAAGAAAAGGTTGCAGGAGAATATGGGCTTGGGACAAGGAATGAGAAAAGAGAAAGGCTAGTTTAGTTCTGTAATTAATTTTAGCTAGTAACAGCGAATACTCTGTTCAAGAATCACAAGAGGAGGAGGTGTCCTTGGGAAAGACCGAATGATGCGGGAAGATTTCAGTTGTTTACATCATGGTCGGACAGAGATTCCGAAATCAGATAGTGTATTGTAAGGCGTACCCAGGAGTCGATACAGACTCGAATCACAGTGTAGTAGTGATTAAATGCAGACTGAAATGTAGGAGATTACTTATGAAGAACCAATATCCAAGTTGGATATGGATGTATTAAGGAATGACGAGACACGCTTGAAGTTCTATAAGGCTATAGATATAGCAATAAGGAATAGCTCAGTAGGCAGTAAAGTGAAGAAAAATGGACATCTCTACAAAAGGGCAATCACAGAAGTTGGAAATCAAACCGTCGGTACAAGGAAGGTAACTGTGAAAAAACTATGAGTAACAGAAGAAATACTTCAGTTGATCGATGAAAGGAGTAAGTACAAATATGTTCCGGGAAACTCAGGAATACAGAAATACAAGTCGCTGAGGAATGAAATAAATAAGAAATGCAGGGAAGCTAATACGAAATGGCTGCATCAAAAGCGTGAAGAAGTCGAAAACGAAATACCGCTCGCCCACAGCGGCCGGCCCGATTCCGAGTGAGCGACGCGTTTACAGTGCAGCGCTACAGGGTAAAGACAACGGCAGTGCACCGCCGATTATGACCGCGACCGATTACCACCCTGAAGAGTAACCTATGGCGGCAGACTGTGAGCTTTCTCGCACACTTTCGTAGAAATGCTTTCAATGAGCGACATTCTTATTAGATCAGGACGATGTGTCGTGTTTTTTCATCGGGAATCAGTATTCTGTAGGTCATGCTTTCTGGTGATTTATTATACACTGAAACGTCAAAGAAACTGGTACAGCCATGCGTATTCAAATACAGAGATATGTAAAGCTGCAGAATGCTGCCCGGCGGTCGGCAACACCTATACAGGGTGAAAAGTATTTAAACCGACAAACTCTGGGAGGTTGTAGGGGGCATCCAAACAAATATTTTTCCCTAATGTCAATTTTTCCTATGAGGATTATTTAAACCGGTGGAGGCCGTTTTATGCTCTTCAGTTGTAGGCAACTCCTGTCCACCAGTGTAGTAGTGCATTGTCTCTGTTTACTAATGGAGCGATACACCTGGAGTGAGTACACTGACATGCTTGGTGCGTACTACGTAGCGCACCACAACGGACGAGCTGCACAGCGGGTTTATCAACAACAATATCCTAATCGCCGTATCCCGCATCATACGACCTTTGCTGCTGTGTATCAACGTGTGCGTGAGATCGGGTCATTTAGCAGATTACCTGGACAGGGACGCCGTCGCACAGTAAGAACGCTGCAATTTGAGGAAGCTGTCTTCAGCATGTGGAGCGGGATCCTTCAGTCAGCACTCGTGGAATTGCACGTAATACGGGGACTAATCAGACGAATGTAAGAACAGTCCTTCGAGAGCAATTGTCACGTCCATTTCACTTACAGCGTGTCCACAACCTGGAACCAGTTGATTATCCACACAGACCACAGTTTTCGCAGTAGTACCTGGCAATTTATCCTACATTTCCATCCTTTGTGTTGTTTACCTATGAAGCAACGTTCGGGCGTAATAGAGTCTTCAGCATGCACAATTCGCATGCCACAGTTACTAGCGCTCATCAAGTGCGGTTCTTCGTTAATGTGTGGGTCGGTGTTGTTGGGGACTGTTTAATTGAGCCGTATCTGCTACCTAGGCCATTAAATGGCAGGTACTATTACAATTTTCTCGCCAGAGCATTGCCAGAATTGCTGGAAGACGTCCCGCTCCCTACAAGACAACGCATGTGGCGCCAACATGACGGGGTGCCGGCACATTTCAGTCGTCGTGTGCGTCAATTCCTGGACCGACGGTTCCCAGAAACGTGGATTGGCAGAGGTGGTCCTGTACCATGGCCTGCTCGATCCCCAGATATGTCCCCTCTGGACTTTTTGTGTGGGGAGAGATGCGCAACCTTGTTAACGCAACTCCTGTTGCATCAGAAGAAGATCTGGTTGCCCGGATAGTGCCAGCAGCAGGAACAATTCAGGATACTCCTGGGGTTTTTGCCTGTGTCAGACGGAACGTGACCCGGCGGTGTAACCTTTGTTTAAGTGTCAATGGAGGCATTTTTGAAAATCTACTGTAATTGAAATTGGGTTGTGTTAATGTGTTATCTCTTGGTCATAAAAAAATAGAAAAGTGTTGGTTATTTTCCGCCAGAGAAATCTTCCTCTACCACTTTAAATACTCCTCATAGGAAAAAATGACATAATGGAAAAATATTTGTTTTGATGTCCTCTACAACCTCCCAGAGTTTGTCGGTTTAAATACTTTTCACCCTGTATAAGACAAAAAATGCCTGGCGCTGAGCCTTGTGGCTCGCGTTGGTGCTGTTGGTAGGTTGGCATCATGTAATAGGTATAGTGGCGTCTCGTTGTCTACTTGTGTTTACTGGCGCCACTACATCTGCTAGAGTTGTCTCTGTCCGCGAGCGGCAGCAGCAGCGGTTATCGCTATCTAGTAGGGTGGTACTATCTTTGGAGGGACGTCAAGTGTTTTCCGGGTGGGAGTGTGTGAGCGAGTTCATTTGGGAAGAGCAGCGGTGAGATACGGCAGTGCGAGGACATGCCGGGTCCACTGGCGGCACGCAGGCACTGCCGGATCGAGGGGCTGCAGTTGCGAGCGCCACAACCTCGTTGTCCACCGGACCTAGGACTTTTGAGCTGAGTGAACATTAACCCAGTACTGAAACCTCCACTATTACGAGATCACGCCGTTTGTTCGAGCGTTGCTGCTCGGAGGATCGCTCAGATGAAGAGCAACTGAACCGTAAATTTACTTTCAAAATCTTTTCTTAAAGAATTTACTTTATTTACTAGCGTTTCATCAAGAACATTAACACATTTCATCACACTGGGTGAGCGTGGAAGTAGTTGTCAGGAAGTAACTGATTGTCGCTTCACAGTTACTTAAATATTTCAAATCACCATAACGGTATGTAATGATGTAATAATGGGTTCATCTACTGGTTCAAAAATGTTCAAATGTGTGTGAAATCTTATGGGACTTCACTGCTAAGGTCATCAGTCCCTAAACTTACACACTACCTAACCTAAATTATCCTAAGGACAAACACACACACCCATGCCCGAGGGAGGGCTCGAACCTCCGCCGGGACCAGCTGCATAGTCCATGACTGCTCAAAGGCTTCTATTTCCGTCTTGTCTAAGCTATTTACCGCCTATGTTTCACTTCCAAACATGGCTACACTCCATACAAATACTTTCAGAAAAAGACTTCCTGGCACTTAAATCTATACTCGATGTCAACACATTTTTCTTCTTCAGAAACGCTTTCCTTGCCATAGCCAGTCTGCATTTTATATCCTCTCTACTTCGTCCATCATCACTTATTTTGCTCCCCAAATAGCAAAACTCATCTTCTACTTTAAGTGTCTCATTTACTAATGTAATTCCCTCAGCATCACCTGATTTAATTCGACTACACACCATTGTCCTCGTTTTGATTTTGTTGCTGTTCTTTTTATATCCTTCTTCCAAGACACTGTCCATTCCGTTCAACTCCTCTTTTATGTTTTTTTCGTCTCTGACAAAATTACAATGTCATCAGTAAACCTCAAAGTTTTTATTTCTTCTCCATGGATTTTGATTTCTACTCCCAATTTTTCTTTTGATTCCTTTACTGCTTCCTCAATGTACTGATCGAATAACATCGGGGCTACAACACTGTCTGACTCCCTTC
Organism: Schistocerca nitens; assembly: GCF_023898315.1. Classification (NCBI taxonomy): domain Eukaryota; kingdom Metazoa; phylum Arthropoda; class Insecta; order Orthoptera; family Acrididae; genus Schistocerca; species Schistocerca nitens. The sequence goes on along the minus strand of NC_064623.1, from coordinate 156,167,918 downwards.
CCAACCACCGTTTCCCGTTCATGCCCTTCGACTCATAGCTGAAATCTGGTTTCTGTACAAATTGTAAATAGCTTTTCGCTGCCTGTATTTTACCCCTGCCACCCTCAGAATGTCTTATATTCATGAAATATACGTTAGTTTGAGAGGCACCCACATGCTTCGCTCATACTCTGCATCAAGCAGTCAGGCCTGCAAGATGAGTGGTCTGCCAAACGAGTGGATTTATTCCTATTTCTAGAGTAACATCTAGTACCCACAATTAAGCTACAAATTATTCTTCTGTTTGAATATTACGCAACGGAAACGGATAATGCACATCTGACTATTAGGAATTTACACAACTATGATTGTTCACTACGCTCTGGCAATACCACATTTTCTTTCTTACCCAACGGTTTTGATCAACACGTGGCATCGCACTGAATATGAATGGCGCACACATTATAAATTCTGGATATCATGACTACACTCTATTCGAAGAAAAAGTCCACCAATCTTCTTCTTCTCACTATCTTTTTTTATTTATTTATTTTATTTATTTATTTATTGTTCCGTGGGACCACATTTAGGAGAAGTCTCCATGGTCATGGAACGAGTCAATACATGAAATTATAACACGATTGTAGAAACAGATAAAATGAAATATAAGAAACATATTCAGGCGACAAGTCGTTAGTTTAAATAAAGAAAATCAAGAATGTAACACTGGAATTTGCTTAATTTTTTAGCTTTTCCAGGAGCGCCTCGACAGAATAGAAGGAGTGAGCCATGAGGAAACTCTTCAGTTTAGACTTAAAAGTGTTTGGGCTACTGCTAAGATTTTTGAGTTCTTGTGGTAGCTTATTGAAAATGGATGCAGCAGAATACTGCACTCCTTTCTGCACAAGAGTCAAGGAACTGCATTCCACATGCAGATTTGATTTCTGCCTAGTATTAACTGAGTGAAAGCTGCTAACTCTTGGGAATAAGCTAATATTGCTAACAACAAACGACATTAAAAAAAATACATACTGTGAGGGCAATGTCAAAATTCCCAGACTATTGAATAGGGGTCGACAAGAGGTTTTCGAACTTACACCATACATAGCTCGAACAGCCCGTTTATGAGCCAAAAATACCCTTTTTGAATCAGAAGAATTACCCCAAAAAATAATGCCATATGACATAAGCGTATGAAAATATGCGAAGTATACTACTTTTCGTGTTGAAATGTCACTTATTTCAGATACTGTTCTAATGGTAAATAAAGCGGCATTTAGTTTCTGAACAAGATCCTGAACATGGGCTTTCCACAACAGCTTACTATCTATCCGTACGCCTAGGAACTTGAACTGTTCCGTCTCGCTTATAACATGCCCATTCTGTCTGATTAAAATGTCAGTTCTTGTTGAATTGTGAGTTAGAAACTGTAAAAACTGAGTCTTACTGTGATTTAGCATCAAATTATTTTCCACAAGCCACAAACTTATATCATGAACTACATTATTTGATAATGTTTCAATATTACACACAAGATCCTTCACTACCAAGGTGGTGTCATCAGCAAACAGAAATATTTTTGAATCACCTGCAATACTAGAAGGCATATCATTTATATAAACAAGAAACAGCAGTGGCCCCAGCACCGACCCCTGGGGAACGCCCCATTTAACAGTGCCCCATTGGGACTGAACATCATTACCACTCTCAATATTGCGGAGGATTACCTTCTGCTTTCTGTTCTTAAAGTAGGAGGCGAACCAATTGTAAGCTACTCCCCTTACTCCATAATGTTCCAACTTCTGCAGTAATATTTTGTGGTCAACACAGTCAAAAGCCTTCGTTAAATCAAAGAAAACACCTAACGTTCGCAACCTTTTATTTAATCCGTCCAAAACCTCACAGAGAAAAGAGTCTATAGCATTTTCAGTTGTTAAGCCATTTCTAAAACCAAACTGTACATTTGACAGCAAATTATGTGAATTTAAATGCTGCAGTAACCTTGTATATACAACCCTCTCGATAACTTTAGCAAACACCGATGGCATAGAAATAGGTCTATAATTGTCAACATTATCCCTGTCTCCCTTTTTATAAAGTGGCTTCACTACCGAGTACTTCAATCGGTCTGGAAACCGACCACTCCTAAAGGAAAAGTTACAGATATGGCTAAGTACTGAGCTAACATACGTGGAACAATACTTCAGTATTCTGCTAGATACCCCGTCATATCCATGAGAGTTCTTGGTCTTTAGTGATTTAATTATTAACTCAATCTCCCTCTTGTCAGTATCATGGAGGAGCATTTCAGGTAACAGTCTCGTAACACTTTTTTCTAAGAGCGCTATATGATTCCCTGTTGGGACTAGGTTTCTATTTAGTTCACCTGCTATATTCAGAAAGTGATTATTAAGTACTGTACATATATGCGACTTATCAGTAACACGGACATCCCCACTACGCACTGATTCTATATTCTCGACCTGTCTCTGCAGACCAGCCACTTCCTTTACGACTGACCATATGGTTTTAATTTTATCCTGAGACTTAGCTATTCTATCTGCATACCACATACTTTTTACCTTCCTAATAACTTTTTTAAGCACCTTACAATACTGTTTGTAATGGGCCGCTGCATTTAGATTTTGACTGTTTCTAACGTTTTGATATAATTGCCACTTTGTTCTACAAGATATTCTTATCCCATTAGTCAACCACCCAGACTGCCTGTTTGTGCTAGTACCCTGTTTTGAACGTTCTAACGGAAAGCAACTTTCAAAGAGCACGAGAAAAGTCTTGAGGAAAGCATTATATTTATCGTCTACTGTATCAGCACTATAAACATCTTGCCACTCTTGTTCCTTGATAAGGTTTACAAAAGTCTGTACAGCAACTGGATCAGCTTTCCTAAAAAGTTGGTAACTATATTTAACATGTGTTGCAGCACAAAAATCTTTTAGACTTAAAATTTGTGCATCATGATCTGAAAGGCCATTCACCTTTTTGTTAACAGAATGCCCTTCTAATAATTTATTCCGATAAATTCTATTATGATTCAAAGATAACCTAAACACACCATTACATTTTATACAACAATTACACATGACAAACTCCGTCCAGTGAGCATGGCTTTACATTGGTGATTCTCTGTCTTATGGTCTCGTAACTATCTGACGCTACAGTGCACTTTCTGGATAGGATGGTGGATCTTTTGCTATATCTCACAATTAGACTCTCACACCCATCATCACGAAAATTTACTCCATACCGAGCGGTACAACAAGGAAAATGCATAACCCACTGCCCCTGAACCTATCTTGCTACTCTTCCATGGAAACGACACATACTTATATTACATGAAATACATCACACTGGCAACATAGAATACATCACAACGAATAGTCACAACGTTAGAATCACATCACTTTCAGCTTTCCCACTTCAATTAGTATTCATCCCAGTTTCACACGACACTGCCCCACTTCGTAACTTTTCTTTCCTACTACGAACTCTGGAGGATATATTTACGTCTTCCTGTGTAATGCAAGTCAAGTGGCGTTGCTGGTTAGACAGCTGACTCACCTTGCTTCTCTCTCAGAGTATTAGAGTTTGAATCTAGCGTCACACGGACACATAACACGCAAAGTAATATTAAGATCATATTCGTCACACAAGCGAATCCTCAACTGATACCTTGGACGAGTACTTTATCCTTTGTCTCATACACAGATTGAGACTCACACAGTACTCACCACGTGGAAGTGCTCGTCTCTAATTTCAAGTCCTGCACACGCCATTTCTTAAATATTTCCAACATATAGTACCCACGCCCGTAATTCAGCTTAACTTTAGCACTCGGAAATATTTCAACTTAGTACTAGCACTCGCAAATATTTCAACTTAGTACTAGCACTCGCAAGTATTTCAAGTTATTGCTACACGTGGTTTCATTGTGACCATTGGTCACTTCCGAAGATTACTACGATCCCCTTAATATTACCTGCCTGTCATTTAATTCTCCCCCCAAAAGTTCCTGAAATAGAGAAATAATTATTCCAAACTACTCTTAAGTATTTCTCATGCGTACCATTCTCTCCAGTCTTTTCTCTTTACGGAGCACACCTAAGACAGGTCTTACCAACACAAGATCCAGCGCCAGAGTGCTGAAACATTGCCGAGGTGGGGAAGCACCATACTACCGTTTTGGTCAGCCACATTTCAGGCGCTCAAAGTTCAGGTAAATTTCTCTTTGGTACCACCAAAGGTGACCAAAGGACCATCTCAAAGATGATCACATATTGCACATTCACTATGTGCAGTTAGCAGACGACTATACATTTATTCATTTCACAGATATCACCAAATTGGATATGGGGATTTATTTTGTGGGAGTGCACATGTGATTAATTAAATAAATAAATTGTCCTTCTTTCCTACACTGGTATCCGGCTTCGGTGTATTAAGTGAAATTGAGTTATTTTTACAAAAAATATGTTTTTCTGACAAGAATAACGAAGAATGTTGTAACCTATTTGCAAAGTCGGTCAGTATTGCACCCTCTCACCACCAGCTACCCATGCAGAAAAAAATGGCATGGTACTATCCTTGCAATGCGAGGGTAGTTCCGACAATTTTTTAAGAAAACTATTCAAACGAACGTAGCAAGTCATCATAATAACCAGGAGGAGACCTTAGCCCCTGGTGACCTTAAATAGACGACCAAATGCTGTTACTTTACCAAATTATTGACACAGTTATTGCATTATTGTACTCCCCACAATACGGAGTAACGTACACATACAAACTTACATCAATCCAAATGACAAATAAAACATTACATCTCACAAATAAAAGTAATAGTGAGATAAACATTTGCTTAGTTACTGGGATCTCCGTTATTTTTAGAAGTAATCCAAACTTCACTAATTCTATAGCAAATAAAAAATTCTAATTGTACTCATGAAATTTTAAATAGCTCACCGTCCAAACACTGAGCAAGTAATCTTACATTCATAAATTGCAGGGTAATAATCTTTACAAAGCAATGTCTAAATACAAAACAATATCAACAAAAGAATAAAAAATTGCGTACACTAGTTACATGTAGAACGTGAGGCTCCATACCATTACTCTAAAATGTACGTCAAACCTACAGAGAAATTAAACTGAGAAAAAAAAAACAATGAAATGTACCACAAGTGACATACTGGTTACGTAATATAGTCCATCTAAGACATCATGTCATATCTCATAAACTATCATCACTTAAGCAATTGCCAGCAGTACTCGACTGTGAGTTTAACCTTATCCTTGTCCACCAGTACAAATACCTGCTACTGAGTGAGTCAGTCGATCAACTTCGATCAATACACGCAGTAAATAGTTAGCAATAAGTGCTTGAATCCACCAGTAACTCTCGTATTTTATTCTACTACTCATCTCTGTTGTTACATATTTAGACGACAAGAACTTGCATTTCGACTAGCCTCCATTACACTTCAATGAGAAATATCACCAGTGTGATAATGCAAATAAGTGGCTTCAGTCAACACACCAACAAGATTATTACTGTCCACGACATCAAAATACATCAGTTAATTCCTATATTTGTTGAGGAATGCAAACTCTTGTCCCGTGTGACAACCTTACCGACCAATGCAACAAGAGCCATTACGTTAGTATTGCGACACTGACTAATAATTAAAGCATCCTTGTACCAAATATTCTAATAAAAATGCTACGTGAACTTGATAACCTAGAACAAACAAAAAACAAACACATTAACTATTCTAAAAACATATGTTAATGAAATACAATTACACTTACTGTCCGTTCAGGAATAAAACATACACTCCGGGAAATGGAAAAAAGAACACATTGACACCGGTGTGTCAGACCCACCATACTTGCTCCGCACACTGCGAGAGGGCTGTACAAGCAATGATCACACGCACGGCACAGCGGACACACCAGGAACCGCGGTGTTGGCCGTCGAATGGCGCTAGCTGCGCAGCATTTGTGCACCGCCGCCGTCAGTGTCAGCCAGTTTGCCGTGGCATACGGAGCTCCATCGCAGTCTTTAACACTGGTAACATGCCGCGACAGCGTGGACGTGAACCGTATGTGCAGTTGACGGACTTTGAGCGAGGGCGTATAGTGGGCATGCGGGAGGCCGGGTGGACGTACCGCCGAATTGCTCAACACGTGGGGCGTGAGGTCTCCACAGTACATCGATGTTGTCGCCAGTGGTCGGCGGAAGATGCACGTGCCCGTCGACCTGGGACCGGACCGCAGCGACGCACGGATGCACGCCAAGACCGTAGGATCCTACGCAGTGCCGTAGGGGACCGCACCGCCACTTCCCAGCAAATTAGGGACACTGTTGCTCCTGGGGTATCGGCGAGGACCATTCGCAACCGTCTCCATGAAGCTGGGCTACGGTCCCGCACACCGTTAGGCCGTCTTCCGCTCACGCCCCAACATCGTGCAGCCCGCCTCCAGTGGTGTCGCGACAGGCGTGAATGGAGGGACGAATGGAGACGTGTCGTCTTCAGCGATGAGAGTCGCTTCTGCCTTGGTGCCAATGATGGTCGTATGCGTGTTTGGCGCCGTGCAGGTGAGCGCCACAATCAGGACTGCATACGACCGAGGCACACAGGGCCAACACCCGGCATCATGGTGTGGGGAGCGATCTCCTACACTGGCCGTACACCACTGGTGATCGTCGAGGGGACACTGAATAGTGCACGGTACATCCAAACCGTCATCGAACCCATCGTTCTACCATTCCTAGACCGGCAAGGGAACTTGCTGTTCCAACAGGACAATGCACGTCCGCATGCATCCCGTGCCACCCAACGTGCTCTAGAAGGTGTAAGTCAACTACCCTGGCCAGCAAGATCTCCGGATCTGTCCCCAATTGAGCATGTTTGGGACTGGATGAAGCGTCGTCTCACGCGGTCTGCACGTCCAGCACGAACGCTGGTCCAACTGAGGCGCCAGACGGAAATGGCATGGCAAGCCGTTCCACAGGACTACATCCAGCATCTCTACGATCGTCTCCATGGGAGAATAGCACCCTGCATTGCTGCGAAAGGTGGATATACACTGTACTAGTGCCGACATTGTGCATGCTCTGTTGCCTGTGTCTATGTGCCTGTGGTTCTGTCAGTGTGATCATGTGATGTATCTGACCCCAGGAATGTGTCAATAAAGTTTCCCCTTCCTGGGACAATGAATTCACGGTGTTCTTATTTCAATTTCCAGGAGTGTATAAAAAAATTTACACAATTACAAATACATTATTCCCTACCTTGCGAGTCACACGGAATCACTTCATTCTGTGATTTTCTTGGGGTCCAAAAGTTGCTGACAGTTTTCCTAGAAACACTGTCTCGGTGTCAAAGCTCTCCCACGGTCCCCAGACGAAAGTCTTTAGGTCGGCATTTTCAACACGCACTGAACAGTAAACTGTATCTCACATTAAACACAAATGTCATAGACACTCTCAGATTACCATACACACGAATCCGGTCGTCCAGAAATGGCCCTACAACTACTATTACCCACGGTCCTGTCCTTTCAGTTCAAGGTGTAATTGAAAGTCTTACGTTCCAACAAACAGCTCTTCTTCCTGCACCAATTAAAGAAATGTCTCCTACTACAAATGCAAATGTCAATGTCCCACTTTAGTTTCTTGCGTTCAGACAATAATTAGTCACCAAACGACAACTGTCCTCTTTAAGTATACCAAGCACACTTAACAAGTCACTCTCAAAAGTTTATGGATCCCACCGTTCAGTGGTCAAGACAAAACAAAAAAATCGTCCTGTCTGCTAAAGACAAAATTTTTTCCACCACTCACAACATGGAAACACTAGTCCTTCATGTAAAATTTTCAAAAAGATTTCGGGCTTGCAGCCGGTCGTCATAAACTTCATTGCACGATATTTTGGCTGCACAACTGCCTGCCATCTTCAGGTGAGCCGAACGAGGACTGACGAAGACGTTCTCCGCTCCAGCTTATATAGTGCGCTGATAGTACTGCCATGCATGTGTTGCAACTGCGGAGACAGAAGGGCCACACCGCCCAGCAAATTTCTGAGATGACGGGATTCCATGCGTTATTCAATTGGTAACCACTGTCACGGTTCCTTAGATTTCCCACAATGCGTATTTCAGCTGATTCTTTGATAATGGAGTCCCAAAAAGTTGTTGCAGTGGCCAAAATCGAAGTTTTGTCGTACTCCATTGAATGTCCATTAGAACATCAACGTTGCACTCGTCTACCGCAACCTAGTAAGTCTGCAGTTGCGCAACATTGTATTTCTAACGGACGGTCAATGGAGTACGACAAAACTTCGATTTTGGCCACTGCAACAACTTTTTGGGACTCCATTATCAAAGAATAAGCTGAAATATGCATTGTGGGAAATCTAAGGAACCGTGGCAGTGGTTACCAATTGAATAACGCATGGAATCCCGTCATCTCATAAATTTGCTGGGCGGTGTGGCCCTTCTGTCTCCACAATTGCAACGCATGCGCGGCAGTACTATCAGCGCACTATATAAGCTGGAGCGGAGAGCGTCTTCGTCAGTCCTCGTTCAGCTCACCTGAAGATGGCTGGCAGTTGTCCAGCCCAAATATCGTGCAATGAAGTTTACGACGACCAGCTGCAAGCCCGAAATCTTTTTGACCAGTCCTTCACTTTCCATTTTATTGAGACATATGAGCAGTCATATTGTTTCATGGCTCCACAGCCCAGTACTAGTTAATAGTTGCTGTTAAAAAATCCCCGCCGGACTCTGCCGCGCGTTGTTCATTCTACCGTTGCGCCGCCGCCGCGCGAGCCGTTGAGCAGAAAAACCACCCGCTGTTGCCTCCGCGGGATACTGTCTCCAGTCATAAGGGTGGCGCAACTTATGAATGGCCAGTGGTAGGTGTGTGTCGCCCCAGGCCGTTGACCTGTTGCAGCGCGCGCGTGGAGTGTACCTCGACCGACAGTGGAGTGGGGAGCGCAGCAGCTCTGTCGCCTCTCCCATGCCGACGTCAGCTCAGCCTCCCGCATTCTTATGCAGGTATGGGCGCGTTCTGCGTGAGCACCTCAGTGCTACGACACCCAATCAGTCAGACCCTTCTGTATATCTCGCAACATTACAGACAAAAGAATATTCTTACAGTATTTACTCATTGATTACATGTATGATCTACTAGATACATTGGTAATAAAAGAATCTTTATTCTAAAAAACCTAAAATCATACACCCTAGTTTTCTACACATACAACATCAACATTTATCCCTTTTCTATATACAGCCCAAACTTGTGCTATTGATTGTACCTGTCGTACATCATACAAAACATGAAAGTGTTAAAAAAAAGGAATAAGAAACAATCTATACAGCTCATAATTACCCATCGCACAATATGAAATAGTAGACTACTTTAACATCCTATCACAGTGAACATATTAGAAACTGTTGATTCTAAAACTACAATATACAACGCACGTTTGTGCTTGTGACAGACTGAAATTAATACCCCTATACAGCTCACAATTACCTATCACATAATATCAAATAGTAAACTACTTTAACATCCTAACACAATAGGCCGGCCGGCGTGGCCGTGCGGTTCTAAGCGCTTCAGTTTGGAACTGCGTGACCGCTACGGTCGCAGGTTCGAATCCTGCCTTGGGCATGGATGTGTGTGTGATGTCCTTAGGTTAGTACGGTTTAAGTAGTTCTAAGTTCTAGGGGACTGATGACCTCAGTAGTTAAGTCCCATAGTGCTCAGAGCCATTTGAACCATTTTTTGAACCTAACACAATAAACATTTTGGAAACTGATGATTCTAAATCTACAACATACAATGCACCTTTGTGCTTGTGACAAACAGAAATTAGTATCTCTTTACATATTTTACCTTTATTATATATAACAACATTTCTAGGACATATATGTACCATCCACATGATGTCATATCCTGACCTACCATCGAGGTTCATCCAAATCAAACAATAAAGCACAATAATGTTTTACTTATGGATCAGTAGCATACCCTTTACAGGAGTGTGTGCATTGATCACACCACTCTACGACTCTCACTCAAGTGACACCACATTTTCCTTCTCATTCAATCCATTAATACACCAACAGCATAGTTCTAGAAGTCAGCTAACTTTAACACCACCACACTCACGTCAACATACCATACCTTTGCTCCCTTATATTCAACCACATAACACATGGAGTTGTTTCAGAGATAACATTCCAGTCTCCGATTTCGTCCTTTCACTCCGGCACCTCTTTCCATCGGCTTACCTCTGCATTCACTTTACCGATTATTCATCCTGTTAAATATCGACTTAGAATTGCGACATTTCATCTAAGAACAAAAAATACACAAATCATTCATCCTGCAAAATAACTGTACACATTCTTGGTACCGTTTTGATTAGTTATACTGGTACCAGCCTTCAACAACAAGAACAAAAATATTATTTCTGCCATATTGCAAATGTTATGGTAAGAATTGGATTTACACTTATATTGTTATATCCTAGCCAGTAATGCCAACCGAACCCGCTGCCAAAAAGGTTGGCAGCATCAAAGTCCGGACGCCGTCCGCATAAGCAGCGCCAGCGATACAGGAAATCGCCGCAAGTCTGCGCGCGCCACCGCTGGCTTCTGGCTTCCTAAGCGCTGGAGTCGCGAGCGCTAGGACAGTTCTGTATTCGCCGCTCAGTTGTATACTCGCCACCGAATTGTGTACTTGCTAGTCCGTTGTGTGTTCATCGCAGCAGAGTTGCTGTTTGTCGTCAGCCGACGCCGACCTAGCCGCACCGACTCGAACTAGACAGATTTCTGTAGACCATGTTCACCACTGTGTTCTGTATCGTCGTTAATAAAGATAAGTACCGACTTTCATTTAATCCGAGTGTTTGGGTTTTCATCTTTCTGTTCACTGTTCCAGCGGACCGGTCGGCCCGCTATTAAAAGTGTGGCGGTGACTTCGTAGGCCGTTTCTACAGCGAAGTGTTGTCGCTACGAAGGCCGTCACAAAACTGGCGACGAGGACTTCCGAACTCGTGTGCAGGGCTGGTTCAACTTGTTTCTTGAGATAGAATTTTGGGGGCTGGTTTAATTTGTGTTCACTATGTCTGCCGAATTACAACAGTTGATCTTGTTACAGAGTCAGCAAATACAAAGTCTGGTGGAAGCAATCGCCAAACAAGCGGCTAATCCACCACCACCCAAGGAACAAGCACAGGCAGCACCGCCTTTTCGTGCTTTTGAGGCATCACGAGAAGAATGGCAAGAATATTTCGCGCAGTTGCAGGCACACATGTCAGTCTACAAAATCACAGGTAATGAGCGGCAGCTTTATTTAATTTCCACTGCAGGCGTGGAAGTCTATAGACTACTTTGTAAGTTGTTCCCGGAATCCAAGCCAGAAGCTTTAGACTATGACGTTGTTGTTACCAAGCTTGCTGAGTATTTCGAGTCGCGAGTTCATGTGGCAGCGGCCAGATTCAAGTTCTTCAGATTAAAGAAACTGCCACATCAATCTAATAAACAGTGGTTAACAGATTTACGGGGCCTCACCCGTCAGTGCCGATTTAATTGTGTGTGTGGAGCTTCCTACAGTGATGTCATGTTACGCGACGCTATTACTCAAAACATTGCAGATTCTCGTATTCGTGCTGCTATCTTAAAGTTGCCTGACCCGTCATTAGAGACTGTGATGAACATTATTGAAGCCCAAGATACTTTTGACTATGCTGAGTGTGAGTTAGATCAGCCATGTATTTCTCAAATTGCCTGTGCTAAGCAAGTTATGTCACGCCCGCGGCCCCACCGGCAGAGTCAGACTGTAAACACTAGCCGGCCGCGTCATGTTAAACACATTCGTCAGCCGCGTGTGCAAAATGATAGAGTTAAGTCTTGTCCTAAGTGTGTTCTTGCTCATCCTCGTGAACGTTGCCCGTTACGAAACGCGGTTTGTCACTTTTGTCAAAGGAAAGGACACATCCAGACTGTTTGTTTGCGTAAACGCAAGAACAATTCTAGTGCTGCCCAGCCCATGGATATTCATGTTCTTCAAAGCCAGCCCGCCCAGAAGGTCGCGTTTAAAGACTCTTCCACGGTTCGTGTGGGTAATAAACTTGTTCGCAATAAGCCACCCACCCAGCCCTCTGCTATGCGACCCAAGCGTAATTCAAACGCTGTAAAAAGTAATATACAGACTGCAAGTGAAGCGGGAGTTGTTGTTCCACCCGCCCAACCCACGAGTTGTCGTAAGCTATTATCCGCAACGTCATCCGTTGTCTGTTTCGCACGGAGTTTTGCTGTTACGCACCGAGAATGACCAGCTTCGTGTAGTGGTTCCCCAAGTGCTCCAATCCAAGGTCCTCGACTTGTTGCACCAAGGTCATTGGGGAGTGGTCCGCACCAAGCAGCTTGCCCGCCGTCATTGTACATGGATCGGTATTGATAAGCAGATTACGCAGATGTCTACAGATTGTTCGACGTGTGCCGAACACCAAGCTGCTCCGCCTCAACGCTATTTTGAGTGGGCACGCCCTGCCGGTCCCTGGCAGCGAGTACATATTGATTTCGCTGGTCCATATTGGCATTCTCGTTGGCTCATCGTGATAGATGCATTTAGTAATTTTCCGTTTGTTGTGCCCATGCAGTCTACAACGCCTGCACAAACTATACAGGCGTTGACTTCAATTTTTTGTATTGAGGGTCTTCCAGAAGTTTTAGTGTCTGACAATGGTCCACAATTTACCTCTGCTGAATTTGAAAGTTTTTGTTCTGCCAATAGCATTCGCCATGTTCTTACTCCGCCGTTCCACCCTCAATCGAATGGTGCAGCGGAACGTTTTGTACGCACATTCAAGGATCATATGGACCGCCTTCGTGCTACGCACTCTCGTCAGCAGGCCCTCATCACGTTCCTGTCGTCGTACCGGACCACGCCCCGCGACGGCCCTTCGCCTGCGGAGCTTCTCCACGGCCGTCGTCATCGCACCCTACTACGGTTGTTGCATCCCCCGGATCGACCCGCCGCTTCTGAGCATCGCACGCGTTTTCAGCGCAACGACGCCGTTTTTTTCAGAGTTTATCACGGTCGCCGTCGTTGGGAACGTGGTACCGTGATAAGTGTCCAGGGTCGCGGTTTTTATACTGTTCAAGGTGCTACTGGGGTGCACAGGAGGCATCAGAACCAGTTGCGCCGCGCTGGCCGCCCGGATTCTGCCGCTCGTTCTTTGTCCACAGATTTGGTCCGCGGCGGGTTCCAGCCGCGCTTTCCGACTTCGCTGCCGCCCCCAGGGCAGCAGCAGCAGCCGTCGCCGCTACCACGCCGACAGCCCGTCCCGTTGATGCCTCCCGCGCAGCTTCATCCGGGAGCGCCCCAGGTGGTCGCTCCGGCGCCTGCGGTCCCTCTTCAGTCGCCACCGCCTTCGGAGCTGATGGACGTCGACCCCTCAGCCGGGCCGCCTTCCCAAGCGGTGGCTGTGCAGCCTGTCCTGCAGCCGCTTTCCTTGGGCACCCCCAAGGAGTCTGACACCGCAGCGCCTTGTCCGGCGCCCACTCAGCAGCCGTCGACGCAGCGTCAGGAGACGCTGCCTCTCTTCGTGGGTCCCGACGCCCCGTCGCGTCCAGTACCAGAAGCTGGGCCCGTGGTCACAGGCGTGCACCCTGACCTCGGTTTTCAGTCGGTGTTTCCCGAGGCCCCGCGCAGCCAATGCTGGGGTGCGGACCGGGGACTGCCACCGACAACAGTCTCCGCCCCGGTCTCTTCTGCTACGCCTGCGGCCAGACCCCTCCCCCGCCGTCGACGCTCGCCACGTCATTATTCAACGACGGTGCGGCGATTTGGGGGGGAGGAGTGTTATATCCTAGCCAGTAATGCCAATCGAACCCGCTGCCAAAAAGGTTGGCAGCATCAAAGTCCGGACGCCGTCCGCATAAGCAGCGCCAGCGATACAGGAAATCGCCGCAAGTCTGCGCGCGCCACCGCTGGCTTCTGGCTTCTTAAGCGCTGGAGTCGCGAGCGCTAGGACAGTTCTGTATTCGCCGCTCAGTTGTATACTCGCCACCGAATTGTGTACTTGCTAGTCCGTTGTGTGTTCATCGCAGCAGAGTTGCTGTTTGTCGTCAGCCGACGCCGACCTAGCCGCACCGACTCGAACTAGACAGATTTCTGTAGACCATGTTCACCACTGTGTTCTGTATCGTCGTTAATAAAGATAAGTACCGACTTTCATTTAATCCGAGTGTTTGGGTTTTCATCTTTCTGTTCACTGTTCCAGCGGACCGGTCGGCCCGCTATTAAAAGTGTGGCGGTGACTTCATAGGCCGTTTCTACAGCGAAGTGTTGTCGCTACGAAGGCCGTCACAAAATATATTACATCTTACGTCAGTATTCCACAACGTTCACCATCTGGATCTCATACTGCCGGCTGGAATGGCCGTGAGGTTCTAGGCGCTACAGTCTGGAACCGCGCGACCGCTACTGTCGCAGGTTCGAATCCTGCCTCGGGCATGGATGTGTGTGATGTCCTTAGGTTAGTTAGGTTTAATTAGTTCTAAGTTCTAGGGGACTGATGACCTCAGTAGTTAAGTCCCATAGTGCTCAGAGCCATTTGAACAATTTTTTTGATCTCATTCTCCCTTTATGTCCTTTCACGTTGTGCTGTTGTCCTCATCTCTTCATTCGTATTTCGGCTCTCCGTCCGTCCACTACTCCATCATTTCCTGGTCTTCCTTCGCCATTCGCATCAATCTCGATTGCAGCATACACAGGCCTCTCTGTAACATACATCTAAGATATCTCCACATTACTTAATTCTACTCACCTTTATTTACCACTGTTTCATCACGTCGGATCTCTCTTTATTAATCACACTGCTTCACTTCGCTTCTCTCCTTAAATACCACCTTTATCCACTACTATTTATCACATCGCTTCTCTCTCTATCATTATCCACTCATTAATCATCACGTCGTATCTGCTTGATCCTTATTCATATGACAAAAAATACGTACATACACCACTCTGTCGACTCCTGTTCATGACTCATTCGAACAGTCTATTCCGTCATACTTCCTGACATCCCGCCTGAAAATTCTTATGTTCGATTTGACCCTGCACAGCGTTACACACCACAAATAAATACACTGATTATCTACCACAGCTTACCTACTTTCGATCTATCCTTAACTTTTCCATAATGTGGTGTTAGAAATGTGATGAAGCCCACGCGATTGTTTTCCTTTGATCGTCTCAATCAGTACAGCATGTACATGGACAAACCCCCTCACTCTGAGTGGTCCACTATACACAGTAAAGAATTTGCTAGTTAGTAATCTGTGCTTCTTTGATAATCGGTGAGTTTTAATTAGAACCTTGTCTCCTACTGCTAATTCGATCTTACGGATCTTTCCTTTCTGCTTCTCCTGCCTATCCTTAGCTGCCTTCGTAGTACGCTCTATCGCAATCTTGACAATTTCCGTGTGCCTCTGCTTTCCTGATCGCGGAAAATCTACCAGCTCCCTGACTCGATCTGGTGGTGGTTTATTCTTTAATACCGTATTTGGTGATAAACCAGTTGCTCCATGTAGCAGCTCATTGAGGATGTCCTGAAAATCTTTGAGAAAAATACTCCAACTTCTATGTTGCCTATGGCAATAGTTCTTACACAACTTTCCCAGTTCTTTTACCACTCTTTCACTGGGGTTACCTGCAGCATGGTATCGGCATATGAACACCGGTTTTATCCTTCTTCTCTTCGGTGTGGTTAGCCATTGTCTGGATCTATATTGTGGTCCATTGTCAGCTATGAACTTATCTACAGTTCCTACTTTTCGCAAACAGTTTTTAACGATCGCCGCTGCTACTGTCCTTCCCGTCGCACGTTTCAATCCGGTAAAAGTCACATACTTTGACACCAATTCCACTGCTACTAAAACATATCTATAACCCTGCACTGACTTAGGTAGCGGGCCAAACAAATCTGATGCTCCGAATTCCCTCAATCTACCTGGCACTATCGGAAAAAGCGGTGCTTTGCATGAGATAGTTAACGATTTTGCCTTCTGGCTCAATTTGCAACTACCAAGCACGTTCTTGATCCTCCTCTCTATGCTAATGAAATAAACTGATTCCCTTCATTTCTTACAGCATTTCCTTGCCCCGCAATGCCCATAACTTAGGTGCGTATACCAGATCAGCTTGTTGACTATTTCATTTGGTATGCACAACACCCAGTCCTGTGTGTTCCGATTTCTATGGTAGAAAAGAACCCCGTTCTGAATTGTATAGAAGCGCGCTATATTGGCATCTAAGTTCGCTCTAACTCTGTCCTTCACCATTCACCATGACGCGTCTTTATCCTGATCTTTCGCTATATTTGTGAGTACCGCCCCTATGTATTTCTCGAACGGCATGCCCTGCATATACAATATGTCATATCTGTTCTCGTTTACCTCCTCATCAAAGCATTGACCATGACCTACTGGGTTCCTCGAAAACGCATCTGCCACTATATTCTGTGGCCCAGGAATATACATGACCGAAAACTGAAACTCATGTAAATAGAGTGCCCACCTAGCGAGTCGTCTATGGTTAAGTTTGGCCGACATCAGAAACTGTACTGACTTGTGGTCAGTATAGATTTTAGTATGCCTCCCATACAAATAGTATCTAAACTTACTAAAACCCCAATACTATTTCCAAGCTTCAAGCTCAGTTACTGTGTAATTTCTCTCAGCTTTGCTAAGCACTCGGCTCGCAAATGCAATAGGTTGTTGTATTACTTCTCCTCCTTGCTCTTGCTCTTGGAACAATGTTACCCCAAGTCCACTACGGGAACTGTCTGTGGCCATACAAAACTCTTTCCCTACGTCTGGATGCCCGAGAAGAGGTGCCGATAGCAGTGCCTTCTTTAACGCCTCATACTCTTCCTGCGCGACAGGGTCCCAATTCCATACCGTTTTCTTTCCAGTCAGCTGACATAGTCTGGGTGTCACTGCACCCCCAATCTCAATAAAACTCCTGTAAAAATTGATTAATCCTAAATAACCCCGTATCTGACGTTTTGTTCTTGGCACCAGAAAATCTATGATTGCTTCGAGTTTGTCTGGATTTGGTCTTATTCCTTCTGGCGTCGCAATGTGACCTAGAAACTCGATTTCTTTTTGTCCAAATTCTGACTTTCCACAGATTCACGGTTACCCCATGTCTCTCCAATGCACCGAGCAATATGCTTAACGTTCTATTGTGGTTTCCCAGTTTCTTTCTGCTCTCAGGACGTCATCCACGTTCTGTGTTACCTTATCTTTTATTTCATTAGGAATGATAGTATTTAGCGCTCTGATAAATGCCGCGGATGATACATTTAACCCGAATGGTAGCTTCCGGAACTGATACGATTTCCCATAGCACAAGAGAGCTGTGTATTTTCTACACCCCCTATCTAACTCCACCTGCCAGAAACTCATTCTCAAATCAACTGAGCTGAGATCTCTGGTCCCGTGGAACTTTTGTAGCTATTCGTCAAGTGTGAGTGGCCGATCTGTCTCTGGCTCTATTATCTTATTAATCCTTCTTGCGTCCAAAACTAATCTAATTGACCCATCCTTTTTTTCAACACAAACTAAAGGGCTGTTGTACGGACTGGATGCTGGTTCGATAATCCCTTGTTGTAGCATGCTTTCGATCTCAGCTTCTACTCTTTCTTTGTACATAACAGGTATCAGGTACACTTGGGCCCTAAACTGTTTATGAGACTTTACCTTGAATCTATACACAAAATTTCTTATTGTACCCGCATCATGTTTAAGGGGCTCCGGAACGCCCTATACTTGCAATGTTAAAATAACGTTTATAAATTACATCTTTCCTCACAAAGTATTTGAGGTAGGAAGTTGAACTTTTTACAGATTATTTATTGGAATATGGGCTACAACTTAACACAGGGATTTTACAAAATTTTAGTTCAGTTATTAAAGATGATTATTTTTCAATTGTAATGAAAATTCACAACACTTTTTTGCAATTTTTTATTTATATATTCAAAAATATACAGTTTTTTGGAAAAAGGCTGTGTTAAATTATGCAGAAGGTACTGTGTAACATTTACTGAAAGTTTGAAACAAATATGTTTGGAAGATCCTTAGAAAACATGTAATTAGTATGAGAAAATAAAAGTTTTGGGAATCGAGCGACAAAGATTCGATTAACTTTTTGGTGCATTCCAGGTCCATAGGATGGATTATCTTCATCCTCTGCAAACTCCTCCTCCAGCTTCCTCTTGTTCCTCCTCCTGTTTACTCTTGCTTGTATTTCTAGACTCTTTACAGCCCTGTCTGCAGCCCGAAGGCGTTCCTTGTCTAAAGCAAGCATCGCTCGTACCATGTTAGAACCTATCTTCATTCCCATATTTCTAAATACCTTGCACCTTACAATGTTGCCATCATTGAAAGTCGCAACAGCATCGTACACACCAAAGTGAAGTGTTTCTATTCCAACAAATACAGTCTTGGGGATTCTCGACCATATAACACTATTTACACTTTCATTGGGGTTTTGAGTTTTTCCGTGAATACACTTTTTCAACAGTTCAGGTGCTGCTAAGTCTCTGAAAATAGGTTTTATCACCTCCATTATTGCATGAGGCAGACTAGGCTTATGAGTGTACACTTCACCAGTTAGCAATCCTTTGTCATATTTACACCAACACTTACACCAACACTTACACACTTCTTTGGGACACAAGCTACGTTGGGGATTTTCATCGTCTTTATTGTTTACAGTAATAACACATACCTTTGGCTTTCCAACATTTCTCCTTTTCTTAAAAGCCTTCAGAGGATTTCTAATAACTTTACTTTTACTCATTATTATACTTCAACAAAACAGAGACTCAAGAAACAGAATTAATTACGAATATTTTCGAGATAACGACAGAGTAAATAAACATGAAACAATCGACAATCACACCAGCGATATATATTGAACCATCACAGGTTAGCCACAACACATACTATCTCACATCACTAAAATGTACCTGATGAACACGGACGTTAATAATAACACCATTTGACAGCAGTTTAACAGCGCCACAGTGGGTCACGCCCATGTAGAACACATTTCAAAAAAAATTTAAAAATAGTTGTAGTCTTCGGAATTGAATAAATTATATATCTATTAAAACGTAATAGTCTGCAGATTCAGAAAACGCAAAAAAGTAAAAATTGAACTTTTCATGATTTTGAGCCTTTCCGGAGCCCCTTAACTACCTTCCTGTTCTCGTATAAAATTTTCTGCAATTCACCGTAGACCGTGGTCCCTCGTAAATGCCAGATTTTCTCCCTGATCTCCTCCTCCAAACATTTCTGAATTTCCTTCTTCTCTTGTTCGAACCCCTTATTCTGTGCCTGTCCACCGGACTTTACCACGAGACATAATGCTAAGTGTGCGTTATCATTAGCACACAAGCAATCGTCGATCTTAATGTAATTTCCTCCGAATCTCGTTTCAACTCCATCGAACCATTTCTCGTGTTAACTACTGCTTTATATTGGTTCAAAAAATTTACGCCTACTATCGCTTCAACGGTTAGCGACAATACAATCATGAACACTGTACTAAACCTCTTCGCCTGGCACACAAAGTCTACCTGCGCTTGTTACTTAACCTCAGTTCCCTTTCCGGTAACTGCTCCTCTCACTGTTGTCCTTTGCAATGGCAACGTTGGCCATGGTTTTGTAAGACTACAACACTTAAACACATCTTCCCTCAAAACACTCATTACACTGCCTGTGTCGATGACACACGGTACTATTACATTATTTATTTCTACGCTAATTGTTGGGTGGTCTTCACTCCCCACATCTCCTACCTCCTCTAACAGATTATCTCTTAGTTGTCCGTAATCGATATAACTAATATTATTTACATCATTAATAGTCCTGGCGCCGGCCGCGGTGGTCTCGCGGTTCTAGGCGCTCAGTCCGGAACCGCGTGACTGCTACGGTCGCAGGTTCGAATCCTGCCTCGGGCATGGATGTGTGTGATGTCCTTAGGTTAGTTAGGTTTAAGTAGTTCTAAGTTCTAGGGGACTGATGACCACAGATGTTAAGTCCCATAGTGCTCAGAGCCAGAGCCAATAGTCCTGGCTTGTACCCGTCTATCATGTAGTCACCTTCCTGTCCCTCCGTCATTGTGACAGTGATTGTCCTGTAGTGAACCCAATGACTGCCTATCCTCTCTTGGCCCATCATTTTCGTTTTCCCTTCTTCTTCCATCTCTGTCCCATCTTCTATTTTGCCGGTTTGACGGTCGATTCCCCATAAATTCTGCCCCCTATTACCTCGCCATCTTCCATTTCCGTCATTCCTCTGATTCCATGCTCTCCTGTCATTCTGTTAGGTTCTGCCGTTCCTATCCTCGACTCTGTCTGACCTATGAGTCGTGTCTCCGTTCACGATGTTACTCTCATTACCCAGTTCCTGTAACAAGTGCTGAAATGACGCAGAATCGTCTAAGCCTCTGCCTGCTATCGCTATATCTCTGCCCAATTTAACTGGAACTTCGTTATACAGATCCTAATGAGCTCCCCAGGGTCGTATGGCACATCCAAATATCTATTTCGTCTCAGCATTTCCTGATAGCACGCCACTGGATCTCTTCTACCACCTTCTTTACAATTTGGCATCATCAATGTGCTTTGCTTAACCTGGTCCTGTTAAATTTTCGACCAGAATTCATTTAAAAATTTGTCACAAAATTTCTTGTTGTTACTACAGTCTTTAATAACATCCTGCATTTTCGCTCTAGCCTCGTCCCTCAAATGGTTACACACAAACATTATTTTGAGGAGCGGTCCCCACGATGAAGGTAATGAATCTTGAAATTGAGACAGCCACAGGCAAGGATGTTGGTAGTTATCAGGATCCGGAAAACAAGTGTACGTTTGTACCGACACGAAGTGCCTCCTACATTCTTCTTCCGCATTTATGTTTTCCGACCTTGGACTATACCCAGTTGGGTTTGCCACCTGTTTTATCCGACACAACCGTTCTTCTAACTCTCTGAGTTCGTCTTCCTGTTTCTGCCTATTTTCTTTCTTTGAATTTATGTCACTCTCCCTCTGCAGTATACCTGCTGGTATGTCACCTTCGCTTCTGCACGCTAATTGCAACTGTGTTAGTTCTTCCCTATCCAGAATGAGATTTTCACTCTGCAGCAGAGTGTGCGCTGATATGAAACTTCCTGGCAGATTAAAACTGTGTGCCCGACCGAGACTCGAACTCGGGACGTTTGCCTTTCGCGGGCAAGCGCTCTACCATCTGAGCTACCGAAGCACGACTCACGCCCGGTACTCACAGCTTTACTTCTGCCAGTATCTCGTCTCTTACCTTCCAAACTTTACAGGAGCTCTCCTGCGAACCTTGCAGAACTAGCACTCCTGAAAGAAAGGATATAGCGGAGACATGGCTTAGCCACAGACTGGGGGATGTTTCCAGAATGAGATTTTCACTCTGCAGCGGAGTGTGCGCTGATATGGTAGAGCGCTTGCCCGCGAAAAAAAAAAAAAAAAGATGGTAGAGCACTTGCTCGCAAAAAAAAAAAAAAAAGTGGTAGAGCACTTGCCCGCGAAAAAAAAAAGTTGGTAGAGCGCTTGCCCGCGAAAGGCAAAGGTCCTGAGTTCGAGTCTCGGTCGGGCTCACAGTTTTAATCTGCCAGGAAGTTTCATATCAGCGCACACTCCGCTGCAGAGTGAAAATCTCATTCTGGAAACATCCCCCAGGCTGTGGCTAAGCCATGTCTCCGCTATATCCTTTCTTTCAGTAGTACTAGTTCTGCAAGGTTCGCAGGAGAGCTCCTGTAAAGTTTGGAAGGTAAGAGACGAGATACTGGCAGAAGTAAAGCTGTGAGTACCGGGCGTGAGTCGTGCTTCGGTAGCTCAGTTGGTAGAGCGCTTGCCCGCGAAAGGCGAAGTTCCCGAGTTCGAGTCTCGGTCGGGCACACAGTTTTAATCTGCCAGGAAGTTTCAGTTCTTCCCTATGTTTCCTATTTATTTCTAATTGCGCCTCTTTAAACTGTAATAGTGATTGTATCTCCTCCTGGTCTGCATGAACCTCTCGCTGCGTACTGTCAGAGCCCGTCTCGCCTCTTATACTGATCTTTTCTACATCTGCACTAATCTTATTTATTCTGACCACTACCTCCGCAACTTCATCCCTGTGTCTATTTAGCGCCACTTCCTGCCGGGTGACTTGAGCTTCCACACTGTCTAATGCCCCTTGTTTATCTGCAATTAAGTCCTCCACTACTTCTTTGATTCGCTCACCTGCAACACGTCCCTACGTTCTGTAATATCACTCTCTATTGCAATTATTCGTACCTCCAAATTATTGGCTTTTTCTTTAACGGCGTCACATACTTGCTTCAACGCACTCAGATTTTTCTGCCCCTCATCTAACCTACTATTAACTGCGGACAGACGCTCAGACGCTGAGTGTAGCTTCCTCATTGCCTCTTCTTTTCCATTGCCTCCAATCTTTCCTTACTATCTTTAGCCATCGCTTCCAATCTTTCCTTATTATCTTTATCCATCGCTTCCAATCTTTCCTTATTCGCTTCCAATCTTTCCTTATTCTCCCTATCTCTCTCCTTATTATCTCTATCCATCCTCTGTAAAAACTGCAATAGCACATTGACATTTGCTGCTTTCGGCGTGCTCACCTCGTTCGCCTGAGAAACCTTAGCTTCGCTAAAGGTAGCTACACTTTCACCGCATACCTGACCTAGTCTCGGCTCGCCCGCGTCGTCACGAAAAGCCCCCGATTGTGGGCAAAGCCCGCCGCCTAACGGATCAACTAGCCGCGATCCGCTGACCAATTCAGCCCCTTCTGAATGTTTGCCATGCTCGCTCATTAACCCAGGGTCGACACCTACTTCTTGCTCCACTATGCGGCCTGCTACGTTCACACCATAATCACTCTTCTCCATGGTGACTACACTTTTCGACTGCGACCTAGGTACTAAGGACATTACACACACAAAAATTATACATTGATCCTCCAGCCTTGGACAACGAAGCAATCAATTACATAAAAAAGATCCTCAAAACTCCAGAAAGAAATTGCAAACAAAAAATTTTTCTTAGCGCTATCACAGATTTCGTAAAAATCTTGACAAATCCAATAAAAAAAAATCTTAACACCAAACCCTAACAGCACAATCCTGGCAGGGTCGAAATTATGAGAGGCACCCACATGCCTTGCTCATATTGTGGCATCAAGGAGTCAGGCCTGCAAGATGAGTGGTCTACCAAACGAGTCGATTTATTACTATTTCTCGAGTAACAGCAATGACTGATTATGAGCTCTAGTACTCACAATTAAGCTGCAAATTATTCTCCTGTTTCAATATTACGCAACGGAAACAGATAACGCACATCTGACTATTAGGAATTTACACAACTCTGATTGTTCACTACGCTCAGGCAATACCACATTTTCTTTCTTACCCAACGGCTTTGATCAACACGTGGCATCGCACTGAATATGAATGGCGCACACATTATAAATTCTGGATATCATGACTACACTCTACTCGAAGAAGAAGGCCACCAATCTTCTTCTTTCAACTATCTTTTTTATTCCGATAAATTCTATTATGATTCAAAGATAACCTAAACACACCATTACATTTTATACAACAATTATACATGACAAACTCCGTCCAGTGAGCATGGCTTTACATTGGTGATTCTCTGTCTTATGGTCTCGTAACTATCTGACGCTACAGTGCACTTCCTGGACAGGATGGTGGATCTTTTGCTATATCTCACAATTCGACTCTCACACCCATCATCACGAAAATTTACTCCATACCGAGCGGTACAAAAAGGAAAATGCATAACCCACTGCCCCTGAACCTATCTTGCTACTCTCCCATGGAAACGACACATACTTAAATTACATGAAATACATCACACTGGCAACATAGAATACATCACAAAGAATAGTCACAACGTTAGAATCACTTCACATTCAGCTTTCCCACATCAACTAGTATTCATCCCAGTTTCACACGACACTGCCCCACTTCGTAACTTTTCTTTCCTACTACGAACTCTGGAGGCTATATTTACGTCTTCCCGTGTAATGCAAATCAAGTGGCGTTGCTGGATGGACGGCTGACTCACCTTGCTTCTCTCTCCGAGTATTAGAGTTTGAATCTAGCGTCACACGGACACATAACACGCAAAGTAATATTAAGATCACACAGTACTCACCACGTGGAAGTGCTCGTCTCTAATTTCAAGTCCTGCACACGCCATTTCTTAAATATTTCCAACTTATAGTACCCACGCCCGTAATTCAGCTTAACTTTAGCACTCGGAAGTATTTCAACTTAGTACTAGCACTCGCAAGTATTTCAGCTTATTGCTACACGTCGTTTCATTGTGACCGTTGGTCACTTCCGAAGATTACTACGATCCCCTTAATATTACCTGCCTGTCATTTAATTCTCCCCCCAAAAGTTCCTGAAATAGAGAAATAATTATTCCAAACTACTCTTAAGTATTTCACATGCATATCATGCTCTCCTGTCTTTTGTCTTTACGGAGCACACCTATGACAGGTCTTACCAACACAAGGTCCAGCGCCAGAGTGCTGAAACATGGCCGTTTTGCAGGTCATCTCGCACCTCCGCCGAGGTGGGGGAGCACCATACTACCTATTTGGTCAGCCACATTTCAGGTGCTCAAAGTTCAGGTAAAATTCATCTCTTTGGTTCCACCAAGGGTGACTAAGGGACCATCTCAAGGATGATCATGTTGTTGTTGTGGTCTACAGTCCTGAGACTGGTTTGATGCAGCTCTCCATGCTACTCTATCCTGTGCAAGCTTCTTCACCTCCCAGTACCTACTGCAACCTACATCCTTCTGAATCTGCTTAGTGTACTCATCTCTTGGTCTCCCTCTACGATTTTTACCCTCCACACTGCCCTCCAATGCTAAATTTGTGATCCCTTGATGCCTCAAAACATGTCCTACCAACCGATCCCTTCTTCTAGTCAAGTTGTGCCACAAACTCCTCTTCTCCCCAATCCTATTCAATACCTCCTCATTAGTTACGTGATCTACCCACCTTATCTTCAGCATTCTTCTGTAGTACCACATTTCGAAAGCTTCTATTCTCTTCTTGTCCAAACTGGTTATCGTCCATGTTTCACTTCCATACATGGCTACACTCCATACAAATACTTTCAGAAACGACTTCCTGACACTTAAATCTATACTCGATGTTAACAAATTTCTCTTCTTCATAAACGCTTTCCTTGCCATTGCCAGTCTACATTTTATATCCTCTCTACTTCGACCATCATCAGTTATTTTACTCCCTAAATAGCAAAACTCCTTTACTACTTTAAGTGTCTCATTTCCTAATCTAATCCCCTCAGCATCACCCAATTTAATTTTACATTCCATTATCCTCGTTTTGCTTTTGTTGATGTTCATCTTATATCCTCCTTTCAAGACACTGTCCATTCCGTTCAACTGCTCCTCCAAGTCCTTTGCTGTCTCTGACAGAATTACAATGTCATCGGCGAACCTCAAAGTTTTTACTTCTTCTCCATGAATTTTAATACCTACTCCGAATTTTTCTTTTGTTTCCTTTACTGCTTGCTCAATATACAGATTGAATAACATCGGGGAGAGGCTACAACCCTGTCTCACTCCTTTCCCAACCACTGCTTCCCTTTCATGCCCCTCGACTCTTATAACTGCCATCTGGTTTCTGTACAAATTGTAAATAGCCTTTCGCTCCCTGTATTTTACCCCTGCCACCTTCAGAATTTGAAAGAGAGTATTCCAGTTAACGTTGTCAAAAGCTTTCTCTAAGTCTACAAATGCTAGAAACGTAGGTTTGCCTTTTCTTAATCTTTCTTCTAAGATAAGTCGTAAGGTTAGTATTGCCTCACGTGTTCCAACATTTCTACGGAATCCAAACTGATCTTCCCCGAGGTCCGCTTCTACCAGTTTTTCCATTCGTCTGTAAAGAATTCGCGTTAGTATTTTGCAGCTGTGACTTATTAAACTGATAGTTCGGTAATTTTCACATCTGTTAACACCTGCTTTCTTTGGTATTGGAATTATTATATTCTTCTTGAAGTCTGTGGGTATTTCGCCTGTCTCATACATCTTGCTCACCAGATGGTAGAGTTTTGTCATGACTGGCTCTCCCAAGGCCATCAGTAGTTCTAATGGAATGTTGTCTACTCCCGGGGCCTTGTTTCGACTCAGGTCTTTCAGTGCTCTGTCAAACTCTTCACGCAATATCTTATCTCCCATTTCATCTTCATCTACATCCTCTTCCATTTCCATAATACTGTTCTCAAGTACATCGCCCTTGTATAAACCCTCTATATACTCCTTCCACCTTTCTGCCTTCCCTTCCTTGCTTAGAACTGGGTTGCCATCTGAGCTCTTGATATTCATACAAGTGGTTCTCTTCTCTCTGGGATAGTGGTGAGGCAGATGTCAGTATGTACTACGGCTACTGAAAAGGATGATCATATATTGCACAATTACTATGTGCGGTTAGCAGACGACCATACATTCACTCATTTCAAAGATCTCACAAAATGAGATGTAGGCATTTATTTTGTGGGAGTGCACACGTGATCAGTTAAGTAAATAAATTGTCCTTCTTTCCTACACTGGTATCCGGCTTCGGTGTATTAAGTGAAATTGAGTTATTATTACAAAAAATATGTTGTTCTGACAAGAATAAGGAAGAATGTTGTACCATTTTCAATGTCGGGCGGTACTGTACCCTTTCAAGTTTTCAGAATGTAATATGTTTTACGCTTTATGTACACTATTCGCAGACCATATGATGGTAACTTTGTTTACCGAAACCGGTCATCGTAAATAAAGATTTTACAAATGTGGTTCTGCCTGAGAAGTTGTCTTTCTTTACGCTGAATATTTACGAATCAGCATAAACAAGTTTAAACATAGGATATTCTGGTTTGTCAACGTGCTGCGCCATTTCGTTCTAACATACTGGGATACTGTGGTGAGGCAGATGTCAGTATGTGGTGAGGCTACTGAAAAGGAAGTTGTGGAAAAAAAGTCCATGCTTATACAGGCTGCGTGGCATTATTATACTAAGCGTATTGTGGGGAAGTAGTACTCTTTATATCATGGAAGATACAGACATTCAAATTTGCTGCTAGTCCGGTTATATAGTATTGAGCAATTATTCTGTTAATTATCTTGTAACGGCAGTTTCCAGTGAAATCATTCTCGCAGCTACGTTTGTGAATCTTGCCTTATTTATAAAAGCCAATATGTTGATTGAACTTCTTATTGAGGACTATTAAATTGATTCTTTTGTTGTTATGGTCGTCCCTACGTTGCACTAATCCACATGTATACGGGATGTTAAACTCACAACATCAAGTAGAAATTGTGTTACTAAAGAGTTACCTTGCCCTGTTATTCAACCCGTGCATGTTGTGGTCTTGTGTTTTAACTGATTAACATCTGGTGACGTTTCTGTCTGTTATATGTGAACAGGGAATGAACTGTTCATTTGCAACCTTCTTGGTAAATCATTACCGCCACTTGAACGACGTGCTAGGTGGGTCGTGACATCTATGGACTGTATGAACAAGAAATTCATCTTCTGGATCCCATCCTCTGAAATGAAACAGTCTGCCGATCTCTGTCACCTCCGTGGGCGTATGATTTACTTTTCACAAATCAGTAACAAGCAGACTGTGTCAGCTGTTCTCATGTCCTCGAATACTGGATTAATGGAAGAAAGGGAAAAGCGACAGCTTACTTTAACCAAAGGAAGAAAACATTTTCTTACATATATCACAATTCCATTTTTTGTGTCAGTGAAATAAGGCTATTTATTAATTTATGTAACTGATGTAATGTAGTATGCATTATGTGGATTCTAAGACAAAAGAAGTTAAAGCGACATTATTTGCGAAAAACTGTGAATATGATGGAATGGACTTGCTTTAAATAGCGACTTGTTGAATGGCGTTGTCAAGTTAATCATGAGAAACCCTACCACCGACTTTTAATGGGGCTGTATTATAAAATATTTACCTGTATACCCATGTTTTCCCAATCTCAAACATGTAGTAAATACACAGAAGTTCATCAGCTGTATTTAGTTCTTTGTTTGTTTTAAAAAGGACAAATGCTGTTCTCTCAGCGCCGTCTCTTACTCTCTTGTTTCCTAGTTTTCCTCCTGAACGGATGGACTAAAGTAGGTATCGTGCAATAATACACTGACTGAGTTAAATTATGTTATTATGAATATTTATTTTAATCACTTCTTATTATATAATTCATTTCTTGTTGTCGTCTGATTTTATTCAATGCCTTTTGGCAAAGGTTCGTTCGTCGGTCGTGTTACTACGATCATGCAATGCATCTGCCACCATTTTCACTTATTGCGCGTCCCAAAAGCAAACCTATTTTCTTTCGGTAGCCAAACTACGAAGTCCGGTGTCATTTTCTGAACGTAATTTTATCTTAAGGTCACTTGTGACGCAAAAACTTTTAGTTAACTTTCCACTGTCATGCATCATCGTGTTAGGTTGGTTGGTTAGTTTCGGGGAGGGGACCAAACCGCAAGATCATCGGTCCCATCGGATGACTGAAGGATCGGGAAGGGAATCGGCAGTGTCTTCTCAGAGAAACCGTCCCGGAATTTGTCTGAAGAAAGAATCTTATGGCGCTGGATTACAAGTTCAGTGTGATACACTTCGCTAGCCTCTTAGTTTGAAATGGAATTCGGCAAACGATACTTGCGTTCCAACGGGCTCGAGATTTCCTGATATGCTTGAACGTTCTATACGGTATAGAACTTTTTCGATCAGTTACGTGACATTTGAGGCGCACGGCACAAGTACAATGGATACGCAAGAAACTACGAAGTAGCATCGAAGCTATGGCTCAGTTTCGTGAAGAAAGTGAAGGTAACAGCATTAAAATTGACCACTGTACAAACTCCAATTGTGTTAGAACAAATTTACGAGTTCTCATACAATATGTAAGGCTATACAGGGTGGTCCATTGATCGTGACTGGGCCAAATATCTCACAAATAAGCGTCAAACGAAAAGAACCACAAAGAACGAAACTTTGAAACGTCACCTTTGAACAATTATACTTGACTGTCCTTAAACTGATACACAATATTTTTTTTAGCGCAACGCAATCTGACTTTCAAAAATCCCTACAAAAAAATGGCCCTGACTAACATTAACCTATGCGTTTCACAAATCGCTTACCTCACAAAAATCTTGGTTACTCGAACTACTGCAATACAGCGAGCGCCACTACTGCCAGCTAAATAAAAGATTCAAACTATGGAAGGCACTAGCTACTGATACGCATAGCTAGCAAATGAAAGATTTTGATAGAGAACAAACAGTGTCAGTAGTGGTGGATGTGGGGAGAGAGATGGCGGAGTTTTGAAATTTGTCATGAACTGCTATATATATATATATATATATATATATATATATATATATATATATATATATATATATATATATATGATATTAAGGTAAATACATTGTTTGTTCTCTATTAATATCTTTCATTTGGTAACTATCCCTATCAGTAGTTAGTGCCTTCCATGGTTTGAATCTTTTATTTAGCTGGCAGTAGTGGCGCTCGCTGTATTGCAGTAGTTCGAGTAATCAAGATTTTTGTGAGGTAAGCGATTTGTGAAACGCATAGGTTAATGTTAGTCAGGGCCATTTTTTTTGTAGGGATTTTTGAAAGTCAGATTGCGTTGCGCTAAAAAAATATTGTGTATCAGTTTAAGGACAGTCAAGTATAATTGTTCAAAGGTGACGTTTCATATGAAAATTTCACAGGTCGAAAATTTACGTTACAAATGTGTAGAAACAAAATCCTATGAATATAACAGTGTGCAAAAAATTTTCGCCTGCATTGTGATACATTCACGCATTTACACACATTTCATAACTCTTAAAGTACGATTCTTGGTTTCCAACAACCTTTTTCACAAATCAGAGTCCCTAACTACTACTCATTATTCCTTACCTTATTCGTCGACATTTCTTCAATATTTCATCATAACAGATACGTAGCATAATCAAATAACTCATATAGCATCAGCTTACTGATCATAAACATACCGCAACAGCATAATACACATAGTTATCGTAATAATAACATCATAACACCTCAGTCAACTCTCAAAATCGTCATAGCTTCCTCCAATAATTTCAAAACCTAAAAAAATTCACTGCTCATGTTAAAAGTGTCATCTGCCTCAAACGCACTTCAAAAATCATGATCTCATACCAAATACATCATTCAAAGCTCACATAGTATCACAATGGTTCCGAAAAAATATGAACAGTTTACAAAGTACAGACAAAATACAGTTTCATAAGTGTGAAGTTATCCAACTGTGTAATTGCGTAAACATCTGTCACTGATGTAATAAAAAATGTTTGTTTCTCTGTTAAATAATCAGATAGCTGTGTAATTTATGTGTTAGAGAAATATGGTACCGATGTGTAAAGTTGTATAAGCAAATACCATATTAGCTAGGGCTCCTTGTGCTTGCCAAACACATGGTACACAAAGTAAGCGTATACCCCCCTGAGGATTAATGTAATTATACCCTCACGTGTTACAGATTACAGCAATGGAATGAAATGTATCACGGAAAACCTTCTTTGCAATTCAAAAATCTTGAAAAATAAATGGCTTAAGTACAAAATTAGTCTCTCAAATGCGTGTCCTGTAGCGCTAAATGTGCGTCTTGCTGTAAGATAATTCTGTGGAAGTGTCGTAGTTATCGTCCTCTGTAAGCAAAGTTCTGCTGAAGTCAATGTACTTACCTCATCATAAACGAAAGTGAAATGCTTTGCGTATAGATATCTTAGTTATTACGCTTATTGTTGTGATGAAGAAAGTACTGTACTGTAACGTATTGTTGTGCTACGGAAAAGGCTGTCTCATTGTAGCTATACCACAAAAGTTGCTACTAAAACATGTTTTACTTTCCAGAATAATGCAGAAAAATTGTGCAGATATAAAACAGAAACACTGCAAAAGCTACATTGTAAATTGTCACTCAGTAGCATCGTGATAAAATCGTGTAGCTGTCACATAAACTAACCACTGTGTCATCTGGTATTTCACAGAAAGTACTTTAAATTCAGAATGTATTTTCAAATAAACCAAAATGTTGCATTAAAATCTCATTAGCAGTACTGGTAAATGTTCTAAGTATGTGAGCCTGATAGTCGTTACGTAATCGTGCAACTAACAAGCAAGAATGTACACACACAATAACACCGTGTCGTCTGTTCACAATAACAATGCATTCGTAATTTCTGTTTAAAAATGTTCTCTAGGTTCTAGACTGGATATTTAACTTCAAATATTGTTGCATGTTAACAGTTTCTTAAATCTGACAAAGCATACTAAAAATGTAAAGTGAAAAGTTTTATGGTAAAGACAAAGTTAAAAAGCAGATTATCATTCAATAAACGGTTTTACGTGTGAAGTGTGGTGCAATCCTTTACTCTTCATAATACTCAGAGTTTGAACTTGATGCAATTATCATGCGGTATACGTCGGTAAAGAATACTGGAATTTTTCTCAAGGTTAGCGTCTATGTTATTTTTCTCTGAGCCAGCCGGCGCAAGCGGCTGCCTGCGGTGCGAGTCATTGTCTGTCTCTTTGTTGGCGTGCGTCGTTATTGGGATTAGGAGACCTAACTTCTACAAATTCACCTTGACGAGAGGGCCCTGCCCTGTTTAAATCCCGCCAGTTCTGATGAAATTCAGGTCTGTCGTTATGTCGGTAGTTTACATAGTTTCTTTTCTCTCTGTCATGTGGTGGAGAATTTCTCCTGCAATCGTAACTGTGCGGTGGACCGTTGCGTCTGAAGTTATTTTGTCTCCCTTGATAATAATTGTTTTGGTATCCATATTGTCTGTTTCTATTATTGTCTCTGTCATATTCATTACTACGGAAATGCGAACTTTCTCTGTAACTATTACTATGCCAGTGGTTGTCATACGGGTGGTGTCTGTTTTGGTCACGATTTGTGTTGTGAGAATAGCGTTGCCGTGTCCAGTTATTATTTCTTTCATCGCAGAATTGCGACGGATGTGACCTGTAATTGTTGTATTCCTGTTTTCGCGTTCCGCGATTATCAGTGTCAATTTCTAATTCTTGTAAGAGTCCCTGAAAAGCTTCAATGTCGTCTTTGCAACGTCCTGCCAAAATAATATGTCGTAAATGTTCAAGCAATTTGATTAAGCAAATGCGGATGAGTTCTGAGGGGCTGTATGGGTTTGACAGGTACTGATTCCTGTGCAACATGTCTTCAAAATATTTCACAAGACTGGAAAATTCAGATTGTTCGAAAAGTTTCATCATTATGATGCTATGTTTTACTCGGTCTTGTGTAGCTTGAGACCAATATGCTGAGAGGAAGGCATGGTAAAATTCTCCTTCACTGTGACAATCGTGAATGACCGATCGCATTCTTACAGCTGGTTCATTCTCTAAATAGCCACACATAAATTCTAATCTGTGTTCTAACGACCAGTTGGGAGGAAAACAATGAGAGAATTGATGGAGCCATGCTTGTGGATGAATGTCGTTGCCAGAATTCTTAAATGTTTTGAATTTACGTGTAGTAATGAACAGCTTATAGTCAAAATCATCATGTCGGCGAGTCGCATATCGGTCATTGTTAGGTCGTGTCGGCCATTCCATCTCAAAATTCGGTGCACATTGCCAATTTCTTTCATAACTTCCGAAATGCCCTGTGTTATTATTTTGTGGCTTTTCCGTATTTCTAAGTCCCTCTTCCCGTGTTGGAGTGCGAGTGTCCTCTGAAATACGTAATTCTTGTATTACCTGTGTCAGCTGATCTTGTACTTCCCGGATTTCTCTTTGGTGTTGCGTATTAATTTGATTCTGATTTTGTTTGAATTTCCTAATTTGTTCGCACTCTTCTGTGTCATTCAGATTATCATCTACCTTCGTAGATAAATTATTTAGCTGATCCGAAAGTTCAACTACTTTCTCTGATAGTGTACTTATTTCCTCAGTGTGTTTTTCTGAACCAAGTTTCAGAGTGTCCATTTGTGTTGAAATCGTATCTACTGTGTCCTTTAAGTTTTCTTGAGTTTTTGCAAGTTGCGTAACCGAATCGGTAGATGCAACTGAGTCAATTTTAGCTTGCAGGGTGTCGTGATTTTCATGAACAATAGTTTGCAGTTCTTTTATGGCTGCTTCGTGATTCTGTAATGCATTTTCATGACGCGAAAAAATAGGTTGGAAATGCTCACAAATTTGTGTTTTTACGTCATTACAGACCTTTTGACATTTCGATTCAATGTTATGTAACTCAGTAGTTAAATCTCCACGTGTTTGTTCAAGCGTGGTGTGAAGATTTTGTTCCATTGCGTCTAACTGTTGCTGTGTTTGTCTCTGGTATTGTTCCATTGTGTCTAACTGTTGCTGTGTTTGTCTCTGATTTTGTTCCATTGTGTCTAACTTTTTAAGATTTTGTTCCACTGTGTCTAACTTTTGAAGCTTTTGTCCCATTTCTTGCATTAATTGTAATAACAATGCACTGGTGTCTGAAACATGTTCCTCAGTGCTTTTCGGCAGTGAATTTGCACCGGCAACTTTCACATTTTGACAAGCAGAAAATGTGTCTTGACTTATTTGAGAAAACGGTGAGGACGCAAAACCTGATCTACAGTATATGCAAAATTGTGTCCTGTCATTTCGGATTCCTGAGGCGAGCTGTTGCCGAGCGATCGATCGATAATCCTTCCCTGTTCACCAATTGTTTCACTGCCTACGCCATTGTTTACCGCCCGCTCCATTTCCCTATGCACAATTACCAAGTTACTATGTTGAACATTAGTTAATTCATTACACAGTGGCGCTAACACACTGCTTTCGTCTTCGCTGTCATTTCTCAGTTTACTTTGGAGCCTAGTGTTACGTTTTTCACACGCCATTATTGTCACAATATTTCACACGACAACACAGAAAAACACAATTTGAAGAGCAAAAATAGAGGAACACATTAACATAGCACTGAAAATAATATCTAGTTAATTGCAAGCGCAGCTGCGAAATACTTGCTGCAAATCTACATGCCTGCCACAACTGTTTTACTGTACAACAATGAAAGACTGCAACTACAAAGGAGATTCTCTCTACAATCACGCGCTAGCAATAAACAATAGCTACACTAATTACACAAACTACAAGAAAAAAATCAGAAGATTCCAGTGAGGTATCCTCGGCTAAGGGTCGACATATGAAACGTCGCCTTTTGAAAAATTATACTAGACTGTGCTTAAACTGACACACAATGATTTTTTTTTTTTTTTTAGATCAACGCAATCTGACTTTCAATAATCCCTACAAAAGAATGGGCCCTGACTAACATTAAACTATACCTTTCACAAATCACTTACCTCACAAAAATCTTCGCTACTCAAGCTACTGCAATACAGCGAGCGCCACTACTGCCAGCTAAATAAAAGATTCAAACTAAGGAAGGCACTAACTACTGATAGGGATAGTTACCAAATGAAAGATATTAATAGAGAACAAACAATGTATTTACCTTAATATCATATATATATATATATATATATATATATATATACACTCCTGGAAATGGAAATAAGAACACCGTGAATTCATTGTCCCAGGAAGGGGAAACTTTATTGACACATTCCTGGGGTCAGATACATCACATGATCACACTGACAGAACCACAGGCACATAGACACAGCAACAGAGCATGCACAATGTCGGCACTAGTACGGTGTATATCCACCTTTCGCAGCAATGCAGCCTGCTATTCTCCCATGGAGACGATCGTAGAGATGCTGGATGTAGTCCTGTGGAACGGCTTGCCATGCCATTTCCACCTGGCGCCTCAGTTGGACCAGCGTTCGTGCTGGACGTGCAGACCGCGTGAGACGACGCTTCATCCAGTCCCAAACATGCTCAATGGGGGACAGATCCGGAGATCGTGCTGGCCAGGGTAGTTGACTTACACCTTCTAGAGCACGTTGGGTGGCACGGGATACATGCGGACGTGCATTGTCCTGTTGGAACAGCAAGTTCCCTTGCCGGTCTAGGAATGGTAGAACGATGGGTTCGATGACGGTTTGGATGTACCGTGCACTATTCAGTGTCCCCTCGACGATCACCAGTGGTGTACGGCCAGTGTAGGAGATCGCTCCCCACACCATGATGCCGGGTGTTGGCCCTGTGTGCCTCGGTCGTATGCAGTCCTGATTGTGGCGCTCACCTGCACGGCGCCAAACACGCATACGACCATCATTGGCACCAAGGCAGAAGCGACTCTCATCGCTGAAGACGACACGTCTCCATTCGTCCCTCCATTCACGCCTGTCGCGACATCACTGGAGGCGGGCAGCACGATGTTGGGGCGTGAGCGGAAGACGGCCTAACGGTGTGCGGGTGTGCGGGAGCGTAGCCCAGCTTCCTGGAGACGGTTGCAAATGGTCCTCGCCGATACCCCAGGAGCAACAGTGTCCCTAATTTGCTGGGAAGTGGCGGTGCGGTCCCCTACGGCACTGCGTAGGATTCTACGGTCTTGGCGTGCATCCGTGCGTCGCTGCGGTCCGGTCCCAGGTCGACGGGCACGTGCACCTTCCGCCGACCACTGGCGACAACATCGATGTACTGTGGAGACCCCACGCACCACGTGTTGAGCAATTCGGCGGTACGTCCACCCGGCCTCCCGCATGCCCACTATACGCCCTCGCTCAAAGTCCGTCAACTGCACATACGGTTCACGTCCACGCTGTCGCGGCATGCTACCAGTGTTAAAGACTGCGATGGAGCTCCGTATGCCACGGCAAACTGGCTGACACTGACGGCGGCGGTGCACAAATGCTGCGCAGCTAGCGCCATTCGACGGCCAACACCGCGGTTCCTGGTGTGTCCGCTGTGCCGTGCGTGTGATCATTGCTTGTACAGCCCTCTCGCAGTGTCCGGAGCAAGTATGGTGGGTCTGACACACCGGTGTCAATGTGTTCTTTTTTCCATTTCCAGGAGTATATATATATATATATATATATATATATATATATATATATATATAGCAGTTCATGACAAATTTCAAAACTCTGCCATCTCTCTCCCCACATCCACCAATGCTGGCGGCTCACCTCCAAGTGCGCAACGCTACGCGCTGTTCACAGACAGCTGCCTAACACTACAATGGCGAGTATTACAACAATGCAAAGCAGCCACAGACTGCACACAGCACAGCCAGTGATTTTCATACAGAGGTGGCGTTACCAATAAAAAAAACCTAAACAGCCTATTTACAACTTGTCTAGCTTGAAGGGGGAAATCAGATGGTGCTATGGGTCGGTCTTTGTAGTTTTTTCGTTTGATGCTTATTTCCTGAGATATTTGGCCCGGTCACTATCAATGGACCACCCTGTATAAAAAGATAACAAAGACGAAAACGTTGTCCTCCAAAAACATTGCTTGACTGAATCCAATATAAAATTATTTGATTATGAGAGGCGGTAATGATTTACCAAGTAGGTTGCAAATGAGAAGCTCTGTCCCTGTTCACATATTTGAATAACAGACAGAAACGTCACCAGATGTTATTCAGTTAAAAAAACAAGACGACAACATGCACGGGTTTAAACACAGCGCAAGGTTAGCTGTTTAGTAACACAAATTGAAGAAAGACGTTAACAAAATTTCTACTTTGTGTTGTGACATAAACATCCCGTATAAATGTTGATTAATGCAACGTAGGGGCGACCACAACAACAAAAAAATAAATCTGATAGCATTAAATTACAAGTTCAATGATATGCTCAGTCATTCTAATAATATGAAATTGCACTGAATAAGTATTACACAAACTTCTTAACAGAATCTAAAGCTTAAACTGACAATGGGAGACAAGGTTGACCTAGCCATTGATACCTAGCGAATAAAACTGAGTCAAACTATTGGCTTATATAAATAAGGCAAGATTCACAAACGTAGCTGCGAGAACGATTTCACTACAATCTCCCGTTACAGGAAAATTAACAGAATAATTGCTCAATTCTAATTAACCGGACTATCAGAAAATATGAATGTCTTTATCTTCCATTATATTAAGAGTACTACATCCCCATAATACTCTTGGTATAATAATGCGGCGCAGCCCGTGTAAACATGGACTGTTTTTTACAACTTCCTTTTCAGCAGTTGTAGTACATACTGACATCTGCCCCATCACAGTATCCCAGAATGTTAGAACGAAATGGCGCAGCACGTTGACTAAACGGAATATCCTATGTTTAAAGTTCGGAGTAGGTATTAAAAACTATGGAGAAGAAATAAAAACTTTGAGGGTCGCCGATGACCTTGTAATTTTGTCAGAGACAGAAAAAAACCTGGAATAGCACTTGAACGGAATGGAAAGTGTCTTGAAAGGAGGATATAAAATGAACAGCAACAAAACCATAACGAGGATAATGGAATGTATTCGAATTGAACCGGGTGATGCTGAGGGAATTGGATCAGGAAATGAGACACTTAAAGTAGAAGATGAGCAGAATAAGCGATAATGGTCGACGTAGAGAGGATATAAAATGTAGACTGGCAATGGCAAGAAAAGTGTTTCTGAAGAAGAGAAATATGTTGACATCGAGTATAGATTTTAGTGTCAGGGAGTCGTTTGTGAAAGTATTTGTATGGAGTGTAGCCATGTATGGAAGAGAAGCACAAACGATAAATAGTTTACAGAAGAAGGGAATAGAAGCTTTTGAAATGTGGTGCTACAGAAGAATGCTGAAGATGAGATGGGTAGATCACATAACTAATGAGGAGATATTGAATAGAATTGGGGAGAAGAGGAGCTTCTGGCTCAACTTGACTATAAGAAGGGATCGGTTGGTAGGACATGTTCTGAGGTATCAAGGGATCACCAGTTTAGTAGCGGAGGACGGCGTTGAGGGAAAAAATATAGAGGGAGACCAAGAGATGAATACACCAAGCAGATTCAGAAGCATGTAGTTATGCAGTAGCGATGCAGAGATGAAGAAGCTTGCACAGGATAGAGTAGCATAGGGAGCTGCTTCAAACCAGTATCTGGACTGAAGAGAACGACAACAACAACAACAAGATTATTATTACACATACCTCAGTACAGGTCGATACATGTGGTCAGTTTACGCTGTTCGTATACTCCATATCTTAATTAGCTAGACTGTTGACGTATGATGGATGTTAAAGGTAAAACCAGCATGTTCAACACACATACATCAATTCAGTATTTAGAAAATGTTCCAAGTGTGACCGTCCCATATTATAGATCACAGAGTGAAGCACTGATAAAACTCAGCCGCTAAACTGATTCGCACCGAAAGTTGCTACAGAACTTGCTGACACTTAGTGCCACAAGAGGTCTTTTGTGTATTCACGTCATCGTGAACTGCAAATGCAAATTGTAATTTTAATTAAAATTTGGTAATTCCTAACTGGAATACAATAACAATTTTTTTGTGTAGTGAGTACAAGGTAAAGTATTTCTTAAAAACAGAAGGAAGTAAAACATTGTAACCTCGGCTCTCAGCTTATTGTCAGCTCTGCAAGCATATTGACAGCAAATGTTACTGTGCGACTATTTGTCTTGTAAAGTAGAATTTTGGATTACGAATTAGGATGCAGTGTAAACGACTTGTGGTCTTTGTTAACTTACTGTTTTGCCTCTATATGGTTACGTATGTTCTTTATGGCCTTAGAAAATATTTTAGCTTCTACCTCCAACGAAAATAATCTTATAATTCTATAGTAAACACGTTTTTATTAAAATTACGTATTTATATTTGCAGTTGACGATGTCATGAACACACAAGCTCTCTCAATTCCGTCGTCAAATAGTTTTCCGCTGTGCAAGCACATCGTCGATAATTTTACTGAGTGATTATCTTGTCTTATATCTGACGTTACACAAAGACAGGCTTTTAAAATACGATTAAGTTGTAGTCTTAAACACATGTTCTCTCTCTCGACTAACTCTTTTACCTTCATATACTTACGTATATCCTTCTGTTTTTAGAAATTTTTTAGCTTTTACCTGCTGCAGAGAACATATTTGGATACCAGTAAGCAAATTTTTATTAAAATGATATAGTTATATTTGCATTTGACGATGACATAATACACAAGCGACCTCCAGTGGCACTAAATGTCACCATGTTGTCTAGAAAATTTCGTAGCGTGTCGCTTCATCGGTGCCCTGCATCAGTGATGTACTGTGTGGTCTGTAATATAGGACGGATGTATTTGGCGAAACATTTTTCAATAGTGGGTTTAACCTTGAACGGATTGTACAAACTCGTTTTAACATGGCGTTCCAATAAATCTTACGTCAACAGTCCAGCTAATTAAGGCACGGAGTACATGTACAGGGCAAATAAGTCACATGTATTGACCTGTACTGATTTATGTGTAATACCTATATACACTCCTGGAAATGGAGAAAAGAACACATTGACACCGGTGTGTCAGACCCACCATACTTGCTCCGGACACTGCGAGAGGGCTGTACAAGCAATGATCACACGCACGGCACAGCGGACACACCAGGACCCGCGGTGTTGGCCGTCGAATGGCGCTAGCTGCGCAGCATTTGTGCACCGCCGCCGTCAGTGTCAGCCAGTTTGCCGTGGCATACGGAGCTCCATCGCAGTCTTTAACACTGGTAGCATGCCGCGACAGCGTGGACGTGAACCGTATGTGCAGTTGACGGACTTTGAGCGAGGGCGTATAGTGGGCATGCGGGAGGCCGGGTGGACGTACCGCCGAATTGCTCAACACGTGGGGCGTGAGGTCTCCACAGTACATCGATGTTGTCGCCAGTGGTCGGCGGAAGGTGCACGTGCCCGTCGACCTGGGACCGGACCGTAGCGACGCACGGATGCACGCCAAGACCGTAGGATCCTACGCAGTGCCGTAGGGGACCGCACCGCCACTTCCCAGCAAATTAGGGACACTGTTGCTCCTGGGGTATCGGCGAGGACCATTCGCAACCGTCTCCAGGAAGCTGGGCTACGCTCCCGCACACCCGCACACCGTTAGGCCGTCTTCCGCTCACGCCCCAACATCGTGCTGCCCGCCTCCAGTGGTGTCGCGACAGGCGTGAATGGAGGGACGAATGGAGACGTGTCGTCTTCAGCGATGAGAGTCGCTTCTGCCTTGGTGCCAATGATGGTCGTATGCGTGTTTGGCGCCGTGCAGGTGAGCGCCACAATCAGGACTGCATACGACCGAGGCACACAGGGCCAACACCCGGCATCATGGTGTGGGGAGCGATCTCCTACACTGGCCGTACACCACTGGTGATCGTCGAGGGGACACTGAATAGTGCACGGTACATCCAAACCGTCATCGAACCCATCGTTCTACCATTCCTAGACCGGCAAGGGAACTTGCTGTTCCAACAGGACAATGCACGTCCGCATGTATCCCGTGCCACCCAACGTGCTCTAGAAGGTGTAAGTCAACTACCCTGGCCAGCAAGATCTCCGGATCTGTCCCCCATTGAGCATGTTTGGGACTGGATGAAGCGTCGTCTCACGCGGTCTGCACGTCCAGCACGAACGCTGGTCCAACTGAGGCGCCAGGTGGAAATGGCATGGCAAGCCGTTCCACAGGACTACATCCAGCATCTCTACGATCGTCTCCATGGGAGAATAGCAGCCTGCATTGCTGCGAAAGGTGGATATACACTGTACTAGTGCCGACATTGTGCATGCTCTGTTGCCTGTGTCTATGTGCCTGTGGTTCTGTCAGTGTGATCATGTTATGTATCTGACCCCAGGAATGTGTCAATAAAGTTTCCCCTTCCTGGGACAATGAATTCACGGTGTTCTTATTTCAATTTCCAGGAGTGTATTATATATTATATATTATATTAATTACTTGTACGCTGGTTTGTGAATGTGATGTGTTTTACACTTTATGTGCATTATTGAGACACCAGATAATGGTAACTCTGTTTACCTAAAACTGTCGTCGTAAGATAAGGTTTTACAAAAGCGATCTTGGCTGAAAACTTGTCTTTGTTCAAGTTGAATATCTGACTGTAACTGGTTTTTGATTCGAAGGGGAGCTGTTACAGTCGGTGCTGATTTTGTGGCAGTATACACCAGCAGTGCACAATTATATGACACAGTGGTTAGGTATCATAGAAGCTTCAGGTTTGGTCCAACACGTCAGAATGACAAAAGAACCAATAGGCAGACGAGTTCTCTGTGAACAACCGAAACGCCACGACAGGACTGGAGGAGTGCAGAAATCGCCTGAGGCCGATTTCGCAACAGTGTAGAAAGTGTAAATGAGTCATGGATCACTGTTCAGTATTTTGTACAATTTGTACTTGCCACTCTTTGGCGTCACATTTGAACGTTGTGTATAAGTGCTTCTCTGACATGAAGAGACTGCTGCCAAAAGTACAAATAACTCAAATTGTTTGAATTATCGCATGGGACAGAATCTGAAACCTACATTAGGTTTAGGGCCAGTTTTTGATCATGTGGCCGTCGAAATGACTTTATGTGAGGACGGCCCAATATTTTAGACCCTGACAGTATTTCTCGAATATGTCGAATGACGTGAGTATATTACGTAAGTGAAGGTACTCGCAGCTAGTTATTCCTGTAGCCCTCCTGTGTATTCGCTACAAAATTACCTAGATCACAGATTGTCAAGGTGCTCCACGAAAAACTGTATTTCTTTATTAACACTTACGTTGCTGGTCCCGTAGGTAGCAGCCATTACCTGTTGAGTGGCTAAAATATTTAATTTTTTAAAACTCTGATTTGTGTGTGCAAGTATGTTTTAGGAGTTTCAAAACACTGTCAGGTTTAGTAGACTTTAAATACACGTATTTTAATTTTGCTTGTATTAAATCCCGAATACGTAGATGAAATTTCGTTTCAACAGTAATAATTACAGGGAAAAAATTGAAAATGATATCTAGTACTGAAATATGTAAGGAAACACCTGGTAATTCTGTTGATACTGATTTCGTAAAATGTAAACTTTTACAAGTTGAAATGTTACAATTAAGAAAACGTTTCCGGTAATTAAACCGTGGTCGATTCACACTCTGGTTCGCTACTGAATACCGATCCAGGGTGTGAATCGGACATTCAAAGACGCTAGAATCCCCCTTGAAAATGTCCTCCTCAGATTGGAACGAAACCTTGGGCTCTAATGTGAAATCTGCACGTCAACGATATAATAGCCCAGAACATTTTATTAGTTGTATGTTTCTTTTAATCCCAATTTACTTCTAAAGAAATACTCGAAGCACAAGACCAAAGAAAAAGTTTGCATTCATTGTGGACTAGTGTTATATATATATATATATATATATATATATATATATATATATATATATATATACCAACTTTAAGGAACGAAAAGTATTGCTTATGTGTTTATTTTACATTTAATAATTGATCACACATGTTGTACAACCTTCAGTGTAGCACATGGTAACTTTAAGTGCCCAAAATGTTCACCGTTGGTGCCTATACACATAACAAAATGGCGAGCTGTCGCCGCAACTATGTCAGTCAATGTTACAATGGAGATCGTTGCACATGTCGTTGTAATCTCCTGGCGAAGTTCGTCCAACGTGCGTGGCTTACGTCGATAGGCGTTATCTTTCAAGTTCCCCACTAGCAAAAGTCCATAGGTGTTAGAGCTGGTGACCGTGGAGGCAACTCAATGGGCCCTCCTCGTCCAGTCCAATGACCCGGAAAATTGTCATCCAGGAAAACTCGTACTGCTAGGTGGTAGTGTGCAGGCGCCTTGTCCTGTTGGTAGAAGACCTATTCATCAGCTCCATAAAGCGCACATACGCCTGGCAAAATTGATGTGCGTAACATTTCCAGGTACACATCTCCAGTGACAGTAGCATCGAAGAAAAAGGGTCCTACTAAGCCCCTAGATGATAGTCCACACCACACATGAACCCCTGGTTCCAGTAAGTTTAAATTGTGCCTCGTCACTCCACACTACTTTCGTAACAAACTGTTGATCAATTACCATTTGCTGATACCATTCGCAAAATTGCATTCGACGATCAGGATCGTCATCATTAATCACGTGTAGTTATCGTG
Organism: Schistocerca nitens; assembly: GCF_023898315.1. Taxonomy (NCBI): domain Eukaryota; kingdom Metazoa; phylum Arthropoda; class Insecta; order Orthoptera; family Acrididae; genus Schistocerca; species Schistocerca nitens. The sequence continues at coordinate 156,124,649 of NC_064623.1, read as the reverse complement.
GAATGCAAACTTTCCTCTTTGCAGGTTTCAGAATTTTTCGTACACTTGTACTGAGAAACTCCACGTCACGTGCACATTGTTTAGTAGAGTTCTGTGAAGAATGAACTAAGTTTCCAACACGAGAGTCGACGAAGCAGGACGAAGCAGTAGCTGTACGCTGTCTTCCTGTGTGAATATCACGAATCGGCCGCCCGGTGTGGCCGAGCGATGCTAGGCGCTTCAGTCTGGAACCCCGCGACCGCTACGGTCGCAGGATCGAATCCTGCCTCGGGCATGGATGTGTGTGATGTCCTTAGGTTAGTTAGGTTTAAGTAGTTCTGAGTTCTAGGGGACTGATGACCTCAGAAGTTAAGTCCCACAGTGCTCAGAGCCATTTGAACCATTTGAGCCATCACAAATCGTTCCATGCAATTCAGACTTGTCAGTGATGCGTTTAATTTTTAGGCGGGTTGGCGGTTCTGTACCGAACTCCCACCACCACTGACAATGCACTTCATCGGCATTGTTGTTGTTTTGTGGTCTTCAGTCCTGAGACTGGTTTGATGAGCTCCCCATGCTACCCTTTCCTGTGCGAGCTTCTTCATCTCCCAGTACTTACTGCATCCTACATCCTTCTGAATCTGCTTAGTGTATTCATCTCTTGGTCTCCCTCTATGATTTTTACCCTCCACGCTGCCCTCCAATGCTAAATTTGTGATCCCTTGATGCCTCAGAATATGTCCTACCAACCGATCCCTTCTTCTAATCAAGTTGTGTCACAAATTTCTCTTCTGTCCAATTCTATTCAATACCTCCTCATTAGTTATCTACCCATCTAATGTTCAGCATTATTCTGTAGCACCACATTTTGAAAGCTTCTATTCTCTTCTTGTCCAAACTATTTATCGTCCATGTTTCACACTCCACACAAGTACTTTCAGAAACGACTTCCTGACACTTAAATCAATACTCGATGTTAACATATTTCTCTTCTTCAGAAACGCTTTCCTTGCCGTTGCCAGTCTACATTTTATGCCTTCTCTACTTCGACCATCATCAGTTATTTTGCTCTTCAAATAACAAAACTCTTTTACTACTTTAAGTGTCTCATTTCCTAATCTAATTCCCTCAGCATCACCCGATTTAATTCGACTACATTCCATTATCCTCGTTTTGCTTTTGTTGATGTTCATCTTACATCCTCCTTTCAAGACACTGTCCGTTCCGTTCAGCTGCGCTTCCAAGACCTTTGCTGTCTCTGACAGAATTACAATGTCATCGGCGAACCTCAAAGTTTTTATTTCTTCTCCATGGATTTTAATACCTACTACGATCTTTTATTTTGTTCCCTTTACTGTTTGCTCAATATACAGATTGAATAAAATCGGGGAGAGGCTACAACCCTGTCTCACTCCCTTCCCAACCACTGCTTCCCTTTCATGCCCCTCGACTCTCGTAACTATCATCTGGTTTCTGTACAAATTGTAAATAGCCTTTCGCTCCCTAAATTTTCGTTGCTCGAATGTCAAGCGGGCTCCAGCCATCTTGTTTTCTAAATATTGAGATGTAAGTACTAACATCTGTCGAGCCAAAGACCATACTACAGCTCACTCGTAACTCAAATCGAGCGGCAATATCGATATTGCATTACACTCGAAGCGGGTTACCCAACGTAAGGAAGAAGGCGAAGAACAAAGGGGAATGGTCATTTTGCCATACATCGGCGGTGACTCTTCAAAAATAGGAAGATTATTGAAGAGGCATAAATGTGTCTTTCGTCCGCCGGCAAAACTCAGAGCTCTCTTGGGCTCGTCTAAGGACAGCCTTGGCCTGAGAAGACCCGGTGTTTACGAGATTCCTTGTAGCTACGGCATGTCGTTCATCGGACAAACTTGTCGCACTGTAGAACAGAGATGTACTGAACACCGACGCTACACTCGTCTAGAGCAACCAGAGAAGAGTGCAGTGGCCGAGCAGTCTCAGTACAGGACATTCTATGAATTATCAACACACTAAAATCTTGCATCGACGAGTTCGTACTGCGACAGTGTTATTAAGGAAGCAGTGGAAATACGTAGCTCGACGAATCTTGTTAAGAGAGACACAGGCTTTCTGCTCAGTACAGCTTGGGATCCAGCAGTGGCCCTATTGAAGTCGCACCGAGCAGAGAGGAGCACTATTTGTCATTCGACGGATGACGAATCGCCAGTAACATAAATATGCTGTTGACAACCGGAGGATAGTCATGCGCCTACGCGGACGCGCATCTTTGCTTGCGGCTTCCGACAGAGGTCGGTTGTGCAGCCGGTGGCAGCGCAGGGCAGCAGCGGCAGCCACCGCGCGTGCGCTGAAGTCTTTGGTTCTTCATCCTGCAGGTGGCGTCGCTGTCCTTCCAGCTATCGGTTGATATCGTAGCTATTTGCCATCGAATTTGGCGCCTCCGCGCATGCGCACTTCCTGCCTAAGACTGGCATAAATAGGGGGCTCTAGTCATGCCTTAGCAGGCGATCATTGTAGGCTAAACCACCCCTTCCTTCCGCCTCCTCGACTTCTATGTCTCCGTCTATGGCCGTCCTGTCGCTCTCTTCCCCACCATTAAGTACCTTGGCGCACCCTGGACCGTCGCCTCTCCTGGACCCCCAGTGTCCGGACAATCCAAGCCAAGGCACGCTCCCGACTCCGTCTCCTCAAGCTCCTTTCTGGCCGTACATGGGGTCTGGACCCCTCAATCATCCTCCATACCCATAAATCCCTCATCCGCCCCATCCTCTGCTACGCCCACCCTGCCTGGATCTCCGCTCCTCCTACCTTTTACAAATCCCTTCAGATCCTTGAACGCCATGCTCTTCACCTCGCCTATCGCATCCATCTCCCCCACGACGATCCTGTACAATCTCATTCCATTCCCCCAACTCCTCCTTTTCCTCAAATGGATACGGATCCTCTACACCTCCCGTAAACTCGATCCTCCTCACCCACTTGTCTCTCCCATCCTCTCCCGCCCCCCATCTGCTGCTGCGCCTGTATTTCCACGTCCCACCTGCTCTCCATCTCTCCACTCTCCATACCCTCTCCCAAGATGGCTTCCGCCAGCTCCCCCTCCCTGATGATGCCCTCCTCCCCTCCATCTACCCCCTACCAACTTTGATACTCCCTCCCTCTTCCTGTGTTTGATCCTATGGGCACCCTCTCTCTCTTCTCTCCCCCTTCCCTCCCTTCTCCCTTTCTCCCCCCTCCTTCCCAGGTCTTCCCCTACCCCATACCTTCATTCCTCCCACCATCTCCTCTGCCATTGGCATCTTTGCTCTCCCCTCTCCCTCCTCCACCACCTTCTTCCCCTCTTGGCAGGTCCCCAGACTCGCACACGTTAAGTGGACATTCACGTGCCAGAGATCATCGCCATCGTTTTAGTGTGTGTGCCGATGTATTTGTGCCTCAGTGGTTTTCGCCGCGCACGCTCCATCGTTCACGTGTCGCCTCCGTCATCAGTGTCCGTGTGCAGGGCCATCAGTTTCTTTAGGTGTTTTCGCGTGTGAACGGCTACGTGTTATTTGTTTCTGTGTCTACTGTTTTTTGCCCTCCACTTTTTTCTGTATCACCATTGTATTTTCTTTGTAAAACTTGTGGCTGAAGAGCACTGTAGTATGCTGCTGCCAGCCCACCTTATGTAAGGTGTTAAATAACAATAAAGAAAAAAAAATGCCTTAGCAGTGTGTTCGTCGCAGCTGAAGATGTCGGCCAGTTGCGCTGATGAAATATTGAGGAGTTTTCACTATGACATCCGACGTATCGCCCGAGAACCATATATACAACATGTCCGTCGGGAAAGCCTCAAGCAACACAAATATCGATATACATTTTTTTGCTGGCTTTGTATGTCTAAATAAAAGTTCCAAACTATATTCAAACTGTGAGATGTCATAATGCGTAGTAATGAACAGTGGGATGGAGAGAGTAGCTATTCCTATGAAATAATATTCCAAGACAACTATTTTAGAATGAACCATGTATTTAAAAAGAGAGCGTAAAACTTGGCATGATGTTTTCACATAACATACGTCTGAACAATACTATGCCTAGCAAAGTGAACAATGATTTAAAGAAGATACAACGTTAATAGAGAATTACTATAAAACCAAACAGCTTAATCAATTAATATGTTATTGCATGACTCAGGAAACAGGGGTGGTCTTTCTGTCAGCTCTGAGCAAATGTGCAAAGCAACTAGTTTACAATAATCATTCTGACAAACTGGCTGCGTAGCACCGCAGTCTTACTTCAGGCTTCTTCTCTTCAAAAAGTTGCAACATTATTCAAATTTATATTCTCTTCGTTATCTAATACATACATCTTATTCATCCTTGCTCTCCTTTCCAGTCAATCTTTCTTCATCTAAAAGATGCAATCATAAGTCAACACAGCACTACAGAATACGACCATCACCTACCAAACTTCAACTGAGAATGTAAAACTGCGCAAATGCAAGAATGGTGCCAAGACAAGACCAAAGTTTGTTTAACAGTAACGTAACCTTCCTCTTTCTCTCCGACGTACACATGGATAACATACAAAAACCAAGATGACATGATCGCCTTACAGTACCAAGTCACTAGATCTAGGGCGGATCAAAAGATCGACCCGAACTACGAGAAACTGGCCAAACAGTTCAAACACAGCGCAAGATTGGCTGTTTAGTAACACAAATTGAAGAAAGACGTTAAGAAAATTTCTACTTGGTGTTGTGGGTGATGACATGATCGCCTTACAGTACCAAGTCACTAGATCTAGGGCGGATCAAAAGATCGACCCGAACTACGAGAAACTGGCCAAACAGTTCAAACACAGCGCAAGATTGGCTGTTTAGTAACACAAATTGAAGAAAGACGTTAAGAAAATTTCTACTTGGTGTTGTGGGTTTAACATCCCGTATAAATGCTGGTTAATGCAACGTAGGGGCGACCATAACAACAACAGAATGAAACTGATGGCATCGAAATACAGGTTCAACGCTATGCCCACCCACTCTCATGGTTTGAAATTACACAACCTACAACATAATATTACAAAAGGAGACGTGGTAGACCTAGCCATTGACATTTTGTGACCATGGACAGGACAAAATATAGACTTACATAAATAAGGCAAGATTCACAAACGTAGCTGCGAGAATGATTTCACTACGAACTGCCGCTACAGGGTAATAACAAAAATTGGTTCAAATGGGACTTAACTTCAAAGGTCATCAGTCCCCTAGAACTTAACCCAGCGAGGTGGCGCAGTGGTTAGCACACTGGACTCGCATCCGGTCATCCTGATTTAGGGTTTCCGATATTTCCCTAAATCGCTCCAGGCAAATGCCGGGATGGTTCCTTTGAAAGAGCACGGCCGACTTCCTTCCCCGTCCTTCCCTAATCCGATGAGACCGATGACCTCGCTGTCTGGTCTCCTTCCCCCCAGAACTTAGAACTTATTAAACCTAACTAACCTAAGGACATCACACACATCCATTCCCGAGGCAGGATTCGAACCTGCGACCGTAGAGGTCGCGCGGATCCGGACTGTTGCGCCAAAGCCGCTTGGCCACCCCGGCCGGCGATAATTAACAGAATAATTGCTCAATAATAATAATAAACCGGACTATCAGCAAATATTAATGTCTTTATCTTCCATGATATAAAGAGTACTACTTCCCCACAATACGCTTAGTATAATAATGCCACGCATCCCGTTTAACCATGGACTTTTTTTGTACAACTTCCTTTTCAGCAGTCGTACTACATACTGACATTCGCCCCAACACAGTATCAGAGTATGTTAGAACGAAATGGCGCAGCATGTTGACAAACTGGAATATCCTATGTTTAAACTTGTTCATGCTGATTTGTAAATATTCAGCTTAAAGAAAGACAACTACTCAGGTAAAACCACATTTGTAACATCATTATTTACGATGACCGGTTTCAGTGAACAGAGTTACCATCATATGGTCTGCGCATAGTGCACATAAAGCGTAAAACGTATATTTCATTAATATAAGATATTCTGAAGGTGGCAGGGGTAAAATACAGGGAGCGAAAAAAAAATGTGTGTGTGTGAATTCCTAAGGGACCAAACTGCTGAGGTCATCGGTCCCTAGACCTACACACTACTTAAACTAACTTATGCTGAGACCAACACACACACCCATGCCCGAGGGAGGACTCGAACCTCCGGCGGGAGTGGCGCGCAGTCCGTGACAAGGCGCCTCAAACCGCACGGCCACTCCGCGCGGCCAGGGAGCGAAAAGCTATTTACAATTTGTACAGAAACCAGATTGGCCCAGCAACATGACGACTCTACCACTCTGGATGGAATCACGATCTCTTCACTGATGTGTGTCGAATTTGCCTTCAACCAGACAATCGTCGGAGACGTGTTTCGAGGCAACCCGGTCAGGCTTAACGCCTTAGACACACGGTCCATCGAGTGGAGCAAGGTGGAGGTTCCCTGCTATTTTGGGGTGGCATTATGTGTGGCCGACGTAAGCCGCTGGTGGTCATGGAAGGCGCCGTAACGGCTGTACGATACGTGAATGCCATCCTCCGACCGATATTGCAACCACATCGCTAGCATAGTGGCGAGGCTTTCGTCTTCGTGGACGACAATTCGCGCCCACATCATGAACATCTTGTAAATGACTTTCTTCAGATAACGACATCGCTCGACCAGAGTGGCCAGCATGTTTGCCAGACATGAACCCTACCGAACATCGTTGGTATACATTGAAAAGGGCTGTTTATGGACGACGTGGCCCACCAACCACTGTGAGGGATCTACGCCGACTTGCTGTTAAGGAGTGGGACAATCTGGACCAACAGTGCCTTGATGAACTTCTGGATAGTATGCCATGACGTATACAGCCATCCATCAATGCAAGAGGACGTGCTGCTGAGTATTAGAGGTACCGGTGTGCACAGCAATCTGGACCAACACCTTTGAAGGTCTCGCTGTGTGGTAGTACAATATGCAATGTGTGGTTTTCATGAGCAATAAAAATGGCGAAAATGATGTTTATGTTGATCTCTAGCCGGCCGGAGTGGCCGTGCGGTTCTAGGCGCTACAGTCTGGAACCGCGTGACCGCTACGGTCGCAGGTTCGAATCCTGCCTCGGGCATGGATGTGTGCGATGTCCTTAGGTTAGTTAGGTTTAAGTAGTTCTGAGTTCTATGGGACTGATGACCACAGCAGTTAAGTCCCATAGTGCTCAGAGCCACTTGTTGATCTCTATTTCAATTTTCTGTGCAGGTTCCGGAACTCTCGGAACCGAGGGGATACAAAACTTTTTTTGATGTGCGTATATCTTGAAGGGTTGTGTTATTGTTGGGCTGTTAAGTGACATTTAATTATAATGGTGACGCGTTTGTGATAATTTTTTAGTGCCCCGTTACCTTGAAACGGCATACTGCAAATTACATTTGAAACATTGATCATGCTTAATTTGTAAATTATTGACGGTAACAACACATTCGTCAGGTAGCACTCGTACATTAAGGCATCGGCCGTCGATTAATTATCATGTGGCGGTTAGTTACAACAAGTTATCATAAATCAGTCTAAGAATGACGTGTTTTTATATATATCTGTTATGCGTGTATGAAGTCCTTTTTTGGAGCACGCATCGAACACTGCTGTCATCAATATTGCGCGCGCCGTCAGAATGTGGTTCATACATGAGGGAAGTGTTGTGAAACGAGTGTTGCCTCAAAAGAATCACGGCTAATGCTCGTTTCGCAGCAATTTTCGTCATTTTGACGTCACGCGCTACATCGACAACCACTTGATCAGTTATCGACTTTGAGACAAGGAAAAATATGAAGGTTGTCACTCCTCGATTCACCCGCAGCAAAGGAAGTAGGTTACAGCACGCTTGTTCGCCCACTGCTTGAATACTGCTCAGCAGTGTGGGATTCCGTACCAGATAGGGTTGATAGATGAGAGAGAGAAGATCCAACGGAGAGCAGCGCGCTTCGTTACAGGACCATTTCGTAAGCGTTACGGAGATGATAGATAAACTCCAGTGAAAGACTCTGCAGGAGAGACGCTCAGTAGCTCGGTACGGGCTTTTGTTGAAGTTTCGAGAACATACCTTCACCGGGGAGTCAAGCAGTATATTGCTCCCTCCTACGTATTCCTCGCGAAGAGACCATGAGGATAAAATCAGAGAGATTAGAGCCCACACAGAGGCATACCGACAATCCTTCTTTCCACGAACAATACGAGACTGGAATAGAAGGGAGAACCGATAGAGGTACTCAAGGTACCCTCCGCCACACACCGTCAGGTGGCTTGCGGAGTATGGATGTACACTCCTGGAAATGGAAAAAAGAACACATTGACACCGGTGTGTCAGACCCACCATACTTGCTCCGGACACTGCGAGACGGCTGTACAAGCAATGATCACACGCACGGCACAGCGGACACACCAGGAACCGCGGTGTTGGCCGTCGAATGGCGCTAGCTGCGCAGCATTTGTGCACCGCCGCCGTCAGTGTCAGCCAGTTTGCCGTGGCATACGGAGCTCCATCGCAGTCTTTAACACTGGTAGCATGCCGCGACAGCGTGGACGTGAACCGTATGTGCAGTTGACGGACTTTGAGCGAGGGCGTATAGTGGGCATGCGGGAGGCCGGGTGGACGTACCGCCGAATTGCTCAACACGTGGGGCGTGAGGTCTCCACAGTACATCGATGTTGTCGCCAGTGGTCGGCGCAAGGTGCACGTGCCCGTCGACCTGGGACCGGACCGCAGCGACGCACGGATGCACGCCAAGACCGTAGGATCCTACGCAGTGCCGTAGGGGACCGCACCGCCACTTCCCAGCAAATTAGGGACACTGTTGCTCCTGGGGTATCGGCGAGGACCATTCGCAACCGTCTCCATGAAGCTGGGCTACGGTCCCGCACACCGTTAGGCCGTCTTCCGCTCACGCCCCAACATCGTGCAGCCCGCCTCCAGTGGTGTCGCGACAGGCGTGAATGGAGGGACGAATGCAGACGTGTCGTCTTCAGCGATGAGAGTCGCTTCTGTCTTGGTGCCAATGATGGTCGTATGCGTGTTTGGCGCCGTGCAGGTGAGCGCCACAATCAGGACTGCATACGACCGAGGCACACAGGACCAACACCCGGCATCATGGTGTGGGGAGCGATCTCCTACACTGGCCGTACACCACTGGTGATCGTCGAGGGGACACTGAATAGTGCACGGTACATCCAAACCGTCATCGAACCCATCGTTCTACCATTCCTAGACCGGCAAGGGAACTTGCTGTTCCAACAGGACAATGCACGTCCGCATGTATCCCGTGCCACCCAACGTGCTCTAGAAGGTGTAAGTCAACTACCCTGGCCAGCAAGATCTCCGGATCTGTCCCCCATTGAGCATGTTTGGGACTGGATGAAGCGTCGTCTCACGCGGTCTGCACGTCCAGCACGAACGCTGGTCCAACTGAGGCGCCAGGTGGAAATGGCATGGCAAGCCGTTCCACAGGACTACATCCAGCATCTCTACGATCGTCTCCATGGGAGAATAGCAGCCTGCATTGCTGCGAAAGGTGGATATACACTGTACTAGTGCCGACATTGTGCATGCTCTGTTGCCTGTGTCTATGTGCCTGTGGTTCTGTCAGTGTGATCATGTGATGTATCTGACCCCAGGAATGTGTCAATAAAGTTTCCCCTTCCTGGGACAATGAATTCACGGTGTTCTTATTTCAATTTCCAGGAGTGTAGGTGTAGATGTAGAATTTAAACTGTCCTTTTAGATTCCTAACCACGCAATCGGAAATCGGCACATATTTGGAAATAAAGCGCCAAATATTTGTGTAAAGGCAGAATACGAAGTTCATTGCAACTGGCTTCAGTCTGCCGTAAGCCATCATCTCGTACGAAAAATCACTTATTTCAGTTGTCATGAATATTGAAACACGCAGTATTGCGTATTTGAATCCATGTGAAGAACATAATAAAGAACTCATTCTTAGCATTTACAAACGCACCAATCGTCCTGTTGATATGAGTTTTTTTTATTACGTGTTCCATGTAGGTTAAAATATTCAGTGTTTTGTGTTTCAATATTCATGACAAATTAAATGTTTTAAGTCATTTTCGTAGCAGATGACCAGACAGTATTAATGAAATCAAGATAATGCAGTTCAGTGGCATGAGTTCCTTGAAACATAATGGCGAAGTTTCTGTTATTCATTTCCAGCTCGTCGTTACCTTGATTTACCTTGTAAATCTCCGGTACTCATGTTTGCGGGACCTGTTGTGAAACGAGCATTACATAAGAATCAGTTACAAGGAATAACAATCATTCAAAGAGTAAACATTTACTTAGTCCATTCCAAAGAAGACACAAATGTACAGAGTGCGCAGTGTATTCTGCCTGCTGCGACTCCAGTATAGACCCCGCCTCCTGGAACATGTGAGTACTTCCAGCGTATCCGCCGGCCTCTTCTGGTGCGGGTTGTAGGCGTTTTCGGACTGCCCTCCGGGGCTCGACGAGTTGATGGCAATGTGTTACCCTGCTTGTGCCGCATCTTCTTCGGCCTATTCCGGCGGATGGGACGCAACTTTACTCTGCTGATCGTGCCCTCCTTCATCATCATTATTCCCCTTAATGAGTACGGGAGGACGACGGTTCAATCCCGTCTCCGGCCATCCTGATTTAGGTTTTCCGTGATTTCCCTAAATCGCTTCAGGCAAATGCCAGGGTGGTTCCTGTGAAAGGGCACGGCCGATTTCCTTCCCCATCCTTTCCTCACCCGAGCTTGCGCTCCGTCTCTAATGACCTCGTTGTCGACGGGACGTTAAACACTAATCTCCTCCTCCTCCTCCTTAATGAGTAGTTTATAACTGCGTTACAAATTTTTAAATTCGGTTGACAATTATGTGAAATACTGAAAATCATATTTTTGTTGGTCCTGGATGCAGTTAGGTGCCCAACCTACAACTAGATCACTGGGCGGTTAGCCGTGAACGAGATTAGACTCTTACTAACATAGACTGAAAAAAGACGTTCACAAATTCCCTGCTTGTGCAATGAGTCTAAGGTTTTGTAAAACTGTTGATTAATTCATCGTAGCGGCCACCATAACAATAAAAGAAAGAACGTAGTGGCATCCGACTATAAGTTAAGTAATATACTTCATCAGAATCGTGTACTGATTAAGGATTGGACAATCATATGGATGAACTAACAGCATGTGTTGACGCTAGGAGGCGTGGCACAATAGGCCATGCGATACATTCTCTTTTTTTTAATATTATCTTCATTCCACCTCTGAAGGAGATGGTAGGCTGTAGGAGAGCACAGCCCTTTCTCAGCTGGTAGTTGTGGTTTGTGCTGTTGTGATAACGTTTATTTAGGAGAATTGGGTGTTTATTTAATTTTATAGAATTTTTTAAATTGCATGTAGATGGATAGTTGAGAGGAAAATGTTGTTCATTAAATTTCCTTCATTCTAAATGACGACATTTGTATTACGGCTGAAGGAAAAGCCTTTCAGTCGATAATTCCTCAGCTGGGATTGGTTGTCTGTTGTTCGCCTTATATATTTTTATGTTATCTCAGTGGCCTTGCTAGTGCTGTATTGTGATTTTGGAGTTTTGTTGGAGAAAATCTCCTTCTAATTCTGTAGAAGATGTGGGACTTGAAAACATAGTCCATATAGAAAATGTTCTACTATAGGGGATGAGTGAAGTAATTTTTCTCAATGAGCTGTTGTTTGAGAAAATCTCCTTCTAAATCTGTAGAAGATGTGGGACTTGAAAACATAGTCGATATAGAAAATGTTCTACTATAGGGGATGAGTGAAGTAATTTTGCTCAATGAGCTGTTGTTTCTCTATCAGGCTGCTGCATCTTCCCAAATCCTTGTAGGTATCTTTGATCTCTTGACAGTTCCATTGATTTCGTTTCCCAGCGGATTCTGGTATAGCAAATTCGATACTGCTTCAAGAATAAAGTAGGGAGGAAATGCATATTTCAATTTCAGTAAATTAAACTTTGTATGATCGTGCTGCAAGCTCAAGCTGATTTTGTAAGTCCATTATTACGGTGTCTGTTGAGCCCGAATATGGTGATTTGTTCTTTCATTCTGTCTAGAATGTTCCTGTTTTAAGTGTTTCGTGAAAGTACACTCCTGGAAATGGAAAAAAGAACACATTGACACCGGTGTGTCAGACCCACCATACTTGCTCCGGACACTGCGAGACGGCTGTACAAGCAATGATCACACGCACGGCACAGCGGACACACCAGGATCCGCGGTGTTGGCCGTCGAATGGCGCTAGCTGCGCAGCATTTGTGCACCGCCGCCGTCAGTGTCAGCCAGTTTGCCGTGGCATACGGAGCTCCATCGCAGTCTTTAACACTTGTAGCATGCCGCGACAGCGTGGACGTGAACCGTATGTGCAGTTGACGGACTGAGCGAGGGCGTATAGTGGGCATGCGGGAGGCCGGGTGGACGTACCGCCGAATTGCTCAACACGTGGGGCGTGAGGTCTCCACAGCACATCGATGTTGTCGCCAGTGGTCGGCGGAAGGTGCACGTGCCCGTCGACCTGGGACCGGACCGCAGCGACGCACGGATGCACGCCAAGACCGTAGGATCCTACGCAGTGCCGTAGGGGACCGCACCGCCACTTCCCAGCAAATTAGGGACACTGTTGCTCCTGGGGTATCGGCGAGGACCATTCGCAACCGTCTCCATGAAGCTGGGCTACGGTCCCGCACACCGTTAGGCCGTCTTCCGCTCACGCCCCAACATCGTGCAGCCCGCCTCCAGTGGTGTCGCGACAGGCGTGAATGGAGGGACGAATGCAGACGTGTCGTCTTCAGCGATGAGAGTCGCTTCTGTCTTGGTGCCAATGATGGTCGTATGCGTGTTTGGCGCCGTGCAGGTGAGCGCCACAATCAGGACTGCATACGACCGAGGCACACAGGACCAACACCCGGCATCATGGTGTGGGGAGCGATCTCCTACACTGGCCGTACACCACTGGTGATCGTCGAGGGGACACTGAATAGTGCACGGTACATCCAAACCGTCATCGAACCCATCGTTCTACCATTCCTAGACCGGCAAGGGAACTTGCTGTTCCAACAGGACAATGCACGTCCGCATGTATCCCGTGCCACCCAACGTGCTCTAGAAGGTGTAGGTCAACTACCCTGGCCAGCAAGATCTCCGGATCTGTCCCCCATTGAGCATGTTTGGGACTGGATGAAGCGTCGTCTCACGCGGTCTGCACGTCCAGCACGAACGCTGGTCCAACTGAGGCGCCAGGTGGAAATGGCATGGCAAGCCGTTCCACAGGACTACATCCAGCATCTCTACGATCGTCTCCATGGGAGAATAGCAGCCTGCATTGCTGCGAAAGGTGGATATACACTGTACTAGTGCCGACATTGTGCATGCTCTGTTGCCTGTGTCTATGTGCCTGTGGTTCTGTCAGTGTGATCATGTGATGTATCTGACCCCAGGAATGTGTCAATAAAGTTTCCCCTTCCTGGGACAATGAATTCAGGGTGTTCTTATTTCAATTTCCAGGAGTGTAGTTTGTTGGAAAGTCAAAGCGTAGATCTCCAGCTATTCGAAGCATCTTCCGGTCCGCAGATAGAATTGTTTTCGGCTGCTTAAATGATACAATCCATGCTCGAGCTCCATATTTGAGAATGTGTCGGAGAAATATTTTGTCTGTAAGAAGGGCAACTGGTTTCTGCACTTCACGTGTTCGGTATTTCATGAGACGTACTTAAGTAAGTCGGATTTCAGCTTGTTCAATCTTTTCAGTCGTGTTTTTCTACCATTTTGAGAGTTCATCTACTTAGATATCTACCTATTTTACGTTTGGTTATGGAGTACTTTCTTGTCGCAAAGTCGAATGCTGAGTTTTTGGGGTCCTGCCGTTGGCGATTAGTGAGATTTCTATGTCGGAATGGGATAAGTTGACTTTTGGTTGGATTAGGTCGGATTCTTCATTTAGTGAGCCAGCTTTCAAGTTCGCTGATGTAGCTGTTGGCTTGTTCATTGATTGCATTGAGGGTGGGTGCGTGACGTCAGTAAGTGGTGTCACCCTCGTTCACTGCTATGTCTTCATTCTCCCACCTTTAACTTCGGATGTCAGCTCTACATACCGTATATAACGATGGGGAGGTGACGGCACCCCGACGGACTCCCGCTTTGACTGTGAAGTAAGATGGTTTTTGATCCCCTACTTTACTTTTCCATTCCCAAAGGGGTTAGCTGTTAATTGTTCTATTTCGGGTACGAAATTGTATTTTAGCATTTTGTCAAGAAGTTCCTCATGCCATACCTTATCAAAGACGCGTTCTATGTCCAGAAAGAGAGCAGCAATTGCATCTGTTAAGCTGCAGATTTTTGCTACTTTGCTAATTCATAATGGATCAGCGGTACTGTGACTGTTTCTGAAGCCAGCTTGTTCAAGTGGTGTGATGCTGCTGTCTTCTGCAAACTGTTATAGTCTGTTATTAAACATTGCTTCACAGGTTTTGCCAATTATTGGAAGGAATGTGATAGGCTTGTACAAGTTAGGGTTCTCTTTGGGTTCTCCAGGTTCCGGAAGCATTCTAATATGTCAATGTTATCATTGGGACGGTACAGATTTTTTGAGTTAAGGCTGCAATCAATACAGGTTTTAGTGTTTGAGCAAGTCTCTGTGGCAGAAGTAGTATGAGATCAAATTGTCCAATGCTGTCATTTCCAGGTGCTGTAGTTTTGCTGCTTAATATAGCAGAGGCTGTCTCACATTCTTTTATTTCTTTCAATAGTGGTTGATTTTCTGGTGCACTACTTTTGTACAGGAATAAATGAAGTTTCCTAGCAGTAATTTCCTATTGGTTATCGTCAAATTTGTGGTCCTGTGGATGATCGTGTGTTTTTTCCACAGTGATGTTGTCATCTGTTTGTAAACACAGTACTTCGGTGACGGTTTTGCCACTAATTTTTCTTGAATTTATTCCAAACGAGAGTTTGGTTATGTAGGTGAAGCAGTGGTGACTCAGGTTCCCATCTACTTGCTCTGAATTGGCGAATCTCTGATCTAACTTGATTGTTAAGACGGTCCCATTCAGCTTTAGTCCTTTCATTAGGTAATCGTTTAATTTGTCTATATAATTTTCTTATTTCTTTGATTACGTTAAGAACATGTGTAGAAGCCTGTCCTTATGTTCTATGATTGTTTTCTTTGATGTATTGTTAGTGATGGATTTTATCGTTAGGACGATTAGCTAGTTATAGTTGTCAAGGTCTTTTGAAGTTTTAATGGCTGTCGTGATGGCCTCTTTGCTTAAAAATTCCGTTCCGAATTTTTCTGTATTAGGGTTTTTGAATTCGATGAAGTTTTCCTGTTGTCATTGGCATTCTTGACTGAGTGATAGCCGCTGTTTTTATGATGATGAGGACATGGTAGCTGGAAATGGTATCACCTCCGTCCACAGTTACTAGATATTTGCGGTGTGCGAACAATGTCATCAACTATGGAGGTTCCAGGGTGATTGGCGAAATTAGGTGAATTACTTTCTAAGTGAATCAGATTGTACTTTAGACCTGCAAGGAGGAGATCGCCGTTTATGTTGTTGATTTTGGCGCCAAGAGGAGTGGATATATCATTAAGGTCTCGTATGATGATTGCTGGGACAAGTGTCGAGATGTAATCAAAGAGATCCATTTGTATATCCTCTGTGGGAGTTACATGTACGGCTGCGAAGAAGATCGGTTTTCTAAATTTTCCTCAAGTCTTATAGCTGCCAGTTATTTTGCTTGAAAGATGGTGACCACTCCTTTAAACGTCTTACTCTGTCTGGTTTTGGTTTGTCTAACCTGCGACATACATAATCGAGAAGGCTTATGTCTCTGCCGAAGCATTTGGTTTCAGTAATTCCAATAGCTGTAATGTTTTGTTCTAGAACCAATTTATTTTTTTTTTTGGTACAGAAACCATCTGTGTTGACGAAGCATGTAACTGTAGTGCCTTTTCGGGACGCGAATGTAGAAAGGTTACCAAATTTGTAGAGTACAGGAATAGGATAGACTTGGGCAGAAGAGCCTGTCGGTTTGCTGATGTAGATGTGTAATTTGTCCCTGTCGTACATATCTCTCTGCAGGAACTTTCTCTAAACGGTTTTTATCGTTTCAGTAATAAGAGATCAACTTTCCAGAAGAGTGTTGTGCAGTGCAGTGACGAGTACACGCAAAGCGTTATCAGGATTTAATTCGAGAGCTTTGTTTTACAGCACTTGGTAATTCATCAGCAGACTTAATTTTTTTTATTTTTGTGGTATGTTACAATACAGCATCACCGGTATTTTGCGGTCTAACTGTGTTGGTGAGGCAGTAAATCTATCCACAGGGCAGTGACACTGCGTTACTGCAATACACTTTGGAGGTGTGGCGGTGGGCCTTGAAGCTCCGTACCATCCTTCGACGGTGACAGTACTACATCAGAGGGGCAGAAAAATTTGGCCTAACGGGCGCGGGTAGGGTGGGAGAGTGTTGGACGCAGAGTTGGTGCCAGTCCCGCCAAAGGATGCATCCGTGGTGGGCGTGCCAGGCCTGTCGTTAGCCATGGTCGGAATCCGATTCCTCTAGGATGGTTGGATTCTCGTGAGGGGCGCTGCGTGCAGGCTCTACCTGAGCACCTAGATTTGAAGGCGCTGCCACGATAAACCGACTGTATGTTTGCAGACTTCAATAAGTAAGGCAACATTTACAAATTTTGTTGTGAGAATGATTGCACTACGAATTGACATTACAAGTTAATTAACAGAATAATTGTTCAAAAGTAACTAACCGGACTATCAGCAAATATGGAATGTCTTTTCTTCCAAGCTAAAAACAGTACTATTTCCCTACAATACTCTTAGCACAGGCCACAGGACTTCAGTTAACCGAGACTGCAATCACGTATGTGTGTGAAATGCGTTTGCATGACCGTGTGTGTGTGTGTGTGTGTGTGTGTGTGTGTGTGTGTCGTCTATTCTTGACGAAAGCCTTGCTGGCCGAAAGCTTATTTGTGACAGTCTTTTCGTTGTGCCTTTCTGCGACTCAGCATCTCCGCTGTATGGTGAGTGGCAACCTTCCTTTTCATAATATTTTTAAAACATCCACATATTCTGTACATGCACTACCGTACACGCAGCTTCAAAGAAAAATACTGACCTGGTTCTGTGAGCAAGGTTGCATTTGTGGGGACGGAAGGGATAGCTTCATATCGGAGCATGTGCAGTCGATTATTTGCATACCAGCTCTTATTCGAAAAGAAATGACGTAGCGGTTGTGCGATTTCCTGTTCACATGAAATGGCGTAAATTTAACGTCATTTGCACCTTACATTCAAAGCGAAATTTTAGTGCGGTATTAATAATGTGTTGTAGCACAGTTTTTAGCACATAACAGATGTGATGCTGCTATAGCTGAGGTCAGAGGACAACTTCGATTCTCAGAACGTTAAGAAATTAAGTTTGTTTCCTGCGAGTAAACACAAATCCCTTTTTAGTGGTGTTGACCATGGCTGAAGGCCGAAATCAGAAACAATAACTGACTGATGGCCGAATTACAACAATAGCAAATAATTTCTAGCTGTATGTCCAGACAACAAAATCACTCTTACCAGAGGGCCAATTGTAGTAGAACAACAATTCATACCTCCGCTAACTAGTCTGGCGGGAGGCCAGGGCTTGAATAAGGCTGTCAACGTAATTCAGAAGATAAATAAGTTATATTTTCTGGCGTTCGACATCAATCACTAATGGTCAATGTCCACAGTAGGTGGGAGGATTTAGACTTCGGTGTAACCAAAGTCAACAATCTGTATGATTTACAAATCCTGTTGGTTGATACAGCGTCGTAGGCCACACGTCGATTGGTCGTGGTTCCAGGAGAAAGACTCAGCGATGTAACGGTGGTGGATTGCGACACGTCTTCCTGGATGCACCGAGGCAAACCCCTGGTTGTGGGTTGCCCTCGGCTCCTGCCCAGCCGATTACTCGGCGAAGAATACCTTCTATTTTTTTTTCTTTGTTGAATTTCGATTCTCCCGCAGAGGGGGGGGGGCGGGGGGCGGCTGGCGGCAGCATAATATGCCGCTCTGCGGCCTACAGACGAGTTAAAAACATAATGAGTGGATAACAAACCCTAAAAACAGGCGATAACACGCTGTAGCATGGTGAAAAGTTGTGGAGGTGAAAATATAAAAACAAAGGTTTTGTGATGCTGATTATTACACATAGTAATTTGACAGGCACAATAAAAAAAACGCGTGATAGTCAGGTTTCTGTTCGAAAAACTTGAAAAGGGGACGCACAACACCGAACACTCACATAAACACTACACTATAGACACGAAGGCAGGTGGGAGTGGGGGGGGGGGGGGACCCGGACAGATGAGGGGGAAAAAGGAGGGAAAGCAAAAAAAGGGGGCAGCCGATGGAGGGACACATAATAGGTGGGGGGGGGGGGGAGGCAGGGCGGACATGAGAAAAGAGTAGGGAAGGTGGAGGGCTAAGCAAAACGACTCGGGGGAGAGAATGGAGCCAAAGGAATGGTAGGTGGGGAAAAACAGGGTGGGAAGGGAGAGGGAGCCCAGGAAAAGGACAGAGGTAGGGGGGGAAGGCGAGGATCAGAGTTGACAAGAGGGATAAATGGAGGGAGAGAGTGCACAATCTGGGAGGCGGAGTTGACAAAAGACACCTCAGGAAAGGAAATTAAGGGTGTAGAGGTGGAGGATAGGGGGGACCAACAATGAAAGCGCAGCAGAGGGCAGGGGTTGGAGAGGAGAGGAGCAATCAGTGTTGGGGGGCATCAGGATGGCGAGGAAAAGCAGCATATGGAGGAAAGGAATCAGGTTATAGAGGATCCACGTGGGGCACGGGAGGTGTATACAGGAGGCGAGGCAGAGTCCATGGTGTTCGAGGATCTAGAGCGACTTACAGAATCTGGGGGGAGGGGGGGCAGACATCCAGGACTGGCATAATAGAGGATGGGATGGATCAAGGACTTGTATGTGTGGAGGATGGTAGAGGGGTGCAACCCCAATGTCCAGCCAGAGTTTAAGGAGTCAGAGGCAGTTGTGGGCTTTCGACTGGATAGAGTGGAGATGAGGGCTCGAGGTGAGGTACAGTCAAACTGCCTTCTGTGGTCTGTGCCTGGATTTAAATGGGCTGCCTGCAGTGGAATAATGTGTATGCTATTTCCGATCACCTGTCTATGTGCAATAAAATAGTCCTTGTACACCGCGACCTCTAGTGGCATAGCTGACGCCTCCTGGTGTCTGCTTAGTGGCCAACAGGCTGATCCCTACTCGGTCCGGGACTCTCCTGAAGCATCTGTTGTGCAGAGAGACTATGCACGTACGGGCTGGGCCAAGATATATGCTGATGGATAAAAAATCGCAAAGCCAAAAAGTAATTAAGGTAGAGTAATTTCGGGAATGCATCTGCGTAGGTAACACATTTAAGTATTTAACATTGCAAGATCGCAGGTTAACGCGAGCGCGAGATAAATCATTGCAAATATGAAAAGCTGGTACATTACTAATCAATGTAACCGCCAGAATATTGAATGCAAGCATGCAAACGTGTATCCATTGTGTTACATCAGTGCAAGATGTCAGTTCGTGGGGTGGATTTCCATGCCTGTCGCAGTTGATTGGCCAATACAGGGAAGGTTAATGCTGTTTGTGGATGACACTGGAGTTGTCTGATGATGTCCCATGTGTGTACCATTGGAGACAGATCTGGTGATCGAGCTGGCCAAGGCAACATATCGACACTCTGTAGAGTACGTTGGGTAACAACAGTAGTATGTGGGCGAGCGTTATCATGCTGGAAAACATCACCAGGAATTCAGTTCACGTATGGTAGCCCAACAAGTTGAATCACTAGACTGACGTTAAATTTACAGTCAGGGTTCGTGGGAGACTGATGGGACTGATACTGCTGTCATACGAAATATCACTCCAGAGCATAACTCCAGGTGTTATTCCAGTGCGTCTAGCACTCAGACACGTCGATTCCCAGGCCTCAACTGGCCTCCTCCTAGCCGAGCAGGGTGGCTGAGCAGTTCTAGGCGCTTCAGTCTGGAACCGTGCGACCGTTACAGTCGTAGGTTCGAATCCTACCTTGGGCATGGAAGTGTGTGATGTCCTTAGGTTAGTTAGGTTTAAGTAGTTATAATTCTAGGGGACTCATGACCTCTGATGTTAAGTCCCATAGTGCTCAGAGCCATTTGAGCCTCCTCCTAACAAACACTCGGCCATCAGTGGCACCAAGGCAGAACCAGCTTTCATCAGAAAACACAACAGACGTCCACCCTCCTCTCCAATGAGCTCTCGCTTGACACCACTGAAGTCGTAAACGGCAGTGGTTTGGAGTCACTGGAATGCACGCTACAAGGCGTCTAGGTCGGAGCTGTCGTTGAAGTAGCTAACGCTGACGATCGCCACAGCGTGTATTTAAAGGAAACCTGATTTGCATCCTCATAGAGTAACTACTAGCGCTACTCTTAAGCGACTGGTGCAAATTCTGAATAGACGCCATCTTTCAGAAGTAGGAACAAGCTTGCCAACTCTTTCTCGGTGTTGGGATTATTTTCCTGACAGTAATAGTAGATGTGAATTAAAACTTGAAGAGAGACACAGTCACTGAACTTTTATCAAGCATTCATTTCCTGATGTACCTGGAGGAGAATTCTTCATACCAACACAATTTGTGAAAATAATACGATAAAAGTATGCAGTAATTAATTTTCAAAAAGCCTAGAACTCCTACAATTTTCAGATGACTTATAGTCTGAATCGTCATCAAGTACCTAGTTTCCATCATCTGTAGGCTCTTCAAAGGCTTCGTAAATCATTTTCTCCAAACATTTCTCCTCTTCACTGTTCACTCTGAATGCGAAATCAATATCAAAACACACGAAACCGACGAGATGACGTAATATTCGCGATTGCCACAAGCGGCGTAATATTACTTCAACCGCACGCTGAATTTTAAAGCAAGGCCGGCCCCGAAGTGGCCGAGCGGTTCTGGGCGCTACAGTCTGGAACCGCGCGACCGCTACGGTCGCAGGTTCGAATCCTGCCTTGGGCATGGATGTGTGTGAAGTCCTTAGGTTAGTTAGGTTAAGTAGTTCTAAGTTCCTCACAAGTTAAGTCCCATAGTGCTCAGAGCCATTTGAACCATTTTTAAAGCAATATCACAAAGTGTCAAAAGAATGAATTACAAAGAGGTATATGATTCAAGGAATGAACAAACTATCATTTATTCTGCTCCAAAGAAGACACAAAAATACACTGGGTGCAGGTTTCTCTACCGGCAGGGGATGCCCACAACGCAATAAAACTTTCTCAAGTTTCTACCTCTACCCACGTCTATACATACACTATGAAAACCGCTGTGAGAGGTACGTCTGGAGGTGCTTAGAGTGGTACCACGAGTCATGATTTCTTTTCGTTCTATTTGCGAGCGGAATGCGATAAAAATGCACACTTAAATGACGCTAAGCTTCTTTTTAAGTGTAATCTTGTGTAAAGTGTCCCACGGGAGCGATACTTGGAGGCTGAAGAACAGTTCCAGCTTATTCACTAACACTGATTGTCTAGACTTTGTAGCTGGGCTTTCGTGAGATGTCAGGTGCCTGTCTTCAACTGTCTGCCAATTCAGGTTTTCCGTGACAGCCTTCTGTCAGCCAAACAAACCTGTCACCAGTCGCGCCACCCTTCTTTGGAAACGGCCAGTGTCCCCTGTCGACCCTATTTGGTACTGCTCCCAGACACCTAGGCACTATTCTAGGATAGGACTCACAAGTCATTTATAAGAAATCTCCTTCGAAGATCCACTCCATTTTCCCAGGGTGCTGAGAATGAACCCAGGTCTACCGCCTGTTTTCCGTGTGAGTGTACACCTGTACTGAGTCCATTACATATTGCTACAAAATGTTACATGTTGGAATCTGTCTGATGTTTCTTGCCACATCAATCCACAGTGTATCCTTACTATTCTGGGACACGTGTTCCCTGGTTCAGACATCTGGCAAGGTCGATTTTTACATTGAGCTCAGCTAAATAACGAAACATCACAAACTGTTTTTAAATTACAAGTAAACATTCATACTGTTGTGGTATGAGACGCCAAATGTGGCGTATTGACATCAAATGTAGTGGACGGATGCGAGGAGGTGCCATACGAAAACTCGGCAAGAACTTTCCAAACGATTTATTTGTTTCCTCTACAATGCTCCGTTCACCTCGGTCTGCGTCACAGGCCCCGCAATGCTGAGGTAGCACCCCAACGGCCTGCCCGACCCGATGCTGCGTCGTGCCAGCCTCGTATGCCAGCGGAGTGCGTCGTCATCAGGATGCCACGGTTGACTCAGCGGTCTGCGTCCCTGCCAACTCAGCGCCACTCGGTGTCAGCTGCAGGCGGCCAGCTGCGTCCTTCTCGTCACCGGCGTGGCTGAGATCACGGTGACTGACAAGCGCCTGCTATCCGGCGTCCATATCTGTGGCCCTCGCCTCGGAAGTCTCCAGCGTGTGCCGGGAGCCGAGACGACTGCCCGCGGTAGTGAGCCGAAGAGTATCCCGCCGCCGGCCGGTTGTGGGCCCTGCATCGGCCTCAGAGGGTCGAGCCAACGACACGCTGTGGACTGTGACGCTGGCACCCCATCTGCTTCCGTGTGTCGCCGGTAGTGTGACATGCCCCACTATCCAGGAGAGCTGCCACACTTGAATCAATTTCGTTAGGAAACGACACCTATTTATACTCGGCTGTGCACTTCTGTTTTGTCAAGCGCGCTGGTTCGTGTCACGTATGTGTAACACTTAGGTTGGCCAGTGATTTGCCTGCGATTTGCGCCATGGAAACTGCTGTGTGTGCCATCTCCAGCAGTTCTACGCCCCTGTGGCCTCTATTTGCTTTCGCAACTGCTCGTATGTTTAACTTCTAGCAATCCGTCCCACACCTGGCTGTAACTCGTGCTTTGAATATCGCACAAAACTAACTTTCCCTATCCTAAACGGTGGTGCTGCTACAATACTACACCATCGTCCTTGTGTCTTTTACAGTATACCCATACTACTAAACCGCTATCCTGCAAACTCCTAACATTTATATGTTACCCATCTAACGCCTCCAGCTGCAACAAAAATTTGGTTTCCAATATTCCGCGTAATAATTCACACAATTTAAAATCCTGCCATAATCTACTCATTAAGGAATATACTCTTATGTTGAAACCTTAACACAATAAGGCGTGTTTGTCTTGTGGTAGTGTAATGGATGGCCAATAAAAACACGAACTCTATTCGTCGAGTATTTTAAAGTGACAGTACTGAGCTACTTTCTGCAAACTTCACACGTAATTTCAAACCTTTATGAAACTTTTTCTCGCTGACACCCCAAGAAAATGCTCACAAGAAGAATGTTTACCGCTTCCTACATTTACCCTGATCATGCAGTAAAACTTCTGCGTTAGGCGCGACATTTTAATTTATTACTTCCTTACTACTAATTACATTTGCAACACATTTTACAGACAGTATCCAAGTATATCAATGAATGTACTCCAAAATTATATGATTGTAAGACACTCAGTCAAGGAGATACGACGTCATAAATATTGAGATACGCGAAAAATTAGCTTAAATTGGAGAAACACTTACCTTACTTAAAAGAAAAATGGTTCAAATGGCTCTGAGCACTATGGGACTCAACTTCTGTGGTCATTAGTCCCCTAGAACTGAGAACTAGTTAAACCTAACTAACCTAAGGACATCACACACATCCATGCCCGAGGCAGGATTCGAACCTGCGACCGTAGCGGTCACGCGGTTCCAGACTGCAGCGCCTAGAACCGCACGGCCACTTCGGCCGGCTTACCTTACTGATACAGTGTTCCACAATGAGGCAACTTAGCGTTTTCCAACAAACTTTAAACATTATTTCAAACCTCTCCTAAACTTTTTTTTTTCGCTTACATGCTTAAGTCAGTTATTCGACACATTAAGCATTTTTAATTTAATCAGATGTCCGCTACTTCCTCCCCTACCCTTCTTCTTGTTTACACGCTTAAAATCAAATATCATTAAAGACATGAATACATTTAAAAAGTAATCTGCCATCTACTTTTTAGAGCAATATCTTCTTCTTGCTTACATGCTTAAAAGCAAGTATTTAAGATATGCACTAATTCCATGAAAACGTCTTGATCGCAGAAAACTTTATTCAGTAAGTGTTTCGAGTCATCATCATCAGATATAACATGCTTACAAAGCTCATATACGTGAGCAATAAAAGAAAAACGTACAGTCTCATATGCAATTGCCGTTAGGCGATATTTACAAAAGATATTATTTGGAGACTTCATATGTCTAGCATGTGAAGTCTCCACATAACGTCTTTTGGAAATATCGGCTAATGGCAATTCCATGTGAGACTGTACGTTTTTCTTTTATTGCTCACGTGTATGAGCTTTTGTAAGCATATTTTATCTGATGATGATAAGTCAAAACGCGTCATAAATACTTTTTTTTTACCGATCAAGACGTTTCCATGGAATTACTATGTGCCAAGTTTGGGTGGTCGCATGCATTACAAATGCAAGACTTCATCACTGAAAAGGAACACGTATTCAAGAGTAACACATTTGAGAAACCATCTGACATCTACTTTTTATAGTAATGTCCCAGATTTCTATACACGGATTAAGTTATTGGACGTTATAAGTAACGCAAAACTCACAAATGTAATTGTGTTAAAAATTACACCGCAAATTGTCAGTGTAAATTTAGTGCAAGAATTTTCTTAACACTCGCTTCGTTTTCAGCCAAGGATTTTAAAATCACTGCCGAAGGACAAAACCTGCACACATCCATCGCAGAATGAAGAAAATGTATGGGGTACCATGTCAGTCGAAAACCACCGTTTTGGTACGGTGCGCCAAGTTCCAGGCTCCTCGCGATTCGGCACAAGACGCCGATCGATCTGTTACATGTCTGTTTGAGAAGTTACACCAACTCATAGGGCGACATTCGATCATCGGCTCCATAGTCCTGGTTTATCCCCATGCGATTATCGCGCATTCGATCCCTCAGGAAGACCCTGAAGAGTCGAAGACTCCTGTTGTGGATTTCTTCACACAGCTGGACACGGTGTTTTAACAAACCAGTATCTTCAACTGTTGAAATCTGGTTTCGCACGACAGAGCGGATCAGGTTGTGGTTGTGGAAAGGGGCCCAAATCAGTTGCTGTCAGTTGCACAAAATACAAATACTTTATTTTCCTAAAAATACGTAATCACACATACCCTTAAAACGACTCAATACAATACGGCCGCAAACCCGAACACAAGTTATTAAGTTTGCTTTAAGAAATACACGGGGCTGAAGGCCTTACCTCAAAATATTTCAAGCTCGGCTAAAGGCCACATGCTGAACATAGAACAACTCAAGGCTTAAGGCCTTTCCAATCAAAATTCCTCTTTCTTTTTTTAAAGCAAAATTAGTTTAAACAAGAATCTTCAGAGTTTTAATTTAAGACGGCTGAATTCTTTATCTTAAAAACATTTCACGTAAAAGCGCGGCTGAAGGCCACATTCTGAACACTGAACAACTCAAGGCTTAAGGCCTGGATAACAAAGGTTTCAAATGGAGGCAAATCTCTTTTTTAAAATAGTTTTAAACAATTCAATCTTGAAAGCTTACTTTAAGTCGGCTGAAGGCCTTACCTTAAAATTAAACAAACTAAACTAATAAAAGGCTGAAAGCATCTGGCAGTACTTCAGACTAACAGAAAATCACAATCTAAAACCAACAGAAAAGTGGTGCTCAGAAGTGTTCCAAGGGTCGGCCTGAGGAGGTAGATCTAATGTAAGGTGAGGGGAGTCAGGCAGACAAGCGTAATACTAAATAATTGGATAGCAATCCGACCCAGGAACGGCTCAAGGACAGACCCACAACCTAATCAATTCCGGCCGACCAATGGCAGAGAGGACGAAGTTACCAGCAGCACTACGTCTTCAAAACTGGTATCTAAAAACAGCCAAGGCACAACAAGCACTGAAAAATATGAACAACACCAAAGGCTGTCAAACTACACGCGGTACGGGCAGCATCAACACGGCGGGGAAAAACACACTACGGAACACTACGCTAAGGACCTCGCCGCGGAGACTTCCTCACTGCTCTGTCCCAACCGACCAACAGCCTACTCCAGTACGCAGACAGCATTAACATATTGCTCAGTCGACATTGCACAAGCTAGACACAGTTCCACGCAAACACTTCCACAAGAACTCGAACAATCGTAAAAGGACTGTGGAACAACCAGGACGAATAACAAGTCGACGCACACAGAGAACCCGAAGACGACCGACCGAACGACCAACCAAGGTTCCCACTCAAGTCACGTGTGTCAGCAACACTCGGACGAGTCTTGGCTGTCCGGAGCTCACTGCAGAGGTAATACTTGCCCATTGGCCACCCAACATCTCTACACAGGGAAGGAACCGACCCATGTCCGGCAAGATGACCAACTGACGAGGCCCAGAAGCAGTCAAAAGACCGAATACACGTCGTCCGATGAGACGACCGCTCCAGTCGGACAGTGCATGCGTGTCGCGAGCGTTCGGCGAGTACTGGGTGTCCGGACTTCACTGGCGTTGCGTCCCGACTGAACCCCCGACAAACGACGACCCGGAAATACTAACGGTCTCTTCAAAGATAATACGACAGCGCTCTTATCGATACGCGCTGCTGCTGCCACTCACGGGCAGGCAAGCCAGCAACTTGGTGACGCCAGTAAATCGAATAAGAAACGAGGCGACAGTTCCATAGAGAGAAGGTGTCAAGCAAGAAACGGCATGAACACGAGCCGCGCTCGGCAAGGCTGTGTGCACCGGCGGGATGGTTGCCTCAGTGCTCACGCCAGTTGTGGCTCACCAGCACACCGATTGTGGAATGCACGGCCTTCGAACAAAAACTTTTTGACCGCCTCTTACATTAATGAAGGCTTTCCCGGGAGAACCCAACAACTTCCGTTATCTATGCACCTGTCTGATTCTTTGTATCCTAGATGGGGTTTATTGCCCGAGAGACTTGTTAAAACTTTGTAAGTACGCTGTTTAGGTTTTTATGTTGGTAACGCCACGTAGCGCTCTATATGAAAATCACTGACTGTGCTGTGTGCAGTCTGTGGCTGGTTTGCATTGTCGGAATTTGCTATTGTAGTGTTGGGCAGTTGGCTGTTAACAGCGCGTAGCGTTGAGCAGTTGGAGGTGAGCCGCCAGCAGTGGTGGATGTGGGGAGAGAGATGGCGGAGTTTTGAGAACGGAAGATCTGGACTTGTGTCCATCAGAGACAGTACATTTGTAATACTGGATATCATGAAATTGAAATAAGAACACCGTGAATTCATTGTCCCAGGAAGGAGAAACTTTATTGACACATTCCTGGGCTCAGATACATCACATGATCACACTGACAGAACCACAGGCACATAGACACAGGCAACAGAGCATGCACAATGTCGGCACTAGTACAGTGTATATCCACCTTTCGCAGCAATGCAGGCTGCTATTCTCCCATGGAGACGATCGTAGAGATGCTGGATGTAGTCCTGTGGAACGGCTTGCCATGCCATTTCCACCTGGCGCCTCAGTTGGACCAGCGTTCGTGCTGGACGTGCAGACCACGTGAGACGACGCTTCATCCAGTCCCAAACATGCTCAATGGGGGACAGATCCGGAGATCTTGCTGGCCAGGGTAGTTGACCTACACCTTCTAGAGCACGTTGGGTGGCACGGGATACATGCGGACGTGCATTGTCCTGTTGGCCCGTGATTGGCTATCGACGCTAGGCTGCATGGCTGTATCAGACGGCGTCCCCAGACTCAAGACAATCGAATCATCCAATCTTTGGTGCTGTGTACCATTTCGTCGCCGAGGCAGACTGTTGATCGAGGAAGATAATGTGTACTGAAGTTAAAATCTTCTGGGTTATTACGCCGCGTCATATTTCTACTAAAATGATCGACGTTTCGACCCCTCTGCTGGGATCTTCCTCAGGATCTTTTGGTGTCCACTACTGCTAGAACACTGTCAGAGACGAGTGTCGCGTCCTCTTATAAAGGAGAGTTTTTTCCCGTTCGTGCTAGAGAAGTGATGGTACTGGTTAAAAGTCATTGGCGGTCCATCGTCATTGGATAGAAAGGCACTATTCCACACTTTCACTGGAAAAGGGGCTATTGGTTGAACTTCCTGCTACTGCTACTGGTTGGTAGTCACCGTTGGCTAGATTCGAAACGGACAAAGCAAGAGAAGGGGAATGTTTACCCAAAATATTATTGTCCGCCGAGGTGACTTGCAGCGCGTTGTTTATGCCGCTCGCACACGAAGACGAACGGTACATGCGGCTAAAACAAAGCGCAAAATCGGAAGTAGCGGAACATCATGAGAACTGTGGCTACGACATCGATTTTAATAACGTACGTGTACTGGCTAAAGAAATAAACATTTATGGAAGAAAGGTCCGAGAAGCGGTTGAAATTTCTAACAAGGGAACCTCCCCATCGCACCCCCCTCAGATTTAGTTATAAATTGACACAGTGGATAGGCCTTGAAAAACTGAACACAGATCAATCGAGAAAACAGGAAGAAGTTGTGTGGAACTATGAAAAAATAAGCAACTTATACAAACTGAGTAGTCCAAGTGTAAGATATGCAACATCAAGGACTGTGTAAGCTGAGGAGAGCCGTGGTCCGTGGTTAGAGGGAGTAACTGCGGAACGAGAGGTCGTTGGTTCGAGTCCTCCCTCGAGTAAAAATTTTACTTACTTTATTTTCGCAAAGTTACGATCTGACCGTTCATTCATTGACGTCTCTGTTCACTGTAATAAGTTTAGTGTCTGTGTTTTGCGACCGCACCGCAAAACCGTGCGATTAGTAGACGAAAGGACGTGCCTCTCCAATAGGAACCGAAAACATTTGATCGCAAATTCATAGGTCAACCGATTCCTCCACAGGAAAACACGTCTGATATATTCTATACGACACTGGTGACGGCATGTGCTTCACATTACACGAATATGTTGTCGACCCACCTAACTTGCACACTTGGCGAATGGGTAAAAAGTTTCTTCTACCTTGCCCGATTTAGGTTTTCTTGTGGATGTGATAATCAGTCCCAAAAAAGTGATGAAAACATAAGAGTTTGTCACATAAACGGCAACAAATGAATGCAAGTTTCACAGTCGCACAGTTTTCCCTGTGCTCTGTCAAAACATACGTTTTTAAAGATTTCAAGTTTTTCCGTGTGTAGACCGTCAAATCCTGCATGTGTCCAAGCAAATCTGAACATGTCCTGGAATTTTGGAGAGCGAAGTTGATCATGTCTGAGTGCATGAACTTTGATAATTATCTGAAAATAAAAAATTAAAACCTTTCACTCGAGGGAGGATTGAACCAGGGATCTTCCATTCCGTAGCTGCTCGCGGTAACCACGGGACCACGGTGCTCATCAGTATACATGTACCTTGATGTGGCTTATCTTGGACACGGACTACTCAGTTTGTATATTTTGCTTATTTTTTTCATAGTTCCATACAACTTCTTCCTGTTTTCTCGATTGATCTGTGTTCAGTTTTTCATGGGCGATGGGGAGGTTCCCTTGTAAGAATGCATGTAATTTCAATAGAGAGGACGGCTATAGGCTTCCGGCATCGTGGCTCCCCGCCATCAAGGAAGGGAATACGCGGAAGCGGTGTGCGAGAGGCATAAACAACGTGCTGCAAGTCACCTCGGCGGATAGTAAAGCCGGTATTACACGAAGATCCGCCGCGAACGGTACTGGTCTATCGCGACACCCATCTAGCGGTAGAACGGGTGAAACTACAAAAATTAGCAGACACATTTTCTGCACGAAGGAATAGAGAACAATTCTAAACCGCCGTCAACTCGCGCATGCGCAGTAGGCAGCGATAATTCGCGCATGCGCAAAATGGTGTACCACGGTGCTTTCTGCTTGTTGTTTGGTTATTGTTAGGCGTCTAGTGGCTAATTTCAGACGTTCGTATTGGGGATTTTTCGCGTTGGGGATCTTCTGCATTTTTTTCAGTAAATAGGTTTCACAAATGCAGAAAAGAAACTTTTTTTTGCAGTAGACTCTCATATACTACTGTTTGTGAAAGGTTCTTTTTTCTATTGATAGCTTCGTATTCTAAAAATGAAATGGAGCAGAGAGGAATTAAGAGTCTGAAATCAGGCATACAGCGAGGAAAGGTGTATGTATGACCCACTGTATCATAATAAGGTAGTCGGAAATCGTTTCTTTCTCAGGAATATGCATATAACGTTATACGGTGATTTTCGATTTGTATCGTAATGCCTTAGTTTACGGAAGTTCAGGTTTGATTTAATTGAAGCTCTTGCTTGATTTCAACATGCCAGAAAAGAGAAACTGGCAGTGAAAGGGAGAACGTCCTTGCAGTTTCCCCAGTGCGACAGACGAGGACTGCAAAATTCTGAGTATAGTCCAAACTTGGAAAAATAACACAAGGTCACCTAAGTATTGGTCATTTAATGTGTTGCAAATTGCAGTGCAAATATACACAATAACTTCTGAAATGGTGGGCTGTGCTATTCTGGGGCTAAAAGCCAGACACTTAAAATATTCCCCATTCGCCAGGAAACGTAATGTTACAACCAGCCAGCAACATTACAGGGCGTTCACCGGTATTTTATTAGTGATCTAGGCTGGTATGATCACAAAACATAACCATATAATTGTTACTCTCTAGAAGGTGAGATAGCCCCCCTCATGACTGTGTCACACTTTCTTTTTCCATCTTCTATCATAGACAACAGCTTCTCGAAACAGGCCATGTCCATCCTAACGAAGTTCCGAAATTCTTGCGGATCTTCGGGCCTCAGTCCTTCCATTAACAGTGAATATATTTCCCTGCCTTCCACCATTCGTGTCAGCCAAGGTCGAACCCAATAACGTTTGACTTTTCGTTTTCGTCGCCGTTCTGCCCTAATCCGAAGATTTACTGTCACTGCCAGGGCAATAGCTCCAAAAATAAGTGGATCCTCCATGTGCAATATGCTGTATAAATGTAAATTTCGATATACATATATCTGTGTAATCAAGTGTCGTAATATAAAACTGTTGCGACTGTAATTCAGAACAGTACTAACCTACATGAAAGAAAAACTATTACTTAATAGATAATGGTAGAAAACAATTTCTTTATAAATAGGAACCTTGATTTCACAAATAATTTGAACGCATGACGCTTCAGTATATCATACAGTCGCCCTTGAGTTGCGCACGGTAGAACGAACGACTTTATAAGTCATCAGGACATAAGACATCTATTTTCCTTTCGCGCGTACAGTCTCCTGCTGCGCATGCGCGCTAGGTATATCCCTCGTGGATGGTGTAATAGGTCGGAAGTGAACCAGTCTGTAGTTTCAGAATCGACAGCAGACCAACACCGACAACGATAGTTCAGGTACACATGCCGACGTTGCAAGCTGAAGATGAACAGATAGAGAAAGTGCATGAGGATACTGAAAGGGTAATGCAGTATGTAAAGGGGGACGAAAATCTAATAGTCATGGGCGACTGGAATGCAGTTGTAGGGGAAGGAGTAGAAGAAAAGGTTACAGGAGAATATGGGCTTGGGACAAGGAATGAAAGAGGAGAAAGACTAATTGAGTTCTGTAACAAGTTTCAGCTAGTAATAGCGAATACCCTGTTCAAGAATCACAAGAGGAGGAGGTATACTTGGAAAAGCCCGGGAGATACGGCAAGATTTCAATTAGATTACATCATGGTCAGACAGAAATTCCGAAATCAGATACTAGACTGTAAGGCGTACCCAGGAGCAGATATAGACTCAGATCACAATATAGTAGTGATGAAGAGTAGGCTGAAGTTCAAGACATTAGTCAGGAAGAATCAATACGCAAAGAAGTGGGATACGGAAGTACTAAGGAATGACGAGATACGTTTGAAGTTCTCTAACGCTGTAGATACAGCAATAAGGAATAGCGCAGTAGGCAGTACAGTTGAAGAGGAATGGACATCTCTAAAAAGGGTCATCACAGAAGTTGGGAAGGAAAACATAGGTACAAAGAAAGTAGCTGCGAAGAAACCATGGGTAACAGAAGAAATACTTAAGTTGATTGATGAAAGGAGGAAGTACAAACATGTTCCGGGAAAATCAGGAATACAGAAATACAAGTCGCTGAGGAATGAAATAAATAGGAAGTGCAGGGAAGCTAAGACGAAATGGCTGCGGGAAAAATGTGAAGACATCGAAAAAGATATGATTGTCGGAAGACCAGACTCAGCATACAGGAAAGTCAAAACCTTTTGTGACATTAAAAGCAATAATGGAAGCAAGGCTAAAGAAAAATCAAGACACTTTAATAGGATTTGTCGACCTGGAAAAAGCGTTCGACAATATAAAATGGTGCAAGCTGTTCGAGATTCTGAAAAATGTAGGGGTAAGCTATAGGGAGAGACGGGTCATATACAATATGTACAACAACCAAGAGGGAATAATAAGAGTGGACGATCAGGAACGAAGTGCTCGTATTAAGAAGGGTGTAAGACAAGGCTGTAGCCTTTCGCCCCTACTCTTCAATCTGTACATCGAGGAAGCAATGATGGAAATAAAAGAAAGGTTCAGGAGTGGAATTAAAATACAAGGTGAAAGGATATCAATGATACGATTCGCTGATGACATTGCTATCCTGAGTGAAAGTGAAGAAGAATTAAATGATCTGCTGAACGGAATGAACAGTCTAATGAGTACACAGTATGGTTTGAGAGTAAATCGGAGAAAGACGAAGTAGTGATGAGAAGTAGTAGAAATGAGAACAGCGAGAAACTTAACATCAGGATTGATGGTCACGAAGTCAGTGAAGTTAAGGAATTCTGCTACGTAGGCAGTAAAATAACCAATGACGGACGGAGCAAGGAGGACATCAAAAGCAGACTCGCTATGGCAAAGAAGGCATTTCTGGCCAAGAGAAGTCTACTAATGTCAAATACCGGCCTTAATTTGGGGAAGAAATTTCTGAGGATGTACGTCTTGAGTACAGCATTGTATGGTAGTGAAACATGGACTGTGGGAAAACCGGAACAGAAGAGAATCGAAGCATTTGAGATATGGTGCTATAGACGAATGTTGAAAATTAGGTGGACTGATAAGGTACGGAATGAGGAGGTTCTATGCAGAATCAGAGAGGAAAGGAATATGTGGAAAACACTGATAAGGAGAAGGGACAGGATGATAGGACATCTGCTAAGACATGAGGGAATGACTTCCATGGTACTAGAGGGAGCTGTAGAGGGCAAAAACTGTAGAGGAAGACAGAGATTGGAATACGTCAAGCAAATAATTGAGGACATAGGTTGCAATTGCTACTCTGAGATGAAGGGGGTAGCATCCTGCCTCGGACATGGATGTTTGTGATGTCCTTAGGTTAGTTAGGTTTAACTAGTTCTACGTTCTAGGGGACTAATGACCTCAGAAGTTGAGTCCCATAGTGCTCAGAGCCATTTGAACCATTTTTAGAGGGAACATTAGCCAATGACTATGGCCCACCAATGGTAGTCGTATTAATTTTAACCGATACTGTCACTTCTCCAGCACGAACGCGAGAAAACTCTCCATTATAAGAGGACGCGACACTCGACAGTGTTCTGGCAGTAGTGGACACCATATCATCCTGAGGATGATCCCATCAGAGGGGTCGAAACGTCGATCATTTTAGTAGAAACATGACGCGGCGTAATGACACAGAAGATTTTAACTTCAGTGACAACGGCCACGAAAGCCAGCAGAATTACATAAGATAGTGTGTAGCTCGTACACCTGGCCAGAAAGAGCACGTTTTACCGGCTGTCGAAGAATATCCAGATTCCAGCCCAAGACAAGTTGCTGTGGCGTGTAGTACATCGCCAAGTTCACTTCAACGTGTGCGGGGACTTACGCTTTCTGATGGCCCAACACGGATGAACTTTGGCCCTTGGTTTGTTACTCAAACTGCCAATCTGTGTCTCGTTTTATTTACAGACGAGGCAACATTTGGAAGACGTGGACTAGTCAGCACATAGGGGCCGATCGCAGTCCTCTTGCTACAGTAAAGGCTAGGTATCAGCATCAGATTAAGAGTAACGAGAGGCCTGGAATTATAGGTGACTCTCTGGTCGGGCCACACGTTCTCCCAGCACGTCTTACAGGTGCTGGCTACAGGGACTGTATTTAGAATACCCTCCCTGTCCTACTAGAACATGTGCCTCTGCAAATAAGGAGAAACATGTGCTTTATGCACAATGGAACTCCAGCGCATTTCAGTGTGTTTATGGTGCACTGCCTGGTACCTACCATGGCAGATACACTAATGGAGGAGGACCAGTTCTGTGGCCTAACAAGGAGTAGCAGAAATGAGAATACCGAGAAACTTGACATAATAATTGCTGATCATGAAGTAGATGAGGTTAAGAATTTCTGCTAGCTACGCAGCAAAATAACACGTGACGCACAGAAGCAGGACACAAAAAGCAGGCAAGACTGACAAAAACCGTATTCCTGGCCAAGAGAAGTCTACAAATTTGAAACATAGGCCTTAATTTGATGAATAAATTTCTGAGAATGTACGTTTGGAATACAGCATTGTATAGTAGTGAAAATGAACTGTTGCAAAAATTGGAACAGAAAAGAATGGAAGCATGTGAGGTTTGGTGCTACAGAAGAGTTGCAAATTACGTGAAGTGATGAGACAAGGGATAAGGAGGTTATCCGCAGAATTGGCGAGGAAAGGAATGTATGAATAACCAGAAAGAAGTGGATAGAAAAGGGCAAGAAGAAACAGAGTGAATATATAAGAGGATTTTCGGAAGAAAAATGAAAGAAAAAACGCCATGAATAATTCAGTTTTTTTATTTCAGTCTCTGATCACAAATCAATTCTTTAGCCGATGAACGGTTTCAGTCAGTAGTGACCATCCTCAGATCTTTTTTACACCATGTCCTAAAGTGATAAGGCCATAATGGCATCGTCAAAGCATATAAATATAATCAGCACAGCATCGTCACATGGATCTAAAATAAGGTGTAGAATAGGCCACATCGTCCACATGGAGATTATTCATCATTATGTGGACGATGTGGCCTATTCTACACCGTATTTTAGATCCATGTGACGATGCTGTGCTGATAATATTTATTTGCTTTGACGATGCCATTATGGCCTTATCACTTTAGGACATGGTGTAAAAAAGATCTGAGGATGGTCATTACAAACTGAAACCGGTCATCGTGTAAAGAATTGATATTGTGATTGGAGTCTGGAATAAAAAACATTTTACAGTATTGGATCACTGTTTGTGTATGCGATTATGTTGCAGTTGGTGAAAATACAGGGTGCGTCAAAAAAATGTATACACCCTTTGAAGCGTCATAGAAAATTTATTTCCTATTCTACAATGTTAAATTTCTGGAAATGGAAAGCTTAAAGTCCAACTGGAAAAATAACTGTACTTTGCAAATGTCATTAATGTTCAAACTGGTGGCCTTGAGCATCAATACATTTCTGAGTACGAGTCGCCACTGATTCCGTACATCGTACCAAAGTGTCCAATGAGATTTCTGCGCCCACCGCCTGAATCTCATTCCAAAGTGTGTCCAGGTTACGTGGTCTACGTTTGTACACCTCATCTTTTACTGTGCCCCATAAGAAGAAATCCAGCAGCGTGAGGTCTGGAGAGCGTTCAGGAAACTCGATTGGTCCGCTATGTCCTATCCACTGGCCTGGCACATTGTGATCCAGCTATGCTCATACGTCCCTATGATAGTGCGATGGGGCGCCATCTTGTTGGAAATAAAACTCATCATTACCGTATAATGCACGAATGGCAGGGAATATGGAATCAGCAAGCATTGTTAGGTACGTTTCTCTAGTAACAGGACCTTCAAAGCATAAAAGCCCAATGAGTCCCCTTGCAGACAAACCACACCACACATTTACACCAGGCAAATTCACAGCCTTTTGAACTGTAATGTGAGGATTATCTTCAGTCCAGTACACACAATCGTGCCTATTGACAGTTCCATTGAGTTTGAATTGGGCTTCATCCGACCAAATTATGCTACCCATAAATCTCGGTTCTCGTCTCACCATCTCCTGAACCCATTCACAAAATTCTAAACTTCGATCTGGATCGTCGTCACTTAGCTGTTGCACCAGTCTTGTAATGTACTCACGAAACTTGCCTTTCTTCAGAATGCGTAGCACACTACTAGCACTTACATTCCTCTCACGTGCCGCTTGCCTTGAAGATTTTTGAGGCGAACGCTGAAACAGTTCCAAGACCGTACTTGTGGAATCATCACTTATAGCTAGCTGTACGAGGTCGTCCTGATCGACCTTTATGTACATCATACACTGTTCCATGAATTTCGAATTTGTCTCGTAGACGTGTAATTGTTAACCTTGAAGGTGGTTCTGTACCATACTCACTTCTCCACTGTCTTCGAACCGCAGCTACATTCTCAAACTTCCAGTACCACTTAATTATCTGCTTCCGCGCGTGAAAGCTCAAACGCACGTCCGCCATGTTGCAGTTACTTCCTTACCACTGCTGCCACCTGTTGAAGAAACATAACATTACTCTCTCACAGACATTTAACCTTGTAGAACGGGAAATAAATTGTCTATGACAGTTCAAAGTGTGTATACATTTTTTTGACGCACCCTGTATATTACATACATGTAAAAACACGTATATAAAAACACACATATAGTCCAAATCAACGTCGTGTTAATATTTCACAGCGTTCGGTCAAAAACTTTAGGAAGTTTGAGATTAGCAACTTTTACAATTTCTGTATAATTACAAACTCAGATGTTCGTTTGTTAGCTGGCTGCCGAATTGTTCTTCCGTGCACGGCCGCCAGGGGCGCTGACTTCGGCGAGCGGCGCCCGCGCGGTGCATGCCGGGAAGCGGCGGGCGGACGACGCCGGCAGACTTGCGCGTCGGCGGGCGCCGCGCACAGAGCACAAACACGCGCTGTCCGTCGCGCTAACCGTTTCCGTCGCGGCGCACGACAGCGACGCAACAGGCGTTCGGTAACAGAACGCGTCCCTCTCTACCGGGCATTCGCATTACACGCACAGGAATCTCTGTCAGCTTCCTACGCTCTCTGTGTGCCCTCTACCGCCGTCTGCAAGAAGAATCATCGCGAAGCATGGCTACGCAAGTGTTCGAGCAGCAGCCGCACGATGTCTTCAAGCCGGTATCGTGGGACATTAAGGTAAATTAACGATACTGCGATATTCTACGAATGCAGTGACGCTACATTCTAAGATCCAAGTGCAGTGCGTAACCTATTTGTATATAATTCTACATCTACATCTACGTTTATACTCCGCAAGCCACCCAACGGTGTGTGGCGGAGGGCACTTTACGTGCCACTGTCATTACCTCCCTTTCCTGTTCCAGTCGTGAATGGTTCGCGGGAAGAACGACTGCCGGAAAGCCTCTGTGCGCGCTCGAATCTCTCTAATTTTACATTCGTGAACTCCTCGGGAGGTATAAGTAGGGGGAAGCAATATGTTCAATACCTCATCCAGAAACGTACCCTCTCGAAACCTGGACAGCAAGCTACACCGCGATGCAGAGCACCTCTCTTGCAGAGTCTGCCAGTTGAGTTTGCTAAACATCTCCATAACGCTATCACGCTTACCAAATAACCCTGTGACGAAACGTGCCGCTCTTCTTTGGATCTTCTCCATCTCCTCTGTCAATCCGACCTGATACGGATCCCACACTAATGAGAAATACTCAAGTATAGGTCGAACGAGTGTTTTGTAAGCCACCTGCTTTGTTGATGGACCACATTTTCTAAGGACTCTCCCAATGAATCTCAACCTGGCACCCGCCTTACCAACAATTAATTTTATATGATCATTCCACTTCAAATCCTTCCGCACGAATACCCCCAGATATTTTACGGAAGTAACTGCTAGAAGTGTTTGTTCCGCTATCATATAATCATACAATAAAGTGTCCTTATTTCTATGTATTCGCAGTACATTACATTTGTCTATGTTAAGGGTCAGTTGCCACTCCCTGCACCAAGTGCCTGTCCGCTGCAGATCTTCCTGCATTTCGCTGCAATTTTCTAATGCTGCAACTTCTCTGTATACTACAGCATCATCCGTGAAAAGCCGCATTGAACTTCCGACACTATCTACTAGGTCATTTATATATATTGTGAAAAGAAATGGTCCCATAACACTCCCCTGTGACACGCCAGAGGTTACTTTAACGTCTGTAGACGTCTCACCATTGGGAACAACATGCTGTCTTCTGTTTGCTAAAAACTCTTCAATCCAGCCACACAGCTGGTCTGATATTCCATAGGCTCTTACTTTATCAGGCGACAATGCGGAACTGTATCGAACGCCTTCCGGAAGTCAAGGAAAATGGCATGTACCAACTGTTAACTTCGTGGTTGCGTTTGATTTATTTTGTCGCCAATGCCTGAGACCTACATACATCATCAGCTAGATGAATTATTTATTTATTTACATGATTATGCCCAGGTAAGGAGCACGTCTCAACTTACTTTGCTGATGTAGTCGCTTTCTTCTTCTCCCAAAATACCTTCATCTTCTCACTCTGGTTTCTTTTACCTTCTTCTGTGTATGTTCTCTTAAACGATAACACTTGAATTAGCTTTAAAATGTTGCTTGGGATTTAAAGTTTTAAATGCAGCACTGTACTGTGGAATTTTGTTTGTGATGCCTATTTTCGCAAACATCTTTTTCGAATTTAGGTATCCATTTCTTTTTAATATTCATTGAAAGGACAAGGTAGAGAATTCTTTTGGTCACTCTATTATCATTGATTCTGAGAATGTGTCCATAAAATATGGATCTTCTTTTCCTGAAAGTGTCCGAAATTTTTTCCAAATTATGATATAACGCTCACTGCATAAATGAGGTGGTAGATGGTAGTATTATCGGTAGCATTCGTAGCATTGGTAGGGAAAGAAACA
This sequence comes from Schistocerca nitens, assembly GCF_023898315.1. Classification (NCBI taxonomy): domain Eukaryota; kingdom Metazoa; phylum Arthropoda; class Insecta; order Orthoptera; family Acrididae; genus Schistocerca; species Schistocerca nitens. The sequence continues at coordinate 156,085,539 of NC_064623.1, read as the reverse complement.
TAAATAATATGTTATAGACTAGAACCGACTACTTCGGTTTGTTTTTTGTTTGTTTTGCACATAATTAGAACTGCACATCATTTAATGTTAGTTCACTGTGTATTTTGTATCCTTACAAAATACAAATTGCATTTTATAAGGGATAAAAATTAGGTGATCGTCTAAATTCCGCGCTTTTATGTAACCAGAGCAATTACGAGCATGAAAAAAACTATGTAGTTATTGTTGTTATTTTGTACTTAATAAACGTCCTTCATCATGGTCAATGGCAAGAGTTTTCTGGCATTACTCATAGATGCGGAAGTTGTTTATGAATATCGCAAACATTTTTATATGGCCTCGACGAAGTACTGAAGCCATGTTTGATGTGTTTTCGTATAGCGTTTTTTTAAATTTGTATCCTTCCTGAGGAAAATGCGTTTTCTAGCACTCTATGGTAAATAAATTTTAATTTTTACTACAGAATGCCTGTGTTTCTCGTTACAAATCAACAATTTTCGAGTATAATCTGAATTAAACATTGACTGTTTATTTTTGTGACGGACTGGAGAATAACCATGTAGAATAAAAATGTTACGCAGGTTACGCAGCCCCACATGTATCCTCATTCACTCTGTAGATGATTCACCTCTTCCGGTTTCCAGAGGAACCTAGTAAGACACTGGTCGCATACGCAGAGAAAGAGATTGAAATGTAGTAACGCCCAATAGGTATGCAACATACCTAACATACAGGTAACGCGGTTACGATGTTAACTGACCACGAACACTAGGGAACCTGCTCTAGTCTATGCTTACTTACGGTAGTTTTACAACTCTAGTTGTATTCTAGCTCCGAGACGGTAATGCTGAATAATACTATGAAGCTGCGTCAGACACGTAATCATCAACATACCCTCGCTGAATTCACTACAAATACTTCAGTTATTTCTGGTATAAATTGGAATGAAAAAAAAAAAGAATTTTTCAGTGAAGTTAAACTGCAATGTTTCTCTGGCAAAGACTCTCCGTGAACCGAAGAGAGAGATCTCTACATCAACGGACATACTCTGCAAACGACTGCATGGTGAATGGCGGAGGGTACCCTGCACCACCACTAGTAATTTCCTTTCCTGTTCCACTTGCAGATAGAGCGAGGGAGAAATGGCTACCTATATGCCTCCCTAAGAGCTCTAATTTCTGGTATCTTTCCTTCGTGGCTCTGACGCGCAATGAACGTTGGGTGCAGTAAAGTCGTTCTGCAGTCACCTTGAAAAGCCGATTCTCCAAATTTTCTCAGTGGTATTCCATGGGAAAAAAAAACTTTTCCTTCCCTCCAGGGATTGTTACTGAGTTCCTGAAGCATCTCCGTAATAATCGCGTGTTCATCGAACATACAGGAAAAAATCTAACAGCCCGTCCCTGAATTATTTCGCTGGCCGATATGCCCGAGCGGTTCTAGGTGTTTGAGTCCGGAAACCGTGCTGCTGCTGCGGTCGCAGGTTCGAATCCTGCCTCGAGCATGGACGTGTGTGATGTCCTTAGGTTAGTTAAGTTTAAGTAGTTCTAAGTCTAGGGGACTGATGACCTCAGATGTTAAGTCTCATAGTGCTTAGAGCCATCTGAACCATTTTTTGAATTCCTTCCTTTCATCTGACTTGCTGGAGATCCCAAATACTCGAGCAGTACTCAAGAATGGGTTGCACTACTCTTCTGTACGTGGTCTCCCTTATAGATGAACTACATATTCCTGAATTGCTCCTAATAAAGCGAAGTCGACAATTCGACTTCCCTCCTACCGTCCTTATCTGCTCGTTCAACTGAATAGTGCTTCGTAACGTTACGACCACGTAATTAGCTGATGTAAATGTGCCAAGCAGTACACCGCTAATGCTGCATTCGATTGTAACGGAAATTTTTTCGTACTCATTTGCGATAACTTACATTTTTCTACGTTTAGAGCAAGCTAGCATTCAACGCACCAATTACAAATTTCCTTTAAGTCACCTTGTATCATCTTACAGTCACTCAACTTCGACACTTTCCTGTACACCACAGCATCATCAGCAAACAGCAGCACCCTGTCCTTTAGATCATTTATAAATGATACATTTTCACTATTTTGCACTTAATTTATTTCTTTGTCGATATACATCGCTATTTTAGCTTTTTAGCTATTCACCAATTAAATACACGTTACAGCACAACTGTATTATACCAACATTACAGTTTACACAACGAACAGTTATACCGAGTATGCTGTTAATAGATAACATAGCATTGTCGTCATTTCTAATTTACTTACTCTTAGTACATTTCAACAACATTATATTCAGTATTTGATCATGCATGTGTTGTCAGGTTAATGTTACTTATGTGATGCGTCACAATAACAACATAATATAACATGTCGGTTGCAGGTTGTCAACGATTTTACTACAGGACCAATGATAATTCTGCAATGTCGATTCATATATTGTCAAATAATTAAAATTATGTTATTATGCTGTGATATTCAATGTAACTAATTTCGAAGGACGATAATTGTATGTTACCTACATTGTCCCCCCATGAACCATGGACCTTGCCGTTGGTGCGGAGGCTTGCGTGCCTCAGCGATACAGATGGCCGTACCGTTGATGCAACCACAACGGAGGGGTATCTGTTGAGAGGCCAGACAAACATGTGGTTCCTGAAGAGGGGCAGCAGCCTTTTCAGTAGTTGCAGGGGCAACAGTCTGGATGATTGACTGATCTGGCCTTGTAACATTAACCAAACCGGCCTTGCTGTGCTGGTACTGCGAACGGCTGAAAGCAAGGGGAAACTACAGCCGTAATTTTTCCCGAGGACATGCAGCTTTACTGTATGATTAAATGATGATGGCGTCCTCTTGGGTAAAATATTCCGGAGGTAAAATAGTCCCCCATTCGGATCTCCGGGCGGGGACTACTAAAGAGGACGTCGTTATCAGGAGAAAGAAAACTGGCGTTCTACGGATCGGAGCGTGGAATGTCAGATCCCTTAATCGGGCAGGTAGGTTAGAAAATTTAAAAAGGGAAATGGATAGGTTAAAGTTAGATATAGTGGGAATTAGTGAAGTTCGGTGGCAGGAGTAACAAGACTTTTGGTCAGGTGATTACAGGGTTATAAATACAAAATCAAATAGGGGTAATGCAGGAGTAGGTTTAATAATGAATAAAAAATAGGAGTGCGGGTTAGCTTCTACAAACAGCATAGTGAACGCATTATTGTGGCCAAGATAGACACAAAGCCCATGCCTACTACAGTAGTACAAGTTTATATGCCAACTAGCTCTGCAGATGATGAAGAAATTGATGAAATGTATGACGAGATAAAAGAAATTATTCAGGTAGTGAAGGGAGACGAAAATTTAATAGTCATGGGCGACTGGAATTCGTCAGTAGGAAAAGGGAGAGAAGGAAACATAGTAGGTGAATATGGATTGGGGGGAAGAAATGAAAGAGGAAGCCGCCTTGTAGAATTCTGCACAGAGCATAACTTAATCATAGCTAACACTTGGTTCAAGAATCATAAAAGAAGGTTGTATACCTGGAAGAATCCTGGAGATACTAAAAGGTATCAGATAGATTATATAATGGTAAGACAGAGATTTAGGAACCAGGTTTTAAATTGTAAGACATTTCCAGGGGCAGATGTGGATTCTGACCACAATCTATTGGTTATGAACTGCAGATTGAAACTGAAGAAACTGCAAAAAGGTGGGAATTTAAGGAGATGGGACCTGGATAAACTGAAAGAACCAGAGGTTGTAGAGAGTTTCTGGGAGAGCATAAGGGGACAATTGACAGGAATGGGGGAAAGAAATACAGTGGAAGAAGAATGGGTAGCTCTGAGGGATGAAGTAGTGAAGGCAGCAGAGGATCAAGTAGGTAAAAAGACGAGGGCTAATAGAAATCCTTGGGTAACAGAAGAAATATTGAATTTAGTTGATGAAAGGAGAAAATATAAAAATGCAGTAAATGAAGCAGGCAAAAAGGAATACAAACGTCTCAAAAATGAGATCGACAGGAAGTGCAAAATGGCTAAGCAGGGATGGCTAGAGGACAAATGTAAGGATGTAGAGGCTTTTCTCACTAGGGGTAAGACAGATACTGCCTACAGGAAAATTAAAGAGACCTTTGGAGAGAAGAGAACCACTTGTATGAATATCAAGAGCTCAGATGGCAACCCAGTTCTAAGCAAAGAAGGGAAGGCAGAAAGGTGGAAGGAGTATAAAGAGGGTCTATACAAGGGCGATGTACTTGTGGACAATATTATGGAAATGGAAGAGGATGTAGATGAAGATGCAATGGGAGATAAGATACTGCGTGAAGAGTTTGACAGAGCACTGAAAGACCTAAGTCGAAACAAGGCCGCGGGAGTAGACAACATTCCATTAGAACTACTGATGGCCTTGGAAGAGCCAGTCATGACAAAACTCTACCATCTGGTGAGCAAGATGTATGAGATAGGCGAAATACCCTCAGACTTCAAGAAGAATATAATAATTCCAATCCCAAAGAAAGCAGGTGTTGACAGATGTGAAAATTACCGAACTATCAGTTTAATAAGTCACAGCTGCAAAATACCGACGCGAATTCTTTACAGACGAATGGAAAAACTGGTAGAAGCGGACCTCGGAGAAGATCAGTTTGGATTCCGTAGAAATGTTGGAACACGTGAGGCAATACTAACCTTACGACTTATCTTAGAAGAAAGATTAAGGAAAGGCAAACCTACGTTTCTAGCATTTGTAGACTTAGAGAAAGCTTTTGACAACGTTAACTGGAATACTCTCTTTCAAATTCTGAAGGTGGCAGGGGTAAAATACAGGGAGCGAAAGGCTATTTACAAATTGTACAGAAACCAGATGGCAGTTATAAGAGTCGAGGGGCATGAAAGGGAAGCAGTGGTTGGGAAAGGAGTGAGACAGGGTTGTAGCCTCTCCCCGATGTCATTCAATCTGTATATTGAGCAAGCAGTAAAGGAAACAAAAGAACAATTCGGAGTAGGTATTAAAATACATGGAGAAGAAGTAAAAACTTTGATGTTCGCCGATGACATTGTAATTCTGTCAGAGACAGCAAAGGACTTGGAAGAGCAGTTGAACGGAATGGACAGTGTCTTGAAAGGAGGATATAAGTTGAACATCAACAAAAGCAAAACGAGGATAATGGAATGTAGTCAAATTAAATCGGGTGATGCTGAGGGTATTAGATTAGGAAATGAGACACTTAAAGTAGTAAAGGAGTTTTGATATTTAGGGAGTAAAATAACTGATGATGGTCGAAGTAGAGAGGATATAAAATGTAGACTGGCAATGGCAAGGAAAGCGTTTCTGAAGAAGAGAAATTTGTTAACATCGAGTATAGGTTTAAGTGTCAGGAAGTCGTTTCTGAAAGTATTTGTGTGGAGTGTAGCCATGTATGGAAGTGAAACATGGACGATAACCAGTTTGGACAAGAAGAGAACAGAAGCTTTCGAAATGTGGTGCTACAGCAGAATGGTGAAGATAAGGTGGGTAGATCACGTAACTAATGAGGAGGTATTGAATAGGATTGGGGAGAAGAGTAGTTTGTGGCACAACTTGACTAGAAGATGGGATCGGTTGGTAGGAAATGTTTTGAGGCATCAAGGGATCACAAATTTAGCATTGGAGGGCAGCGTGGAGGGTAAAAATCGTAGAGGGAGACCAAGAGATGAATACACTAAGCGGATTCAGAAGGATGTAGGTTGCAGTAGGTACTGGGAGATGAAGAAGCTTGCACAGGATAGAGTAGCATTGAGAGCTGCATCAAACCAGTCTCAGTACTGAAGACCACAACAACAACAACCTACATTGTCGGGAAAAAATCGCAACACCAAAAAATAATTAACGTCGATTAATGAAATTTAGGAAATACAGTTGTCTAGGTAACAGATTTGAGTGGTTAACATTTCAAGATCACAGGTTAATGACATCGCGAGATACGCCACTGCAGATGTGAAGTGCTGCTACATTAATAATCAGCATAACCGCCAAAATGTTGAATGCAAGCAAGCTAACAAGAATGCGTTGTGTTGTACAGGTGCCGGATGTCAGTTTATGGGACGGAGTTCCACGCCTGTTGTACTTGGTCAGTCAGTATAGGGACGAATAATGCTGTTTGTGGGTGATGCTGGAGTTGTAGTCCAATTATGTTCCATGCGTACTCGACTGATAACAAATCTGGTATGAATCTTCCTTTCAGATTAAAACTGTGAGCCGGACCGATACTCGAACTCGGGACCTTTGCCTTTCGCGGGCAAGAGATCTACCGACTGAGCTACCCAAGCACGACTCACGCCCCGTCCTCACAGCTTTACTTCCGCCAGTACCTCGCCTCCTACCTTCCAAACAACAAGGCAAAGGTCCCGAGTTCGGGTCTCGGTCCGGCACACAGTTTTAATCTGTCAGGATGTTTCATATCAGCGCACACTCCGCTGCAGAGTGAAAATTTCATTCTGGAAAAATCCCCCAGGCTGTGGCTAAGCCATGTCTCCACAATATCCTTTCTTTCAGGAGTGCAAGTTCTGCAAGGTTCGCAGGAGAGCTTCTGTGAAGTTTGGAAGGTAGGAGACGAGGTACTGGCGAAAGTAAAGCTGTGAGGACGTGGCGTGAGTCGTACTTGGGTAGCTCAGTTGGTAGAGCACTTGCCCGCGAAAGGCAAAGGTCCGGAGTTCGAGTCTCGGTCAGGCACACAGTTTTAATCTGCCAGGAAGTTCATAGATGTTAAGTCCCATAGAGCCATTTGAACCATTTTTGTAGAGCATGTTTGGTTACAACAGTGGTATGTGGGCGTGCGTTATCCTGTTGGAAAACTACCCCTGGTACGTTGTTCATGAATGGCAGCACACCTGGTCGAATCACCAGGCTGAGGTACAAATTTGCAGTGAAGCGAATTCGTATGACAGCTCCCTAGATCATAACTCCAGGTGTAGGTCCAGTTTGTCCAGCACGCAGACAGTTTGGTTGCAGGGGCCCTCAACTGGCCTCCTTCTAACGAGCATACGTCCATCACTGGCACAGAGGCAGAACCACCTTTCATCAAGGAAGCACAGCTCACCTCCACCCTGGCCCGCTATGAGCTTTCGCATGGCACGCCTGACCAGGGAAGTACTTGGTCTCGAACAAACAAAAATACACCAAAATCGTGTGAGAAATAATGTAAAGGTCTCTTATTGCACTAGTGATACTCCCGCATCTGCAAAACTCTGCAGTCCTCCGTTAGAGGCCTCTGCGTATGCCATGCCACATTGCCCACTGACCTGCCGGTACGGCAGTCGGGACCAGTAGGGACGGTGCAGTGTGCCTCTCAAGTTGCGTTTTGTAACATTATTTGTGTATGGAAGCGTCAGATGGCTCGGCGACTGGTAATCAATCCTGCTAATGTATTGCGACTGGTTGAGATGAAGTTACGAAAAACCCTTCTTCGTGAAGATGGTATTGGTGTAGAAGACGAATCATTCGCATGTTTTCTGGTATCTATTATAGTGCAGAAATATCGGCTTAAGTTAGAAACAGATACAGTTGTAACACTAACACATAATGATGATGATAGGGATGATAATGAGGAACAACTCATTGCAGACGGCAGTGCTACGGCAAGTGCGGGAAGAGGCGATGGAGGCAGTGACAGTGAATACCAACCGTCTCCCAAGAAGAAGGTTAAAGTTGCAGGTATCATTACGGCGCTTGATGACAACACACTGGAGAACATGTACGATGATTATTACGTAAGAGGTTTCGACACAGACGACAAGCTTCTGGAAAGATACCCTAAACTGAAGTCTAAAAGCAATATTAAAAACATACTGGATTACGTGGCAAAGAAAAGAGAAGGAAATACAGTTTTCAAAGGAAATCGTACACTGCTGTTCAAGACCATCAAGGAGCGTGTAATGGTGAAATTCGATGAAGTGCGAGAATGCGGTTCCGCCCTTCATTATTGGCATTTACAACATTTGGCATTCGACGTAGTCAGAAATCTCGGGTGTACAAACTTTACAGCTTCTCTAGGATTTATTACTAATTTGAAAAAGGACTTTAGGATAAAATCACGCCGTATCACTATGCTCCAAGCACGAAAAGATAAGGAAGACGAAGAAGAGCTGATTGAAAGAGCTCAAACGTTTGTTGCTGACGTCAGTGAGCATATCACGAGAGAAAACATCGATATTAGTTCTGTACGGAACTGTGATCAGAGTCAGTTCAACTATGAACTTTCTTGTGACAGAACACTATCCATGAAAGGGGAGAGAAACACTGTCGCGATGTTGCAATCAGTTAACTGTGCAACACATAGTTACACGATCGATGTTGCTATATCAATGGACGGACGACTGGCAGACAAACTCTATATTTGCTTCCAAGAATCCAGTGGAAAGTTTGGACCCGCGTGTCAAGGGAAATAGAAACGCGGTGCCCTCCAAATTTCGTCGTCGCTGCAAGTGTGAGTTGGAAGATGACGAAACAACATCTGAAGACGTTTTTTCTGTCAGTTTTGAATCCACATTTGTCGAGAAAGTCATTAGTACTTTGTGACTCCTGGTCTGGACATAAGGATGAACGAGTACTACTGGAACCATCTGGCGGAAAACATGTAGATTTAAAAATCATTCCGCCTAAAACTACAAAATATGCACAACCTCTGGATGTGTATTTCTTCAGGCAATATAAAATATATGCCAAGAGAATAACAGACTTCATTAAACTACGTTCCAGTAATATGCAGCCGAAATTGCACGACAGATTCTTTATCACGAATATGCATTCTGTCATTTACAATCAGTTATCTGCGGGAGTATACAGACCAATGCTTCGTTCGCGTGGCAGAACGCTGGCTACGATATTGGTGAACCAGTGAACAACGTCAAAAGTGTCATTGACGTTGCGTTCAACACTGGTATTACAGAATGTGCAAATACGCCATGCGATCAACTTGCATTTCTTCACTGTGCGTTTTGCAGTCATTCGTATTGCTCGGAGCATTTTATTGACATTCCGCATTTACATTTATAGTTAAGATTGCTGCATTGCGTATGGCGTCTACAATTACATCTACAGTGATATCTAGAGCACGACTGCAGAGTTTTGCAGAAAAACGACACACACCAGCACATTCAGAGGTACACAATGCTCCTGTAACCAACCGTCCATACAGATCTGCTTGTTCGAGCCCAAGTACTTTCCTGGTGAGTCGCAAATGGTGGTGGTTTGGGATCTGTTGAATGCAGGCTACACAGCGTCTGGTTCGGAGCTCTACTTGAAGTAGCCGACTTGTAACAGTTCGTTGTGTCACTGTGGTGGCGACTGCCGAACACGACGGTCTTCCCTCTCGGTAGTACCATGGGGTCATCCGAAGCCCGGTCTTCTTGCGACCGTACATTCTCTTGACCACCGCAGCCAGACATCATATTCAGTGGCTACATTCCTGCCAAGTCTTCCTGCGATATCGCAGAAGGAACGTCCAACTTCTCGTGGACATCGGTCTAACTCAGTGAGGTGTTGATAGCGCCTTCTTTGTCGTCTTGAAAGAATTCTTGACTAACTACAACTCACCTTGTCCAGTCGCAAAGGTAACTGACGCTCACGAGCGGTACCACGTGTATTTAAAGCAAAACTAATGCTTCTTAGTGCGACTATAGAGCAGACTTCATCATTCAGATGTAGAAACATGCCTACCGACTTTTGTTTATGTTGCACATCTCCTTCTTGGTGTTACGATTCCTTTCCGTCAGTGTATTAACAGTACACTACGTACAGCATTTCACATTTTTTTCACTACACTACTTTTCCCATCACAGTTTCTATAGAACAGTAAGAGTTATCTGGAAGAAATTACACTACCGGCCACTAAAATTATTACTCCAAGAAGAAATGCAGATGATAAACGGGTATTCATTGGACAAATATATTATACTAGAACTGACATGTGATTACATTTTTACGCAATTTGGGTGCATAGAGAAATCAGTACCCAGAACAACCACCTCTGGCCGTAATAACGGCCTTAATACGCCTGGGCATTGAGACAAACAGAGCTTGGATGGCGTGTACAGGTACAGCTGCCCATGCAGCTTCAACACGATACCACAGTTCATGACGAGTAGGGATTGGCGTATTGTGACGAGCCAGTTGCTCGGCCACCATTGACCAGAGGTTTTCAATTGGTGAGAGATCTGGAGTATCTGCTGGTCAGGGCAGCAGTCGAACATTTTCTGTACCCAGAAAGGCCCCTACAGGACCTGCAACATGCGGTCGTGCATTATCCTGCTGAAATATAGGGTATCGCAGTGAGCGAATGAAGGGTAGAGCCACGGCTCGTAACACATCTGAAATGTAACGTCCACTGTTCAAAGTGGGGTCAATGCGAACAAGAGGTGACCGACACGTGTAACCAATGGCACCCCATACCATCACGCCGGGTGATACGCCAGTATGGCGATGACGAATACACGCTTCCAATGAGCGTTCACCGCGATGTCGCCAAACACGAAAGCGACCATCATGATGCTGTAAACAGAACCTGGATTCATCCGAAAAAATGACGTTTTGCCATTCGTGCACCCAGGTTAGTCGTTGAGTACACCATCGCAGGCGCTCCTGTCTGTGATGCAGCGGCAAGGGTAACCGCAGCCACGGTCTCCGAGCTCATAGTCCATGCTGCTGCGAACGTCGTCGAACTGTTCGTGCAGATGGTTGTTGTCTTGCAAACGTCCCCATCTGTTGACTCAGGGATCGAGACGTGGCTGCACGATCCGTTACAGCGACGCGGTTAAGATGCCTGTCATCTTGACTGCTAGTGATACGAGGCCGTTGGGATCCAGCACGGTGTTCCGTATTACCCTCCTGAACCCACCGATTCCATATTCTGTTAACAGTCATTGGATCTCGACCAACACGAGCAGCAATATCGCGATACGATAAACCGCAATCGTGATAGGCTACCATGCGACCTTTATCAAAGTCGTGATGGTACGCATTTCTTCTCCTTACACAACAACGTTTCACCAGGCAACGCCAGTCAACTGCTGTTTGTGTATGAGAAATCTGTTGGAAACTTTCCTCATGTCAACACGTTGTATGTGTCGCCACCGGCGGCAACCTTGTGTGAATGCTCTGAAAAGATAATCATTAGCATATCACAGCATCTTCATCCTGTCGCTTAAATTTCGCGTCTGTAGCACGTCATCTTCGTGGTGTACCAATTTTAATGGCCAGTAGCGTATTTCAAATTAAATTTGAAGTTCCCTTTGCGACCTGCCACACGAAGATTAAATATTTGGAGTATATTGCGTCTGCGATCTACATTTCACGAAATCGTTATGAATGTAGTTGGTTGATATTGCTGAGTGAAGACTGACTGTGGTGTTAAAATATGAGGTTTGCAGAATTTATAACTGTTTTTAACGGCACTATTTTCGGTGCGCCTATCTTGCTTTAAATAAGGGCATGAATTACAGGTCATAAACGTTATAATTTTCAAATGTGTGTTTAGTGCCATAAACCACCTCGCATACGCCGAGGCCTGTTACCTGAGGTTTCTCAACCACACGTCTACTCTAAAGGATTCGAACCTGCGCCTGTAGCGCCTAGAACCGCTCGGCCACTCCGGCCGGCTCGTCTAATTACGCAGTTATGAACTACGCCATTGTTTTAGACGAACATGTACATTTTCAGTCTGAGGAACGTTATCTTTAATATAAGAATCTTCTTCTTCTTTTTCTTTTGCCGCCGTCCCGTACCTACACAGGATTTGGCAACGTCAATATTAGAGAACAGCCGGAAGGCCTTAAAATCGACACCACGTTAACCCCCCCCCAGATGGAATCCTCGTGTTCCAGCTGTCTGCCTGTTGTGTTACCCACGTGAAAGTGTACGAACATTTTCTAAATGTGTGTGAATCGTGTAACTAAAGTGGGACGTGGGTACCAGCCCAGTATTCACCTTGTCAGATAAGGAAAACAGCCTAAAAACCTCGTGAACACCGGGCTCTCGTCTTTAATCTGCCGAGAGGGTTCAATCCGGGGCCTGGCACGCCTGTCCGAATTCCAGAAGCGGCGTGCTGACGGGCACGGCTCTACGGGCAGTTTTCTAGTGTAGGACTGCTACTTTAAGGTTCCCGTGCGGAGCTGAGCTGGAGCAGCACCACCATGTGGTAGCCACATTACCCTCGTTCCACCAAAGGCAACTTCTTCCAGCAGAGGATGCAGTGTCACCTGCAGAGATGTACAGAAACTGTGTGTACAGTAGATCAGTGGGAAGGAAAGGGAAAGGGTGGGTGGTGGGAAACTAGCGACTTTCAGCCACACAGGGCACTGTGGAAATGCAATGGCGAAAGGTGAAAACTTGTGCCTCACCTGAACCCGGATATACCGCCTCTCATGTTCAGTTGCCTTAACTGCTTCGCCCATCCAGACACGGTCCCCGACCGACTCAAATTTCCAATGTCAAGGAGCCATCACGTTTTCACAGTATGTATAAAAGTAGTGTTTGTTCTGTCAGATACACACACACACGCCATTCAAATTGCTACTCCAAGAAGAAATGCAGATGATAAACGGGTATTCATTGGACAAATATATTATACTAGAACTGACATGTGATTATATTTTCACGCAGTTTGGGTGCATACATCCTGAGAAATCAGTACCCAGAACAACCACCTCTGGCCGTAAAAACGGCCTTGATACGCCTGGGCAATGAGTCAGGGCTTGGATGTCGTGTACAGGTACAGCTGCCCATGCGGCTTCAACACGATACCACAGTTCATCAAGAGTAATGACTGGCGTATTTTGGCGAGCCACTTGCTCGGCCACCATTTCTAGTGTAGGAATGCTACTTTAAGGTTCCCGTACGGAGCTGAGCTGGAGCAGCACCACCATGTAGTAGCCACATTACCATTATTCCAGCAGCAGTCGAACACTTTCTATATCCAGAAACGCCCGTACAGCACCTGCAACATGCGGTCGTGCATTATCCTGCTAAAATGTAGGGTTTCGCTTGGATCGAATGAAGGGTAGAGCCACGCGTCGTCACACATCTGAAACGTAACGTCCACTGTTCAAAGTACCGTCAATGCGAACAAGAGGTGACCGAGACGTGTAACCAATGGCACCCCATACCATCACGGCGGGTGATACACCAGTGTGGCGATGACGAATACATGTTTCCAATGTGCGTTCACCGCGATGTCGCCAAACACGGATGCGACCATCATGATGCTGTAAACAGAACCTGCAATCATCCGAAAAAATGACGTTTTGCCATTCGTGCACCCAGGTTCGTCGTTGAGTACACCATCGCAGGCGCTACTGTCTGTGATGCAGGGTCAAGGGTAACCGCAGCCATGGCCTCCGAGCTGATAGTCCATGCTGCTGCAAACGTCGTCGAACTGTTCGTGCAGATGGTTGTTGTCTTCCAAACGTCCCCATCTGTTGACAGGGATCGAGACGTGGCTGCACGATCCGTTACAGCCACGCGGTTAAGATGCCTGTCATCTTGACTGCTAGTGATACGAGGCCGTTGGGATCCAGCACGGCGTTCCGTATTACCCTCCTGAACCCACCGATTCCATATTCTGCTAACAGTCATTGGATCTCGACCAACACGAGCAGCAATGTCGCGATACGATAAACCGCAATCGCGATGAGCTACAACCCGACCTTTATCAAAGTCGGAAACGTGGCGGTACGCATTTCTCTTCCTTACACGAGGCATCACATCAACGTTTCACGAGGCAACGCCGGTCAACTGCTGTTTGTGTATGAGAAATCGGTTGGAAACTTTCCTCATGTCAACACGTTGTAGGTGTCGCCACCAGCGCCAACCTTGTGTGAATGCTCTGAAAAGCTAATCATTTGCATATCACAGCATCTTCTTCCTTTAACATTTCGCGTCTGTAGCACGTCATCTTCGTGGTATAGCAGTTTTAATGGCCAGTAATATATATATATATATATATATATATATATATATATATATATATATATATATATATATATATATATATATCCTATGAGGCGTTGTGGAATGATGAGGAATGATGACTAGTTGAACAAGGCCAATAATCCGCGTCTGCACATTGAGACTGAACCGATGCTGATAGTTCGTTGCCACCATACCAGATGGGGACTCTGTAGTTCATCTGTGAATTCAGTCACTGAAACCTATTTCTCAGAGATTTTTTTATTTCCACCAGGGGGTTGTGTCTCCCTTGGAATGCACTTCCAGCAGTATCTCCATATGACGTTACCGGCTCCTTGTCCTCTTAGCGATGGTTTCCATTTAACCAAATCTTTTACGACCTCTCTGAATTAAAATAAATAATAAGTTGCATAATGTGAACTACAACTGTACTGGACTGAAATAGTGTCTTAAACTTCGCGTGTGTGCGTGTGTGTCTGTGTTGTAATCCTGAGCAGTGCAAGTGGTGTACTTATGGAAATGCTATCTGGTAACAGTATTTACGTTTACCATATTAATTAGAAAACGTAAAACTGTATGTTAAATAAGCTGTTCAGTGAAACTCTATTTTCTGGAGAACAATGGACAGTGCAACGACACGTGACGTCACAATACATGACTTGCAACTCCAACACAAAATACTAGCAGAATAGAAGTGCTTCATGATATTACAAAACGAGTTTTGAAAGAATAAATAAGCAAAAGTACTTCTCGAAAAATGTCCTGTGAGTCTACGTACGCGACTTGACTAAGTAGAATTCCAAATAATGGACTCATACACACGGAAATGTAACACTGCACTGTGAGACTAAGTTTGTCTTCATAAGAAGTAAAATCTAAGCTGATGTTTACCTCAGCCGACCCTAATAACAGTTTTGAAATGCAATTCATGACTCTGAATGATGTGACTGTGTCTTACCTGTAATTTTAAGCTAGCCCTAACTAATTTATGCGGCTTATCTGTGATAACTAGAAGCTTCAGTCTGGAACCGCGCGGCCGCTATGGTCGCAGGTTCGAATCCTGCCTCGGGCATGGATGTGTGTGATGTCCTTAGTTAGGTTTAAGTAGCTACGATCTGTATTGTAATTCAAAAAAACCTACCTGTTACCAGCTGTTCGTCTAAAATTGTGAGCCATATGTTTGTGACTATTAGAGCGCCATCTATCACAAAGCGAAAAAAGTGGTCCAACTAAAACTTTCATATTTATTTACGTACTAATTAAAATGAGGGTTCCTATATCCATTTGACCTATGGCAGCGCCATCTAGCGGGTCAACCATAGCGCCATCCGGTTTCCCCCTTCATGCTAGACGAGATTCGTTCTTTGTAGTTTTTTCGTTTGATGCTTATTTCGTCAGATATTTGGCCCGGCCACGATCAATGGACCACCCTGTATACGCTAAAGACCCCTGCTCCCTCGTTTTTTCATGTCCAAGCTATTCTGGGGAACTACAGTGAGATTTTGATAAGTTGTTCGGGTTTCCAGGACCAATATCTTGCCAATATCGATAGCTATAACAGGCAAAAATCGGGTTGGATGAACTCATGCTGCGCGATTCCTACTCGCCTTCGACGGATATTTTTTTTCTAAATCTTTTATCTTTCCAGGTCCGTCTTAATGCTTGAGCTCAGAATACGCTCTAGAATGTAGCGACAGGCGGATGTCAACCATGGTGGTCTATGATCCTGTGCAGCCGATCCTTTATTTTTTTTGTAAGGGCGTGTGACGTGCACTGTTTTCCAGTGACGTGGTATTTTTTGTTGCATAAGATATTCTCGATACATTAGAACTACCAAAGAGGCTAACCGTGCAGCGCGTTTCCTTCGTAAAATCTCACAGGACCCATGTCTTGGTAGCTTCCGCTCGTGTTAATCATTTCTCAGTACCGGGGAAACTATCTGGTGACACTGGTAAGATCTGAGCTGCTGGTGTGGCGTCATCTGTATCCATCCGACGATATGCTCCGCCAGACAGCTGTTCACAGTGCGATATAAAGAGGAAGTTCCGATTGCGGTCACAAGAGCCAGGCGTCTTGCTAATACACCACGCGGCGCCTGCGTTCCTCCGCTGTCGGAGCGTGTAGAGGAAACTGGGCTGTAGACACCGCAACGGCAGCGGCAAGGAGACGGCGTGCCGTATCGGAGTGTTTGCCGCAGACCTACTGCTGTGGAAATTCCGGACACGAGGAGGCTAGGTAACGCAAGCAGAAGGCGAATATGCTCATTGTCAGACGGTTAGTCACAGATGCATCAATACGCTCCACTTCTTAATAAGAGAAGCTGAAAAACCGTGTTGAAGTTACGCAGGGCGAGACACTAACAATTGCCACTTAGAATAACTCCGAACGCATGATAGTAGCTGAAACGTTTGTGGGACAAATGTTGCGTGGGACAACAAGGGCCATAATATGACGGTTTCTTGTTGCTAGGTGGGGTGGAATCAGAGATGTGAACGTCAACTTTGTTTTTTTTTTTGTTTTTTAAATGGGATGCTATAGTTTGGTACTTATTTTCTGATAGCGGCTATCGAGACGAGTCCAATGATGTGCAACAGTAGGGCCTTTGAAGGTCAACGAAGATCACAATGGTGGCATGAACGTCCATTTACAGTAGGTGTTCGAAGTGATGACCATTGGTATCAGTGAAGTGCTGTAATCTTCTTATCATGGATCGAGTGGTATTCCTTATCACTTCGCCACTTATTGAAGTACATGCTCTGACGATTTACTCTCGTATATCGCGCAAATAGTCAATATTCGCCGAATACGGCGTATCCATCTAACGTGATATTGACATGGAAATGCCATTCGACGGTTTCTCAATACAACACTAATAGGAACGGTAAGACTAGTATCGCCGCATCAAGCGAACGCGAATGATGTATTCCTTCGAAGAACAAGTCGATATGCTTCTCATTTACGGAGAATGCCAACGAAATTCAGTGAGAGCTAGAGACTTATACGCTGAAAGATATCCTCAACGTACTCACCCTCCACGTCGTAGATTTAAATACGAGGACAGTTCAATAAGTAATGCAACACATTTTTTTTCTCGGCCAATTTTGGTTGAAAAAACCGGAAATTTCTTGTGGAATATGTTCAAACATTCCCGCTTCGTCTCGTATAGTTTCATTGACTTCCGACAGGTGGCAGCGCTGTACGGAGCTGTTAAAATGGCGTCTCTAAAGGATGTGCGTTGCAAACAACGGGCAGTGATCGAGTTTCTTTTGGCGGAAAACCAGGGCATCTCAGATATTCATAGGCGCTTGCAGAATGTCTACGGTGATCAGGCAGTGGACAAAAGCACGGTGAGTCGTTGGGCAAAGCGTGTGTCATCATCGCCGCAAGGTCAAGCAAGACTGTCTGATCTCCCGCGTGCGGGCCGGCCGTGCACAGCTGTGACTCCTGCAATGGCGGAGCGTGCGAACACACTAGTTCGAGATGATCGACGGATCACAGTCAAACAACTCAGTGCTCAACTTGACATCTCTGTTGGTAGTGCTGTCACAATTGTTCACCAGTTGGGATATTCAAAGGTTTGTTCCCGCTGGGTCCCTCGTTGTCTAACCGAACACCATAAAGAGCAAAGGAGAACCATCTGTGCGGAATTGCTTGCTCGTCATGTGGCTGAGGGTGACAATTTCTTGTCAAAGATTGTTACAGGCGATGAAACATGGGTTCATCACTTCGAACCTGAAACAAAACGGCAATCAATGGAGTGGCGCCACACCCACTCCCCTACCAAGAAAAAGATTAAAGCCATACCCTCAGCCGGAAAAGTCATGGTTACAGTTTTCTGGGACGCTGAAGGGGTTATTCTGTTCGATGTCCTTCCCCATGGTCAAACGATCAACTCTGAAGTGTATTGTGCTACTCTTCAGAAATTGAAGAAACGACTTCAGCGTGTTCGTAGGCAGAAAAATCTGAACGAACTCCTCCTTCTTCATGACAACGCAAGACCTCACACAAGTCTTCGCACACGAGAGGAGCTCACAAAACTTCAGTGGACTGTTCTTCCTCATGCACCCTACAGCCCCGATCTCGCACCGTCGGATTTCCATATGTTTGGCCCAATGAAGGACGCAATCCGTGGGAGGCACTACGCGGATGATGAAGAAGTTATTGATGCAGTACGACGTTGGCTCCGACATCGACTAGTGGAATGGTACCGTGCAGGCATACAGGCCCTCATTTCAAGGTGGCGTAAGGCCGTAGCATTGAATGGAGATTACGTTGAAAAATAGTGTTGTGTAGCTAAAAGATTGGGGAATAACCTGGTGTATTTCAATGCTGAATAAAACAACCCCTGTTTCAGAAAAAAAATGTGTTGCATTACTTATTGAACTGCCCTCGTATGTGTATGATAAATTGAGAACAACTGGATCATTAACGCATCGGAAACATACCAGGAAAAGGAAAATTACTAACGAGAAAACGGAAATTAGTTGGAGAACCTTGTGTTAGTTCGCGTCAAATCACAAGGTAATCTGGCGTGAGCCAGAGTAGTGTTGTTCGTGTTCTGCATCGCTATAAATACCAGCCTTACCATATCAGTCTTTACCAAGAATTAACTTGTAAGGATTGTATGCGTAGCATTGAATTCTGCCGATGGGCTCAACATCAGATTCAGAGGGGTGACACATCTATTAATTTGATTTTATTTACTGACGGGGCTACATTCACGAACTATGTAACAGTTAATTTGCATAACATGCATTATAGAGCAACTGAAAATTCATGTTGACTTCAGATTCTGGAGGACAGAATTATAAGCCCCTATTTCATCGGAGGAAATCTTAATGTTAGGAAGTACACCATATTCCTGCAAGAAACATTAGGTCTGTTATTTAAAGAAATACCTTTAGGAACAAGAAACAGAATGTGGTATCAAGACGATGGGATTCCAGCACATTTTTCGCTGATGGCTACAAATGAGTATCAGAGACAACTCCCAAATCGTTGAATTGGACGCAGAGGAGATGTGCCGTGGCCGGCTCTTTCGACAAACTTGACGCCTCTGGATTTTTTCTTGTGAGGATTCGTAAAAGACATTGTTTATAAAGACGTCGCAACTACGTCTGAAGATATGCGAGAGAGAATTGTCAGAGCATGTGCTCCGATAAGCGCCGAAGTTCAAAATGTTCAAATGTGTGTGAAATCTTATGGGACTTGACTGCTAAGGTCATCAGTCCCTAAGCTTACACACTACTTAACCTAAATTATCCTAAGGACAAACACAAAACACATGCTCGAGGGAGGACGCGAACCTCCGCCTGGATCAGCCGCACAGTCCATGACTGCAGCGCCTGAGATCGCTCGGCTAATCCCGCGCGGCTAAGCGCCGAATTGATAAGGAATACCACTTGATCAATGATAAGAGGATTGCAGCACTGCATTGATACGAACACCTTCTGTAAATGGACGTTCATGCCACGTTTTAGATCTTCGTTGACCTTCAAAGACCTTACTTGGATTCGTCTCGATAGTCGCTATCAGAAAATAAGTACTAAACTACAGCATCCCATTTAATAAAACAAAGTTCATATCTCTGATGCGACCCCACCTAACGACAAAAACCAACGTCATATTATGGCCCCCGTTGTCCCATGCAACTTTGTCCCACAAACTTTTCAGCTCCTATCGTACTTTCGGAGGTATTCTTGGTGGCAATAGTTAGTGACTCACTCTGTATAGCACAGGGTGTTTCCGGGATGATGTTACAAACTTTCACGGATGGTGGAGAACGGTAAACGTATCAATTTGACGTAACAGCCATTGGTCAGGAAAGGACAGAGTTAAAAGTTATAAGCGAAAATCGCTCTCGTTCCTCTGACAGTGGAATACATGTGCCGATACTGTTCTGACTAAACTTATAGAATAGGTTACTTTCAGAGGTGGTAGTGTGGACCAAAAGAAGAAAAAAATGTCTTGCAAACGTGGGCTCTAAAATGCTCACCTGAGGAGCTACGAGGACTTGTTCATCATCGCTAGTGTGAAACATCTACTGAAGATTTTTTTTTTTAAGAGGTGGAGCCCCTCCACGCCCACACCGGCATGATGGCCAACACAAAAGGTCTACTGCCATCTCTGCATAAGGGTTAGTATTCACTAAAGTGAGGTGTCGCAGGATGTGGGTACTGCGACGTTTGCGTACGTCTGGTTAGGATTAACCATTAATACGCGCTCATCTGGAGATAAATTGGTCGAAATCTGACGAAGGGTAGCGGTTTGAAGGGCAGAGGAAAAAAAGTGCCAAGGCAAGAGCCAAGGGAAAAAAACCTCTGCGAAAGTTAGGTCGGGCGGCAAGAGCAGTAGCGGATGTCTTGCTGCCTGCGATAGGTTGTGCAAGGATAGGCTTTGTTAGTAGTGGATATCATGCATGTCGATACCTTGACGTTGTGCGTTTGTGCTGCTCGGCGGCTGGCGCTGGGTGCTGGTGCAGAGTCCTCGTTCCGCGTCCTGCAACCTGCAACAGTTAGGTTTGTTATCGATCTTGTGTCCGATAGTCATATACCGGAAGCACAGTGTGAGGGAATGTTGGCAGATTATTTGTGCGTCTGTGGGCGAGTTCGTCGGTGTCCCTGCTGTGGCCTGTTGGTCGGCTCTAATAGCAGCTGGTAGTTGCCAGTCAGTGTTGCTGATATGCAGGGGCTTACCGACGTTTGTCGCTGTTTGCGTATTTTAGTTTACCGTAGGTGGTTATGCCCTAGCTAGCAGTGTCTTTGGCCGCTTGTGTTTCCACCTGTGGTTGTGATC
This sequence comes from Schistocerca nitens, assembly GCF_023898315.1. Classification (NCBI taxonomy): domain Eukaryota; kingdom Metazoa; phylum Arthropoda; class Insecta; order Orthoptera; family Acrididae; genus Schistocerca; species Schistocerca nitens. The sequence goes on along the minus strand of NC_064623.1, from coordinate 156,064,797 downwards.
GTAGTTTCCCAGAGTGAGGATGAAAGGATTGTTCGAGTGTCTCGAGTTCCTGTATAGTCGTGTGGCGTGTTTTTTGAATACTTCCTTGAGGGTATCAAGGCGGTATTCGTGGTGAAGATCCACGGTGCGTGTGAAGCGTGGAGCTTTGCTAATGATTCGTAGCACCTTGTTCTGTATGATCTGCAGGCGGCGCAGTCGTGTGGGAGCTGCATATCCCCAGACGGGAGCTGCGTACGTCATCAGAGGTGTAATCAGCGTCATGTATAAGGACCTCGACACCCTCCTATTCAGTGTGCTTTCCCTGTTGAGCATTGGGTAAAGCTGTTTGAGCCTCGCGTGCGCTCGGTTGGCAACGTATTCGATGTGGTCCCCCCATGTAAGTTTCCGGTCCAACCAGACACCAAGGTATCTGACTTTCTCTCGGAAACGTATTGGGCGTGTATGTAGTGTTATCGGTCTACAGTGTTGGTGTTTGCGCAGTAGTTTCGGTCTGCGTGTGAACAGAACTGCTTCGCACTTGTCGACGTTTACTTTAATACGCCATCGCTCCAGCCAAGGCTCAGCTGTTCTGAGTGCTGTCTGTATTCGTGAGTTGATGTTCGACGGTTTCCAGTCTTGCGCGAGGATGGCTGTGTCATCCGCGTAGACGGCTAACGTCGTGTTTCGTGTCGCTGGGAAGTCATTAATGTACAGGTTAAACAAGATGGGCCCTAGGATGCTTCCTTGGGGTACTCCAGCTTGGATACCGTGTTGTGTTGATTGTTTATCCTGCACGTTAGTGTTGAAACATCTGTTCGTGAGATATGAGTGTATGAGACGTACGAGTCCGTCCGGGAAACCAGCTTCGCTTAGTTTGCGTATGAGTCCGTTGTGCCAGAGACGATCGAAAGCCTTTTCGATGTCTAGGAACACGGCCCCTGTGGCTTTGTTCATGTTGTAGCCGTGTGTTATATGTTCGACTACGCGGAGGAGTTGTTGTGTTGTCGAGTGGTGATTCCTAAAGCCGAATTGCTCCGGTCTTAGGGTGTCGTTGGCGATGCAATGCCTAGTGATACGTTTTAGTATTACCTTCTCAACAATCTTGCTGAGCGAGCACAGCAGACTGATGGGTCGGTAATTTTGTGGGAGGGAGTGGTCTTTCCCTGGCTTCCTGAACATCAGGACCTTGGCCGTCTTCCAAAAGTCAGGGAAGTGTTGGTGTGTCAGGATGGCATTCGTTAAGCGTGTGAGGTATTCTACGGCTTTATCCGTGAACTCCTGGAGGATCTACTGAAGAAGTACTCTTAGCTCTTATATTGTGCGTAATGTAACCCAGGTTCACTAGACTTTTTTCTTATTTTTACCCATTCCATTACCTCTAAAAGTTGCCCACCCTACGCTCTTACGAACGTCAGTACCGGTACATGCTTTCCGCTGTCGCTGGTATCAGGACGACTCCCGGTCACAACTTACAACTCGGTCGCCCCCCACACCAGAGTCCCTTACCTCAGATTGATACATTTGGCCTTATCCATCACCCCTGAGAGTCTGTAACATTATCACGCAACCAGCCTCTATACGAGGCCCTATTATGAAGCTTTAGTTACCATCTCGACAACATCAGTCTGCGACCATGGTACTTGATTGCGTTGGCTCTTTTGTTCCAAATGGGTAGGTGGAGCGAGGACTGGGTGTTAAAAATGCTGAGTGACACTTACAAACGTTTATTAAAACTAAACATTTATTATGTAATCACAGACCATTAAATTACACTACTGGCCATTAAAATTGCTACACCACGAAGATGACGTGCCACAGACGCGAAATGTAACCGTCAGGAAGAAGATGCTGTGATATGCAAATGATTAGCTTTTCAGAGTATTCACACAAGGTTGGCGCCGGTGGCGACACATACAGCGTGCTGACATGAGGAACGTTTCCAACCGATTTCTCACACACAAACAGCAGTTGACCGGCGTTGCCTGGTGAAACGTTGTTGTGATGTCTCGTGTAAGGAGGAGAAATGCGTACCATTACGTTTCTGACTTTGATAAAGGTCGGGTTGTAGCCTATAGCGATTTCGGTTTATCGTATCGTGACATTGCTGCTCGCGTTGGTCGAGATCCAATGACTGTTAGCCGAATATGGAGTCGGTGGGTTCTGAAGGGTAATACGGAACGCCGTGCTGGATACCAACGGTCTCGTATCACTAGCAGTCGAGATGACAGGCATCTTATCCGCATGGCTGTAACGGATCGTGCAGGAACGTCTCGATCCCTGAGTCAACAGATGGGGACGTTTGCAAGACAACAACCATCTGCACGAACAGTTCGACGACGTTTGCAGCAGCAAGGAATATCAGCTCGGAGACGGTGGCTGCGGTTACCCTCGACGCTGCATCACAGACAGGAGCGCCTGCGATGGTATACTCAACGACCAACCTGGGTGCACGAATAGCAAAACGTCATTTTTTTCTGATGAATCCAGGTTCTGTTTACAGATGGTCGCATCCGTGTTTAGTGACATCGTGGTGAACGCACAGTGGAAGCGTGTATTCGTCATCGCCATACTGGCGTATCACCCGGCGTGATGGTATGGGGTTCCATTGGTTACACGTCTCGGTCACCTCTTTTCGCACTGACGGCACTTTGAACAGTGTACGTTACATTTCAGATGTCTTACGTCCCGTGGCTCTACTCTTCATTCGATCCCTGCGAAACCCTACATTTCAGCAGGATAATGCACGACACCATGTTGCAGGTCCTGTACGGGCCTTTCTGGATACAGAAAATGTTCGACCCCTGCCCTGGCCAGCACATTCTCTATATCTCTCACCAACTGAAAATGTCTGGTCAATGGTGGTCGAGCAACTGGCTCGTCACAATACGCCAGTCACTAATCTTGATGAACTGTGTTATGGTGTTGAAGCTGAATGGGCAGCTGTACCTGTACCCGCCATCCAAGCTCTGTTTGACTCAATGCCCAGGCGTATGAAGGACGTTATTAAGGCCAGAGGTTGATTTTCTGGGTACTGATTTTTCAGGATCTATCCACCCAAACTGCGTGAAAATGCAATCACATGTCAGTTCTAGTATAATATATTTGTCCAATGAAAACCCGTTTATCATCTGTATTTCTTCCTAGTGTAGGAATTTTCATGTCCAGTAGTGTATTAACCATCAATGATACGTACACTTTTCTCAATTTTATGTCCAAGCGATCGAATTAAGGAAAGTTTTCAAGTTTGTTAAAATAACAGCAGTCATTTGAACAAACTCAGTCAGTATAACATACAATGTAACCAATGGAATATTAATTAAAATCAATAATTTCATAACGCTATTTACACACATTGTACATAAGTATTTTACCCTATACTAGAGATAAAGCTTTCGATAAAATGCCAAGGCTTAACAATCACTTCTTACGACTGAGCCTCGGCCAACTCCAACGGACGCCTCATTTAGCTGTAGAGTCGGTACCATTAACAGCTGTCGCCCACCATACAGTGACAAACGACGTCTTGTTCGTTCTACCGACAACATTTACTGGACATCCACCGCCCATTCAAGAACATTATATATCACACATATTTCTTTAGGTAATCTGAAAACAACCGTAATTATTTACTGAAAACGATCACCACTGATAGATGAATTCCACAGGAAATTACCAAAGTCGCAAGGTAATTACGATGATAGCCTTGACAAAGAAAACCTCTCTCTTATGTTGATTTTCCATAGCAGTAACGTAGCTGTCTCATGCCATACGTTAAGCAATGATATTACGAGGTATGTCCACAAAGTAAGTTCCGTTTGCTTATATGAAACAAACGTATACAGATACAGAAAAAATATTTATTGTACAAAAATCTACAACTGTTAAACTACTTTTCTACATAGCTTCCGAAATTTTGTAGGCTCTTATCATAGCCGGCCGGAGTGGCCGTGCGGTTCTAGGCGCTACAGTCTGGAACCGCGTGACCGCTACGGTCGCAGGTTCGAATCCTGCCTCGGGCATGGATGTGTGTGATGTCCTTAGGTTAGTTAGGTTTAAGTCGTTCTAAGTTCTAGGCCAGGGGACTGATGACCATAGCAGTTAAGTCCCATAGTGCTCAGAGCCATTTGAACAATTTTGAACACTTGTCATAGCATGGCACAAGTTTTTGTATGCCTTCTTCATACAAGGTTGCGCCTGTGTATTCAGCCATGTGGTAACATGTTCTTTCAGCTCGACATCATCGTTGAAGTGTTGACCACGAAGCACAGATTTTAGGTGTAAGAAGAGATGAAAGTCGCTAGGAGCGAGGTCCGGGCTGTACGGAGGATGATCAAACGGCCCCCAGTGAAATTCCCGTAAAAGTTGTTTTGGTCACATTCGCAGTTTGTGGTCAGGCATTATCGTAATCCTCGGCGCTTGTTCTGTATTGTACGGCGCAATTTCTTAATGGTCTCGCAGTAGCCATGTGCATTGATTGGTTGGCCACGTGGTAAGAAATCAATGAGAAAAATGCCTTTTCTGTCCCAAAAAACAGTGCACATGACTTTTCGAGGCATCAAGATTTGCTTAGGCTTAACCTTCGTTGGGGATGAAGTGTGTCTCCATTCCATTGATTGCCGTTTTGTTTCAGGGATGTCGTACGATAGCCAAGTTTCATCCCCCGTGACTTATCCGAGAAAGAAACCCACCGCCTTCTTCATTGTAGCGTGTCAAAAACTGAAGTGCACTGCCCATCCACTGTTTTTTGCGTTGTTCAGTAAGAATTTTGGGTACAATGTGAGCAAAGTTTTCGAAATTTCAGTTCTTCAGTAACAATTTCATGAATTAGTGATGGTGAGATTTGCGGAACTTCCATAGCAAGTGCACTAAGTGTAAACTTACCAGTTGGTCAGTAACGACAGACGGGCGTCCATTTCGTTCTTCATCGTGCACTTGGTCACGTCCTTCATTCAACAGTCTAACCCACCTTCTAACCACCCTGTAATATACACGGTGTGTCACTAACTGTTGCCACCGAGAATAACTCCGAAAGTGCGACAGGAGCTGAAAAGCTTGTGGGGCAAAACAAAGCATAGGATTCTGTCCGTAAACCTCGCAGATTTGCCGATGAATTTCCTTTGGTTTATTTTTCTTTGCATTTAGAAAACGAATCACAGATCTCATTACACACGGCAGCATTTTCAATTACGCCTGACATTATAAAGAAGCACTGCAAAGCACACGTCGGCAACAGCGATCTGAAAATGGCGTACATGTCTTCTCCGTCTTCTCCTTGAGTCAGTGTAACTGCCACGCATGCTCGAAACTTCGATGGTAGCGCTGCCGCGGATAGAAATAGAAACGGAACTTCCTTCGTGGACGACCCTCCCATATCTCGATTTTTACACAGTGACCTACGTGCATCAGCAAACAGTTATTAGTCAAAAGACTCCTGATGATAAGAGTAATCAGTTCAGTAAATTTTCACTTAAGGGGGGACGTTGATGAAAAACACACACTATTTCAAAAATGCACCAAATCCACAGTTTTGCAGATAAGGCAATGAAATTTTGAACCGCCCTTTACATGAAAGTAAAGCATTTAGATATAAAATCCTTTGATTATATATATTCAACTTTTTTTGAATGAAATTTGAAGTTTTATTTTCAAAAAATAATGTATGCTCCTTTTTCTCAGAAAGTATTCAAGAGATTTCTACAAAAATTTCTTTGTTTCATCTCTTTATATGTTGTAACCTTCTGAGGTTTTTGGGAGAGGTCAAATAGGAGAATTTTCATACTTTTTTAATTATAATTGCAGAAGTACAAATTTAAATTCATGCAAAATTCCAAGCACTTTGCCCCATATCTCAGCTTGCAATCATAATTTCAAAATTTGCTCTTGAGACAAAGTTTATTAGGTTTACAGAAATATTTGTACAAAATTTCATAATTCTTTCATTCATAGAATCTGAGGAAAATGTACATAAACTTTAAAAAACAAACTTTCCAGGAAATGCAGTTTAAAGTTCAACCTAACTTTTTTCCTTATGTCACTTCTTCAAAAGGCACCACATTTGTACCCTGGGTCGTCTTTCCCTTCAAGGCTTCTCTTCTGGTTTCTTGTTGTCTGTCTTCTTTCCTTTAACAGGTCTTCAACTGACTTTTCAGCTGCAGAGACGCGCTGTAAATCTATTTTTCTCGGGATGTCTTGAGTAAAATTTCGTGTCTCGAAGCCCATTCTTTCTAATACCTTCATCCTCCCGACGTTTACCCAGTTTTGTACACACTCTTTGTGGTCGTGGAATAGCTGAATGAACAAAGAATAGAACACTTGTATAAATCTCCGTCAGTATCACAAGGCAAAAAAAAAAAAAAAAAAAAAAAAAAAAATTGCTTCGTCTTAAACGATGCAGCTAGTTTGTTATTGTTTAAAAGATACGAACAGAGTCAAAGATTATATACATAAATCAAAGAGTACGTACCACGGCCTTCTAGATGTATCCCGCACATGTTTGGTTGAAATAATACACAGAATCATTGTTGACTGTGCTGGTATTTAAGTGCTGCTTCAAAACGTGGGCGCCGGCCTGTGTGGCCGAGTGGTTCTAGGCGCTACAGTCCGGAACCGTGCGACCGCTACGGTCGCAGGTTCGAATCCTGCCTTGGGCATGCATTTTTGGCACGGAGGCCGCGTCACACTTTTAATTAATATTCAGGCACTTCGGATGCGATTTCAACATTGAACCTTTGGGAACTTACTGTCCATGAGTTGTACTAACAAATAAAAAATAAATCGAATATTGACTTTTTTGTTAATTCCATCAACGTCCCCCTTAATCCAATAGTGAAGAGACGCCGTTAGCTTATTCAAAAACAAGTTTCTCTGTACACCTGCACGCTATGCCAGCCAATGCGATACGAACCTTCAGACTGGCTTAGCTTGGGCCACACACAAAACACTGCACGCAGTATCGGCCCACCAAGGCGCGGCCTCTGGCACTCACAATACTCAGAAATTGCTATGCCGGAGTGAGAAACGGTCTGAGCTAGCTCATGAACAACACTTGCTACTACTACAGTCAGTTCGGCGGTACAGTCGCAACCGTTCTAAAACAAGAATTGTAAAAGTGGAATATTTTGTCGCCTGCTAGTGTACAATGTGACTCGAGGTACTGCAAATGCAGACCACCACTGAACACAGCAGAAGTACAGAGCGCTTACAAATTAGTTACAGAAAAGTAAACTTCAATTGTGAAATGGGTAAATAAACTACAGATATATTTGATACAGCACTGAATGAAGTATACGTCCGAGATTTATTCCCGCCTAAAATTGTTAGTTCCAGACGTTCCTGCTAGGTGGCATGCGCGAATGAGTTATTCTAGAGAGCCTGTATGCAGAGAGAGTGGCCATAGGTGAAGTTGCCCGTGATTGGTTGATTAGCTTTGGCGCCATTTTTCTGCGAAACGTCTCTCGCGCTTCCTATGTTCGCCGCGCTTTTGAGTTGAATTGAAGTTCAGAGGACTTTGGGAAACGATTAAAAGGTATTTGGATTATTGAGAGACTTGTTATGCGTTGTGCATACATGTTCGATTTAGTTGCATATCGTTTTTAGTACGTAATTAGCGTTTGCAATCTTAAATACGATTTCAAATAATGAAGCGTTTTGTGATGAAGTCGGTAGGCCTACATGCTTGAAGTAAACGCGTTAGTAATCGTACAGTATTGTTTTTGACATCTGTAATTCGTCCTGCAGACGTTCGTAAACAATGCCAGGTTGTGCTGCATTTGGTTGTAAAAAATTGCTTACGACTTTCATTCATCTGACGTAATACAGGTACGTTAAATCTTTAGCGTTATGCACTTCCGATACAAAACAAATGCTATACACTATTTTTTATTTACGTTACTTTCATTGCAATATGTCTAGTAAACGAACTTTAAATGAGATAAATGCAAGTAACGAATAATTTTTACAGTCACTGTGTCAAATTTTCCTGTGCTGTACGTAGTAGGCTACTATGAGTATATTATAGCTGCAAAGAAAGGCATGTAACGAATGATTTCGCCATATTGTCTTGTGCTTTTGATTCGGTGAGTGTGTACTCCACTACTCCACTACTGGCCATTCAAAAGTCCCGCTCGCAGTTTGTCAGAAAAATGGCCGCCGTGTCGTCCGGTTGGCCACTCTCTCCCTACACAGACTGTCTGTTATTCCAGCAGTCACGCAGATGTGCACAGTGCACAGTGTTGCTTATGGGTTCATGAATCCAAATCTGCCAATACAGTTCAGAGACGATTCACAACTAAATATCGCAAGCCACCACCTCAAAGACTGTTATTGATTGGTACTATCGTTTTACTGAGACTGGCTGCGTGTCATGCAGGATGCCGGATGAGGGTCAGCCAGCCGACTCTGACGCAGCAATTGAACAAGCTCGGCCGTCTTACATTCGTAGTCCTGGTAAATCAACGAGGTGTGCCAGCTTAAAATTGAATATGTCTAGTGTTACAGTGTGGAAGACATTCTGGAAAAGCCTGTCACTCAAACCCTACAAATTGGAACTGTTGCGCACTTTAAGTAAGAGAGACAAAGAAAAACACGCTAGGTTATGTGCAGAAATGATTAAAAAAATGCAGACTGAAGACGATTTTCTTAAGGGGACCACACGATGGTTCAGGTAGAAAAAAATTGATTTTCCGGTTGATCATATTTCGATAGTTTAAGGTTTTATTTAAGTACTCTGAAAAGGATTTTGCTGAAATTTTTTTTTCGAGCACTCAAAGAGCATTTTCCTAACACGTGTATTTATGTGTGTCGCCCACTTTCCTGTCACCCACTTTTCTGCGTATATTTTAGATCTTTATATCCCCTACATTGCACGTTAGGGATTTTGTTTTACTCCCGAGTGTGTTGGCTATCCTCGGAATGCAACGGTCTGCATTCTTTCGTTTCTGCTATTTGTAAACAACATGCTTTCAAACATGCGGTTAGTTTTGTTCAACTGTGATCGCGAGTAGTTGTTGTAGAAAACTTGCAGGTATACTACGAGCAGGCAATTAGGAGAAATAAAGAAAATCTGGAGTTAATGAAGAGAGATGTTTGGGCCATATTCTTCCATAAGTCCTCTACTGATGATAAGCCATGTCGTGGATTGTGTCCATCAGGAGAAAATTCGTGGTACAGGCAACTGGAGAATCCTATTCTCACCAGCATTCTCTTCCTGCTGATGTTATTTCAGCAATTAAACCTATTTTCAGAGACTTGGCTCATCCTGACCGCCGGCCGAAGCGGCCGAGCGGTTCTAGGCGCTACAGTCTGGAACCGCGCGGCCGCTACGGTCGCAGGTTCGAATCCTGCCTCGGGCATGGATGTGTGTGATGTCCTTAGGTTAGTTAGATTTAAGTAGTTATAAGTTCTAGGGGACTGATAACCTCAGAAGTTGAGTCCCATAGTGCTCAGAGCAATTTTTTTTTCATCCTATCCTTCTAAGGAAATGTCTGCATAGGCAGACGCATAACCCAAATGAATGTTTCAACAGCATAATTTGGAACCGCCTTCCTAAAACTGTATTTGTAGGCATGCATGCAATGAAACTAGTTCATGATGCTGTTATTACATTCAATTGTGGTAATATTGGAAAGTGTTGAGTACTGAAAAAGCTGGGAATTAATCCTGGTGAAAATATGATCACTGGGCTGCAACATTGCGATAAAATGAAGATAGCCGATGCAGACAGGTCTGCATCTAATATGGCCAAGAAAGCAAGACAAACATCCAGGAAGGTGAAAAGAAGCTGGAAGACCTGCTAGAGGCCAAAGAGGGGCCATCATATGCAGCAGGACAGTTTTAATTAACTGTAAGTAACAAATTTCAAAAGTTTTTCTTTAAAGTCAATTTCCCGCAAACTAAAATTTTCAGTACATATGCCCCATTATATCAGAAAGTATCATAAATAAACGAATGAAATTTTCAGAGACTCTGCGTAAAATAAAAAGCCATCTCTGGTACTACATTCACTAATATTCACAAAAAAAAGTTTCTGCAGAAAAAAATTAATATTTTTTGTTAATACATTTAAAAACGTATTTCTTAACAACTATAAAATGGATAAAGTAGATTTTAGTACAGTTGACTCTATTAGCATTATGTAACATACAGTAAAAATATTAAGGTACTGCATCAAATAGTTTTTTCAGAAATGGGTCAAATACTTGCCTAAATTAACATGGGTTAGATAGGCAGGGTGTGGTCCCCCTAATACAATTGTGTTCTGTGACGAAAATACTTTCCATACCCGCAGTAATGCCAATCGGCATATTTTTGGCTTATGGGTTGAAACTTTCTCATGTAATCGAACATATACTGGAGTGGCCTAAATAGTTTTTGCGCTCTAACCTTTAACAAGACTTAGATCCTTTCTTTCTTGCCGACTTAGCTGCAACTCGCATATCACACCTGGACATGCTCGAACATTGTGTAATGCCACAGTCACAACATGATATGGGCGCAGAATTTATTTTCCAGCAAGATGCCGCGCCAGCACATTATCGTCGTGAAGTTGTCGCGTAACTCCGTAGAAATGAGCCGGACTGGACTGGACGTGATGGAACAGTACGCTGGCCAACACTGTCATCTGATTTAACTCCAGTGGGATTACATTAAAGACAAAGTGTTTGTTTCTCCGCCTCCGGAAAACGTCGACGGGCTGCGACAAGGGCTAACAGAAGCAGATGCCAACATACACCAAGACTTGCGACATAGGATTTGTCAGGAAACTGATTACACGTCGGACATTTGTCGTGTTACAAAAGGTAGCCACAGTGAACACTTCTAAATAAAAGCTGAAGATATACTACGTTCACTGTTGTATGAAACATTTCTGCAACTTACTGACCTTTTTCACAATTAAGGGTTACTTTTGTATACCTAATCTGTAAACACTCCGTATAGGGCTAGGAACACTCAGGCTGACATTCTGTTGAAACCCATAGCTGGACATAGGTCGCCTTGATGTCCAGTTCCATTAGGAACCGTGTGCACCACAGCCATATCATTGTCAATATACAGAGCATCGGTCGTGAATATTAAAATCATTTATTTTACGGATCGATTTCGGTCACTGTGCTAGAAAACGTAAGAACCATCAGACATGACGATCTCAACACAAACGTAGCCCCGTTTATAGCCACCATCAGAAAACCACAGAAACAGTAAATATATGCAAATATACAGATTTTCGTACATAGTAAATAATTCGAACCTTGTAGGCCTATCATAATAACACAACATTTTCTGTGAGGTATAACATATACTGCGTTCTTTACTTGCAATAGATATCTTCACTTTTACTGCATACAGTAATGTTTAAATTTACAAATCAAATAGCTCCGAGCACTATGGGACTTAACTTCTGAGGTCATCAGTCCCCTAGAACTTAGAACTACTTAAACCTAACTAACCTAAGGACATCACACACATACATGCCCGAGGCAGGATTCGAACCTGCGACCGTAGTGGTCGCGCGGATCCAGACTGTAGCGCCTAGAACCGCTCGGCCACCCTGGCCGGCTAAAATTTACAGAAGAGCCTATCTTGTAACCTTAGCAGTAGGCGATCCAACGTACAGTGAGCTTGTTGTAGCTTACACCGGCAACTAGCTAAGCTCAGGATAGGAAAAACAAGCATTATAGTGCTCTCTATATTCCAAAGCGTATAACACGATCACATCAAACACAACAAATACCATTAATAGAAAAACCAAAGCTTCCATAAAAACAACCTTTAAAATCACCATCTTTTATCGTCAGAAGTCATAGCAAAACTTTAGAAACGTAGTACAAGCATAATAAAAATTACAATAAATTACGTCCTCTAACGTAAAGTACAATATAAATTTTTTTATAAAAATATACCTAATGTAAAAGCACATAGTAATTTCTTAAAAACAAATACAGAAAATTAACATCAGAGACATCTTTTTTACGTTTCCAAAAATTCGTTTAAACGTAAAAACATTAAGACTTCACGATGGGACGTTACGCCCTCTCTTATCATACGCGAAAATTTGACAGACATAATGATGCCTTAACAGGCATTCACCAAAAATAATGAAAATATATTAACAAAAATATAATATGGTGTACTGGACCTGTAATTCTGCTCTTTTTCGTGTGAGAATTCGATCTGTAAAATAAAGGAATTCAATATTTACGACCGATGCTGCCATTTATCCAAAACACATGGACACATGTCAGTCCTATAACCTCCGCATCAAGCCAAAGCTACCGCCAAATGCACATTGGGCCCTCAAGTCCGGCTAAGCACTGTCGTGTACCAAAATTAATTCAGTGCCGTTTACCAGTCAAGGTACTTGGAAACGGCCTGCAGTGCCTGTACCCAGCGGACACCAACCGTCTTGCCGCTCCGAGACGCGCCAACTAACTCACCATTCACGCTCCTCCGACTCTAGCCAGCGATGGCACCACCACCTAGCGTCAAAGACGCACTAAGTAGCAGATTCCCACTAATTGCTGCACTCCGCATTTTCACCTTTCAATGCGACACATTTTGCTGTATCCGCCTAGAAGTCGATTCCTCCGCACAACTGGCTGGTCGTACGGGTAGTCGCCCCGCCAGGCGTACGTGGATGAAGGGCTTTAATGAACACCGAGATATTTTCCTTCTATGGCCTGGGCTGTTTACCAAGTCGCCTCCATAGCGCCTTGGGGGGGGGGGGGGGGTCTCCGGGGCACACATCGCTGGCAGGTAGCATGCTTGTCGCAGCTGATCGGGTACCCTCGCAGCGCCACGCGGATATCCAACAGCTCCCTACTACACTCCTGGAAATGGAAAAAAGAACACATTGACACCGGTGTGTCAGACCCACCATACTTGTTCCGGACACTGCGAGAGGGCTGTACAAGCAGTGATCACACGCACGGCACAACGGACACACCAGGAACCGCGGTGTTGGCCGTCGAATGGCGCTAGCTGCGCAGCATTTGTGCACCGCCGCCGTCAGTGTCAGCCAGTTTGCCGTGGCATACGGAGCTCCATCGCAGTCTTTAACACAGGTAGCATGCCGCGACAGCGTGGACGTGAACCGTATGTGCAGTTGACGGACTTTGAGCGAGGGCGTATAGTGGGCATGCGGGAGGCCGGGTGGACGTACCGCCGAATTGCTCAACACGTGGGGCGTGAGGTCTCCACAGTACATCGATGTTGTCGCCAGTGGTCGGCGGAAGGTGCACGTGCCCGTCGACCTGGGACCGGACCGCAGCGACGCACGGATGCACGCCAAGACCGTAGGATCCTACGCAGTGCCGAAGGGGACCGCACCGCCACTTCCCAGCAAATTAGGGACACTGTTGCTCCTGGGGTATCGGCGAGGACCATTCGCAACCGTCTCCATGAAGCTGGGCTACGGTCCCGCACACCGTTAGGCCGTCTTCCGCTCACGCCCCAACATCGTGCAGCCCGCCTCCAGTGGTGTCGCGACAGGCGTGAATGGAGGGACGAATGGAGACGTGTCGTCTTCAGCGATGAGAGTCGCTTCTGCCTTGGTGCCAATGATGGTCGTATGCGTGTTTGGCGCCGTGCAGGTGAGCGCCACAATCAGGACTGCATACGACCGAGGCACACAGGGCCAACACCCGGCATCATGGTGTGGGGAGCGATCTCCTACACTGGCCGTACACCACTGGTGATCGTCGAGGGGACACTGAATAGTGCACGGTACATCCAAACCGTCATCGAACCCATCGTTCTACCATTCCTAGACCGGCAAGGGAACTTGCTGTTCCAACAGGACAATGCACGTCCGCATGTATCCCGTGCCACCCAACGTGCTCTAGAAGGTGTAAGTCAACTACCCTGGCCAGCAAGATCTCCGGATCTGTCCCCCATTGAGCATGTTTGGGACTGGATGAAGCGTCGTCTCACGCGGTCTGCACGTCCAGCACGAACGCTGGTCCAACTGAGGCGCCAGGTGGAAATGGCATGGCAATCCGTTCCACAGGACTACATCCAGCATCTCTACGATCGTCTCCATGGGAGAATAGCAGCCTGCATTGCTGCGAAAGGTGGATATACACTGTACTAGTGCCGACATTGTGCATGCTCTGTTGCCTGTGTCTATGTGCCTGTGGTTCTGTCAGTGTGATCATGTGATGTATCTGACCCCAGGAATGTGTCAATAAAGTTTCCCCTTCCTGGGACAATGAATTCACGGTGTTCTTATTTCAATTTCCAGGAGTGTATTTAGGCCATCAACGGACCGAGGAAAGTTAATTCCTCACTACGCCTCATGTCGACAGTACCAGCAGTTCCGATCTGCTCCATTAGCAGTTCAGTCCCAGCGCTACCATCTGGCTCTAAGCTCTAAGCACTGTGGGACTTAACATTTGAGGTCATCAGTCCCATACACGTACAACTACTTAAAGCTAACTAACCTGAGGACATCACACACATCCATGCCCGGGGCAGGTTTCGAACCTGCGACCGTAGCACCAGCGCGATTCCGGACTGAAGCGCCTATAACCGCTCGGCCACAGCGGCCGGCTGGCGCAGCTGTTTCGTCTCAGCGTTCCCCGCCAACAGTACTGGCCCAATAATGTCAGAAGTCTTCATGCTGCTGCCTATCATTCAAGGACCTTATAACCGAGTTTCCTTTAAAATGTCTTCGATCACTCCTCATGACGAGAAAACTTTACATTTAGCTAAATGATGGATGACTTGCATGAAACCTTTGCTGGAGAAGTGTGCATTTTGGATGCTCGGGAAATATTGCACCTCGAAAATCGTTGCCACTCTGGAAGTGCCTGAATGGTTTCTTGATACGAGGAAAGGGAAAGCAGTCGCTGGGCACCGTGTCCCGAGAATATGGTCTGTACGAGTACGTCCTGCGCAAAGTGGAAGGGAGCAAAAGCTCATATTGTTTCAAGGATGCGTAAGAAAATCGGCTGTGCCATTTCACAAGAACCACCGTCGCATTTGCTTGGAGCGATTCAGATGATCGTGGAGAACCTAAATCTAGATGACCAGATGCGTATTTGAACCGTCGTCCTCCCGAACAGTGTGAGTCCAACGTGTTATCGAGCGAAAACACCTCTAAGGCAGCTTTGTGCAACGCTTCGTCTTGATAGGCTCCCATAACTTGATCACGTGTCTTCGGTAGTACAGTCCTGTGACAGTTTGCCCCCGAGGGGCACAATCAGCTAGCAACAACTCCCCTGATGATGGGTGGGTCCTCAGGTCATTGAGTCGTGGTGAATCCAGATGATGATCGGTTTGCGTTCAGGAAAGGTGAGGCACCAGTGAGGCAACTCTGACGTTGCGGTTAATTATGGAAGCAAGAAAGATGAATAATCAAGACACGCTCATAGAATATGTCAGCCTGAAAAAAACGTTCGACTGTGTGAAATAATGTTCGAAATTCTGAGTAAAATAAGGGTAAGCATTAGCAAAATACAGGTAATATACAATAAGAACCCAGAGGGAACAATAAGACTGAAAGACTAAGAATGAAGTGCTCCGATTAAAGGGAAGAAGGGGTGTAGTCCTTCTCCCCTACTCTTCAGTCTACACATCGAACAAGGAATGATAGAAATAAAAGTAAGGATAAAGAGTGGATTTACAGTTAAAGGTGAAAAGAAAACGATGAAAAGATTCTCTGATGACATTGATACCCTCAGTGAAAGTAAAGAATTACACGACCTGTTGAATGGAATGAACATTATACTAGTAAAGAGTATGGAGAGGGAGAAAATCAAAGAAAGACGAAAGTAATGCAAGGTAGTAGCAATGAGAAAGGTGTAAAGCTCAACATCAGAATTGGAGGTCAGGAGTTACACTACTGGCCATTAAAATTGCTGTACCACGAAAATGACGTGCTACAGACGCGAAATTTAACCGACAGGAAGAAGATGCTGTGATATGCAAATGATTAGCTTTTCAGAGCATTCACACAAGGTTGGCGCCGGTGGCGACACCTACAACGTGCTGACATGATTAAAGTTTCCAACCAATTTCTCATACACCAACAGCAGTTGACCGGCGTTGCCTGGTGAAACGCTGTTTTGATGCCTCGTGTAAGGAGGAGAAATGCGTACCATCAAGTTTCCGACTTTGATAAAGGTCGGATTGTAGCCTATCGCGATTGGGGTTTATCGTATCGCGACATTGCTGCTCGCGTTGGTCGAGATCCAATGACTGTTAGCAGAATATGGAATCGGTGGGTTCAGGAGGGTAATATGGAACGTCGTGCTGGATCCCAACGGCCTCGTATCACTAGCAGTCGACATGACAGGCATCTTATCCGCATGGCTGTAACGGATCGTGCAGCCACGTCTCGATCCTTGAGTCAGCAGGTGGGGACGTTTGCTAGACAACAACCATGTACACGAACGGTTCGACGACGTTTACAACAGCATGGACTATCAGATCGGAGACCGTGGCTGTGGTTACCCTTGACGCTGCATCACAGACAGGATCGCCTGAGATGGTGTACTCAACGAAGAACCTGGGTGCACGAATGGCAAAACGTCATTTTTTCGCATGAATCCAGGTTCTGTTTACAGCATCATGATGGTCGCTTTCGTGTTTGGCGACATCGCGGTGAACGCACATTGGGAGCGTGTATTCGTCATCGCCATACTGGCGTTTCAACCTGCGTGATGGTATGGGGTGCCATTGGTTACACGTCTCGGTCACCTCTTGTTCGCATTTACGGTGCTTTGAACAGTGGACGTTACATTTCAGATGTGTTAAGCCCCGTGGCTGTACCCTTCATTCGATCCCTGCGAAACACTACATTTCAGCAGGTTAATGCACGACCGCATGTTTCAGGTGCTGTACTGGCCTTTCTGGATACAGAAAATGTTCGACTGCTACCCTGGCCAGCACATTCTCCAGACCTCACACCAATTGAAACCTCTGGTCAATGGTGGCCGAGCAACTGGCTCGTCACAATACGCCAATCCCTACTCGTGATGAACTGTGGTATCGTGTTGAAGCTGCATGGGCAGCTGTAGCTGTACACGCCATCCAAGCTCTGTTTGACTCAATGATCAGGCGTATCAAGGCCGTTATTACGGCCAAAGGTGGTTGTTCTGGGTACTGATTTCTCAGGATCTATGCACCGAAATTGCGTGAAAATGTAATCACATATCTATTCTAGTATAATATATTTGTCCAATGAATACCTGTTTATCATCTGCATTTCTTCTTGGTGTAGCAATTTTAATGGGCAGTAGTGTAGATGTTAAGGAATCCTGCTACCAGGGGAGCAAAAGAACCGACGATGAACGGAGCAAGGAGAACCTCAAAAGCAGACTAGCACTGGCAAAAAGAGCATTCCTGGCCAAGACAAGCCTTCTAGTATCAAACGTAGGCCGTAATTGGATAAATACATTTCTAAGAAAGTGGGTTTGGAGCACAGCATTGTGTGGTACGAAACATGGATTATGGGAAAACTGGAAGAGAAGAGAATGGAGTTATTTAAGATTTGATGATACAGAAAAAAGTTAAAAATTAAGGTAAGGAATGAGGAGGTTCTCAGCAGAATCGGCGAGGAAAGGAATGTATGGGAAACATCGAGAAGAAGACAGGGACAGGAGGATAAGACAAGAGTTAAGAATCAGTAAACAGCTTCCATGGCACTAGAGGAGCTGTATAGTGCACTAATTGTAGGGGGAGACAGAGGGTGGAGCGCTTCCAGCAAGTAGTTGTGGACGTAGGTTGCAAGTGCTACTCTGAGATAAAAAGTTTGGCGCTGGAGAGGAATTCTTGCCGGACAGCATAAAACCAGTCAGAAGCGATGATAGGACATAACGCATAAGGGAATAACTTCCATGGTACGAGAGGGAGCTATAGATGGCAAAAACTGCAGGGGAAGACAGAGATTGGAATACGTCCAGCAATTAATTGAGGACTTAGTGCCATTTTGAGATGAAGGAATTGGTGACGTGGAGAAATTCGTGGCAGGCCACATCCAAACTGTCAGGAGACAGATGAGCCAAAGGAAAAAAAATCCACAAGTTCTCACTGTCTGCTTTACTCGCGTGTATTGCCGTCATAGTGACAGACAGAACACGTGCATGATGAGTAGGTGCCTGAAGAAATCATCTCTATTGGCCAGACACAGCCGCGAGATATTCACTGTTGTCCAAATTCGGTGAGCTTTATGACTGCGCAGCGCGAAATCCACTTGTCATTCTAGTCGAGCGACGTCGTTATCCTGAAGGGTTATTCACAAGATGTGCACGTGGGGGCGCGAATTATAGTCCATGAAGACGAATGCCTCGCCAATATGTTGCCGATATGGTTGCACTATCGGTCGGGAGGATGGCATTCACGGATCGTACACCCGTTACAGCGCCTTCCATAACAAACAGCGACGTACGTTGGCCCCACATAATGACACCCCAAAACAGCAGGGAACCTCCACCTTGCTGCACTCGCTGGACAGTTTGTCCAATGCGCTCAGCCTGACCGGGTTGCCTCCAAACACGTCTCCGACGATTTTCTGGTTGAAGGCATATGCGACAGTCATCGGTGAAGAGAACGTGATGCCATCCTGAGCGGTCCATTCGGCATGTTGTTGGGTCTATCTGTACCGCGCTACATGGTGTCGTGGTTGCAGAGATGGACCTCGCCACGGACGTCGGGAGCTGCGCATCATGCAGCCTATTGCGCAGTTTGAGTCGTAACACGACGTCCTGTGGCGGCACGAAAAGCATTATTCAATATGGTGGCATTGCTGCCAGGGTTCCTGCGAGCCATAGTCCGTAGGTAGCCCTTGGGCGGCCTGAGCGAGGCATGTCATCGACAGTTCCTGTCTCTCTGTATCTCCTCCATGTCTGAACAGCATCGCTTTGGTTCCCTCGGAGACTAACCACCTTCCACACGGAGCACGTCCATACCTCACCACCGACTTCTAGTATCAGCCGCACGCAGTTGACGTCAACAAGTATATGGGCCTGAAGATGACGTTGTTACAACGTTGAAACTAGTTGCCAAGATAAAATCGACACCTTAAATACAGCTGGAGGAATTTCTACATTTTTAATATAAATTTATACCAGCTGACGTCCCACTGTCCTCCATTTCAACTATGAATGTATGAAAATCTTTTGTGTTTTACATACGTCAGTCATTTTCTGGAGCTTTCAGCTGATTTTTAACCAACCATATCCTGATATTTCCCTTAGCTATCCGAGGGCACCTTACAGCAACGGTAATTATATGTGAGTTTTTAGATGTTTCTGTGTCACGAGGCTCTCGTATTGTAAGCAAATATTTGAATGTTGCCCAGCTCATGATCTTTTACATAACCATAAAATGGCCCAATATGGACCGAAATCCATTTTGTTAAACAAAAACTAAATCCCTTCAACATATAATCTGAATGAGAAGTAATTGAAATTTCCCACATGAAGGTTTTACTGAAGTATAAACATGAAAGCATCTCTTTATTACATAAGACTTATGTCTCCATTGGCTTTTTTTTCTCTGTTCTCCTTACATCAGACAATAGAGTTACTCCTTCAGAGGAGTGATATATTCGCTGCAGTGACAATGGCGGTCTCCCACCAGTGTAGACGTTCTAGAAAAGCCCCGTGTCTTCCCCTAGCGCCACAGCCAAATGTCCGTGAGGCGTGTCGGTATGATGTTCCCACGTCCATCACCCCTTTGACCTGACCTTTGTCAAAGTGTCAAAGAATGTGATCACCTACATGTGCTCCGGGGACAGTTTCAGTAACATTAGAGAGATCCCAAAGCCATCACGAACTCGCACTGTGCTTATTCTGAAGGAATAGATTTTTGTGTACAGAAAAATAAGTTCGCATAAAGAAAATGAATATAGCCTCGTAGGATATGTTAACTAAGATAACGTAAAATGGTGCAAGATGTTCGAAATTTTTAGAAAAAAATAAGTGTAAGTTATAGAATAAGACGGGTAAGACAAAATAAGAATAGAAGACCAGTAACGAAGTGCTAGGATGAAAAAGGTTGTAAGACAGGGATGCAGGCTTTCTCCCTTACCGTTTGGTTCAAAAAATGGTTCAAATGGCTCTAAGAACTGTGGGACAACATCTGAGGCCATCAGTCCCCTAGACGTAGAACTACTTAAACCTAACTTAATCCAAGGACATCACACACATCCATCCCAGAGGCAGGATTCGAACCTGCAACCACAGCAGCAGCTCGGTTCCGGACTGAAGCTCCTAGAACCACTCGGCCCCAGCGGCCGGCTACTGTTTATACGTTGATGATATTATTGTAGAAATAAAACAGATTTTCATAAATGACATTAAAATGCAGGGAGAAATACAATGACTCTCCGATGACTTTTGCGTGCCTCCACGAAAGTAAGGAAGAATTACAGTGTGGTGTCACCGCCAGACACCACACTTGCTAGGTGGTAGCCTTTAAATCGGCCGCGGTCCGTTAGTATACGTCGGACCCGCGTGTCGCCACTATCAGTGATTGCAGACCGTCGCCGCCACACGGCAGGTCTAGAGAGACTTCCTACCACTCGCCCCAGATGTACAACCGACTTTGCTAGCGATGGCTCACTGACAAAATACGCTCTCATTTGCCGAGACGATAGTTTAACATAGCCTTCAGCTACGTCATTTGCTACGACCTAGCAAGGCGCCATTATCAGTTACTATTGATATTGATTCATGTACCGGCAAGACCGACGTTTTTCATTAACGGATAAAAGTTAAGTATTCCACCAGCTACGTCCGTTTTTCTAAATTCTAATTTCCTTGTCCTGTTCCAGACCTCACGCCAGCCTGCGTGAGCTAAAACGCGTGCCTTTCGGCCTCCTTCTAGTAACCCGGTGTTGGCTCTCCTGCCAACCAAAACATACAGTACACAGTGAATGGGACAAAACCGTCTGCTGAGTACGAAATGTGGATTGACCCTAAATCGAAGAAAGACGAAGGTAATACGTAGTAGCAGAAATGAGAGTAGTGAGAAACTTAACGTCAGATTTGGGGAGTTCTGCTGTCTTGGAAGGAAGATAGCATATGGCGGAAGGCGTAAAGAGGACATAAAAAACCGCTAGTAGAGGAAAAAGAGCATTTCTGGTCAAGAGAAGTCTAGTAGTATCAAACGTAGGCCTTAATCTGAGGAAAAACTCTCTGAGAATGTACGTTTGGAGCTCAGAGCTGTATGGTAGTCAATCATGAAGAGTGGGAAAGTCAGAACAGAAGAGAATCAAAGCGTTTGAGAAGTAGCTCTATAGAGTAATGTTGAAAACTAGGTGGAATGATAAAGTAGGGAATTGACGAAAAAAGGAACATGCGGAAAAGACCGCCGTGCTGCTGTTACGGTATCAGGTTCGAATCCTGCCTCGGGCATGGATGTGTGTAATGTCCTTAGGTTAGTTAGGTTTAAGTAGTTCTAAGTTCTAGGGGACTGATGACCTCATATGTTAAGTCCCACAGTTCTTAGAGCCATTTGAACCATTTTTTGAACTAAACAGTAAGGGAGAAATCCTGCATCCCTGTCTTACAACCTTTTTCATCGTAGCACTTCGTTACTGTTCTTCTAGTCTTATTTTGTCTTACCCGTCTTATTCTATAACTTACACCTATTTAGTCCCATAGTGCTTGGAGCCATTTCAACCATTTTGAAAAGACCGCCAAGAAAACGGGACACGATATTAAATGTACACTCCTGGAAATGGAAAAAAGAACACATTGACACCGGTGTGTCAGACCCACCATACTTGCTCCGGACACTGCGAGAGGGCTGTACAAGCAATGATCACACGCACGGCACAGCGGACACACCAGGAACCGCGGTGTTGGCCGTCGAATGGCGCTAGCTGCGCAGCATTTGTGCACCGCCGCCGTCAGTGTCAGCCAGTTTGCCGTGGCATACGGAGCTCCATCGCAGTCTTTAACACTGGTAGCATGCCGCGACAGCGTGGACGTGAACCGTATGTGCAGTTGACGGACTTTGAGCGAGGGCGTATAGTGGGCATGCGGGAGGCCGGGTGGACGTACCGCCGAATTGCTCAACACGTGGGGCGTGAGGTCTCCACAGTACATCGATGTTGTCGCCAGTGGTCGGCGGAAGGTGCACGTGCCGGTCGACCTGGGACCGGACCGCAGCGACGCACGGATGCACGCCAAGACCGTAGGATCCTACGCAGTGCCGTAGGGGACCGCACCGCGACTTCCCAGCAACTTAGGGACACTGTTGCTCTTGGGGTATCGGCGAGGACCATTCGCAACCGTCTCCATGAAGCTGGGCTACGGTCCCGCACACCGTTAGGCCGTCTTCCGCTCACGCCCCAACATCGTGCAGCCCGCCTCCAGTGGTGTCGCGACAGGCGTGAATGGAGGGACGAATGGAGACGTGTCGTCTTCAGCGATGAGAGTCGCTTCTGCCTTGGTGCCAATGATGGTCGTATGCGTGTTTGGCGCCGTGCAGGTGAGCGCCACAATCAGGACTGCATACGACCGAGGCACACAGGGCCAACACCCGGCATCATGGTGTGGGGAGCGATGTCCTACACTGGCCGTACACCACTGGTGATCGTCGAGGGGACACTGAATAGTGCACGGTACATCCAAACCGTCATCGAACCCATCGTTCTACCATTCCTAGACCGGCAAGGGAACTTGCTGTTCCAACAGGACAACGCACGTCCGCATGTATCCCGTGCCACCCAACGTGCTCTAGAAGGTGTAAGTCAACTACCCTGGCCAGCAAGATCTCCGGATCTGTCCCCCATTGAGCATGTTTGGGACTGGATGAAGCGTCGTCTCACGCGGTCTGCACGTCCAGCACGAACGCTGGTCCAACTGAGGCGCCAGGTGGAAATGGCATGGCAAGCTGTTCCACAGGACTACATCCAGCATCTCTACGATCGTCTCCATGGGAGAATAGCAGCCAGCATTGCTGCGAAAGGTGGATATACACTGTACTAGTGCCGACATTGTGCATGCTCTGTTGGCTGTGTCTATGTGCCTGTGGTTCTGTCAGTGTGATCATGTGATGTATCTGACCCCAGGAATGTGTCAATAAAGTTTCCCCTTCCTGGGACAATGAATTCACGGTGTTCTTATTTCAATTTCCAGGAGTGTATTATGGCATCAGGGAATAGCCTTCACGATACTCGAGGGACCTACAGAGGAAAAAACTTTAGGGGAAGACAGAGACTGGAGAACATTACACAAATAACTGGGAACGTAGGATACAAGTGCTACTCTGAGATGATGTTGGCACAAAAGAGAAAAGGATGAAATTTTAACCAATATCTATTGTAGCATCAGCGTTATAGCATTCGGTCGAGGTGTTCTTGGTATGCCACTTTACATTGTATACTCTTTCCATTATCAGGACAAGTCTGAGCTCCTAAGCCACGCTACCGCTCAGTGGACAACAGGTCGCTAAATGGGCGCTCATGCCTGCTGGCGCGTCACAGACCCGCGTAGATTGCCTTAAGCAAACAGCCGCTTAGCGTTACAGCTAACAAGGCCGCAAAGTGGATACCGCGAAGGGCGGCAACGAGCGCACGTACATTCACTCTCGCACCCACACGCACGCACTCACGCACACACACACACACACATACACACACACACACACACGCGCGCGCGCGCGCGCACACACACACACACACACACACATACACGCACGCACACACACACACACACACATACACATAAACACTTACACACGCTCGTGTATAGCTGTGCTCATCTTTCACGCCACAGCCGCACCCATCTCAACTGAACTGACGGGCGGAGTGTCAAGATACTTTCACATTGTCCCTAAGTACTTACGGACGTTCTTTCTGGTGCAAATTGTGTGGCTGAACAGCACAACACCAGGTGATAGGTCTGGTTTTAGCAATTTTTTAAATTTCCAGTATATTTTAGGCCCCGTAGAAAATATATAAATAAGAAGTTGCAAAACGCGTGAAAAAAAGCTTGTTATTATAAGATTATTACACTACTGGTCATTAAAATTGCTACACCACGAATATGACGTACTACAGACGCGAAATTTAACCGACAGGAAGAAGATGCTGTGATATGCAAACGATTAGCTTTTCAGAGCATTCACACAAGGTTGGCGCCAGTGGCGACACCTACAACGTGCTGACATTATTAAAGTTTCCAACCAATTTCTCATACACCAACAGCAGTTGACCGGCTTTGCCTGGTGAAACGTTGTTGTGATACCTCGTGTAAGAAGGAGAAATGCGTACCATCACGTTTCCGACTTTGATAAAGGTCGGATTGTAGCCTATCGCGATTGCGGTTTATCGTATCGCGACATTGTTGCTCGCGTTGGTCGAGATCCAATTACTATTAGCAGACTATGGAATCGGTGGGTTCAGGAGGGTAATACGGAACGCCGTGCAGGATCCCAACGGGCACGTATCACTAGCAGTCGAGATGACAGGCATCTTATCCGTATGGCTGTAACGGATCTTGCAGCCACGTCTCGATCCCTGAGTCAACAGATTGGGACGCTTGGAAGACAAAAACCATCTTCACGAACAGTTCGACGACGTTAGCAGCAGCATGGACTATCAGCTCGGAGACCATGGCTGCGGCTACCCTTGACGCTGCATCACAGACAGAAGCACCTACGATGGTTTACTCAACGACGAACCTGGGTGCACGAATGGCAAAACGTCATTCTTTCGGATGAATACAGGTTCTGTTTACAGCATCATGATGGTCGCATCCATGTTTGGCGAAATCGCGGTGAACGCACATTGGGAGCGTGTATTAGTCATCGTCATACCGGCGTATCACCCGGCGTGATGGTACGGCGTGCCATTGGTTACACGTCTCGGACACCTCTTGTTCGAATTGACGGCACTTCGAACAGTGCACGTTACACCATATGTGTTACGACGCGTGGCTCTACCCTTCATTCCATCCAAGCGAAACCCTACATTTTAGCAGGATAATGCACGGCCGCATGTTGCAGGTCCTGTACAGGCCTTTCTGGATACTGAAAATGTTCGACTGCTGCCCTGGCCAGCACATTCTCCAGATCTCTCACCAATTGAAAACGTCTGGTCAATGGTGGCCGAACAACTGTCTCGTCGCAATACGCCAGTCAATACTCTTGATGAATTCTGGTATCGTGTTGAAGCTGCATGGGCAGCTGTACCTGTACACGCCATCCAAGCTCTGTTTGACTCAATGCCCAGGCGTATCAAGGCCGTTATTACGGTCAGAGGTGGTTGTTCTGAGTACTGATTTCTCAGGATCTATGCACCGAAATTGCGTGAAAATGTAATCACATGTCAGTTCTAGTATAATATATGTGTTCAATGAATACCCGTTTATCATCTGCATTTATTCTTGGTGTAGCAATTTTAATGGCCAATAGTGCATGTACTGTGATGGTGCAGTACTCCTTGAAAAAGTGCCTACGTGACGTCCTTGGGTGAACACCACTAATTATTCTCACTGCTCTCCCCGTCACCGCAGCTAGACTTGGACCACGATATGATGTCCCTGTAACATTTCTATCTGATGCTCACCCTGCAGCGGCTCGAAAACTAATTGATGGTACAATAGCCGTCCGCGTTGGTCTAGCGGTTCTAGGCGCTCAGTCCGGAACCGCGCGACTGCTACGGTCGCAGGTTCGAATCCTGTCTCGGGCATGGATGTGTGTGATGTCCTTAGGTTAGTTAGGTTTAAGTAGTTCTAAGTTCTAGGGGACTGATGACCACAGATGTTAAGTCCCACAGTGCTCAGAGCCGTTTTTGATGGTACAATAAATCGTATCTACAATAAAAAATTGCGACTAGTCGCATATTCGTAAATCATCGATTTAAATCATAGTTGCAGTTCGTCATCCATAACGGACATACTGAAATTAAACATTATCATCGTAATCATTTATTGCATATAAACAGGCCATTCAGGCCCACAGCAGCAGACAGAAATATACAAATACGTCAACATAAAACATAACGTAATGATCAATAGATCAAGTCCACGAATCACGTTTGTGCCAACGGCCTTGCCGCAGTGGTAACACCGGTTCCCGTCAGATCACCGAAGTTAAGCGCTGTCGAGCTGGGCAGGTTGTTGGATGGGTGACCATCCGGTCTGCCGAGCGCTGTTGGCAAGCGGAGTGCACTCAACCTTTGTGAGGCAAACTGAGGAGCTACTTGATTGAGAAGTAGCGGCTCCGGTCTCGGAAACTGACATACGGCTGGGAGAGCGGTGTGCTGACCACATGCCCCTCCATATCCGCATCCAGTGACGCCTGTGGCCTGAGGATGACACGGCGGCCGGTCCGTACCGTTGGGTCTTCATGACCTGTTCAGGAGGAGGATGAGGAATCATGGTTAAATAGAACATCACAGAAACTAATTAGACACGTTGCCCATTTACTTCTGTCTCGGGCATCCTCGAGGCTGGCTGTTGCATCTGCTACCTCCGTCTTTCCAGCTCCTTCGCGAACGACCTCTTGGGCGTCCACCAGTCGGTTGATGTACCAATACTTTGTCAAGAATAGTACCTCTGCTCGGAGAAAATGTTATGCCCACTATAGTTCTCTTCTTGCAATTACTCTCCAAGTCAACCACGTACTGCTTCCCGTGAAGTGCATCCTTCATGGGGTCAAACAGATGGAAGACGGAAGGTTTTGTTAACACCTCTAGAGTGCGCTGACGAGGGTGAGGCCTTGAGTTGTCATAGAGAAAGAGAAGTTCGCTTGCATTTTTCAGGCTATGACCACGCTGAAGTGGCTTCCTCAATCTCCTGACGGTAGTACAACATACTTCAGAGTTGATCGTTGCATCACGAGGGAGGACAAAAAAAACAGAATAACTCTTCACAGTCCCAGAAGACCGTCGCCACGACTTTACTGGTTGAGGGAGCGGCTTTGAACTTTTTCTTCGGAGGAGACATACATCTACACCTACAATTATACTACGCAAGCCACCCAACGGTGTGTGGCGAAGGGCACTTTACGTGCCACTGTCATTACCTCCCTTTCCTGTTCCAGTCGCGTATGGTTCGCGGGAAGAATGACTGCCGGAAAGCCTCCGTGGGCGCTCGAATCCCTCTAATTTTACATTCCTGATCTCCTCGGGAGGTATATGTAGGGGGAAGGAATATATTTGATACCTCATCCAGAAACGCACCCTCTCGAAATCTGGACAGCAAACTACACCGCGATGCAGAACGCCTCTCTTTGGATCTTCTCTATCTCCTCCGTCAACCCGACCTGGTACGGATCCCACACTAATGAGCAATACTGTAGGTCGAACGACTTTTGTAAGCCACCTCCTTTGTTGATGGACTACATTTTCTAAGGACTCTCCCAATGAATCTCAACCTGGCACCCGCCTTACCAACAATTAATTTTATATGATCATTCCACTTCAAATCGTTCCGTACGCATACTTCCAGATATTTTACAGAAGTAACTGCTACCAGTGTTTGTTCCGCTATCATATAATCTTACCATAAAGGATCCTTCTTTCTATGTATTCCCAATACATTACATTTGTCTATGTTAAGGGTCAGACATGGCGTGGCGGCACTCCATGGTTCCCATTTTGTTGCCGGTTCTAAGTAATGAATCCATGTTTCATCGCCAGCGGCGATGTTCGACATAAAACTGTCACAATCAGTCTCGTAACGCGCAAGCAATTGCGCACAAATGATCTTCTGTTGCTCTTTAAGGTTAGGCGGCAAGGAACCCAGCGCCCACACACCTTTGGGTACTTCAACGGGTGGACGAGTGTGTCAGCGCTAACAATAGAGACGTCCAGCTGTGCACCGAGGTGTTTGACCGTGATCGGTCAGTAACCTCAAAAGAGACAATCCGCACGTTACAACACTGCATGAGTCAGAGTTGAGTGCGGCCGGCCAGCACGTGGAAGATGGGACAAGTTTTCGCGACCTTGTTGCGATGGTGGCAGACACCTCACCCAACGACTCGCCGTGCTTTTGTTCACTACGAACTATCGGTAGATATACTGCAAGCGCCTATGAATATATGCGATGCTGTGGTTTTCCGCCGGAAGAAACCCAATGACACTGCTTGCTTGGAATGCACTTCCGTTGCAGACACCACTTTGAAGTGCGGCGCCACCTGTCGAAACTTCATGAAACTGTAGGGACTGAAGCAGGAATATTCCACGATGTCCCACAACATATTCTGCATTTTTCCAACCGAAATTGGCCGAGCAAACATGTGTTGTTGGATTACTTACTGAACGCCTCGTGTCGCTTGCGTTCTTGATTTTAGTAGGGCAACTGCATGAATATACAGTTGGAAACGGAAGCTCCGTAAAAGACGATCGCTCACAGCGGCACGTAAAGCTGCACGCTTTTGTTAGGCCAAACCACACAGAAACTGAAGAGCGGCTGACTGAGTGTGTAGTGTGGGCCGAAGAGTGTTGATTTCCCCCAATGACGCATTTACACTTTAGGGTGTTGCGGGTGAATTTCAGGCCGCAGGTGGTTCTGTAATCTTGTAGGGACCGTGAATTGGGCCCACTCTTTCAGGTGAACCAGGAGGTTTATTTCAACGTGCTCGGTGACAAAATGTTACACAGTTTTGTTCATTTCCGTGTTGATGCACGAGGTGCGACAATAAAGTAATGAGACTGATGTGAAAAAAATGTTGCTTACAGTTTTAGTCAAGTTTAGTGTTGTAGTTCCCTTCTGATTGCACACACTTTTTCCAGCGCTTCTGCCGTTGATGGTAACATTTCTGGAACTCATCTTCCGTAATATCCTCCAAGACCCTCGTCACAGCTCTTTGTACATCTTGTGTTGTTTGGAAATGGTGTCCCTTGACCGCCGTTTTGACTCTTGGAAATAGAAAAAAGTCGCACGGAGTGATATCTGGTGAATAAGGTGGCTGTGGTAGTACTGAAATTTGTTTTGAGTTGAAAAATTGCTGTCCTGACAGAGCAGTATGGGATGGCGCAATATCGTGATGCAGCATCCAATTATCAGAAATGTTGGCATGGACACGAAGAACTCTTTTACGAAGTCTTTCAAAAATTTCTTTGTAGTAATATTAGTTAACTGTTTGTCCAGGAGGCACCCACTCTTTATGAACAATTCCCTTGGAATCAAAAAAGCGCACAAGCATGAATTTCACTTTTGACTTTGACATGCGAGCTTTTTTTGGTCTGGGTGATCCTTTTTAGCACCATTCCAAACTTTGGCGTTTTGTCTCTGGATCGTACTGAAAAACCCAACTTTCATCACCAGTGATGACACGGCTCAACAATTCTGGATTGATTTCGTTTTGCTCTAACAGATCGGCTGTCACATTTTTCCGTGTTTCTCGTTGTTGTGGTGTGAGATTTTTGGGGACCATTTTTGCACAAATCTTTCTCATACCAAGATCTTCAGTTATTATTAGACCAACTGTTTCTCGATTGATGTTGAGTTCTTCTGCAATCATTTTCACGGATAATCTTCGATCAGATCGTACGAGTTCACGCACCCTGGCCAAGTTGACATCCGTCCGTGAGGTCGATGGTCGTCCACTTCGGTCTTCATCTTCAACATTCGTTCTGCCTTCACAAAATATTTTATGCCATCGAAAAACTTGAGCTCTTGACATAACCTCCTCTCCAAAAGCCTTCTGAAGCTTATCGTAAGTTGTCATCGCGTTTTCACACAACTGAAAGCAAAAAGAAATGGCATACCATTGCGCAATATTGTGCGGTTCCATTTCCGTGACGAGAGACACAAACCTGTGTTAACTTATTAGAGCACAACTCACGACTGAGCAGTTGCATCGATGTGCCACTTGGACTAGAAGTAGCTTATACATCAAGGTCAAAGATATTGTGCCTACACAAGCCTGCAGGGTTGCCACATCTTGGTCCCATTACTTTATCGTCGCACCTCGTATGATCTGGACACTAGCGTTTCCCAAGTTGACAAAAACCGTAAACATAGGCCAGCACGCATAGGTTCCGTGTTTTATGCACAGCGAGTGGACAGAAATGTTTAACACCAAAAACACATTCCGGTGTAGGAAAACCGTTGGCACTCAAAATAGCTTCCAATCGTCTCAGAATGGATAAATACAGGTCCTGTATGGTTTCAAAGCGTCTCATACAATTGTTTCTGCAAAATAGTAACAAGTTGAGGTAACCACGAACGTGGATAGAGATCACACATAATTCTCTCCAGAGTAGACCACAGCCTACTATGGTGGCCAGGGGAGAGGCGAAAGTTTGTCCTGGTGATCAGGAAACCAGTCCTGAACGATGTGAGGTGTGTGAACAGCTGCCCTGCCGTATTGGAACACAGCATCTCCACTGGAGAACAAACAGGATACCATGGCACATATCTAACCAGCCAAAATGATCACGTAACCCTTGGCAGTAATGCGACGTTGCACAGTACCCACAGGGTCTATGGAATACCACGATACAGGTGCCTAAAAAATCACCGGGTCCCCGCCATGTCTCACTCTTTGGACGTAAACTTTCGAAATCTTAAATACGAATATAACATTTTTCTTGTAGAATCGGATCGGATCATATGTTGTTGTTGTTGTGGTCTTCAGCCCTGAGACTGGTTTGATGCCTCTCTCCATGCTACTCTATCCTGTGCAAGCTTCTTCATCTCCCAGTACTCACTGCAACCTACATCCTTCTGAATCTGCTTAGTGTATTCATCTCTTGGTCTCCCTCTACGATTTTTACCCTCCACATCGCCCTCCAATGCTAAATTTGTGATCCCTTGATGCCTCAGAACATGTCCTACCGACCGATCCCTTTTTCTCGTCCAGTTGTGCCACAAACTCCTGTTCTCTCCTATTCTATTCAATACCTCCTCATTAGTTATGTGATCTACCCATCTAATCTTCAGCATTCTTCTGTAGCACCACATTTCGAAAGCTTCTATTCTCCTCTTGTCCAAACTATTTATCGTCCATGTTTCACTTCCATACATGGCTACACTCCATACAAATACTTTCAGAAATGACTTCCTGACACTTAAATCTATACTCGATGTTAACAAATTTCTCTTCTTCAGAAACGCTTTCCTTGCCATTGCCAGTCTGGGTTTTATATCCTCTCTACTTCGACCATCATCAGTTATTTTGCTCCCCAAATAGCGAAACTCCTTTACTACGTTAATTGTCTCATTTCCTAATCTAATTCCCTCAAAATTACCCGACTTAATTCGACTACATTCCATTATTCTCGTTTTGCTTTTGTTGATGTTCATCTTATATTGTGTTCGAACATTATGAATTACCTCGAAGAAAACGGTCTATTGACACAGTCTACATGGGTTTAGAAAACATCGTTCCTGCGAAACACAACTAGCTCTT
This sequence comes from Schistocerca nitens, assembly GCF_023898315.1. Taxonomy (NCBI): domain Eukaryota; kingdom Metazoa; phylum Arthropoda; class Insecta; order Orthoptera; family Acrididae; genus Schistocerca; species Schistocerca nitens. Next base: position 156,033,504 of record NC_064623.1, on the reverse strand, counting down.
TATTCACTTGAAGTGTTGAGTGCTACTGAAAAGGGATTTCAAATCGATTCCGTATTTCTGGATTTCCGGAAGGCTTTTGACACTGTACCACAAAAGCGGCTCGTAGTGACATTGCGTGCTTATGGAATACCTTGACTACATCATTAGCTATAATGCAGGTTCTTAAAATTGAGGCGGTTTTAGATTTGTGGGGAAAATAGCAGAAATGTCGATAATGCTGTAACCCGTTACGCTCACGTTTTCCAAACAAGGTGTGAGCACCATCTTCTTTTTGTCGAGTTATTCGGCAGTTCTCGACCGATGTGCAGTCACGAAAGAGGAACCGTCGAGAAACAGTTGTTGGAGAGAAGAAGAAATATGTGATATTAGCTGCAGTGAATCATAACCGCCACATCAGCACTCGGCAGTTAAATAGGGAATCGGGAATTATTTAGACGACTTTTTGCCGACGTATAAAATAGCGTCCGCTTCATATTTCCCTCCATCAGGAACTGCATGGCAATGGTTTCCAGAAGCGAGTAACATTTTTCCAGTGTTCCCCGCAGCAAATAGAGAGACACTCCAGTTTCTTCGCTGGAGTATTTTACTGTGACGAGTCGATCTTCACGAACCAGATACGATTAATCGACACAACATGCACTATTGGAATGTGGAAAGCCCGCATTGGTAGCGCCAGACTGAATACAAGGAGCTGGGGAATATGAACGTTTGGCGTGAAACAATTGGTGACAAACTCATTTGTCCACTCTTCATCGATGGCGCTTTAAATGGTGATAAACATCGAGCGTCATTGGATGACGTTCTCTCGGTATTACTTGCACACCTTCCGTTGGATTTGCAACAAACAATGTGGTTTTAAGATGATTGTTGTCCAGCACGATGTTCTGAAGCGGCACGGGAAGTATTAGATCGCATGTGCAGTAAGAAGTGGTCCGTTGTATTGGACTGAAAGATCACCGGATCAGACGTCACCTGACTTTTGTTTATGGGATTACTTAAGAGGGAAATTTATAATGAAGTACGAACAAAGCGCGTTTACATGATTCAGCGTATCGCCAATGCATGTCAGAAGATATGGCACTTCTCAGTTGTGCCGAGTCATTCCATGTGCCGATACATAACTGCATCGAAGTTGATGGCGACATTTTTGAACATGTACTGAAAAACAATTCTTACAAACAAGCACCATGTTGGTGAGAGGTGAGGACAGACTCAAATCATCTTTTTTTTCATAATCACTGAACACGACTGTTCTCTCTTTTTTTTTTATAGAATGCATTTTTCTAAAGTCAATGTGTTTTTTGAACTCCATTTTCGTTTATGTACAGCGCCATCTATGACACAACAAAGATTGTGTTACATACAAAAGCTACGTATTTTTTCCAGTGAAATACGATTATCCAATGAAAATAGAATGTTCCTACACTGACGTAGAAAAAATGAGAGCAGCAATAATTAATTAATGTAAAGTATTGAAATTTCGGGAAAACATTTTTCTCGGTAGCACATTTAAGTGATTAACATTGCAAGATGACAGGTTAATGTAAGTGCGAGAAAAGCCACTGAAAATCTGAATGCTGGTACATTAATTGAGCCGTGGAAAAAATTTCCGTTTTGAAGAGCGCGCCGCAGCGCGTTGTTTGAAGCAGTCGCCCTCCGTTTCTGGCGGTGGCGCCGCTGTGGCAATCGCAGCTTTGGTGTCTCCCTCTGGTGGGAAAGGGGAAAGGTTGCCTGTTGACGTGCATTTAAGGGGCGCTATGAGCTCGCCACTCACAAGGGAACCTCCCCATCGCACCCCCCTCAGATTTGGTTATAAGTTGGCACAGTGGATAGGCCTTGAAAAACTGAACACAGATCAATCGAGAAAACAGGAAGAAGTTGTGTGGAACTATTTAAAAAAATAAGCAAATGTTGCTTATCTTGCGCATGGACTACTCAGTTTGTATATTTTGCTTATTTTTTTCATAGTTCCACACAACTTCATCCTGTTTTCTCGATTGATCTGTGTTCAGTTTTTCAAGGCCTATCCACTGTGCCAACTTATAACTAAATCTGAGGGGGGTGCGATGGGGAGGTTCCCTTGTCAGTCACTCTGGGTCAGTCTCTCGTCACCAGTTGATGGTCTGCCTCTCGTTCGCATTAGTGCGGCAGTTAGTGTGTCTGTCGTTCGGAGTACCAGTATGTCTGTCGTTTGGATCGAACTTTAAAGCCGGCAAAATGAGAGTCTTGCCACTCCGCCAGTAACAGAACTCAGCTAGTGGTCGCCCGGTCGGGGCTTAGTTCCTGCATCTTAGGCCTCCAGTCTGCTCGAGTTGCACAGGCAATGGTCATTGGCGGTTGGATCGATGGGTTGGTCGGTCGCGCACTGAGACACTTGTCCGCCTTGAGCGTCGGCGCGGAAGGTGGTTATTTATGAATTGGGTGCTCCGTTTTTCCCTTGTGAAGTAAGGGCGGGTTAGAGCAACTTGCGGTTCGGGTTGTTCTGTAATCTCCCTCTCAATCTGCCATACGTTAATAGCTGCCTCTGTCATGTTTGTCGGATTCGGTGTTAACGAATTTATTGCTTGAAATGTAACGGCCGAATTCCTGAAATATGTTTTTCTTATCATCTTGAGAGGCGGTATACAGGGTGTTACGAAAAGGTACGGCCAAACTTTCAGGAAACATTCCTCACACACAAATAAAGAAAAGATGTTATGTGGACATGTGTCCGGAAACGCTTAATTTCCAAGTTAGAGCTCATTTTAGTTTCGTCAGTATGTGATCAAATTGTAAATTTTCACAATCAACATGTGTGGGCTGATGAGAATCTGCACGCAATTGTGCAATCACGTCATCAACACAGATTTTCTGTGAATGTTGGGGCAGGCATTGTTGGTGATGTCTTGATTGGGCCCCATGTTCTTCCACCTACGCTCAATGGAGCACGTTATCATGAGTTCATACGGGATACTCTACCTGTGCTGCTAGAATATGTGCCTTTACAAGTACGGCACAACATGTGGTTCATGCACGATGGAGCTCCTGCACATTTCAGTCGAAGTGTTCGTACGCTTCTCAACAACAGATTCGGTGACCGATGGATTGCTAGAGGCGGACCAATTCCATGGCCTCCACGCTCTCCTGACCTCAACCCTCTTGACTTTCATTTATGGGGGCATTTGAAAGCTCTTGTCTACGCAACCCCGGTACCAAATGTAGAGACTCTTCGCGCTCGTATTTTGGACGGCTGTGATACAGTACGCCATTCTCCAGGGCTGCATCAGCGCATCAGGGATTCCATGCGACGGTGGGTGGATGCATGTATCCTCGCTAACGGAGGACATTTTGAACATTTCTTGTAACAAAGTGTTTGAAGTCACGTTGGTACGTTCTGTTGCTGTGTGTTTCCATTCCATGATTACTGTAGTTTGAAGAGAAGTAATAAAATGAGCTCTAACATGGAAAGTAAGCGTTTCCGGACACATGTCCACATAACATATTTCTTTCTTGGTGTGTGAGGAATTTTCCTGAAAGTTTGGCCGTACCTCTTTGTAACACCCTGTATGTGTAATGTAGAGCATGTTTGGCCAACCTTGTATATTTTATGCAAGACTGCAGTTCATGGGTTTTTATTTAAATGGTCAATTTAGTATATAAAGTTGCCACGCTTCCACCGTAAGATGTTTTTTTTTTAATCATGTTGCACCTTCGGTGGCAAATTAATCTTTTAAAGTTAGTGTTTTGTACCATTTCCATCCCTCCCACCGAGTGCAAAGTTAATGTGTTTGTGTGGGTTGTTAAAATTTTTAGTTTAAAGTAAACTGATGTGTTGTAGATTTGCACCAGTGTAGTCTTTCAGAGGCTGTTGTGAGCGGTCGTGACTCCTGCCCTGTCAAAAGGGAGCAGCAAGGTTCTCAGCCCGAAAGCTCATACAGTCAAAAATTTGTTCTTTCTGCCTCTGAATAAATTGTAACTTGATATTTAGAGGGTGATTTCTGATTACAATTTTAAATCTGTTTCTAAAAAAAGAAAGGCTTTTAGGAATAAAATTTCCATATGTTGAAAGAAATTTGATTTGTTTTCGTCAGTTACCCACTGGCAACTACTTCCACGCTCACATAGTGTGATTAAATGTGTTAATGTTCTTGATGAATCGCTATTAAATAAAGCAAAAAAAAAGGTTTTTAGAGTAGATTCACGGTTCATTAATAACCGGTGTAACCATCAGGATGTTCAGTGCAAGCATGAAGACGTGGATGCATTGTTATACATGTCAGTTTGTGGGATGGAGTTCCATGACTATTGCACTTGGCCGATCAATTCAGAGACGGTTAATGTTGGATGATGCTGGAGCTATAGTTCGATGATATCCCATATGTGCTCTATTGAAGGTAGATCTGCTGATCGAGAAGGCCGTGGCAACATGTCGAGACTTTAGAGAATGTTGGGTTACAACAGTGGGATGTGGGCGACCGTTATCCTGTTGGAAAACATCCCCTGGAATGCTGCTCATGAATGGCAGCCCAACAGGTCGAATCACCAGAGTGAAGAGCACATTTGCAGTCAGGGTGCGTGGGATATCCACGAGAGCGCTCCTGCTGTCCTACGAAATCGCACCCCAGACCATAATTCCTGGTGTAGGTCCTGTGTGCCTAGCACGCAGACTGGTTGGTTGCAGGCCCTCAACTGCCCTCCTTATAACAAACACACGGCCGTCACCGGCTCCGAGGCAGAACCAGCTTTCATCAGGAAACACAACAGACCTCCATTCCGACCTCAATGAGTTGCAGACGGCGATGGTTTGCAGTCAGTGGCTACAGGGCATCTCGCTCGGAGCTGTCCTTGAAGTAACAGAGTTGTAAAAGTGCGTTGTCACCGTGGTGCCAACTGTTGGAGACGCAGTACGATGCGCCACAAGCACACGCCCAATACGACGGTCTTCCCTCTCGGTAAGGCCACGTAGCCTTCTCCCCGTGACGACCACTAGTCATGTGCGTATGGGTTTGCTATTCTGTCATTCTGTGCAACGGATTAATCTGAGCTGTACCCTTTACCCTGTGGCTCCTGCAAGATGCAATTTCCACCCCCGCACTACTACAGAAGTCAGGCAGACGCTGCTAACGTTCTAAAGAGAAATGCGTGGAAAACTTTCAGCAATAAATTTCTGGAGTCGTCCGCTGTAAGGAAATGACACAAAAAATTCACAAAATTTCTTATGTAACTAGTGGGATACTTGGGTACTGGAACAGTGCTAGTTAGTGCAAGAAAAACATGAAACTAACGCATCTCGTGGTCGTGCGGTAGCGTTCTCGCTTCCCACGCCCGGGTTCCCGGGTTCGATTCCCGGCGGGGTCAGGGATTTTCTCTGCCTCGTGATGGCTGGGTGTTGTGTGCTGTCCTTAGGTTAGTTAGGTTTAAGTAGTTCTAAGTTCTAGGGGACTGATGACCATAGCTGTTAAGTCCCATAGTGCTCAGAGCCATTTGAACCATTTTGAACATGAAACTAACGAAAGTTATTATTTACTTTGCCAAAATTCTGAGAAACCAAAATGGCACTTTTAGTTATGAACTTAACACGTTATTTCCTGGTACTTTTCGGAGTGTGAAGTTACCTCTCAAGGATAGGATTCGCTAATGAAACTTCTATACAAAGTTTAAGATTGTTATTGACTTGGCAGAATGGCTGAGAGCTGCGCCTACTCAACTTGAATAATTATCCGTTAGAATGTTACTAGGTACGGTCGAGGCTGTCGCGTGTGAAATGCAGTGAAGTGTACTGTTGTGGAAGAAATATGGCGCTCGCAAGAGCTGTTGCGCACAGTACCGTAAGCTGCGATGACTGCTGTCTGTGCCGCTCGCCGCTGACAAATAAGATAACTCTCGTTCTATATGGATTGACCTTCACCAATCAAACTCTCCCTATGCCTTGATGAAGTCAAGGATTCCTATTCGCCCCTAGTCTAACTATTGGCATGGTACACCGGTCAGATAACCAGTCCACCGCGATGCCACTCAAAATTCGCTCGTAGGTGTTTAACTATAACTCTGTCCGTTCACACTGCACCATAAGTGTGGCGGTCAACACGCTTAATCGCAGGGACTCAATATAGAGTCGCACTCCGATTCGCTCTCGACAGAGGTGCTCTCCCTGTGAAGTACTGAGGAGAGACTTGTTCCTCACTTGTTTGAGTACACATACGATGGCGCACGCTCTCATTATGTGCTCTCGCTCCAAGAGTGACAACGGAATCGCCCCTCGCCACGCCAGATGTGAAGGGGTATATCTTTCGGTCTCTTCCATTACTCCTTCAGCTCAAGGCGTCAGAAATATCGTCTGCCAATCAGCATTGCTCTTCTAAAACGGGAGAATGACGTTTCGTTTAAGGCGACCAATCCGGAAATCTGTAGTATCGGCGTTTGGCGTTTGCTGTCTCTCTGAGACTGCGTGCTATGTGTAAAGAATGCGTAGGCTGGCCGCTCCCACACAATGTAGCGGAATTTGCTTTTAAGCCGAACACGGGGTCGTCTTTTCACTTGGACAAACGCTGCCTTCTCTACAGGCGGTCACCGGCCGATGTAGATGGGTTGGGACCGGCCTCCTGGCGTGCGGTTGCCCCTCTCGAACTAAAAGCTCCTGTGACCGTCGTGTCTGGAATGTATGTGTGTACGCCAGCCTCGAGTATTTCAACCACGGTGCGCACTTGCGATTTATTAGTTATTTGCATATCGTTTACATGAATTCATACAACACTGACTTTATCTTATCGAGTTTGGGTTCGAATGAAGCGTCTTGATGTGCGGAATTGATTGTGAGGGCGGAATATGTAAGCAATGAAGGTCAGGAGACCACGACGTCTTACACAATGTCTACACCAGAGTCTTTCTCCGGTATCGCAGAAGGAACATTCGGCTTCTGATAGTGCTATTACACGACCTAGTTTAAACTCTATGAGGTGTTGATGATGGCATCATAGTGCTCTTAAAGACTTTCTTGGTTAACATCAACTCACTAAGCCACAATGAGATTTTCACTCATCAGCGGAGTGTGCGCTGATTTGAAACTTCTTGGCAGATTAAAACTGTGTGCCGGACCGAGACTCGAACTCGGGATCTTTGCCTTTCGCGGGCAAGCACTCTACCATCTGAGCTACCCAAGCACGACTCACGCCCCGTCCTGACAGCTTTACTTCTGCCAGTACCTCGTCTCCTACCTTCCAAGCTTCACAGAAGCTCTCCAGCGAACCTTGCAGAACCAGCACTCCTGGAAGAAAGAATATTGCCGAGACATGGCTTAGTCACAGCCTGGCGGATGTTTCCAGTTTTAATCCGCCAGGAAGTTTCAAATCAGCGCTCACTCAACTGCGGAGTGAAAATCTCATTCTGGAAATATCCCCCAGACTGTCTGTAAGCCTTGTCTCCGCAATATCCTTTCTTCCAGGGGTGCTAGTTCTGCAAGGTTCGCAGGAGAGCATCTGTGAAGTTTGGAAGGTAGGAGACGGGGTACTGGCAGAAGTAAAGCTGTGAGGACGGGCCGTGAGTCGTGCTTGGGTAGCTCAGATGGTAGAGCGCTTGCCCGCGAAAGGCAAAGGTCCCGAGTTCGAGTCTCGGTCCGGCACACAGTTTTAATCTACCAGGAAGTATCAGCTCACTACTTTCAATCTCAAACGTAACGCACGCTTGCGACTGTTGCAGCGCATATTTACAGCAGACTTGGTGTGCATCCTCATAGATACGACTGGCGTGAAATCTGAATAGACGTCATCTTTCATACGTAAAAACACGCTTACCAACTTTCGTTTATCTCGCACAACTCCTTCTTGGTGTTAGATTCTTTTTTTCCATCGGTGTATTTAAGAGTTCAAAGTTGCCTCTTCCCCTTCCCCTCCCCCCCCCCATCCACCCCTTTGAGAAGAGGCTGCGGGGGGGGATCAACACTTATATCACCCGACGCCTATTTTTCTGTTTTTTAATCTGATGCGTGATTTTTGAGATATTTCGTTGTCTTGAGATGAAAACCTTACCAGGTATGTGCTTCTGAGATATATTCCTAGGTTCGTTTAATATTGGAATACTGTTTGAGGCATAGGGTGTAAGTGCCACTCTGAAATGGAGATCTTCGTACATCCATATTTAAACTGTATGATGGGAGAACTTCTGCTGGTACAATTTTTATTAAAAATGAAACTCCTCCAGCTCTACTTAAGATTTCATATTTATTTGGCTACTAATTTCGACGTTGCGTCAACGCCATCTTCAGGCCCGTACACTTTGATGATATCAATCGTGTGTGGCTGAGTACTGAGTAGTAACTAATGTTAGTTACTGCCTGCCATCCATGTGGAGCACGTGTTGGCCTCACAGCAGATTTCTAGCACTCAGCGACACACAACTGATACCAAAGTGTTCGGGCCTGAAGATGGCGTTGACGCAACGTCGAAACTACAGGATGGCGCACGAAATGTGTTACCAATTGTTTCTTTCACAATTTACGATGCACATTAGATATCCCGCTGTGATCCCTACAGCAGTACCAGCAGAGCTTGGAAAAACAAATTAGTTACGAAATGACGTGTAATTCACTATACTGCCGCTAGGAGACTAGTAAGCAACAATGGCTGACAATGGTAGACTGGCGACACAGCAACGATCGGTAATTGTGTTACTTTTTCATGAAACGAAAAGCCTTGTTGGCACTCAGAGGCGTTTTCGACAACAGTTTAACACACGGTGGGTCCCTTGCAAGAAGACCATCCACAGATTGTACGATACATTTGTACAGGAAGGAACAGTATTGGAAGCGAAGCGACCTAGGCCTAAGCCTGTTTGTTCGCCGGAGAATATTGAAGCGGTACGAGTTGCTGTACAGAGAAGTACCGGGAAATCGTGTAGAAAGGCAGCAGTGCAACTGGGAATATCCAGACGCTCCGTTAAACGCATTCTTAAAAGTGAACTCCATATGTTCCCATACAAGATGACCTGTGCACAGAAGCTCACTGAAGACTACTGTTTGCTCAGTGGGCGGAGGATAGGGAAGAAACTCTCAACAACGTTTGGTTTTCAGACGAGGCGCATTTTCATTTAGACGGAGTGGTCAACAAACAAAATGTACGCTTTTGGGCCACTGAAAACCCACAAGTGCTCCATGAACGACAACATTATGCTCCGAGGATTACAGCGGACTTATTCGACCCTTTTTCTTTGAAGAAACTGTGAACAGCGAGCGTTATTTGAGCAATAGCTTCATTCCACAGCTTCTTGCTACTGCCTTGCCCTTCAACACGCAGTGGTTCATGCCAGATGGAGCAAGGCCACATACTGCAAACACTGTGTTGGATTTTTTACACGAGCATTTCGACATGCGGATCATTTCACTCAGGTTTCCAGGTCGCTTCAATGACGGGCAAAATTGGCCCCCCAATAGTCCAGACCTCAATCCATGTGACTTTTTCCTTTGGGGGTACCTAAAAGAAAACATTTTCCCGAAACGTCCACGTGATTTAATGGAGCTCAGAAGACTTATTCTTCAAGCTTGCAGTGAAATTACGGAAGACATATGCCGTGGGGTAATCACTAAGTTCAGTGTTCGTTTGAAGGAAGTTAGGTGTCAAAATGGTGAACATATTGAGCATGTGCTGAGTTAGAACAAATCTCCATGGACGCTCTTCATTGTAGTATATGTTCCTTTCAGATTGTATTGACAACAAAGTTTATATTCAAAAACAAAATGGTAACACATTTCGTGCGCCACCCTGTAGTAGCCAAATAAATATGAAATCTGGAGACAGTCTCATCAAAATTAAAGTTGGTCGGCAGTGCGACATTATCGCAGTACAATCTTCTGGAGCTTTTTCTGCGCGTTTTTCTCTAAACCCCTACGAGCTGTGACGTAAATTATGGTCATTGTCAGTATAATTTTGAGTAACACAGGTTGGATATTCGTTCCGTACGTGGAAGCAGACGTCCCGCTCTTTTTAAAACGGCACACCTCTGCACATTGGCTTTCGTCACGGCCACCGGTATCAGCGGCGATACGGCATCTCGGCTGCTTTATCTGCCCCTTCCGCGTGTGGCCCCGTTCTCTACACCGGCTGCGACGTTTCGCATTGCCAGTAGCCCAGCGCTCTGCCATGTCTCCGTACGGAAGGATCCTTGCGTGCTGTGGAGGTTCTTCTAGCTGGCAGCCTAAGGAGAAGACGCTGCCCGACGGAGAGCCCAAGGCGTGGGATGGAGCCAACGAGGGCATAACCGTGAGTGTGTGGAATCACAGTTGATTATCATACCTAGCTGCACATGTCCGTTGTAGCTAGCCAGCCGGCAGGTGTGACCGAGCGGTTCTAGGCGCTTCAGTCTGGAACCACGCGACCGCTAGGTCGCAGGTTGGAATCCTGCCTCGGGCATGGATGTGTGTGATGGCCTTAGGTTAGTTAGGTTTAAGTAGTTCTAAGTTCTAGGGGACTGATGACCTCAGATATTAAGTCCCATAGTGCTCAGAGCCATTTGAACCATTTTGTAGCTAGCCACTAGTTCGACACAGACGTGATTCAACGATTCTGGCAGAACGGCCGAACTTTCCTCCAGTTCTTCAACAATTTGCAAATGTTTCTACGCAGATTTAGCGACTTTTATAATTTTGTAAGTTGGTTTTTTAAAAATTAAGCACATCGAAATTGATATTGCATACGAGAATTAGATGGATTTAGCACAACTATTGTCTGGTAAACTTAAGAGTTCCGATTCCTTAGCAAGTGATAGCCTTACATTCGCTCAAACAGCAAAATACCTTATACATGAGTCAGATCTACTTCCAGCGGTATTATCGGTACCACAAGCTTGAACAATGCAAAAAAATGGTTCAAATGGCTCTGAGCAGTATGGGACTTAACTGCTTCGGTCATCAGGCCCCTAGAACTTAGAACTACTTAAACCTAACTAACCTAAGGACATCACAGACATCCATGTCCGAGGCAGGATTCGAATCTGCGGCCGTAGCGGTCGCGCAGTTCCAGACTGTAGCGCCTAGAACCTCTCGGCCACTCCGGCCGGCTTGAACAATGCAGCCGATGATAAATTATAGAGCATACGTTTATTTACACGACGGTTTAGCTTGATGGTAGACGAACAGAGGGTAGCAGTTGAAACGTCCCCTTATTAACAATTATACTCGACTGTCCTTAAACTGACACACAATATTTTGTTAGCGCAACGCAATCTGACTTTCAATAATCCCTACAAAAGAATGGGCCCTGACTAACATTAAACTATACCTTTCACAAATCACTTACCTCACAAAAATCTTCGCTACTCAAGCTACTGCAATACAGCTAGCGCCACTACCGCCAGCTAAATAAAAGATTCAAACTACTGAAGGCACTAACTACTGATAGGCATAGTTAGCAAATGAAAGATTTTAATAGAGAACAACCAATGTATTTACCTCAATAGTCATAATATATATAAAAGGTCATGACAAATTTCAAAACTCTGCCATCTCTCTCCCCACATCCACCACTGCTGGCGGCTCACCTCCAACTGCGCAACGCTACGCGCTGTTCACAGCCAGCTGCCTAACACTACAATGGCGAGTATTACAACAATGCAAAGCAGCCACAGACTGCACACAGCACAAGCAGTGATTTTCATACAGAGGTGGCGTTACCAATAATAAAAAACACAAACAGCCTACTTACACAGTCTGTAGGCAAAACGATTAATAACTAACGTAATGTTAATAAGCAAGCACAAATGGCTGCTTCTTGGATTCTTTCTTGTTTTCACAGCAGATCATATCAACCGAAACTTGGGAGCGGCAATAGTACCGGTTGGAGGATGTAACATGTCGTTTCACTAAAAATGGTTCAAATGGCTCTGAGCACTATGGGACTCAACTGCTGTAGTTATAAGTCCCCTAGAACTTAGAACTACTTAAACCTAACTAACCTAAGGACAGCACACAACACCCAGCCATCACGAGGCAGAGAAAATCCCTAACCCCGCCGGGAATCGAACCCGGGAACCCGGGCGTGGGAAGCGAGAACGCTACCGCACGACCACGAGATGCGGGCGTTTCACTAAAGAATAACTGTTTAGTGACGTTTCCACATCCAGGATGTTAGACACTTTTTAGTAATACTGAATGGAAGGCCCATATTACGAATTTAATGCATTGTTATTTACGTGATTCCGTTGCTGGACTCGTGTTCTTTTCGGGGATATGACGGTCGTCGATACTTCTTGCACTAAGAAATCAAAAGTTCTAGTGTTCGTTCGCTCGCTAACTACGAAATGAAAAGTTTACACACTGTTACCATCTATATACGGAAATGTTTCACTCGACTGATTAAGAAAATTTACAGCCATCAGCGTCCAAGCTTTAGCTCTGTACACAACAGGACTGCTCTTTACAACAACTAAAACAGAACTGCTTCTTACAAGGGAACCTCCCCATCGCACCCCCCCTCAGATTTAGTTATAAGTTGGCACAGTGGATAGGCCTTGAAAAACTGAACACAGATTAATCGAGAAAACAGGAAGAAGTTGTGTGAAACTATGAAAAAAATTAATAAAATATACAAACTGAGTAGTCCACGTGTAACATATGCAACATCAAGGATGATGTGAGCTCAGGAGCGCCGCGGTCCCGTGGTTAGCGTGAGTAACTGCGGAGAGAGAGGTCCTTGGTTCGAGTCTTCCCTCGACTGAAAATTTTACTTTCTTTATTTTCGCAAAGTTATGATCTGTCTGTTCTTTCATTGACGTCTCTGTTCACTGTAATAAATTTAGTGTCTGTGTTTTGCGATCGCACCGCAAAACCGTGCGATTAGTAGACGAAAGGACGTGCCTCTCCAATGGTAACCGAAAACATTTGATCGCAAGGTCATAGGTCAACCGATTCCTCCACAGGAAAACACGTCTGATATATTCTATACGACACTGGTGACGACATGTGCGTCACATGACAGGAATATGTTGTCGGCCCACCTAACTTGTACACTTCGCGAATGGGTAAAAAGATTCTTCTACCTTGCCCGATTTAGGTTTTCTTGTAGGTGTGATAATCACTCCCAAAAAAAGTGATGAAAACATAAGAGTTTGTCACATAAACTGAAAATAAAGAATTAAACTTTTCGCTCGAGGGAAGACTTGAACCTATGACCTCCCGTTCCGTAGCTGCTCTCGCTAACCACGGGACCACGGCGCTCCCTGACTCCTAGTGTCCTTGATGTTGCTTATCTTGCACATGGACTACTCAGTTTGTATATTTTGCTTATTTTTTTCATAGTTCCACACAACTTCTTCCTGTTTTCTCGATTTATCTGTGTTCAGTTTTTCAAGGCGTATCCACTGTGCCAACTTATAACTAAATCTGAGGGGGGTGCGTTGGGGAGGTTCCCTTGTTAGAGCTCTTCCCACCAAAGTGCGAGAGAGGACAAATATTCCGTATAAAGGCAAAAAAGAAAATTATTTACATTTGTGGTAAAGATCCTGTTTAAATCAACTAATATTTTTAAGGAACTTAGCGAAAATATTTAACGTCAAAATTTCTAAATTATCCTAATGACGTGAGATGTCAAAAGCGATACATGAATGATGGAGTTTTGGAGATTATAGTTTTATATGAGCTTCTTCTCTCACAAATGAAAATATCGATACATATCCGTATTAGGGAGCTCATAATGTGTATTAGGACTGATTACATCACAAGGGGGAACGTAAAATACACATCCCCTCCACATATTCTTCGTTTCATCCACCGTCGCGTCTTTCTCAAATCCTCAGTCAGCAGAAACTGGCAAAACTCGGAAGCCTTCGATTAAATAACATATTTACTTCAGCACCTGCCGGTCTTTGAGACCCTACATACTGCAACAGAGTTCTGAAAGTACAGAACTGGATTACCTGTACTTTTTCAGGGTTTAAAAGCTAGCCCATTTGTGCCAAACCAGTTAATGTTACTAACTCGGCCACCGAGGCCGGCGATGTGAGATGGAACGCGCGTGTGAGGACTGTGGTATGGAAGGTGAATTGACGACTTCGGTTTATTGAGGAAATTTTAGGAAAGTACACTACCGGCCATTAAAATTGCTACACCACGAAGATGACGTGCTCCAGACGCGAAATTTTACTATTTGTATGGATGCTTGTTTGCACAGCTTCTAATATAACCTCTTTTAATAGCTAGCAATTTTGAAATTAAAATAATGTTTGGCAACTCTTACTCCATTAGTGAACTGGTTCGTCTGAAGGCTTTCCAGTACCTCGAGAGGAAATAAAAAAATAAATAGACTACCAGTCAAAAGTTTTTGATTACCTATCATAAAAACCATACACTTTATCACATTTTACAAACACATCGACCAAACTAAACAGACGAACAAAATAAATATTTTCTCCCTCTAGCGCTAAGTAGAATAAAATACAGGGTGATTCAAAAAGAATACCACAACTTTAGGAATTTAAAACTCTGCAACGACAAAAGGCAGAGCTAAGCACTATCTGTCGGCGAATTAAGGGAGCTATAAAGTTTCATTTAGTTGTACATTTGTTCGCTTGAGGCGCTGTTGACTAGGCGTCAGCGTCAGTTGATGCTAAGATGGCGACCGCTCAACAGAAAGCTTTTTGTGTTATTGAGTACGGCAGAAGTGAATCGACGACAGTTGTTCAGCGTGCATTTCGAACGAAGTATGGTGTTAAACCTCCTGATAGGTGGTGTATTAAACGTTGGTATAAACAGTTTACAGAGAATGGGTGTTTGTGCAAAGGGAAAAGTTCTGGACGGCCGAGAACGAGTGATGAAAATGTAGCACGCATCCAGCAGGCATTTGTTCGCAGCCCAGGAAAATCGACTCGCAGAGCTAGCAGAGAGCTGCAAATTCCACAATCAACTGTATGGAGAGTCCTACGAAAAAGGTTAGTTATGAAACCTTATCGTCAACTACCCGAGGCGATGGATCGGCCACCAGGCAGCCCGTGACAGAGCACTTCATCACTGGCCTCCAAGAAGCCCTGATCTTACCCCCTGCGATTTTTTCTTATGGGGGTATGTTAAGGATATGGTGTTTCGGCCACCTCTCCCAGCCACCATTGATGATTTGAAACGAGAAATAACAGCAGCTATCCAAACTGTTAGGCCTGATATGCTACAGAGAGTGTGGAACGAGTTGGAGTAGCGGGTTGATATTGCTCGAGTGTCTGGAGGGGGCCATATTGAACATCTCTGAACTTGTTTTTGAGTGAAAAAAAAACCTTTTTAAATACTGTTTGTAATGATGTATAACAGAAGGTTATATTATGTTTCTTTCATTAAATACACATTTTTAAAGTTGTGGTATTCTTTTTGAATCACCCTGTATAGTTTATATTGCAGTGTCTTCAAAGTACCGACCCTTTGCCCCCAGAACAGCTGCATAAACTCTTGGCATTTTGGAAATATCATTTTGTGTGTTTTAGCAGCTATTGCAGTCCGACATGTCTGTAAATTACTCCATAGATCTTCAACATTAGATGACATTGGTTTTCTGACCTCCACGAAAAATTCACCTCGTAAGAGTTCAGCCCGATTTAGGTCAGATGACTGACTTGGTCAAGTGAAGTTCTTCAGTTCCCCTCATTTCTCCTTTTCTACTGACATAACTTCCGCACAATTTAGAAGCATGTTTGCGCTCATTGTCCTGTTGCAGAACAAACTCATGACTAATATGACACTTGCCTGAATGGCAACCCATAAATGAAGGTTTATTTTTGCTACCTAGGTAGCAGAAGTCCTTAACTTCTTTTATTTCGTGACCCCAATACTGATGTTAAGTTTCTTGGTATTCCCATTTCTGCTCTTCTCATTATTGTTGTCTTCCTTCGATTGACTCTCAGTCAATATTCTCTACTCATTAGACTGTTCATTCCATTCAGCACATCCTATAATTCTTCTTTACTTTCACTGAGGACAGCAACGTGATCAGCGAATAATCACTGATATTCTTTTACCGTGAATTTTAATCGCATGCTTGAACCTTTCTTTTCTGTCCCTCAATCTTTCTTCGTTGTACAAATTGAACAGTAGGGGCGAAATACTACACCATTCGCTTACATCCTTTTTACTCGTAGCATTTCTATCTTGGTCTTCTAGTCAAAAATTGTTCAAATGGCTCTGAGCACTATGGGACAACTTCTGAGGTCATCAGTCCCCTAGAACTTAGAACTACTTAAATCTAACTAACCTAAGGACATCACACACATCCATGTCCGAGGCAGGATTCGAACCTGCGACCGTAGCGGTCTCGCAGTTCCAGACTGAATTGTCTAGAACCGCTCGGCCACTTCGGCCGGAGGTCTTCTAGTCTTATCTTTCCCTCTTCGTTCTTGTACGTATTATATATTACCCTTCTTTCTCCATACCTTAATCCTATTTAATCGGAATTTCGAACATCTTGCACCATTTTACATTATCGAACGCTTCTTTCCAGGTTGACATATCGAACGACCGTGTCTTGTTTTTCCTTCACTCTTGTTTCCATTACCAAACGCAACGCCAGAACTGTCTCTGTGATGCCTTAACCTTTCCTAAAGCCAAACTGATCTTCATACAACAAATTGTCAGTTTTCTTCTCCATTCTTCTTTATATTACTCTTGTGAGCAACTTGGATGCATGAGCTGTTAAGCTGATTGTGCTATAATTCTTGAATTTGTCGGCTCTTGCTATCTTCTGACTCGAGTGGGTGATAACGAATGTAAGTGCAGCTACTTTTATGTGTTGTACCGTAATATGTACACATATTAGGAAGGTGGTTCCTTTTACTCTGCATCGAACTGTCTCTCCACAAACACGTCACAAAAATTACGACCTGTTTTTTCTGCATGGCCGTAATTGCACCACTAAGTGAACTAGCACCTGTCAGCATAGACTACCCGTTTTGCGTCTTGCACCCACTCTTCAACACCTGGCCTGATACCGAGAGGAAAATAAGCTTTAACGGCTTTCTCTTGCCACAAGCACTAGGACGTTACAACCAGCCCCAAAACATACTAACCCTAATAGCTATAACTGTTAGTCTGCAAATGAATTAAATACTGATGTAAAGTCGTTCAGCCAATAAAATATCTACAGTTATACACGTTACGCCCTGTATATTAGCTACCTCTTCTAGGAAGCTACGCTCTCGGAGCTTTAACAGTAGACCATACCGTGACTCAGAACACCTCTCCTACAGTACATGACACAGACGTTGGCTAAGCATGTGTGTGACGCTTTTGCGCTTACTAAATGAACCTGTAACGAAACGTGCTGCTCTTATTTCGATGTCCTCTGTTTCCTCTATTACTCCCATCTTGGTTGGTTGGTTGGTTGGTTTGGGGAAGGAGACCAGACAGCGAGGTCAACGGTCTCATCGGATTAGGGAAGGATGGGGAAGGAAGTCGGCCGTGTCCTTTGAAAGAAACCATCCCGGCATTTGCCTGGAGCGATTTAGGGAAATCACGGAAAACCTAAATCAGGATGGCCGGACGCGGGATTGAACCGTCGTCCTCCCGAATGCGAGTCCAGTGTCTAACCACTGCGCCACCTCGCTCGGTACTCCCACCTTGTAGTGATCTCAGCGTGAAGAGCAATATTCAAGTATTGGTCGAATGGAGTGTTTCGTGAGCTACTCCCTTTGTTGATAAACTACATGTCTTGAGGATTCTTCCAATGAATATCAGTGTCACATCTACCTTACCAGAGATGTGGTCGTGCCGCTTCAGATTGCTCAGAACGCATACGACCAGATATTTTATGGAAGTATGCTGATGGGCCAAAACATTATGACCAGGTGTTTAATAGCTTCTTTGTCCATCTTAGGAAAGAAATAGGTGACTTTTCTGCGTGTCAGGGATCCGACAGCTTGTTGGTAGGTTTGTGGAGGTATGAGGCATTAGATGTCTACGCACAGGTCACGTAATTGGCGTACATGACGGGCAGGTAATTTGCGTACTCGCTGATGGCGCCCGATACCGATCCAGACGGGTTCAATAGGATTTACGTCCGGCGAATATGTTCGCCGAGACATCAAGATGAGTTCCTCCATCCGCTGTAACACGTTTCTGGCTCCAAGGCACGGACAATTATGCTACTGCCGCGCGGGATTAGCCGCGCGGTCTGGGGCGCTGCAGTCATGGACTATGAGGCTGGTCCCGGCGGAGGTTCGTGTCCTCCCACGGGCATGGGTGTGTGTGGTTGTCCCTAGGATAATTTAGGTTAAGTAGTGTGTAAGCTTAGGGACTGATGACCTTAGTAGTTAAGTCCCATAGGCCTGCCGGTGTGGCCGTGCGGCTAAAGGCGCTTCAGTCTGGAACCGCGTGACCGCTACGGTCACAGGTTCGAATCCTGCCTCGAAGTTCTAGGGGACTGATGACCTCACAAGGGAACCTCCCCATCGCACCCCCCTTAGATTTAGTTATAAGTTGGCACAGTGGATAGGCCTTGAAAAACTTAGATCGATCGAGAAAACAGGAAGAAGTTGTGTGGAACTATGAAAAAATAGGCAAAACATACGAACTGAGTAGTCCGTGTGCAACATAGGCAATATCAAGGACAGTCTGAGCTCAGGAGCGCCGTGGTCCCGTGGTTAGCGTGACCAGCTGCGGAACGAGAGATCCTTCGTTCAAGTCTTCTCTCGAGTGAAAAGTTTAACATTTTATTTTCAGTTTATGTGACAAACTCTTATGTTTTCATCACTTTTTTGGGAGTGTTTATCACATCCACAAGAAAACCTAAATCGGGCAAGGTAGAAGAATCTTTTTACCCATTCGCCAAGTGTACTAGTTAGGTGGGTCGACAACATATTCCTGTCATGTGACGCACATGCTGTCACCAGTGTCGTATAGAATATATCAGACGTGTTTTCGTGTGGAGGAATCGGTTGACCTATGACCTTGCGATCAAATGTTTTCGGTTCCCATTGCAGAGGCACGTCCTTTCGTCAACGAATCGCACGGTTTTGCGGTGCGGTCGCAAAACACAGACACTAAAAACTTATTACAGTGAACAGAGACGTCAATGAACGAACCGACAGATCATAACTTTGCGAAAATAAAATTTTCCGTCGAGGGAAGATTTGAACCAAAGATCTCTCGTTCCGCAACTGCTCACTCTAACCACGGGACCACGGCGCTCCTGACGTCCCATTCTCCTTGATATTGCCTATCTTGCGCATGGGCTACTCAGTTTGTATATTTTGTTTATTTTTTCATAGTTCCACACAACTTCTTCCTGTTTTCTCGATTGATCTGTGTTCAGTTTTTCAAGGCCTATCCACTGTGCCAACTTATAACTAAATCTGAGGTGGGTGCGATGGGGATGTTCCCTTGTCAGATGTTAAGTCTCATAGTGCTCAGAGCCATTTGAACCATCTCACACCGCTTGCGACTTCTCTGGGCAGAACCCCATCATCCGCGAAAAGCCTTGTGCAACTTCCGACGTTACGTATTAAGTAGAAAGTAATGGACCTGTAACACTACTTTGGGTACTCCCGAAGTAATTTTTTCGTCTGCAGACTTTTCTCCATTCAGAATGACATGCTGTGGTCTGATATTCCATACGGTCGTATTTTATTCACTACGTGGCAGCGCGGAGCTGTACCTAATGCCTTCCGGACGTCAAGCAACACGGCATCTGCCTGGGCGCCTGTATCTGCAGCTCTCTGGTTCTCGCGGGCGAACAGAGCGAGCTGCGATTCACACGATCATCGTCTCCAGAAATGTTCAAATGGTTCAAATGGCTCTGAGCCGTATGGGACTTAACTTCTAAAGTCATCATAGAACTTAGAACTACTTAAATCTAACTAACCTAAGGACGTCACACACACCCATACCCGAGGCAGGATTCGTACCTGCGACAGGAGCGGTCGCGCGGTTCCAGACTGTACCGCCTAGAACCGCTCGGCCACCTCGGCCGGCTCCATAAATGTGATGATATGTCAGTTTAAAACATGTTCCAAAATTTTACGATAGGCAGACGTCAGAGGTATAGATCTATAATTTTTTGCGTCTTTTCGACGCCCCTCTTTCAAAACTGCTGTTCCTTTCTCCAATCATTCGGTGCGTTTCGCTCCTCCAGAGGCCTGGGCTTACACGGCTCCTTAAAGAGGGGCAAGCCACTTCGCATACACTGTGCAGAATCAAACTGGTATCTCGTTGAGCGATTTCAGCTGTTTTTCTATCTCTTGGCTACTTCTTTACACTGAAGCGTCGAAGAAACTGGTATAGACACGCGTTTTCAAATACAGGGAGATGTAAACAGGCAGATGCGGTTGGCAACGTCTATATAAGACAAGTGTCAGGCGCAGCTGTTAGATCGGTTACTGCAGTTACAATGGCAGGTAATCAAGATATAAGTGAGTTAGAATATAGTGTTATAGTCGGCGCACGAGCCATGGGACACAGCATCTCCGAGATAGCGATGAACTGGAGATTTTCCTGTACGACCATTTCAAGGGTGTACCAAGAACATCAGCAATTCGGTAAAACATCAAATCTCCGTCATCGCAGCGGCCGGAGAAAGATCGTGCAAGAACGGGACGAACGACGAGCGAAGAGAATCGTTCAACGTGACAGAAGTCAACACTCCCGCCAATTGCTGTAGATTTCAGTGGTGGGCTTTCAACAACTGTCGCCGCGCGGGATTAGCCGAGCAGTCTCAGTCTCTGCAGTCATGGACTGTGCGGCTGGTCCCGGCGGAGGTTCCAGTCCTCCCTCGGGCATGGGTGTGTGTGTTTGTCCTTAGGATACTTTAGGTTAAGTAGTGTGTAACCTTACTAACTGATGACCTTAGCAGTTATGTCCCATTAGATTTGACACACATTTGAACATTTTTTTCAACAACTGGCAGCGTGCGAACCATTCAACGAAGCATCATCGATACTTGCGTACCCTTGGTAACTGCACGACACAAAGCTTTACGCCTCGCCTGGGCTGTCAACACCGACACTGAACTGTTGATGACTGGAAACATGTTGCCTAGTAGGAGGAGTCTCGTTTCAAATTGTATCGAGCGGATTAATGTGAACTGGTATGGAGGAGACAAACTCATGAATCCATGGACGCTGCATGTCAACAGGGGACTGTTGAAGCTGGTTGAGGCTCTGTAATGGTGTGGGGCGTGTGCAGTTGGAGTGATATGGGACCTTGACACGTCTAGATACGACTCTGACACCGTGACACGTACGTGGACATCCTGCCTGACCACCTGTGTCCATTCTTGTCCATTGTGCACTCTGACAGACTTGTGCGACTACAGTAGGGCAATGCGACTCCTCACACGTCTAGAATTGCTACAGAATGGCACCAGGAACACTCTTCTGGATTTAAAGACTACCACTCGCCACCAGACTCCCCAGACATGTACATTATTGAGTATATCAGGGATGCTTTGCAACGTGCTGTCGAGATCGCCACCCCTTCATTCTCTTACGGATTTACGAACAGCCCTGCAGGATTCATGCTGTCAGTTCCCTCCAGCACTACATCACGCATTACTCGAGTCCATACCACGTCGAGTTGCGGCACTTCTGCACGCTTGCAGCACTCTTCTGAGTTCAAAGGCTGCCGCTGGCTCTAGACTCCCAAGACGTGAACATTATTGAGTGTATCTGGGATGCTTTGCAACGTGCTGTTCAGAAGAGATCTCCACCCCCTCGTACTCTTTCGGATTTATGGACGGCCCTACAGGATTCATAGTGTCAGTTGCCTCCAGCACTACTTCAGACATTAGTCGTGTCCAAGCCACGTACTGTTGTGCGTGCTCCCGGGCGTCCTAAATGATATTAGGCTCGTGTACCAGTTTCTTTGGCTCTTCAGTGAACATAGCCTATCTGTGACTATGTTGTATATGCTACGGTTGAGATGAGTGACTACAGTGCGTTCTTCCTCTGTGAAACAGTTTTGGAAGAGACATTTAGTATTTCTTCATTTTGGTTCAAAAATGGCTCTGAGCACTATGGGACTTAATATCTGTGGTCATCAGTCCCCTAGAACTTAGAACTACTTAAACCTAACTAACCTAAGGACATCACACACATCCATGCTCGAGGCAGCATTCGAACCTGCGACCGTAGCGGTCTCGCGGTTCCAGACTGTAGCGCCTAAAACCGCTCGGACACTCCGACCGGCCTTTCTTCATTTTCTGTATCATCCTCTTTTACAGCGCCAGTATGGTCACAGAGTGAGTGGACAGACGTCTTCGGTCCATTTCTTTAACGTAAGATCAAAACTGCTTAGAATTTTCTATCATGTTGATAGACAGAATTTTACTTTCGCATTTGCTGAACACATGGCCCCTCCAGAGTACCCAAAAGCGCTAATGCGCTGCTTCCTGGACTCGGGTAGAGAGCCTGTATAGGGAGAGAGCGGCCAACCGGACGATACGGCGGCCATTTTTCTGCCAAATTGCGGGCGCGACTTTTGGCTTCAAATGGTTCAAATGGCTCTGAGCACTATGGGACTCAACTGCTGTGGTCATAAGTCCCCTAGAACTGGTTTCCACGAGGCTCCTGTTTGATTTATGTCAGCCCTGTTGACTGAGACTGCCCACTGCTTTCGTCTTTCTTCATTGCGTGGAAATGCTAACACGGGAAATCCACCTTCGCCTCTATTGGAACAACCAATTGCAGCACAACCTGGCATCATTTACGAACGTCTGCAGAACGAATTACAGATGCCAAAAACAATACTGTACAATTACTAACGTGTTTACTTCAAACATGTAGGCCTACCGACTTCATCACAAAACACTTCATTATTTCAACTTGTATTTAACATCGCAAACGCTAATATACGTACTAAAAACGATATACAACTAAATCGAACATGCATCCACAACGCATAACAAGTCTCTCAGTAATTCAAATACCTTTTAATCGTTTCCAAAAGTCCTCTGAACTTCAATTCAAAAGCAGGGCGAACATAGGAAGCGCGAGAGACGTTTGGCGCCATTTTTCTGCCAAAGCTAGTCAACCAATCACGGGCAACTTGGTCTATGGCCACTCTCTCTGTATACAGGCTCTCTACACTCGGGTAGGCGCGCCGGCCCCTGATCGATTCCGCCCGGCGGATTAATGACGGGGTCCGGTTTTCCGGCCAGCCTGGATGTGGTTTTTAGACGGTTTTCCACATTCCGCTAGGTGAACACCGAGCTGGTCTGCACGTTCCGCCTCAGTTACACGCCTCACAGACATCTGAACACGTTCGCACTATTTCGTGGCTTACACTATGTAGTGGACTGACAAGGCAGCCAGTCCACAGTGACGGGTAACCGAAAGGCACGCGTACACACACGCCGACTGGCGTTAAGTCTGAAACAGGATACGTGATGAAAGCTATAAAGAAAAGAACGGAGCTTCTCGTATACTTAACTTTAATTCATTGTGGTACATTTCTCTTGATAATACAAGTGAGACTCTCTCCAGATATGGTTAATGCGCCTTGCTAGGTCGTAGCCATGGACTTCGCTGAAGGCTATTCTGTCTCTCGGCAATTGAGAGAAAGGCTTCGTACGTGTAGTCGCTAGCAAAGTCGTCCGTACAACTGGGGCGAGTGCTAGTAAGTCTCTCGAGACCTGCCGTGTGGTGGCGCTCGGTCTGCGGTCACTAACAGTGGCGACACGCGTGTCCGACATGTACTAATGGACCGCGGCCGATTTAAAGCTACCACCTAGCAAGTGTGGTGTCGTGCGGTGACACCACACACTAGACGCAGACAGCTGTGGTACACTCGTTACGTCCCGGGGGGTTCGGCGTGGCGGCAGGAAAAGCATCCGGCCACCCTCTGCCACTAACACTGCCAAATGCGTAATAACAAGGGCGACCCCTCCTTGGAGCGGGAGAATACGCAAAGAAAAAAGAAAATTTGCTGAACACATGGCTCTTCTTACGCTAGTTATTTCTTCGTTTAGTTTTTGTTTATGTTTGAGACTTTGACTACGTTTAAATTAGCAGGGAAGCCCTCTTTGCTTTTGTAGCAGCTTGATCGTCGAATCAGTGTGTGTCTTTTCCAACCCTCACAATTTTTCCCGGCAAATATCGATCGAAACAATTCTACAATGCTATTCAACTTTGTCCATTGATGGTCATCGTTGTCAGTGCTGGAGATGAAATTTTCATGTTGACCTGTCATATAACGTAAACTCTGTTTTGCTCGAACAGTCCACGGGTATACTGCCGGTTCATAGTGTCAACGGGCACAATATTTCGGCGATCAGACACGTCGCCATCGTCAGGTGCGCTAACGAACTGAGCTCCTGAGGGCGGGCGGCCGATTTAACTCCCGTCCCTCCGCGGGCCGCTCTCTTCGCCGTCCGCGCCCGCGCGCCGGCGGTCGCGAAGACGTGGGCGTCGGAATCTGTCGTAGCGTCGAGGTGCTTGCTACGTCCGCCCTGGTCGCCAGTTCGTACTTCTTGCTGAGAGTCTTCTTAATTACATTCAGTGCTGGGTCCCAAGCCTTGCTGAGACTGTAGCCGCAATCTCGGTTGATCTTCCCTGGTGCAAATTTCGATAGCCTCCCTTATAACGCTGTCCCAATATTTAGAGGTCTGAGCCAGGATCTTGGTACACTCATAATCCATCTCGTGTTTCTCGGACGAACAGTGCTCTGCTACCGCCGACTGATTTGGATATTTCAGTCGAGTGTGCCCCTAATGTTCTCGGCAACGATCTTCGATGGTGCGTACTGTTTGTCCGATATAAATCTTCGACACTCACAGGGAATTTGGTATATGCCGGCCTTCCTCAAACCGAGGTCATCATTCACGCTTCCCAGTAATGCCCGTGTTTTATTGGGCGGGCAAAAGATGGTTTTAACTCGCTGTTTCTTTAATATACGGCCGATTTTCCCTGATAGTGCGCCATTGTATGGAATAAAGGCAGTGGCTACCTCTTCTTCCGTGACACTATGACTTCCGTTGGAAACTATGAACCGGCAGTATATCCGTGGTGCCGGCCGCTGTGGCCGAGCGGTTCTAGGCGCTTCAGCCCGAAACCACGCTGCTGCTAAGGTCGCAGGTTCGAATCCTGCCTTGGGCATGAATGTGTGTCATGTCCTTAGGTTAGTTATGTTTAAGTAGTTCTAAGTGTAGGGGACTGATGACCTCAGATGTTGAGTCCCATAGTGCTTAGAGCCATATACCCGTGGACTGTTCGAGCAACAAATACGCCGGGAGAAACTGAAGAATAGACTCTGTTTTTGTCGCTCTTGCTAAACAGAATGATCTAACTATCTCTGTATTCCTGTTTACCGTCGTATTCAGTGATGCTTTAACTGCCTTATGGTCATTGATTCCCTGTTCTACGATACAGATCGGGTCTATTTTTCAACAGCAGGCCTAAGACGTCACTTCCACTAGTTGGTTCTTTGGTTCAAATGGTTCAAATGGCTCTGAGCACTATGGGACTTAACATCTATGGTCATCAGTCCCCTAGAACTTAGAACTACTTAAACCTAACTAACCTAAGGACATCACACAACACCCAGCCATCACGAGGCAGAGAAAATCCCTGACCCCGCCGGGAATCGAACCCGGGAACCCGGGCGTGGGAAGCGAGAACGCTACCGCACGACCACGAGCTGCGGGCAGTTGGTTCTTTGATTAACTGCTAAAGGTGAGTTTCGGATAAGGCACGATTCCTTATCCCTACTTCTTCACCGGGGAAATAGATGTTTGCGTTATGCTGATGATCTCACCTTTTTCTTCATCACAAATAAGAGCGAGTCGCCGATGTGCCGTCAGATAGAAATACTTGCACTAAGTGACAGAGCGACCGCATCCGCGGAAAGCAGTGGTTTGCTGAGCCGTCCTACGCTCGATGAGACACGTGTCAATAATTTTCCACGTGCAACAAAGAGAGCGCCTTCAGAGTGGAGACACACGTCATCGTTTCCGCGGATGAAGTGCTAGGTTGCGTCGTCAGCGGGGTTCGGCATGGCCACTTTCTTCGACTGTGAAGGAGTTGTGTACACAGAGTTTATGACAAAGGACACAGCCATTACGGCTATTCGCACTGTGCGACACTCGCAATGCTGTGCGACGTCGAGAGCAATGGAAATTTGAGCAGTGCCGCTCGGCAGTGCAACACCCTACACGGCGAACACGATGCAGGCCCAGCCTCACCCTTGTAGATGGGTGGTTTGTAAACATCCGCCATTCAGTCCACATCGTGCACCACGCGATTTCCATATTTTCGGCAATGGAGGGAACATCTGGTGCAAAGAGATTTTCTAAGGACGTTCTCACAGCCGCTGTAGACGTGCTCCATGATCTAAGGAGCTAATGTCAATCGAACGACTGGTGTTACATTCCAATCGTTGTTTACAGAGGAAATTAGTGTCGTGTTCCTGTGTTGTACTCTGTAGTAGAGCATTCAGTAAGCTGTTTATGGTTCAAATGGCTCTGAGCACTATGGGACTCAACTGCTGAGGTCATAAGTCCCCTAGAACTTAGAACTACTTAAACCTAACTAACCTAAGGACAACACACACATCCATGCCCGAGGCAGGATTCGAACCTGCGACCGTAGCGGTCGCGCGGTTCCAGACTATAGCGCCAGAACCGCTCGGCCACCAGCGGCCGGCAAGCTGTTTATCTTGCCGTGGCAATGAGTAACTCATTTTTGACGTAGCAGCTCGCAACAGTATCTGCACTTTCTATGTCAGCGAGTGGTGCGTTGCGGAGGTTATGTTGTGTACCAACATCATCCCGCTCCCGCCTCCCTTCCGCCTATGTATGCGATTCATGAGTGGTATATAGGAAGAAATAATGTAGGTATCTTGCTATTCGAGGGGCAGTCATGAAGTTTCACTAATCACAGTCAATAAAATTCTTCTGGGTTTGAGGCGGCGTTGTCAACTATAAAATTGCGACGTTTCGGCGACTATTGCAAGGCGCCTTCCTCAGGCTGTATTGCAATATACCCTGAGTAAGGCGCCTTGCGACAGTCGTCGAAACGTCGGAATTTTGTAGTTGACAATGCGGCCTCAGACCCAGAAGAATTTTATTGACTGTGACTACGGCCGCGGAAGCCTGCGTCTACATTTTAATGATCACATTGTGAGTTAACCAGCACTGCTCTCTCATTTAAATATATGTCCGAAAGAGTCAGCCTACAGGAACTGTGAAACGAACTCTGTCCTCCAGGACCGCGTGCCACAAAAGGCGCAGATTCACCACAAGATGGGGTCTATTGAGTGCTAAGCGCTGCAGTGTGCGAGTGAGACAGACGAGAACCTACGTCATAGGGAAACCCAGCAAAAGCCATTGTGACCGAGGAGACGTAGCAGTGTTAAATATGGCGGATCTAAGATCGGCCATAAAGGGAAACATTTATGAAAACTAATTAATTCTGTAGTAGTGCAGGGAATACAGCCATAGTAATTTTAATCTGCCATCCTCCATAAATATTCATGGTAATCCCAATAAAACTTGAATATTTATCATATCTATAAGGCTTAGGGATGTAGTGTTAAAGTGAAATTAACAAGTTTTGTAACAAAGACCTGAATGCTAAAATCTGAACGCTTTGGTTGATCGACATTTCATATAGAAGCGCATCATTAAATTGACAAACGTTGTAAATATCAACTCTGTAAGTTTCTTTGTTTGAAAGATATAGTAAATTATCAGTATTTTCAGATCATCATATCCTCCACGCAAAGCCGGCCGGAGTGGCCGAGCGGTTCTAGGCGCTGCAGTCTGGAACCGCGAGACCGCTACGGTCGCAGGTTCGAATCCTGCCTCGGGCATGGATGTGTGTGATGTCCTTAGGTTAGTTAGGTTTAACTAGTTCTAAGTTCTAGGGGACTAATGACCTCCGAAGTTGAGTCCCATAGTGCTCAGAGCCCTTTGAACCATTTGAGCCTCCACACTAAACACATTGTACGATGACAGCATGACACCGTATTGAATCACTAGCTAACAAAATATTTGTTGTAAAGTTTAGTGCATAATAGCTACTTTTGTTCTTTATTTATCAGAAAGCGCATTAATGCAAGGCTATTGGCCGTGACATTCAAAGTTAAGAAGGCAATTGTATTGGTTAAATTGTCTGCCTGATGGCAAGTTTGCGAAATACAAAGTAAACATAACAAATAATAACAGTAATAATAATATCGGCAACTAAATAAACGACCCACGAATGATGTAGGCCAGGCAGTTGCGATTTGGTTAGAATCATGTTTATTCAGAAAGTAAACAAATAGCGAAAGTGGTCGTATTTAGAGTTACTGTTACATTAGAGCGCATATCCATTTGACACAGTTGGACCATTCACAATCTCATCGCGAAACACAATACTCCACCTCGATATTTACATGAAAAGTTATAGGAGTTCACTGCAGGCGCGCAGCTGCTCACCGCTCAGAGACTTAAGCCCCGCGATACCACACAACGAGAAATTTTCAAGTCGTTTCACCTAAAGAGCGACTTCCGCTTTCGCGTCTCAATCCGAACTGTACCCTTTGGTGTCTCCAGCCGAACTGCCCTCTATCCATCTCCTGCGCGCCGAACATACTCGCTCAACTGACTAGCGCAGTTGCCTTTTCTGAAGCGGTCCATCTGATTCGCTACAGCTTATTCTATATTACTTTACATTTTAACACATTTAAATAATCAAAGTTTGACCACTTTCCCGTTCTAAATGAAGTAACAATAATATCCAATACATAATATACGAGTACATAATCAGAAAATTAAATTCATGACGAGGTGTTAGAGAAGGCAGCATTTACTTAATGGCACAGAAAGAGACTAGCATTCATAAGCTATATTAAAACTCTGATTCTTCAACAACTGCAACCATCTTTTCAAAAATCACTGTTTTAATGGGAATTATGACTCTGCCATGACTTGAGTTAATAGAATGGCGAAGGTGTGGTAAATCTTTAACTTGTGAATGCAAGCCATGTGAACTGAAAACTTTGCATAATCGTGTCTCACCAATGAAACTAACCAATGTTTGAACCAATACAGAAAAAAACTCACTACAAATTTCTGTTTTCCAAACACATCATAAATTACGCGAAGCAAGGAATGTAGCATCAACGTTACCTGAAAATCATTACCAAATCGTATTTTCACAATTGAACATGCTCTGTATGTTTACCTCTATGCGCTGCAAGCTATTTCCAGACTAACCCAGGAGGAGACAGTATGAAGTCCCCACCTCTCTCCTCTTCCTCCACCGACTTAGGATCTCTAGAGCACGGATAGGACCTGAATATATGCAAAGAGGAACACGCAGCTCTCAGCCGTTTTCGAGAAAAACCTCTCTGAAAAGTTTAGGCGTGCTCGTATACCTTTCATGGTCGCTAGCAATCAATGAATCGACAGCCAAGAGAGTATCTGTTTTATAAGCGCGAGGTCTCCGGATCGGCTCCCGTTGCCAGCACTACTGCTTTTTCTTCATTCCCATGCAATTCTAGCAATATATTTATTATTTTCATAATCTTTATTCTGAAAAAACTAGAAAAAATGTTTTGGTAAGGAGACTGGAAATAAAAAGACGACACATACTTTCAATGAAATCAGTACAATCATTTTATTTACCGGGTGATCAAAAAGTCAGTATAAATTTGAAAACTGAATAAATCACGGAATAATGTAGATAGAGAGGTACAAATTGACACACATGCTTGGAATGACATGGGGTTTTATTAGAACCAAAAAAATACAAAAGTTCAAAAAATGTCCGACAGATGGCGCTTCATCTGATCAGAATAGCAATAATTAGCATAACAAAGTAAGACAAAGCAAAGATGATGTTCTTTACAGGAAGTGCTCAATATGTATTTACTAAGATGGTATCTGTTCCTCCGGACATGTCGGACATGTCCGAAAGAACAGATACCATCGGAGACCAAGCAGCTCGTTAGAATGAAATTACAATGAAATGAACACCCTTAGCTGCTTACAGGCGTTGACATACGTCAACGGGGACAGATGAAACTGTGTTCCCTGACCGGGACTCGAACCCGGGATCTTACATGGCAGACTCTCTATCCATCTGAGCCACCGAGGACACAGAGGATATCGCGACTGCAGGGATTTATCTCTGGCACGCCTCCCGCGAAACCCACATTCTCAACGTATTGTCCCGCACTACATTCGTAGTGCCCCCGGCCATTATACTCATTACTCGCGGCGCGTTGGCGATTCCCGTAAGAGTTCGGGCACTGTTCGTGCATTCGCACAGAAGAAGATGGTCAAGTGGCCGGTGAGCCTTAACTATATATACGAGTATGGTATCTGTTCTTTCGGACATGTCCATTCCAAGCATGTGTGTCAATTTTTACCTCTCTATCTACATTATTCCGTGGTCTATTAAGTTTTCAAATTTATACTGACTTTTTGATCACTCGGTATACAGGGTGATTCAAAAAGAATACCACAACTTTAGGAATTTAAAACTCTGCAACGACAAAAGTCAGAGCTAAGCACTATCTGTCGGCGAATTAAGGGAGCTATAAAGTTTCATTTAGTTGTACATTTGTTCGCTTGAGGCGCTGTTGACTAGGCGTCAGCGTCAGTTGATGCTAAGATGGCGACCGCTCAACAGAAAGCTTTTTGTGTTATTGAGTACGGCAGAAGTGAATCGACGACAGTTGTTCAGCGTGCATTTCGAACGAAGTATGGTGTTAAACCTCCTGATAGGTGGTGTATTAAACGTTGGTATTTCAGCCAATAAAGTTTTTGGTCCCTTTTTCTTCGAAGGTGCTACTGTAACTGGACTACAGTATCTGGAGATGTTAGAGAATTGGCTGTTCCCTCAGCTCGAACAAGAAGCACAACAATTCATATTTCAGCAGGATGGAGCGCCACCACATTGGCACTTATCTGTCCGTAACTACCTGAACGTCAACTACCCGAGGCGATGGATCGGCCGCCAGGCAGCCCGTGACAGAGCACTTCATCACTGGCCTCCAAGAAGCCCTGATCTTACCCCCTGCGATTTTTTCTTATGGGGGTATGTTAAGGATATGGTGTTTCGGCCACCTCTCCCAGTCACCAATGATGATTTGAAACGAGAAATAACAGCAGCTATCCAAACTGTTACGCCTGATATGCTACAGAGAGTGTGGAACGAGCTGGAGTATCGGGTTGATATTGCTCGAGTGTCTGGAGGGGGCCATATTGAACATCTCTGAACTTGTTTTTGAGTGAAAAAAACCTTTTTAAATACTCTTTGTAATGATGTATAACAGAAGGTTATATTATGTTTCTTTCATTAAATACACATTTTTAAAGTTGTGGTATTCTTTTTGAATCACCCTGTATTATGTATCCACATACATGTATAACGTTATCTTACGGTGCACTGCACGAATCAGAATGATGCTAATAGTGGAAATATGGAAAACAGCAATTATTGCGACATGCAGCAAATGTAACGAATGCCTAATTTTTTTGCACGCTTCTTTCAATGCGTCTATTGTAAAACAAACTTGGTTCACATTCGTAAGCGGTTCTCGCTCATCACACTATTTTGTGGCGTACCACACATGTGGGAATGAAAACAAAAAGAAGGAAGTACCGACAGTGAGATTCGATCCAAAGACTTCGCAGTTACGGAACTATACGCTTATTCGCTCGGTTGCGCAGTGCTTGATTATTAGCGACCTTACAAAGTATACAACCACGCCAAAAATGTTGAAACTCAATTTTCTCGAAAACGGTTGAGATTTGTGTCTTTCTGTTTACTTTCACTGGTGAGCTAAGACATTGTGGCCACTACCCACCGCGAGGTTGCCTGCCTCCTGGTGGTGCTGCTGGCGTGTGACGCAGTAAGGAAAGAATGTAAGCGGAAGAGAGACGAGTGGGTAGCCATTACAGCGGAAATCCATTGATGTGAGGGGTTCTGACGAAGACCGCTGGAAACGGGAATCTCTGAAACGGCAAATCTGGTCGCCTGTGGGCGTACTACTGTCGTGAGCACCTGTGGAAAGTGGTTGAATGATTGGGAAATAACGAGTAGTCCGTATGGTACTGGACGACCACGTCGCATCACAAAACGCAGAGGTTGGACGGTCACTCACTGTGCAATCCAAGTGAAACAACATGCTATTAAACAGGTAGTCATGATGTTTTGGGTCATTAGTGTGTCAGCTGCTGAGAATTCTTCCAGGATGTATGGCCGTCGGCAAGACTCAGCACAATCAGGAGCACCTCCGAAGATGTCCAACGTAGCCTTGGACGAAACGTCAGGGATTGAAGAGTTCCATGGACCACGGCCATACAACCCGGAAAAATTCTCAGCAGCTGAAACATCCAGTCGTGAAAGCCTTCATTGCATCATTAGTGTGTACTGAAACCCAGTTGTGTCCTGCACACCCTTTCAATATGAGTCAAATCGATGGGCTGAAGTTCGTATGGTCCCCTTCTCAGTAATGTGACCAAGGCCCGATTTATCCACTTTCTACCCACAGAATCATAGCTAACACTTGGTTTAAGAATCATGATAGAAGGTTGTATACATGGAAGAACCCTGGAGATACTAAAAGGTATCAGATTGATTATATAATGGTAAGACAGAGATTTAGGAACCAGGTTTTAAATTGTAAGACATTTCCAGGGGCAGATGTGGACTCTGACCACAATCTATTGGTTATGACCTGTAGATTAAAACTGAAGAAACTGCAAAAAGGTGGGAATTTAAGGAGATGGGACCTGGATAAACTGAAAGAACCAGAGGTTGTACAGAGTTTCAGGGAGAGCATAAGGGAAAAATTGACAGGAATGGGGGAAAGAAATACAGTAGAAGAAGAATGGGTAGCTTTGAGGGATGAAGTAGTGAAGGCAGCAGAGGATCAAGTAGGTAAAAAGACGAGGGCTAGTAGAAATCCTTGGGTAACAGAAGAAATATTGAATTTAATTGATGAAAGGAGAAAATATAAAAATGCAGTAAATGAAGCAGGCAAAAAGGAATACAAACGTCTCAAAAATGAGATCGACAGGAAGTGCAAAATGGCTAAGCAGGGATGGCTAGAGGACAAATGTAAGGATGTAGAGGCTTATCTTACTAGGGGTAAGATAGATACTGCCTACAGGAAAATTAAAGAGACCTTTGGAGATAAGAGAACCACTTGTATGAACATCAAGAGCTCAGATGGAAACCCAGTTCTAAGCAAAGAAGGGAAAGCAGAAAGGTGGAAGGAGTATGTAGAGGGTCTATACAAGGGCGATGTACTTGAGGACAATATTATGGAAATGGAAGAGGATGTAGATGAAGATGAAATGGGAGATACGATACTGCGTGAAGAGTTTGACAGAGCACTGAAAGACCTGAGTCGAAACAAGGCCCCCGGAGTAGACAACATTCCATTGGAACTACTGACGGCCTTGGGAGAGCCAGTCCTGACAAAACTCTACCATCTGGTGAGCAAGATGTATGAAACAGGCGAAATACCCTCAGACTTCAAGAAGAATATAATAATTCCAATCCCAAAGAAAGCAGGAGTTGACAGATGTGAGAATTACCGAACAATCAGTTTAATAAGCCACAGCTGCAAAATACTAACGCGAATTCTTTACAGACGAATGGAAAAACTGGTAGAAGCCGACCTCGGGGAAGATCAGTTTGGATTCCGTAGAAATACTGGGACACGTGAGGCAATACTGACCTTACGACTTATCTTAGAAGAAAGATTAAGGAAAGGCAAACCTACGTTTCTAGCATTTGTAGACTTAGAGAAAGCTTTTGACAATGTTGACTGGAATACTCTCTTTCAAATTCTAAAGGTGGCAGGGGTAAAATACAGGGAGCGAAAGGCTATTTACAATTTGTACAGAAACCAGATGGCAGTTATAAGAGTCGAGGGACAGGAAAGGGAAGCAGTGGTTGGGAAGGGAGTAAGACAGGGTTGTAGCCTCTCCCCGATGTTATTCAATCTGTATATTGAGCAAGCAGTAAAGGAAACAAAAGAAAAATTCGGAGTAGGTATTAAAATCCATGGAGAAGAAATAAAAACTTTGAGGTTCGCCGATGACATTGTAATTCTGTCAGAGACAGCAAAGGACTTGGAAGAGCAGTTGAATGGAATGGATGGTGTCTTGAAGGGAGGATATAAGATGAACATCAACAAAAGCAAAACGAGGATAATGGAATGTAGTCGAATTAAGTCGGGTGATGTTGAGGGTATTAGATTAGGAAATGAGACACT
The DNA here is from genome assembly GCF_023898315.1 of Schistocerca nitens. Classification (NCBI taxonomy): domain Eukaryota; kingdom Metazoa; phylum Arthropoda; class Insecta; order Orthoptera; family Acrididae; genus Schistocerca; species Schistocerca nitens. Next base: position 155,999,357 of record NC_064623.1, on the reverse strand, counting down.
TAAAGTAGTAAAGGAGTTTTGCTATTTGGGGAGCAAAATAACTGATGATGGTCGAAGTAGAGAGGATATAAAATGTAGACTGGCAATGGCAAGGAAAGCGTTTCTGAAGAAGAGAAATTTGTTAACATCGAGTATAGATTTAAGTGTCAGGAAGTCTTTTCTGAAAGTATTTGTATGGAGTGTAGCCATGTATGGAAGTGAAACATGGACGATAAATAGTTTGGACAAGAAGAGAATAGAAGCTTTCGAAATGTGGTGCTACAGAAGAATGCTGAAGATTAGATGGGTGGATCACATAACTAATGAGGAGGTACTGAACAGGATTGGGGAGAAGAGGAGTTTGTGGCACAACTTGACCAGAAGAAGGGATCGGTTGGTAGGACATGTTCTGAGGCATCAAGGGATCACCAATTTAGTATTGGAGGGCAGCGTGGAGGGTAAAAATCGTAGGGGGAGACCAAGAGATGCATACACTAAGCAAATTCAGAAGGATGTAGGTTGCAGTAGGTACTGGGAGATGAAGAAGCTTGCACAGGATAGAGTAGCATGGAGAGCTGCATCAAACCAGTCTCAGGACTGAAGACCACAACAACAACAACCCACAGAATGCTACAGCAATGATAATGCTACAGACAACCAAAGACCACATTGCTTTAACTCAGAACCTCTGTGGCGCAGCAGACGGACTGCTGAAGACTACTGTTCGAAAAATATCGAAAGTGCAGGTACGGTGTATGATACACGGAATGAAAATACAGAGCTATCACATCCCTTGAATGTCAAAAATAATCTAGAAACTCTTACAGTTTTGAACACGAGACAGGTGGCCACCTGCTGGGTTCCGCCGCTGCTCACACACTATCAAAAGTCCCGCCAAATCGAGACAGTATTTGAAATTTTGCTACTGTATTAGGACAGTCCTGGTCACCTCATTAGCTACCTAACCACCACAGGTGGTATGTAATTATCGTCCCAAAATAAGGGACCAAAGTAAACACTGGAAACGTGTGAATTGACTACCGCCGTCATGCACGAAAACCTGATCATTGTTGGAGAAATTACTGCCATACTTTTTACACCGCCACGTTGTGGTGCTATCAGATCTACATCTACATGGTTACTCTGCAATTAGCGCTTAAGTGCCTGGCAGAGGGTTCATCAAACCATTTTCACACTACTTCTCTACCATTCCACTCTCGAATGGCGCTAGGGAAGAAGGAACACCTAAAATTTTCCGTCCAAGCTCTGATTTCTCTTATTTTATTATGATGATCATTTCTCCCTACGTAGGTGGGTGTCAACAAAATATTTTCGCATTCGGAAGAGAAAGTTGGTGATGCAAATTTCGTAAATAGATCTCGCCACACAGAAAACCGCCTTTGTTTCAGTGACTGACACCCCAACTCGCGTATCACATCAGTGACACTCTCACCCCTATTGCGCGATAACACGAAACGAGCTGCCCTTCTTTGCACTTTATCGATGGCCTCCGTCAATCCCACCTGGTAAGGATCCCACACCGCACAGCAGTATTCCAGTAGAGGACGGACAAGTGTAATGTAGGCTGTCTCTTTAGTGGGTTTATAGCATCTTCTATGTGTTCTACCAACAAAGCACAGTCTTTGTTTCGTCTTCCGCACAATATTATCTAGAAGTATGTGGTCGTAATTGTAATTCTGTTGTGTACATAGTTCCGCGTAGTCAGCGCGTACACAACTTTCCCACTAGAGCGCGCCCTGCTAAGCACAACAGTGCAGGCGCAGCACTCGTCCGTCTCCACACTATGGGATGGCGCTGCCTTAGAGACGGACCAAATTCTGCTTCTGGCGATCCGCATATTAATATGTAACGCAGCCAATGAGATTGCTGCTAACGTAGAACTTTTCTCCTCGCGGATTACACTCGCGCAGTGATACATGAACGCGCGAGGTATTATAACGAGTGTACAGACCTCTGATTAGTCAGTCTGCAATTGTCTGCATTAGTCTGTACCAGTCTTCATTTGTCTGTACCAGTTTATAGTCAAGTTTCAGTCTGCGCCTAATAAGATTACCATATTCCTGTACATAGCCATGAAGATAAATGAATAGACACTTTGTCAAGTATCAGAGATATGTGAGAATAAGATTAACGTACCAAGACCGAAGGAACTTCAGATTGTCAATTGTAAACAGCATCCAGAATCAAGTTACATAATGGCTCTGAGCACTATGGGACTCAACTGCTGAGGTCATTAGTCCCCTAGAACTTAGAACTAGTTAAACCTAACTAACCTAAGGACATCACAAACATCCATGCCCGAGGCAGGATTCGAACCTGCGACCGTAGCGGTCTCGCGGTTCCAGACTGCAGCGCCTTTAACCGCACGGCCACTTCGGCCGGCTCAAGTTACATAATGTCTAAGCTTTTTATTATTTTAATAAATGTGTGTGAAAATTAATCAAGTTCTGTTTAACGTTGGTCACCGTCAACCTGCTACTCTAAGCGTGCAAGTGGCATTTCTATCGTCTGACCTAACGGCAGAAGACAAACACGCCACGATAAGACCACGAGACATATTGCTGACACTCGTCTACTTCGTTAGAGCGACAAGTCAAATAATCTGATGTTGTGTGTACCGAAGGTCTTACACTACGCACACCACAAATTCCTAGGTATTTAGTCGAATTGACAGCCCTTAGAAGTAGTGCTCGTCAGGGGAAAACTGACGGAGGAGCATCCCAACGAAATGTCGTGACGAGGATACAGGAGTCTGTAAAGAAGAATCGTCGTGGGACCCAGTCAACACATGCTGCTTCTTCGGGCGCACCCCCACATTCTTCTGACATGGAACCAATTCTTCGTTTTTCCTCAGATGAAAACCAGAATGATGACACTACCTTTTCAAAGGTAGAAAGTTTCCTGAGTACCAGAATCAGACTTCTACAACCAAGATCTCCGACAAGTCATTCGTCGTAGGAAAAGACGTGTCACATTGAAACGCGAATTTTTTTTTATAGAAGCTCGATTTCTTTTCGAGCTGATAGTTACAACTTTATGACAAACCTTCGTTCAATTGCGGAAAAAATCACAACTCCATGATGCAGTTGCACGAGATTGGAGGCGCGTTTCTACATCTGAAAGAAGATCTCCATTCAAATTTCACGCCAGTCGCTTAAGGGTGGCTCTAGTGGTGCCACCATGACGATGAAATCAGGTTTGCTTGAAATACGCGCTGTAAGAAGCAATGATGGGAGTAAAAGAAAGGTTCAAGAGTGGAATTAAAATTCAAGGTGAAAGGATATGAATGATAATTGCCGACATTACTACCGTAGTGAAAGTGAAGGGGAATTACCGTATCTGCTGAATGGAGTGAACAGCCTAATGAATACAGAATGTGGACTGAGAGTAGATCGAAGAAAAACGAAAGTAATGAGAAGTAGCAGAAATGAGAACCGCGAGGAACTTAACATCACGACTGGCGATCAGGAAGTGGATGAAGTTAAGTAATTTTGTTAGCTAGGGAGCGAAATAATCAATGATGGATGCAGCAAGAAGGACATAAAATCAGAGTAGTACTTGCAAGAAGGGCATTCCTGGCGAAAAGATGTCTGGTAGCGGCACACATAGATCTTGATTTTAGGAAGACATTTGAATGTACGTTTGGAGAAATGTATGGCAGTGAAACATGAGGGAATAGAAAAGAATCGGAGCTTTTGAGATGCGGTGCTACAGAAATATGTTTCAAATTAGGCGGACTGATGAGGTAAGGAATGAGGATGTTCTCCGTAGAATCGGCTAGAAATGGAACATACGAAAAACAGTGACAAGAAAAAGGGGGAGGATTATAGGACATACACGGTGGCGCACGAAATGTGTTACCAATTGTTTCTTTCACAATTTACGACGCACATTAGATATCCCGCTTGGATGCCTACAGCAGTACCAGCAGAGCTTGGAAAAACAAATGATTTACGAAATGACGTGTAATTCACGATACTGCCGCTGGGAGACGAGTAAGCAGCAATGGCTGACAATGGAAGACTGACGACACAGCAATGATCGGCAATTGTGTTACGTTTTCATGAAACGAAAAGCCTTGTTGTGACTCAGAGGCGTTTTCGACAACAGTTTAACACACGATGGGTCACTTGCAAGAAGACCATCCACAGGTTGTACGATAAATTTGTACAGGAAGGAACAGTATTGGAAGCGAAGCGACCTCGGCCTGTTTGTTCGCCGGAGAGTTGCTGTACGGAGAAGTCCCGGGAAATCGTGTAGAAAGGCAGCAGTGCAACTGGGAATATCCAGACGCTCCGTTCAACGCATTCTTAAACGTGAACTCCATATGTTCCAATACAAGATTACCTATGCACAGAAGCTCACTGAAGACTACTGTTTGCTCAGTGGGCGAAGGAGAGGGAAGAAACCCTCAACACCGTTTGGTTTTCAGACGAGGCGCATTTTCATTTAGACGGTGTGGATAACAAACAAAATGTACGCTTTTGTGCCACTGAAAACCAACAAGTGCTTCATGAACGACAACATTATGCTCCGAGGACTACAGCGTGGGCAGAAGTTTCCAGTCACGGACTTATTGGACCCTTTTTCTTTGAAGAAACTGTGAGCAGCGAGCGTTTTTTTAGCATGCTTCGCAATAGCTTCATTCCACAGCTTCTTGCTACTGCCTTGCCCTTCAACACATGCAAGATGGAGCAAGGCCACATACTGCAAACACTGTGTTGGAGTTTTTACACGGGCATTTCGACATGCGGATCATTTCACTCAGGTTTCCAGGTCGCTTCAATGACGGACAAAGCCGGCCGAAGTGGCCGTGCGGTTAAAGGCGCTGCAGTCTGGAACCGCAGGACCGCTGCGGTCGCAGGTTCGAATCCTGCTTCGGGCATGGATGTTTGTGATGTCCTTAGGTTAGTTAGGTTTAACTAGTTCTAAGTTCTAGGGGACTAATGACCTCAGCAGTTGAGTCCCATAGTGCTCAGAGCCATTTGAACCATTTTTTTTGACGGACAAAATTGGCCCCCCAGTAGTCCAGACCTCAATCCATGTGACTTTTTTTTTGGGGAGGTACCTAAAGGAAAATATTTTCCCGAAACATCCACGTGATTTACTGGAGCTCAGAAGACTTATTCTTCAAGCTTGCAGTGACATTACGGAAGACATGTGCCGTAGGGTAATCACTAACTTCAGTGTTCGTTTGAAGGAAGTTAGGAAACGAAATGGTGGACATATTCAGCATGTACTGAGTTAGAACAAATCTCCATGGACGGCTCTTCGTTGTAGTATATTTTCATTTCAGATCGTTTTGACAATAAAGTTTATATTCAAAAACAAAGTGGTAACACATTTCGTGCGCCACCCTGTATGTTAAATCATCAGGGAGTAACTCCCATGGTACTAGAGGTAACTGTAGAGGAAGACAGAGATTGGAATACATCCAGCAAATAACTGAAGACGTAAAAAAACTGGTTGTGAGCTCAAGCAGCTCACTGAGGGATACGAGGCTACGAGAAGCTGGATGTTCCTTCCGCGACACTGAAAAAAGACTTGGCAGGGATGCAGCCACTGTATATGATTGCCGGCAGCGGCGGTCACGTGAAAGTGTGGTCGCACGTATGGCTCTGGACAAGTGGCATTACCGAGAGGGAAGTCGGACGTGTTCGGCGTATGGCTGTGGCGCATCGTAGTGCCTCTGCAGCAGCAATTCAAGCAACGGTTAGCACCACAGTGACACAACGAACTCTTCCAAATCGGTTATTTCAAGGACAGTTCTGAACCAGACGCTCTGCAGCGTGACCACCGTTTGAGACTTCGGCGATGTCCAGCAGGAGCTCAATGGAGGGCGGAGTGGAGGTCTGTTTTGACTTCTAACGGAAGCCGTTTCTGCGTCGGTGTATTGATTAGGACGAGGCAAGGTGAGCGTCTGCAATCAGCCTGTCTGACACACTGGACATATACTGGGGTGCGACTTCATATGACAGCACCCTGACTGCAAACTTGTACGTCAGTCTTGTAATTCGACCAGTTGTGCTGCCATTCGTAAATAGCATTCCAGGGGATGTTTTCCAACAGGATAACGTTCGCCCACAAGCTGCTGTTTTAACCTAATATGCTCTACGGAGTCTCCACATGTTACCTTGATCTGCTCGATCACCAGATCTGTCTCCAATCGAGCACGTATGGAACATCACCGGAAGACGACTCCAGCGTCATCCAGAACCAGCATTAACCGCCCCTGTATTGACCGAACACGTGCAACAGGTGTGAAACTCCAGACCACAAACTGACATCTGGCACTTGTACGACACAATCCATGCACATCTACATGCTTGCGTTCAGCATTCTGGCTGTTACATCTGTCATTAATGTGGCAGCATTTCACAGAATTATAATGCCTTTTCTAGGGCTTACAATGTGTGATCATACCGGGTGACCAAAAAGTAAGTATAAATTTGAAACTTAATAAACCACGGAATAATGTAGATAGAGAGGTAAAAATTGACATACGTGCTTGGAATGACATGGGGCTTTATTAGAACCAAAAAAAAAAAAAAAAACCAAAATGTCCGACAGATGCGCATCATTTGGTGATGATCGTGTGCTCAGCCGCCACTTTCGTCATGCTTGGCCTCCCATGTCCCCAGACCTCAGTCCGTGCGATTATTGGCTTTGGGGTTACCTGAAGTCGCAAGTGTATCGTGATCGACCGAGATCTCTATGGATGCTGAAAGACAACATCCGACGCCAATGCCTCACCATAAATCCGGACATGCTTTACAGTGCTGTTCACAACATTATTCCTCGACTACAGATGTTGTTGAGGAATGAAGGTGGACATATTGAGCATTTCCTGTAAAGAACATGATCTTTGCTTTGTCTTACTTTGTTATGCTAGTTATTGCTATTCTGATCATATGAAGCGCCATCTGTCGGACATTTTTTGAACTTTTGTATTTCTTTTTTTATTTTATTTTATTTTGATTTTGATTTTGTTCTAATAAAACCCCATGTCATTCCAAGCATTTGTGTCAATTTTTACCTATCTACATTATTCCGTGGTTTATTGAGTTTTCAAATTTATACTCACTTTTTGATCACCTGCTACAACGTTAATCACTTAAATTTGTCACCTAGACACGCGTATTCCCAAAATTTCGTTACTCTACGTGAATTACTTCTTGATGTACGGATTTTTTTCTACGTTCATTTCACATCAGTCAGCACTCACCTCTAACGATTTCACAGTTTCGTATTGCAATGTTTCACCTAATTGAGTGCGGATCAGCCCACGTAATCACCTGTCGACCCTCGAAACAACAACGCAGACCCTCCCAGGAGAATGCGTTGCCGGTCAATGACGTCGATAAACGAACCACGTGACCGACAACTCAATTACCCTGATGCAATCCTGCGAGTTGTTAGCTCATGCCGGTTCGCACAATGCACGCGCTCGGCGTGTGGGTAAGCGATAGACCTCTGCACTGCAGGGACGCAATCAGCTGCAGATAAAATCTGACCTACTTTTCTTAACTTCTGTTTACGTATACTGCGGTGTCGTCCCTGCAACGCGTGTTATCGTACACCAACAAGGCGATGCATTTTTCTCGCCGCAACGGAGGTCCATCTGCCCATCAGTACAGTATTTCAGTTCTTCCTTACTTCTCAGGAGATAGCAGGTTTCTTCACAGTCTTTATTCTCTTATCCTAATGACGCAACACAGTTTTATCTATTCCTAGTGCAGGTTTTTTATTTCACACGAACTACAAACGGTACAAACCCACTCCCAAAGTTCTTGGATAGAGAAAGGTTGCCGAGCGGTTCTAGACGTTTCAGTACGGAACCCCGCTGCTGCTACGGTCGCAGGTTCGAATCCTGTCTCGGGCATGGATGCGTGTGATGTCCTTAGGTTAGTTAGGTTTAAGTAGTCTGAAGTCTAGGGGACTAATTACCTCAGATTTTAAGTCCCATAGGACTTAGAGCCATTTGAACCATTTTTTGAATTATTTGCTGGGTGTATTCCAGACTCTGCCTTCCGGTGCAGTTTTTGCGATCTACAGCCTCCTCTATTACCATGCAAGTCATTCCCTCATCTCTTAACAGATGTCCTATAATCCTGTTCCTTCTCCCTGTCGCCGTTTCCGACATATTCCTTTCCTCTCCGATTCTGCGCAGAACCTCCTCATTCATAAACTTATCACTTCGCCAAATTTTCAACATTCACCTGTAGCACCACATCTCAAATTCTTCGATTCTCTTCGGTTCCGGTTTTCCCACAATCCTTGTTTCACTACCATACAATGCTGTGCTCCAAAAATACATTCTCAGAAATTTATTCCTCAAATTAAGGCCGATATTTGATATTGGTAGACTTCTCTTGGCCAGGAATGCCCTTATTAGTCAGCGCTAAACTGCTTTTCATGTCCTCCTTGCTCCGTCCGTCATTGGTTATTTTACTGCCTAGGTAGCAGAATTCCTTAAAGTCATCTACTTCGTGACCATCAATCTTAATGTTAAGTTTCTTGTTGCTCTCATTTCCACTACTTCTCATTACCTTCGTCTTTCTGCGATTTGCTCTCAACCTGTACTCTGTACTCATTAGACTTTTCATTCCATTCAGCAGATCCACTTTCACTCAGGATAGCAATGTTATCAGCGAATCGTATCACTGGTATCCTTTCGCCTTGAATTTTAATTCCACTCTTGAACCTGTCTTATTTCAGTAATCGCTTCTTGCAGAGCGATTTAATGCAAACCTGATGTATACATTGAACAATAGAGGCGAAAGACTACACCCTTTTTAATCTGAGCACTTACTTCTTGGTCCTTCACTCTCATTAGCCCTTCTTGGCTCTTTTACATATTGTATATTACCCGTCTTTCGCTATAGCTTACCCCTATTTTTCTCAGAATTTCTAACATCTTGCACCATTTAATATTGTCCACAAATCCTATGAGCGTGTCTCGATTTTTCTTTAGTTTTGCTTCCATTATCAACCGCAGTACCAGAATTGCCTCTCGGGTGCCTTTACCTTTCCTAAAGCCAAACTGACCGTCATCTAACACATCAGTTTTCTTTTTCATTATTCTGTATATTATTCTTCTGACATAGGTGATACAAAATCACTATCCTTTGTGTATCCCGCAGACAAAAATCGCAGGATGTACGGTCTGATGATCTGAGAGGCCATAGACGATAAATTGATATCCTGCACCCCCTTTTTCCAACCCAGCATCCTAGAATGGTGATATTCACGTAATGTCAGGCATGGTTGGAGAAGTGAGGCGAGGCGACATCTTACCTGAAGATATGGAATTGAATAAAATATAAAACACGGAAACTCGTTTCTGGAAAAAAATCGGAACGGGTGTCAAGACTTGGTGTTATGAAAACGTCCTCACCGCAAACCGACATAGTGCAACATGGGCCTCTCATGCGTCGCCAAGACATCTTAATATCCCAAATAATGAACTTTCTGACACTCTCACATATTTGTATGAATGTTCTGTGAGAGCTCTAGGCATTACGAGAACCATCTCGACGTTTCTCTATTTTTTTTATAAACACCATCATAAACACTGAAGCTCCAAAGAAACTGGTACAGGAATGCCTATTCAAATACAGAGATACGTAAGCATGCAGAATACGGTACTGTGGTCGGCAACGCCTATGTAAGACTGCCGCAGTCGTTAGATCGGTTACTGGGTTACTGTTGCTACAATGGCAGGTTATCAACAATCAAGTGAGTTTGAACGTAGTGTTATAGTCGGCGCGCGAGCGATGGGACACAGCATCTCCGAAACATTCAGCGAAACATCATCGATTTTGGCTTTCGGAGCGAAGGCCCACTCGTGTTCCCTTGATGGCGCACAATACAAAGCTTCACGCCTCGCGTGGGCCCGTCCTTACCGACATTGGCCTGTTGATGACTATAATGAGGTTGCCTGGTCGGACGAGTGTCGTTTCAAATTGTATTGAGCGGATGGAAGTTTTCGGGTATGGACACAGCCTCATGAATCCATGGAACCTGCATGTCAGCAGGGCACTGTTCAGGCTGGTAGAGACTCTGTAATGCTGTGGGGCGTGTACAGTTGGAGTGATATGAGACCCCTGATACGTCTCGATACGACTCTGACAGGTGACACGTACGTTAGCATCCTTTCTGATCACCTGCATCCATTCATGGTTCAAATGGCTGCGAGCACTATGCGACTTAACTTCTGAGGTTGGTTGGTTGGTTTTGGGGAAGGAGACCAGACAGCGTGGTCATCGGTCTCATCGGATTAGGGAAGGATGGGGAAGGAAGTCGGCCGTGCCCTTTCAGAGGAACCATCCCGGCATTTGCCTGGAGTGATTTAGGGAAATCACGGAGAACCTAAATCAGGATGGCCGGACGCGGGATTGAACCGTCGTCCTCCCGAATGCGAGTCCAGTGTCTTACCACTGCGCCTAACTTCTGAGGTCATCAGTCGCCTAGAACTTAGAACTAATTAAACCTAACTAACCTAAGGACATCACACACATCCATTCCCGAGGCAGGATTCGAACCTGCAACCGTAGAGGTCACGCGGTTCCAGACTGAAGTGCCTAGAACCGCACGGCCAGACCGGCCGGCACATCCATTCATGTCCATTGTGCATTCCGACGGGCTTGGGCAAGTCCAGCAGGAAAATGCGACACTCCATACGTCCAGAATTGGTACAGAGTGGCTCCAAGAGAAGTTTAAACGCTTCCGCTGGTCACCAAACTCCCCAGACATGAACATTATTGAGCCTGGGATGCCTTGTAACCTACTGTTCAGAAGAGATCTCCACGCCCTCGTACTCTTATGGATTTATGGACAGTCCTGCAGGATTCGTGGTCTCAATACCCTCCAGCAGTACTTCAGACTTTAGTCGAGTCCATGCCACGTCGTGTTGTGGCACTGCTGTGTGCTAGTGGAGGCCCTACATGATATTTGGCAGGTATACCAGTTTCTTCGGCTCTTCAGCGTATATTCAGGGTAATTCAGCTGCCCCTAGTGCTGGATTCTATGTAACCTGCGGAGCCTTCAAAAACCATACACTAGTTTTTCATGTTCCCACGCTTCGTTATAGGCTACATAACAAATGAATTGGAAATTTCTATAGAAAATTTAATGTACTTAAATTTTGTACTGGGTACTTTTTCGCTCCAGGCATCGGCTTACGAGTATAAAGTCACTTGTGTAGTTTGTTGTTGATTGACCCGAATACTACTGCCTCTAACGAAAACGAATCGGAGTACAAAATTTGTCTACATTAAACATCCTACATAACAGCCCTGTTCATTTTTTTCTGTAGGACTAATAGTTTGCACATAGCATGGGAGAGTATATGAATATCTTGCCTGTGCTATTTGAAGGTGCTGCAGGTTGCATAAGAACGATCGGTAGGGGCAGCTGAATTATATATCCGCGTGACCGACAACTCAATTACGCTGATGCAATCCTGGGAGCTGTTAGCTAATGCCGGTTCGCACAATGCACGCGCTCGGCGCGTGATTAAGTGACAGACCTCTGAACCGCAATCAGCTGCTGATAAATATATATTGCTGTTATATTTTTGCTCTCATTTCTAAACTGCTTAGACATTCAGTTGCTTGTTGGCAGGAGTATGTGTGTGTTGTGGTGTTTAATTCCCTGAGTATCGTAACGTAATTTTCAATTAGAAAACCCTAAAATCTTTTTGAATAAAAAAATGCTGAAGTGAAGTGTGCGCGAAGTTGATTCAATTCTCCTTTAATCTGTCAAATTTTTCGATTGCTCAAATTACAATTTTCAGCAGCAGAACTAAACTCATAATCCTCCATCTCCTATCCCACTGTCCCACACGTCACCCCACCTCCCCCTTCCCTCTTCCCCACACATATACACACTGACGCGCAAAAGGTTGGCAACAAGCATCTGGAAGCCCCAATGAACCCGGTAAGGTAGAAACTTAAAACTTTCAACACAGCTCACAACTTGATGACAATGTAATATCAATTAGCTTTCTTGTCTAGTGTATGGCGAAGGATATCACTTCCCTATGAGTTGGAGATGCGAGACTTTTAACATCGCTCAGAACAGAATAACAGTGGAATAGTTACTCTTTTTCTTGTCTGGTGTTTGGTACCATGACCATTTCGCCTTTTTTTCCTGTTCCAGTAGCGAAAGTTTCGCGGGAAGCACGATTGCTGGTAATTCTTCGTGTTAGCTTGAATCTGTCTAATACTATATTCACACTCTTTATGCGAGATACATGTAGAAGGAACCAATACACTAGTTGACTCAGGTGAAGTGAAACGGAAATAAACTTGAAATTTACCACATGTGTCTGATGTAATCTCATCAATACGTTTGAAACTGAAAAATTTCACTCAAACGCAGGACTAAAATCCATAAAATAATGATGTAACTAAAATTTAATTTTTAATGTACCACATCTTAAACAGAGCTAAAAAGTATTTCTTATAATTTCTCCCAGCCCCAGACAGGTTTCTAACCTCATAGAGATATTGCGGATAATTTGCGACTGTGAACTGTTTATTAGCTGTGAAAATGCTTGTAGTAGTTATATCGAAAAACGTGGGCGCTTGCAATCGCGAATAGTAAGGAGATGAACTATTTGTTTATCAGCTGAATACTGATGCGTCCGACGTTCCTCGTTTTAACTCTTACAAGTATACTCAATCACCAATTTCCAGAACTATGTGTATGAGACTAGGAATCTGTATCGGGCTAGCTGGTTCCAAAATGTGCTATATTAAAAAATGATTTTATTTAAAAAAAATTCCAATCAGTGGTTTGATGTTTCTAGTTTCTGGGTAAAACTTCAGTAACTCGTGTTACCAATGGAAATAGATAATTTCGAAGGAGAAAAAAGAGTTAGCGTCACTGGCTAGTGATTCGAAGGACCTGGATTTGACACCTCATGTGGAAGCAAAGTCTGGAACGGCAGCTAACTTCCAAATGAAAAGCTGCTAGAATAAAATAAACAAAAAATGTCTTACACACTGTCGAATTATGTTGTCCCAGATAGTCGGTTGTCACACATTTTATTTGTATTTCTCTTCACAAAGTAAGCAGTGTAAGGCTCCACTTAAGAGTTTCCCTCACATCCACATCCCGTTAACATACATCATGAAACTCGAACATCTTTCCAATTGGCATTGTTCATATGGAGCGCTGATTTGCTACTACAGGCAGGTTTAAATTCTACTGTTCGGGAGGACGACGGTTCAAGCCCGCGTCAGGCCATCTTGATTTAGTTTTCCTTGATTTCCCTAAATCACTCCACACAAATGCTGGGGTGGTTCCTTTAAAAGAACACGGCCGATTTCCTTCCCAACCCTTGATACAATCCGAGCTTGTGCTCCGTCTCTAATGACCTCGATGTCGAAGGGATATTAAACCCAGTCTTCATTCCTTCCTTCCTTTTCAAATTCCACGTTTCTCTCATAGAACGTTAGACTTGCGTCGTAGCAGATGATGATCCGTTTATTTTAGTATTACGCTCACTAATTCCTTGGTCATCACCGCTTTGTACTAGAGCCGGACGAGATCGTTCAGAACGGTAATATGCAAGGGTTGGCAATAGTGCGCATGATAGCGGCCCACTGTGTCCTTGTCAGATAATGGTGTTAGTTTTTAAATATCAGTGACGGAGATAACTGACTTATCCTCCAAACCGAAGTTGCTCTTTCCCTATTCTGCAACTTATTTTTTGTTTTCTTATTTACAAAAGCGTTCAAAATATTACATTAAATAACATTTACTTGTAAAAGGTATATTTAAGATGTTACATTAATCCATCTACTACCTTGTTTCAGTGCCCTAATATTCTATCGTCTGTTTTCCTCTGATTTTTGACATTCTGTTCATTGTTCCTAGTTACATTATGTGATCAAAAGTATTCGGACACACCCAAAAACATACGTTTTTCGTATTAGGTGCATTGTGCTGCCACCTACTGCCAGGTACTCTATATCAACGACTAGTCATGAGACATTGAGAGAGAGCAGAATGGGGCGCTCCGTGGAACTCACGGACTTCGAACGTTGTCAGGTGATTAAGTGTCATTTGTGCCATACGTCTGTACGCCAGATTTCCTCATCCCTAAACATTCCTAGGCCCACTGCTTCCGATGTGATAATGAAGTGGAAACGTGAAGGGACGCGTACAGCACAAAAGCGTACAGGCCGACCTCGTCTGCTGAGTGACTGAGACCACCGACCGTTGAAGAGGGTCGTAATGTGTTATACGAGGTGTGGCTAGAAAAAAACCGGACTAGTACTGGTGAAACAATAAAACGAATGCAATAAGGCTGAAAGTCACGTGGCCTGTCACGTGACTCTCGCTCCGCCTACTGCTCGAGTTTCATCTGCCTCCTGCACTCAGTCTGCCCGTGGTGTCTGTTTTAAGTAGTTGACGTTTTGTCTGTGCGTCGGAAAATGTTGAGTGTACAGAAAGAACAGCGTGTTAACATCAAATTTTGTTTCAAACTAGGAAAATCTGCAAGTGAAACGTTTGTAATGTTACAACAAGTGTACGGCGATGATTGTTTATCGCGAACACAAGTGTTTGAGTCGTTTAAACGATTTAAAGATGGCCGCGAAGACACCAGTGATGACACTCGCACTGGCAGACCATTGTCAGCAAAAACTGATGCAAACATTGAAAAAATCGGTAAACTTGTTCGACAAGATCGCCGTTTAACAATCAGAGCAGTGTCTGAATTAACAGGAGTTGACAAGGAAAGTGTTAGGCAGATTCTTCATGAAAGTTTCAACATGAACAAAGTGTGTTCAAAAATGGTTCCAAAGTGTCTCACAATTGAACAGAAGGAACGCCGAAGAATGATTTGTTCTGACATCCTGGAAAACATTGAAAGTGATCCCACCTTCTTACTAAATGTTATTACTTGCGATGAATCGTGGTTTTTTACTTACGATCCCGAAACTAAACGCCAATCGATGCATTGGAAAACTCCTGGTTCTCCACGACAAAAAAAAGCACGAATGTCAAAATCGAAATTCAAGGCAATGATGATTGTTTTTTTTTTTGACATCAAAGGGATTGTGCACATTGATTGGGTACCAGAGGGACAAACAGTGAATCAGCATTACTACATTAGCGTCCTGGCTACCCTACGTGAGCGAGTACGGAGAAAACGGAACGATTTGTGGAGAAAAAAGTCATGGATCCTTCACCAAGACAATGCCCCAGCTCACAGTGCGTTGTCAGTGAAGACGTTTTTGGCAAAACACAACATTCCCATCTTAGATCATCCACCCTACTCACCTGATTTGGCCCCCTGTGACTTTTTTCTTTTCCCTAAAGTCAAGTCAGCTTTGAAAGGAACTAGATTTGAGACTGTTGAAGCAGTAAAAGAAAAAGCGACGGAAGTAATGTATGGACTTACCGAAAATGATCTGCAGCATTGCTATGAACAGTGGAAAATTCGTATGGAGCGGTGTAGAGACCGAGGAGGAGAGTACATTGAAGGAGATAACATGAAATTGTAAATAATTGTAAATAAATGTTTTTTCCAGCTTCAGTCCGGTTTTTTTCTAGCCGCAACTCGTAGGCAGACATCTATCCAGACCATCACATACGAATTCCAAACCGCATCAAGATCCACCGCAGGAACTATGATAGTTAGGTGCGAGGTGAGAAAACTTGTATTTCATGTCGAGAGGCTGCTCATAAGCCTCACATCACGCCGGCAAGTGCCAAACGACGCATCACTTCACGTAACGAGCGTAAACATTGGGCGATTTAACAGTAGAAAAATGTTGTGCGGAGTCACGAATAAGGGTACACAATGTGGCGATCAGATGGCAGTGTGTGGGTATGTCGAATGCCCGGTGAACGTCATCTGCCCGCGTGTGTAATGCCAACAGTAAAATTCGGAGGCGGTGGTGTTATGGTGTGGTCGAGCTTTTCATGGAAGGGGCTTGCACCCCTTGTTATTTAGCGTGGCACTATCACAGCACAGGCCTACATTGATGTTTTAAGCACCTTCTTGATTCCCTCTGTTGAAGAGCAGTTTGGGGATAGCGATTGCATCTTTCAACACGATCGAGCACCTGCTCATAATGCACGGCCTGTGGTCGAATGGTTACACGACAATAACATCCCTCTAATGGACTGGCCTGCACAGAGTCCTGACCTGAAACCTATGGAACACCTTTGGGATGTTTAAGAGCACTGACTTCGTGCCAGGCCTCATCGACCGACATCGATAACTCTCCTCAGTGCAGCACTCCGTGAAGAAAGGGATGCCATTACCCAAGAATCCTTCCAGCACCTGATTGAACGCATATCTGTGACAGTGGAAGCTGTCATCAAGGCTATGAGTGGGCCAACACAATATTGAATTCCAGCATTACCGATGGAGGGCACCACGAACTTTTAAGCCAGATGTCCGGATACTTTCGATCACTTTTTTGCCTAACTGAATCGATGTGGCCCGTTGTTTCCAAAAATTTCGAAAAGTTCTTCACAGGTTTATTCCATATTTTTACATGGTATATGATAAACATTTGAACGGGTGAAGGTCAATACAGGGTGTTACAAAAAGGTACGGCCAAACTTTCAGGAAACATTCCTCACACACAAATAAAGGAAAGATGTTATGTGGACATGTTTCCGGAAACGCTTAATTTCCATGTCAGAGCTCATTTTAGTTTCGTCAGTATGTACTGTACTTCCCCCACCGCCAGTTGACCCAATTGAAGGAAGGTAATGTTGACTTCGGTGCTTGTGTTGACATGCGACTCATTGCTCTACAGTACTAGCATCAAGCACATCAGTACGTAGCATCAACAGGTTAGTGTTCATCACGAACGTGGTTTTGCAGTCAGTGCAATGTTTACAAATGCGGAGGCGGTAGATGCCCATTTGATGTATGGATTAGCACGGGGCAATAGCCATGGCGCGGTACGTTTGTATCGAGACAGATTTCCAGAACGAAGGTGTCCCGACAGGAAGACGTTCGAAGCAATTGATCGGCATCTTAGGGAGCACGGAACATTCCAGCCTATGACTCGCGACTGGGGAAGATCTAGAACGACGAGGACACCTGCAATGGACGAGGCAATTCTTCGTGCAGTTGACGATAACCCTGATGTCAGCGTCAGAGAAGTTGCTGCTGTACAAGGTAACGTTGACCACGTCACTGTATGGAGAGTGCTACGGGAGAACCAGTTCTTTCCGTACCATGTACAGCGTGTGCAGGCACTATCAGCAGCTGATTGGCCTCCACGGGTACACTTCTGCGAATGGTTCATCCAACAATGTGTCAATTCTCATTTCAGTGCAAATGTTCTCTTTACGGATGAGGCTTCATTCCAACGTGATCAAATTGTAAATTTTCACAATCAACATTTGTGGGCTGACGAGAATCCGCACGCAATTGTGCAATCACGTCATCAACACAGATGTTCTGTGAACGTTTGGGCAGGCATTGCTGGTGATGTCTCGATTGGGCCCCATGTTCTTCCACCTACGCTCAATGGAGCACGTTATCATGATTTCATACGGGATACTCTACCTGTGCTGCTAGAACATGTGCCTTTACAAGTACGACACAACATGTGGTTCATGCACGATGGAGCTCCTGCACATTTCAGTCGAAGTATTCGTACGCTTCTCAACAACAGATTCGGTGACCGATGGATTGGTACAGGCGGACCAATTCCATGGCCTCCACGCTCTCCTGACCTCAACCCTCTTGACTTTCATTTATGGGGGCATTTGAAAGCTCTTGTCTACGCAACCCCGGTACCAAATGTAGAGACTCTTCGTGCTCGTATTGTGTGACGACTGTGATACAATACGCCATTCTCCAGGGCTGCATCAGCGCATCAGGGATTCCATGCGACGGAGGGTGGATGCATGTATCCTCGCTAACGGAGGACATGTTGAACATTTCCTGTAACAAAGTGTTTGAAGTCACGCTGGTACGTTCTGTTGCTGTGTGTTTCCATTCCATGATTAATGTGATTTGAAGGGAAGTAATAAAATGAGTTCTAACATGGAAAGTAAGCGTTTCCGGACACATGACCACATAACATATTTTCTTTCTTTGTGTGTGAGGAATGTTTCCTGAAAGTTTGGCCGTACCTTTTTGTAACACCCTGTATGTACGCGGTCTAGTCACATCAATGTGACCATCGCCTATTTTCGAGGTCAACGTGCAAGAAACACTCACAGACAGCAGATGGCAGACCTAGCAGTGGAGGGTATACAAAGCGTGTCGAGGGTACAAGACAGTGCAGTAGTTGTTATAACGCGGAAAATGAGCGATTTATCAGCCGTCAAGAAGGGCGCGAACGTTGGCTTTAGGGTCAAGCTTGGAAGCAATTTTCGAAACAAGTAAGTTTGTAGTGTGTTGGCGTGTCGCCACGGTTAACGTATACCGTGCATGGCAAAATGGCGCTATCCAAGACCAGAGCCGCGGCAACTATGGTACACAACGGGCCATAGACGACAGGGGCGAACGACAAGTGTGCGGATTTATACGGGGGTACAGACGTGCAGCTGTTGAGCAACTGACCGACCAAATCAACCAAGGGGCCACCAACAGGGGTGTAAGACGTGTATACTTCTATTGTCTATTGTCAAACCACAATTTATGAAAGATGTTTATATTTTATTCAAATGGTTCAAATGGCTCTGAGCACTATGCGACTTAACATCTATAGTCATCAGTCCCCTAGAACTTAGAACTAATAAACCTAACTAACCTAAGGACATCACACAACACCCAGTCATATATTTTATTAATAGGATTAAGTAGGAATAATTAATATTTGTCATGTTGGAAATAATTGTGGTAGCAGGGAATGTCTGCACCGAAGTATTGTTGGCAAGAGAGACCGCAAATTGATATAATTTTAAAAAGGGCGGGAGACGCCGCGTATGGATACATTTTAAGAAAAGAGCGGGAAAGACCGCGCATTGATACATTTTGTAGTGGTAGTAGGGATTGTCTGCACTGGGAAGCATTGTTGGCAGGAGAGACCGCACTTTAGCGCTTCGAAGGAAGTCAGTAGTGAGCGAGATGTGAAGCGTGTCGGTAGCAGGTCTGAAGCGAGAGGTTGAGAGGAGCAGTGTGCCTGTCAGCCACCAGCTATGATTTACAAGAGATTGTAAACGAATGTACAGAGACATCAGCTAACTGTTACCATAAGAGGAACTAATATTATTGAATTATTTTCTTTGCGAAACTCAAAACTACTGAACGTACGTTTGCGCAATTCTAGTTGTAAGATTATTGTAAAAAGTAAGTCGCATTTGAACGTTTGTAAAATCATTTCATTACCAACAGCAAATATTTGAAGCGTTTTCAGAATATAATTAATTTTTGCCAGCAATGTTGCATTACTAATTATAATCCATCCCAAAAACCATCAACGAAGAACTTTGCAAAAATGTTATTGTTGTCAAGAAAAAGTGTAACTATGAATTACGTAACTTCAGTCAAATTAATTAAAGAATAACGTCAGCTTTGCTATTAGAGAATAACGTCAGCTTTGGTAATAAATACAGTCACTTATTATGACAGCCCACCAGGAGATAATACAGTATAGTAAACCAGAATAAGTATATTCATGTCGCAGTTCGATGCAGCAGTCAGATGACGATCCAGTAACAGTAAAAAAGGTAAGGAACAGTTTTGGGTTATTGTGAATAACGACTGAGGGCCACGACGACGACACATTCTATGTTTCATCGAAATAATCAGAAAATCACTTTTAATAAGCAGCAATTAAATTTGTATGTGAAGATTGAGAAAGAGAATAAATTTCAAAGGGAAGATTTCATTTGCTATTATTAAGCAAGAGACAGAAATCCTAAGGAAAGGTTTCGTAAGTTATTGTAAAAGGGAAGGTTGGGTAAAAAAAAGAGGAGACGGGAAGGTTTCAGTGGGTACTCAACGACCGTAGCTGCGTATAGGCCTCTGCGGGAGACGCCTGGTTTATGCACCCATGCTGACTGCTCCTCATCGGCAAAGAAGGCTGGAATTTGCACGCTGGTAACGCAACTGGACGTCCACTGAATGAGGCAGTTGACCGTTTCAGACGAATCACGTTTTATGCTCCTTCGGATTGAAACGTCTAAAAGAAAACAATCGTTGGAATGGTCCAGCCAGGAGAACGGAGCATTATGGCCCGGAGAATATTTTAGAGGACTTCCCTGGCTGATCTGGTCATTGTGGAAGGCACAAGTATACATCTATCCTTGGGGACCATGTCCACCGCTACATGAAGCTTCTTCCTCTTTGGTGCGATGGTATCTTCCAGGAGGACAATACAAAGTCTGACAGTTCACATTGTACGTGTGAGGTTCGAAGAGCACCAGGATGACTTTAATCCTCTGGCCACTTAACTCCCCTAAATTTAAAGCCAATCTAGAACCTATGGTTCAACCTCGATCGGGCTGTTCGCACCATGGATCTTCAAATGGGAAACCTAGTGCGGCACTGATACTGGAGTCGGAATGACTCCACAGCCCTTTCGGTACTTACCAGAAAGTCTCTGAATCTCTGCCTGCGCGTCTCGTAGCAGGCTGTGCTGAAAAAGCTGGTTATTTAGGCTTTATATACACTCCTGGAAATGGAAAAAAGAACACATTGACACCGGTGTGTCAGACCCACCATACTTGCTCCGGACACTGCGAGAGGACTGTACAAGCAATGATCACACGCACGGCACAGCGGACACACCAGGAACCGCGGTGTTGGCCGTCGAATGGCGCTAGCTGCGCAGCATTTGTGCACCGCCGCCGTCAGTGTCAGCCAGTTTGCCGTGGCATACGGAGCTCCATCGCAGTCTTTAACACTGGTAGCATGCCGCGACAGCGTGGACGTGAACCGTATGTGCAGTTGACGGACTTTGAGCGAGGGCGTATAGTGGGCATGCGGGAGGCCGGGTGGACGTACCGCCGAATTGCTCAACACGTGGGGCGTGAGGTCTCCACAATACATCGATGTTGTCGCCAGTGGTCGGCGGAAGGTGCACGTGCCCGTCGACCTGGGACCGGACCGCAGCGACGCACGGATGCACGCCAAGACCGTAGGATCCTACGCAGTGCCGTAGGGGACCGCACCGCCACTTCCCAGCAAATTAGGGACACTGTTGCTCCTGGGGTATCGGCGAGGACCATTCGCAACCGTCTCCATGAAGCTGGGCTACGGTCCCGCACACCGTTAGGCCGTCTTCCGCTCACGCCCCAACATCGTGCAGCCCGCCTCCAGTGGTGTCGCGACAGGCGTGAATGGAGGGACGAATGGAGACGTGTCGTCTTCAGCGATGAGAGTCGCTTCTGCCTTGGTGCCAATGATGGTCGTATGCGTGTTTGGCGCCGTGCAGGTGAGCGCCACAATCAGGACTGCATACGACCGAGCACACAGGGCCAACACCCGGCATCATGGTGTGGGGAGCGATCTCCTACACTGGCTGTACACCACTGGTGATCGTCGAGGGGACACTGAATAGTGCACGGTACATCCAAACCGTCATCGAACCCATCGTTCTACCATTCCTAGACCGGCAAGGGAACTTGCTGTTCCAACAGGACAATGCACGTCCGCATGTATCCCGTGCCACCCAACGTGCTCTAGAAGGTGTAAGTCAACTACCCTGGCCAGCAAGATCTACGGATCTGTCCCCCATTGAGCATGTTTGGGACTGGATGAAGCGTCGTCTCACGCGGTCTGCACGTCCAGCACGAACGCTGGTCCAACTGAGGCGCCAGGTGGAAATGGCATGGCAAGCCGTTCCACAGGACTACATCCAGCATCTCTACGATCGTCTCCATGGGAGAATAGCAGCCTGCATTGCTGCGAAAGGTGGATATACACTGTACTAGTGCCGACATTGTGCATGCTCTGTTGCCTGTGTCTATGTGCCTGTGCTTCTGTCAGTGTGATCATGTGATGTATCTGACCCCAGGAATGTGTCAATAAAGTTTCCCCTTCCTGGGAAGTGTTCTTATTTCAATTTCCAGGACTGTAGGTGATCAAAAATGTTCAAATCTGTGTGAAATCTTATGGGACTTAACTGTTAAGGTCATCAGTCACTAAGCTTACTCACTACTTAACCTAAATTATCCTAAGGACAAACATACACACCCATGCCCGAGGGAGGACTCGAACCTACGCCGGGACTAGCGGCACAGTCCATGACTGCAGCGCCTTATACCGTATAGGTGATCAAATTAATGTGAATGGACAGTGTATTTTAGGTCAACCTACCCCTTTCAAGGGTAGTTAATGACCGTACGATAGACCATACGCATTGCATACGGACACCACAGAGTGCCTGCACCCTGCCACGTGTCAGGGACAGAACCAGCTACACACATCAAAAACAGTTTTGCATCACCCCATTTCCCAGAACTCCTGAAGATAGAGGTTGACTGTGGATATTGTATCACAGACACAGTCCCTTCGTCTGTTCAGTCACTAAACCCGTCCACTGATGTAAACAACCTCGCACTAGCAGCGCCTATTAGACGGAGGGGGTCCACAGCCGATCAGTTGCAGCCATTCCACCAGGAAGGACGTACACGGCCGGTGTTGTCTGTAGTTCAACGATGTCTAAACGGTCTATGCCGCGGTTCGATCGCGTCCGCATTGTTACTTTGTGCCAGGAAGGGAAGTGTCCAGGCGTCTCGGAGTGACCCAGTGCGATGTTGTTCGGACATGGAGGAGATACACAGAGACAGAAAATGTCGATAACATGCCTCGCTCAGGCCGCCCAAGGGCTACTACTAAACTGGATGACCGCTACGTACGGATTATGGCTCGGAGGAACCCTGACAGTAACGCCATCATGTTGAATAATGCTTTCGTGCACCCACAGGACGTCGTGTTACGTCCCAAACTGTGCGCAACAGACTGCATGATGCGCAACTTCACTCCCGATGTCCATGGCGCGGTCCATCTTTGCAACCACGACACCATGCAGCGTGGTACAGATGGGTCCAACAACATGCCGAATGGACCGCTCAGGATTGGCAATCACGTTCACATCACCGATCAGAGTCGCATATGCCTTCAACCAGACAATCGTCGGAGACGTGTTTGGAGGCAACCCGCTCAGGCTGAACGCATTAGATACACTGTCCAGAGAGTGCAGCCAGGTGGAGGTTCGCTGATCTTTTGGGGTGGCATTATGTGGGGCCGACGTACGCTGCTGATGGTCATGGAAGGCGCCGTAACGGCTGTACAATACGTGAATGCCATCCTCCGACCGATAGTGCAACCATGTCGCCACATACTGTTGAGGCATTCGCCTTCATGGACGACAATTTGCGCTCCCATCGTGCACATCTTGTGAATGACTTCCTTCAGCATTACGACATCGCTCGACTAGGGTGGCCAGCATGTTCTCCAGGCATGAACCCTACCGAACATGCCTGGCACAAATTGAAAAGGGATGTTTGTGGACGACGTGACCCACCAACTACTCTGAGGGATATACGCCGAATCGCCGTTGAAGAGTGGGAAAATTTGGACCAGCAGTGCCTTGATGAACTTGTGGATAGTATGCCACGACGAATACAGGCATGCATTAATGCAAGAGGACGTGGTACTGGGTATTAGAGGTCCTGGTGTGTACAGGAAGCTGAACGACTACCTCTGAAGGTCTTCCTGTATGGTTGTACAACATGCAATGTGTGGTTTTATTGAGCAATAAAAAGGGCGGAAATGATGTTTATGTTGATCTCTACTTCAATTTTCTGTACAGGTCCCGGAACTCTAGGAACCGAGGTGATGCAAAAAAAATTTTGATGTGTGTTTAAAACACGCGTAGCGTCAGTGGCAAGCATTAGCGAATATTTAGTGTTAAACAAAAGTTGTGACCTATCATCCCTATATGTATGGTGCAAAGCGTTTTAAATATTCTGTATCCAGCTCGTAATTGTTCCTCCTCTTCCATGTTGCTCTTTCACTCGTTCGGCCAATGACTGTTAGAAGCATCTTTCTCTTAACGGCATCTGTTATTCCGATATCTTTTGACGGTAATTACCAAGTTTTTGAGACATATGTAGGCACTCTCTTTGAAATTCTGAAGGTAGCAGGATTAAGATACAAATAATGAAAAGTTATCTACAACTTCTACACTAACTGATTTGCAGTTACAAAAATCGACGGGCGCGAAAGGGAAGGAGTAGATGAGAAAGGAGTAAGAAAAGGTTGTAGCCTAGCGCCACTTTAGTCTTCTGGTGAGAACAGTTTATTAGCAAATATTGAAAATATTCGTACATTGATAACTAGTGTCAGCAAATTAAACTGCCATTTTTAGATCTGGAAAAATTTAAGAAGCTGGTTACAGGCCTATATTCAATTGGGATAAGCACATGAGAAAACAGACTGCATAGTCATATTGTTGCGTATCACCTAGTACAAAGTAATAGTGTCTATATCGGTCTTTGAAGTTACACAGTCTGGTGCAACTCCCTGGCAGATTAAAACTGTGTGCCGGACTGAGACTCGAACTCGGGACCTTTGTCTTTTGCGGGCAAGTGCTCTACCAACTGAACTACACAAGCACTGATGGCTCTCGATCTTCCACCATAACCGAGTCCATCAACATGAGGTAGCAAATATGAGGTAGCCAAGGAGGTGGAAACGTGGGTTCTACTATGCCAAGACTGCTTGGTAGCTACAACAGGAAAACACAATTAATTATCGGGAATACTAACTAAGAAAGTATTTATTACTTTGTTATAGTCCATGATCTGTTGGTTGACAATCACAGAAGACGCGACTAGACTAAGCGTCTGTAGAATGACATCATTTACAAGTCAAATCTTGCAGTGACGAATTAGTCTCTCGTAATCTTGAATGTCGAATCCGGTGATTTTGAAGACTAGCTTGCCTGTCAACATGGCATAACGTAGAATTGTTTATAGCTGCCAACTTAGTACTGTCGACTTTACTGTAGTACTATTACGGAACTTTACAACTGGGCTAGAGAGACTTGATGGCAGCAATGACTGAGCTGCAGACGATGTCTGACTAACATCGGCGCTGGCTGAGCACTGAGCGCGGCTACGAACTGTAGACTGGCACAACTGCACTACACTCCTGCTGCACATGAAGTGGTCTAGCGGCGAGCGTAAGTACTGCGACTGGCTATGCACTCTTTGGCTAGCGCAGCCGTTCTTCCATTTATCGAGAGAATCGCATCCGGCGGATCGATCTCTCAGGCGTCGGTGTGGTGGTATGACTGACATCACAAGCACGACTCACGACCCGCACTCACAGCTTTAATTCGGCCAGTATCTCGTCACCGGCCTTCCAAAGGCGTGAGCGGCGTCGTAAGTCGTGTGTGGGTGTCTGAGTCGGCAGAGCACTTGCGTCCAAAAGGCAAAGGCTCGAGTTCGAGTCTCGATCCAGCAAACAATCTGCCAGGAAGTTTCATATCAGCATACACTCCGCTGCTGAGTGAAAATTTAATTCTGTTATAACACTCTTTCACATATATTAGAAGTGAGTCTATTGAACGCTATGCACAGTAAAGAAATAAACATATGGGTATATGCAAGATACTCGTACATTCTCGGACAAAAAAAAAAAAAAGATACGATGCACCACGAAGGAATTATCCGAATGGGACGGGAATCGGTAGATGTGATGTGCATGTACCGGCGAACAAATGAGTACAGTTTCAGCAAAATTGGAGCTTCAAAAACTGAGCAAGACAATAACGCGCTGGTCCACCTCTGGTCCTTATGCGAGCAGCTATTCGGCCTGGAACTGATTGACAGAGTTGTTGGATGTCCTCCTCAAGGATATAGTCCCAGATTCTGTCCAATTGGCGCGTTGGATCGTCCAAATCTAGAGTTGGTTTAAGAGCCCGGCCCATAATACCGCAGCTCGTGGTCTCGCGGTAATGTTCTCGCTTCCCGAGCACGGGGTCCCGGGTTCGATTCCCTGCCTCGAGATAACTGGGTGTGTTGTGTCGTCTTCATTATCATCATTCATCCTCATTACGGTCGGCGGAAGGCAATGGCAAACCACCTCCGCTAGGACCTTGCATAGTACGGCGGTGACGGTCTCCCGCATCGTCCCCTGCGATCTGTTAAGGAGTATGGAACTTCATCATCATCACCACAATGCCATAACGCTCGAAACGTTCTCAGTTGGGAAGATATTCTGTGACCTCGTTGGGCAAAGTAGTGTTTGGAAAGCACGAAGAGACAAGCAGTAGAAACTCCCACCGCGTGCGGGCGGGCGTTATCTTGCTGAGATGTGAGCATAGTGGGTTGCCACGAAGGGCAACAGAACGGGGCGCAGAATATCGTCGACGTACCGCTGCCCTGTAACGGTGTCACGGCTGGCAACCACAGAGATCCTGCTGTGAGGAGGGATGGTATCGCTGACCATCACTCCTGGTTGACTGGTAACAGAATCAATCATATTACTTCGTTTATTGACTTTTTGACACGTAGCACCCTTCCTAGCAATGCGTATGCTCAATCACATTCGTGTTAAGAGTTAAGCTTGTTCACCACTCGTACTAAAGTTACCATTGTTGCAATGCACTCCTGTATTATGTTATCACGTTATCACGCTTCACAGATGCCTGTTCTTAATGTTCACGTAGCAACACGTTCCATCCGTGGAAGTTACAACCGACAACGGCGATGCTGTTTCGTCTACAAACTTTTTAATGTTCAGATAGTAACACGTTCCACCCAACAACGACGATGCTATTTCGTCTACAGATTTTGTATATAATTACGCTCACGTTTCCGTGAATAAACCGAATGCAATTATTTTTACCGTACAGAAGGGTACCCTTTTTTTGACCGTTTTGATGCGGCCTGGCACGTATTCCTACTCTGTGCCATGATTTTCATCTCAGAGAAGCATTTTAAACCCACGTTCTCAACTGATTGCTGCATGTATTCCAACCTGTGTCTTCCTCTGCAGTTTTAACCTGTACAGCTTTAGTACTATGTATGTTATTTTCTATGTCCTCACACACGTGCCGTCCTCCTATAACGGTTTTCAATGTTGCTTTCCTCACCCATTCTCCGGACAACCTATTCATTCCTTACCTTATCTGTCGACCTAATTTTCAACATTCTCCTCTAGGACAAAATCTCAAATGCTTCGATTTTCTTCTGTTCCACTTTTCCCACACTATGTTCCACTACCACACAATGCTGTGCTACAAACGTGCATTCTCAGAAATTTCTTCCTCAATCTAAGGCCTATATTTGATATTAACAGACTTCTCATAGACAGGAAAGCCCTTTTTACTAGTACTAGTGTGCTTTGTATGTCCCCCTTGTTCCGTGATCATGGGTTGTCTTGATGTCTAGTTAGCAGAATTCTTCGTGATCCCCAATCCTTAAGTTAAGTTTCCCGCTGCTTAACATAGCCAAAAAGCGACTCCAGACTCATGCAGAGCCGGCCTCGGTTGTCGTGCGGTTCTAGGCGCTCCAGTCCGGAGCCGCGCTGCTGCTACGGTCGCAGGTTCGAATCCTGCCTCGGGCATGGATGTGTGTGATGTTCTTAGGTTAGTTAGGTTTAATTAGTTCTAAGTTCTAGGGGACTGATGACCACAGCAGTTGAGTCCCATAGCGCTCAGAGCCATTTGAACCATTTGAACTCATGCAGATGCGAGTGACGAGAAGCGCTTGGACATTATTGACGTTCGTAGCAAGCTAATGGCACGATCAGCTCCGGACGTCTCAGAAACAAGCGACATGTAAGAAGTACAATTTATTACGCAGCAGCATAAGCCATAGTAGTACTCCATACAATACTACAGCTGCAACGCCATCCACGTGGAAGGCCCTCACACTAGCAACTAATAGTGTTAAACGTGGGCCCGCATCTCGTGGTCGTGCGGTAGCGTTCTCGCTTCCCACGCCCGGGTTCCCGGGTTCGATTCCCGGCGGGGTCAGGGATTTTCTCTGCCACATGATGGCTGGGTGTTGGGTGCTGTCCTTAGGTTAGTTAGGTTTAAGTACAGTAGTTCTAAGTTCTAGGGGACTTACGACCACAGCAGTTGAGTCCCATAGTGCTCAGAGCCATTTGAACCATTTTTTGTTAAACGTGGCTCGTAGTTTCTGAAATTCCTCACCATTTTCGACACTTAGTTTTCATACTACCTCACTCTCCGAAAGTTAACAGTGAAATAGAAGCATGTGAAATACAGCGTCACTGAAAAGAAAGGGAGATTTTGGAACTGAGGTTAATGGAGAAGCACAATTATTCTACACATATTTAGGTATGTCTGCATATAGTACAGAGTGATCCATTATTTGAATGTAACAGCCATTTTTACTTCTTGGATACCATATCCGGTAGACGAGCTCCCCCTCGGAGCACACATTCCTGCAGCTTGACAGGAACGTTATGCATGACACGACCTAACATACCAACAGGAATCCTGGTTGTTCTCGTACTGTTGCTTTCTTAGGTCGTAGCAGGTCGAGAGCGGTAAACCGCGCCATTAACGTGGCGACACAAAAAAAAAAAAAAAAAAAAAACCACACACACACACACATCGTCAGGTCAGACGATCTTGGGGACCATCGTAATATCATAGTGCCTTGAAACGACACGGTAAGCAAACAATCGCACAGTTCCCATCTGTGGCATAGGAACTGGGGATGAACGGTACACTTAGCATGGAAGGTCAAGGTCTCTATAATTTCACTCCTTAAACACAACAACTAGCAATTCAAGAAATAAATTAACAATTTATTTTAGACCACATTAATCAAATAGCCAACATACAGCTCACATGTGGTCATCATTACGATAATATCGAAAAATGACAGCTTCCTTCTTAAGCAAGCAGTAAATTACATTTACTTAACGAACAGTAAATTACATCAGAAGTGATTGAAAGAAATGAATGTGGCACCAAATATATACATATTTTTGAGCAATAACACAAGTAAGACGTTAGAGTTAATATTATTCATTGGCAAGCAAATTTAATTTTTTTTTTAATTATAAGTGCGAGTGTATCAAACGGGCAGTGACGCCAGGCTGACCTGGGCGAAATGTGACGTAACTTACAATGCCGGAAGAAGCAGACCAGCCATCCAAACAACACCTAAACGCCGGGGCCCAACCGGGAGTCGCTTCCCATTAGACGACACGTCACAGCCTCTGTTCACCGAAGCAGAACGTAGCGCCGCTCCCACACACCCCAACTCGCAGAAAAACTGGAACACAAACAGACCGCAGAAAACACGGCAAACACCAAGCAAATATCAATTAATATAAGTTAAGAAGTAAATAATATAAATTAAAAAATCAGTAAGTGCTATTAATAGAAGTGACAGATTTTGCAGCAGTATCAGTGCTGTAAAACATTTAAACTAAGAACTGTACACAAATCCAATGCTGAGAATAGAGTATCAGACTTTTACGCCCTCATAGTTTCCCAAACAATATTTCCACATATGGTTAAGACCGAGAGTGTGTACAAGATGAAATGGAGAAATTTCAAGATAATATTGCGTTATTCAAATGCACAACTTCAGCACAAACTAGGTTTCGTGCACCTTAATTTCCTTGCATAGGTCTGCAATGTAACTGAATTGTTTAAGTTTGGTATGCAGCAAATTACAACTAGACTATGACCTAATATTTTCAGTAGCTTACAGTCGCTACATCTTCTAGGACGCTGATTTCCTTAAAGGAAGTATTGACTGCTGGTGTCCATGCGATCACACACCTTGCCGGCTGCTCTTACTTCATCAACACATGCACTAGACCAGGGCTTAACAACTGGCCGGTTTTGAGCGCGAGTACTCGCGTCTGCTCAGGCACGTGCTCGCGAGCAGGTGCAAGGTCGCGGAGTAGGGTGGGAGGGGAGGGAGGGGAGGGAGGAGAAATGCGCGCGCACGTTTGAATGTGATCTCGCGTTCTTAGCAGATTTAACTAGCCATCTGAATGCTTTGAACATTTTACTACAAGGTAAAGATATGCTAATTACTCATTTCACAGATCGAATACGAGCTTTTAAAATGAAATTGACACTTTGGGTGAGTCAGCTGGAAACAGGAAACCTAGCTCATTTTCCTAAATTATCATCCATGCAAGATGTTCACAAAGACTGTGAACGTTATTCACATAGTTTAGTTGATCAGCGCTTTCAAGATCTGACAGCACTAGATAGTGATTTTGATCTGTTCTCTCCATATTCAGCGAATACTTAAGAGATTCGTCCTGAGATGCAGCAAGAAATTATTGACCTGCAGTGTGACAGAGAATACAGAGACAAATTTCAGAACAAGAAAAACATTTTGGAATTCTACAGACACTTCCCTCGGGATAGATTTCCTCGTTTGCACAAACTGGCGGCTACAATAATATCAATGTTCGGTTCCACGTATGTTTGTGAATAACTGTTCTCTGCAATGAAATGTAACAAGACTCGCCCGAGAACCGCATTGTCTGATCGAAATTTAAACTGCACGCTGCGCCTACGATGCACAAGAACAATTACTCCGAACATAGACGCAATTGTAAGGGGCAAAAAGTACAAGATAACCGAGAATCCCACACTTCAGTGACACCTTTTATTGTGTAACAGTTCACAAATTAATGCGAATGTAGAGGCATACACCAAGCTAATAAAATTATGTGGCATGTGTACATTCTCCTTTATTTGTTTCATTTGTCGCAGTAATAATTCGTGAGTGATATCCCTGCAGGTGGCCGCGGATTTACATTGACTGGCGGCAGCTGTTGTGTGCCCCACGTGACTTTCCCCACTGTCCGCTCTGGTCCGGTAGTGGGGGTAGCGTGCTCGCGCTGCTCCGTGCTCGCGCCTTGCTGCTCACAGCTTGCTCCGCGAGCACGTATGTTGTGAAGCCCTGCACTGGTTAACCAACCCACAAGTGACACCCGCTACAATGCAAATGGTTCCACGAAACTAAGGCACCAAAACCACTTACACCTCCGATGGAGAGCGTTGTTCGAGATGGTCTCGAGGAAATGGTCTGTTCGAGAGAACAGGGACCAAGGCAAGGCGACGAGCAGTGGCCGGAGCTGAGATCAGGCGGGTGCACCACTGACTCGCGAGCGTCGTGCAAAGTAGACCGGCCGCGCAGCTGCTGGCCGAGTCCCCGTGTTTTGCTCCTTCGTCCCTTGAAGCTCGTCCTAGCGCCTCGTACTGAGTCCGACGACCAATTCCCCTACCTCAGGGGCAAAGATCGTAATACAGCCGTGTAATAGATAGTACTGCCATAGAGCTGGTGTGCCAGAAAAGGTGCACCGCGGCTCACCATCGATATCAGTGCAGTATGTCCCGTTGCTCAGCCATGTTGAAGCCAACTGTTGCCAGGAAAATGGAGCACCTCATGCGCAAAAAAGTTTTCAATCACGGTAACCTACCAAACACACGGTACAGTGATTGCATACCGACTGTCATCTTGAAAAACGTAGGGGCCTATACCGACACTCGATGACATGGTGCACCATACAGTAGCCTTGCTCCTGAGGAATGGATGCTCGTGTAGCTGACGTGGATTTCGGTGGGTCCAACAGCAAAAATTTTGTCTATTAACAAAGCCTCTGAGGTGGACTGTAAGGCTCAAATGGCTCTGAGCACTATGGGACTTAACTTCTGAGGTCATCAGTCCCCTAGAACTGAGAACTACCTAAACCTAACTAACCTAAGGACATCACACACATCCATGCCCGAGGCAGGATTCGAACCTGCGACCGTAGCGGTCACGCGGTTCCAGACTGTAGCGCCTAGAACTGCTCGGCCACCCCGGCCGGCGACGGTAAGGTGTCGAAGTTGAATAACCGTAAGAAATACAAGACGACTTACACAAAATTTATACACTGCTGGCCACCGTAAATGCAACACCAAGAAAGACAAGAGGTAGCACAACAAAATTTGTTTTGTAGATAACATGTTGACCAAGTAATCAAATGATTACGTTTACAGACGTCTGTGACATGTGGTTCCTGCCAGAATCAGTAGCCAGAGTAGCCGCCATTGTTGGAGATCACCGCTGCCACACGTCTCGGCATTGAGTCAAAGAGACGTTGGATGTGTTCCTGGGGTACAGCAGCCCAAGCAGCTTCCACACGTTGCCAAAGATCATCTGGTGTGGCAGCTGGGGATGTAATCTGGGTCACTCGTTGAGCAACCATGGACCACATGTTATCTATCGGCGAAAGATCCGGAGAGCGAGCCGGCCAGGGAAGCAATTTATTGACGAAGAACCTTTGGACAATGCGTGCCACGTGTGGTCGCGCATTATCCTGTTGAAATATGGCTGTGGCCGAGCCCTGAAGGTAAGGAAGGACAACTGGCTCCAGCACCTCGGATATGTAGCGCCGGCTATTTAAAGTACCGGCAATGCGTACTAGAGGCGTGCGAGAGTAATATCCAATACCGGCCCATACCATAATACCCGGTGCAAGACCAGTGTGGCGGTGCATAATGCAGCTGTCCAGCATCCTCTCTCCACGGTGTCTCCACACTCGAATCCGTTCATCGTGGTGCTGCAGACAGAAGCGTGCCTCGTCAGTAAAGACAACGTCATTCCATTCTGCCGTCCACATCCGTCTGTCATCACACCATTGGCGACGGAGACGTCTGTGGTTCTGCGTCAATGGTAGACGAAGCAATGGACGTCTTGCGGACAGACCACTCTGCTGTAAACGGCGTCGAATGGTACGCACAGACACTGGATTATGCGTTACAGACGCAATGTGCTGTGCTACGGTTCGGGATGTCACTGAGCGATCCGTCACTGCCATGCGCACAATTTGCCTATCAGCACGTGCAGTGGTGCACCGAGGTGAATGCGATCGACCACGTCGGTCCGTCGTACCCTCCTGCATCCAACGGTCACATATCCGCATTACAGTTGTCTGGTTTCGTCCAACACGACTAGCGATTTCTCTGTATGACAATCCACAATCTCGGTAAGCCACTATCCTTCCTCTGTCGAACTCGGATACTTGATCAAAAGATGTTCGCTGTTGTCTACGAGGCATAACTGATCGTCTTGTGAAACAATCACAAGGTAAACACACGTGCCGAACGTACACTCGTCGAAATCGGGAAGCCTTAAATGGAGCTATGAGGTGGCGCCACAGTCGCGCGTGATGTGCGTCTGCACTGAAATTCTAATCAGTTGCATATCTCATCGCTGCAAACTCATGGTGTAAATTTCGATTCGGATGCTTCCTTCAGGGTGTTGCATTTACGGTGGCCAGCAGTGTAGTTGGTTTAAATTTAGAAAAAATATGATGTTGATGGAGTAGGAGAAACAATCCTGTAATCTTCGAATCCATCATTAAATGTGTACTTGAATAAAACATTCTCGGTTTTCCAGCCGCGTCAATTCGAATAAAATCCTCGAGCTTTCGGTGGCCATCTCCGCCATCGTCGCCAGGAGTTCACTGACTGCCGGGGCTGCTACGGTTTCTCGCTTATGTAGGCATGATGACATCATCATCAGCCAATCAGATCGATCCAACGTGGTGCGCGCGCGTAAGTCGACCCGGACTGCTAGCGGAGGGAGCTGTTGCTCGTGGCAGCACCGGTGGCGTCAGGTGGCGCCAGGGGGAGGCGCCACGTTTGAAACTGCCTCTCCCGCGTCTCTGCTTTCTTTCGATGTCCAACGCCCGTCCCCATGCCCTGCTCAGTGTTTATCCCTGGTCTCTGTATAAATTGTTGTTTAAACGAATCTCGGCCGCTTCCTTTATAACGGAGTCTCAATATGTAGACGCATGAGCCAACACTTTTGTATTTTCGAACTGTATCTTATGTCCGTTTTCTAGGCAATGCTCCGCTATGGCCGACTTGTCAAGCTCCCTTTGTTTTATATGGCGCTTGTACTCAGTCCAATGCTCCGCAACCGTGCGAATTGTCTGTCCAATGTAAATACTGCCACATTCACAGGGTACACCATACATACCAGTCACTCGAAGACCAATGTCGTCTTTAACAGGGCGCAACATATCTCGCATCTTAGGGGCGGGCCGGAACACTGGTCTTAGCCTATGTTTGTGCAGCAGACGTCCTAACTTACTGCTAGTTGTTCCACAGTATGGCAGGAATACAGCCCGTTTACCCTCTTCAATTGATTCGCCTGGTGTCTTTCGTCGGCGGCCCTTGAAAGCGTTTGCGATGTCTCTTTTGCTGTATCCATTTTCTCCGAAAACACGTTTTAAGTTCTGCAATTCAGACTGTAGGTGGTCGTCGTCAGAGATAATCTTGACTCCATGAGCCAACGTGTTCAGTACAGCTTTCTTGTGTACAGGGTGGTGGAAACTATTGGCGTTCAAGTACCGATCAGTGTTTGTTGGTTTCCGGTACACTGAATGACCAAGCTGGCCTCCTGCCTTCCGCTCAACCAAAACATCCAAGAATGGTAGCTCGCCGTACTTCTCCTTCTCGACAGTAAATTTAATGTTGGGATGGACACCATTCATATGATCGACGAACTGCTGTAATGTATCTTCACCATGAGGCCATATCAGGAAGGTGTCATCAACGTATCGTAGAAAGCAATACGGCCGTAATGTCGCAGTTTGCAGAGCCTGCTCCCCAAAGTGCTCCACGAAGAAATTTGCCACTGTTGGAGACAGTGGTGATTCCATGGCTGTGCCGTCCGTCATCTCATAATATTCATCGCAGTACAAAAAGTACGTTGTCGTTAGGACGTGACGGAACAGCTTAATGATTCCAGATGGAAAATGTTGGGCCAAAAGATCCAGTGTATCTTGTATTGGCACCCTCGTAAAAAGTGACACAAAGTCCAGGCTAACCATTAGGTCGTTTGGGCCTATCTTCATTCTCTTGGGTGTCTCAACAAATTTCTGCGAGTTGACAACTTGGCGTTCGCAATGTCCCAGTTCTGGTGCTAATAATCCTTCCAGATGTTTGGCAAGTCTGTAGCTGGGCGAGCTGATTGCACTGACAATGGGCCTCAGAGGAACACTTTCCTTGTGTATCTTTAGTAATCCATAAAGCCTGGGAGGTCTGGCGGCTTTTCTCCAGCTCCACGACGTCTGCCAATATTGGATATAATTAGTGGAATAGAGCAGTGCATTAGGAATCTTTCACACGATGCAGCTGAGGACGTCAGGCTAACTACCAGCCATATCCTGACGAAAGCTAAGCCACCAAAATCTAATATTAGCCAGGAGGAACGACGTTGCTTACGGTTATTACGTGAGAATGAAGACTTGGTTGTCTTGCCAGCCGACAAAGGGAATGCCACTGTGGTTCTGAACTGTGCAGACTACTACCTGAAGATGCTACATTTATTAGAAGACGCCACGTTCCGCAAGCTTAGTCGTGATCCCACACAGGCCATTGTCAGTAGGACAGGGAAGTTATTGAAGGATTCTGGCTTACCAGATGAAGTGGTGAAGAAATTAACGCCTCGTGCTGCCAGACCTCCCAGGCTTTATGGATTACCAAAGATACGCAAGGAAAGTGTTCCTCTGAGGCCCATTGTTAGTGCAATCAGTTCGCCCAGCTACAGACTTGCCAAACATCTGGAAGGATTATTAGCACCAGAATTGGGACATTGCGAACACCATGTTGTCAACTCGCAGAAATATGTTGAGACACTCAATAGAATGAAGATAGGCCCAAACGACCTAATGGTTAGCACCAACGTCGTATATGCGATCTCCTTTACAGGTGAACCACTCTTTCCTGACTTTCACCCAATAAATTCCCTACCATAGATCTCACATTCCCGTTCCATTTCATATCACTTTGCAGCGTTATGCCCAGTTATTTAAACGACATGACTGTGTCAAGCATGACACCAGTAGTACTGTATCAGAACGTTAAAGTTTTGTTCTTCCTACCCATCCACGTTAACCTACATTTTCCCACATTTAGAGATAGCTGCCATTCATCACACCAACCAGAAATTTTGTCTAAATCGTCTTGTATCTTCCTAGAGTCATTCAACTTCTTCACCTTACCGTACACCGCAGCATCTTCAGCAAACAACCACCCTGTCCACCAAATCATTTATGTATATACAAGACAACAGCGGTCCTATCACACTTCCATGGGGCAGTCGTGACGATAACCTTCTCTCTGCATAAACGTTTCGGACTGTGACCTGTTGATGCAGGAGAACTGTTGAAACCTGCTCACAAAGCCCGACATTAAGTGTCGTTTTCTCTCTTTTCTATGAGCAGCTCGAGTCGCCGCCGACGACGCCCGTTCCTTCCACGGCCCCTGCCGCCGCGCTGAGCTACGAGATCCGCCCACTGACGCAGCAGGATGGCCCCCGCATGATCTCATTCCTGCGGCGCCTCTTCTTCCGCGACGAGCCGCTCAACGTGGCGGTGCAGCTGGTGCAGCCGGGGGAGGAGACGTGCCGCGAGCTGGAAGACTACTGCCTGTCCTCGCTGCCCGACAGTAAGAGCCACTCCACTACCTACCTGTCTAGCCAACAACTCACTGACTCGCCTCTGCGCTGGCAGCTGGCCGCGTTGCCCGCCCAGCGGCTGCTGTATCAGCAGGCCTGCAATCAGCAACACAGTTGCGTCGTTTGGGATGCCTAAACGACAGGGGTTCACGTGCTGTCCGCAGATCAGAAGAGTGAGCGCGCCAGGAATGTGGCTGCAAGTGACATGGTCGAGTCACGATAGTATGCGTTGTTCTAAAAACGTTTTCTTGAATGGAGCTACGTGAAAACTGATGTGTGAGAGAAGCAAATATGTTGAATTTTCTCACGTATTCATGGTTAAAACCTCCATTCAGGTGCGCCGGCCGTAGTGGCCGAGCGGTTCTAGGCGCTTCAGCTGGAACCGCGCAACCGCTACGGTCGCAGGTTCGGATCCTGCCTTGGGCATGGATGTGTGTGTCGTCCTTAGGTTAGTTAGGTTTAAGTAGTTCTCAGTTCTAGGGGGACTGATGACCTCAGAAGTTAAGTCCCATAGTGCTCAGAACCATTTTCCATTCATGTGCTATTATCCGTAACTGCCATATGAATAGTTCATGAAACTGTCTACGAAACTACTTAAACGTCTTTTTTCGTTACGAAAGACGTTTCATTCTATTCGGTTAAAACATAGCCAATGGCAGGATATTTCTTCTATTTCTTGTTTTTAATACAGATGCGATATCTGCTTTCATGTTTTATTAGATTTTTCCTCTCTTGCACTGGAACTGTAATTCCATTCACAGTATAAAAATGAATGCATGTAAGTGTCTATGTATATATGTTCCATATGTCCTCCTAAACCACTGCACCGATTTCAAGCAAACTTGGTGCATATACAGGGTGTAAATTTTAAGTTGACAAACCAGAATAACTCGAAAAATAAGCTTCACACGAAAAAATGTGTAGAATCCAAAGTTGATAGTTTTCGAGGGGGACATCTGATGGTGCTAAAATTATCCCGCCACCCCAGCCCCTTGGAGGTGGGGAGGGAGGCAACTTACAAATTTCAAATGGGGAACCCCCACTTTTTATTGCAGAATCAGATTCTACATGAAAAACTACGTACATTTTGTCTTAAACATTTGTTTTGATTCTTGGTAGTTCGCGAAGTAATTCAAGAAAATCCATGTTCTGATTTTTGCGTGGTTATCATTCGCTAATGTTGACCCGATCCGAATCTGCGGAAAAAATTAATATTTGGGTCAATATTTGTAAAACTCTAATTCCTCTCTCTCAAACCCCACCCTATTGGGAGAGAGGGAGAGTTTTAGTTTTAGCGAATCAAAATTTATGAAGTAAATAAGTAATTTTTATTTATCCGTAACCATTTTCGACGCAAAAATGAGAACACGGATTTTCTTTGAATTAAAGCGCCAACTATCAAGAATCATAACAAAAGTTTAAGACAAAATGTACGTAGTTTTTTATGTAGAATCTGATTCTGCAATAAAAAGTGAGGGTTCCCATTTGAAATTTTAAAGTTGCCTCCCTCCCCACCCCCAGGGGGCTGGGGTGGCGGGCTAATTTTAGCACCATCAGATGTCCCCCTTGAAAACAATCAACTTTGCATTCAACACATTTTTTCGTGTGAAGCTTATTTTTCGAGTATTCTGGTTTGTCAGCTTAAAATTTACACCCTGTGTAACATACTGTCAGGCAACGATCGCTGTGTGCTTAGAAACCACCTGTCTATCAGAGCGGAGGGTGCGAGGGTGAAAAAGTAGCGTAGCACGTGACACGTGAATTCCCAGACTTAATTCACCCAATATTTGAGACTGAGGGCACTTAGTGACTTGCAACAATTTTTTTAAATTTTAAAACCTTACGAAATGTTTTCTCGGTGACAGCCCCTGCAAAATGATGAAGGTGAAGAAGGTTATCGCTTACTACTTTTTGCACCTGCTCTTGCAGTAAAAGTAGCGCATGAGGTATGGCATAATAATTTATTACTTTCTTACTACAAACTATATTAGCGACACATTTTGCACACAGTATGGATATATAGCACTGAAAGTAACTGCAAAATTTTTCCAAGACACGTAGTTGAGGAGATATCACGTCGTAAACAGTGAGATGCGTGAAAATCTGCCGCATGATGCACGACATTTAAATTTATTATTCCTTTGTGCTAACTCTATTGGCAATAATTTCGCAGACAGTGTACACATATGAAACATCCTTGAAGATTAAAACTGTGCGCCAGCCCGAGACTCTAACTCGGGACTTTTTCCTTTCGCGGGTAAGTGGTCTGCCAGCTGAGCTACCCTAGCGCGACTGAAGACCATCCTGACAACCTTACTTTCACCAAACGAGTCGCGCTCGGGTAGTTCAGTTGCTAAAACACTTACCCGCGAAAGGCAAAAGTCCCGAGTTCGAGATTCGGTCGGGCGCACAGTTTCAATCTGGCAAGAAGTGTCACAGCAGTGTAAGCTCCGCTGCAGAGTGAATATTTCATTCTGGAGTATCCACATATTCTGCTGACTGTACTTACTACATTATATAACTGTACGACACATATATGGAGATATGACGCCATAAACAGTGAGATGCGAGAAAAACTGCCTCATCATGAGTGGTATTTAAATTTATTACTTCATTGCTACTAACTCCACTCGCAACACATTAGATAGGCAGTATTCACATCTACTGAATGTACCTACAAAATTATACCACTGTGGGACACACAGTTTTGGAAACGTGACATTATAAACATTTAGCAGAAGGTCACACGCTTCGTGGTACTTCCGTGGACGCATACCTGTAAATAAATACCTGAGGAACGCCGGGTTTCTCTACTAACAAAAAATAGAAGAAACTGTGAGTCCTAATCAGCGGACAATGAAACACAAGGTTGAACAATTAAGTCTACTGGCAATATTGGCAATACTTTTTCAGACGACTAATAACACTGTTCATGAGCAGTCGTGGGGCACCCGACGCAGAAATTCTTCTGAGCTTCATAGTGTAGATGTTTCTGGTGTGGGGGGCGAATTGATGGAATTGAGTTTAAGCTGCAGGACATCTGAGTCATTAGCACCTATACTGTTTTTCCCATTATAGGGGCGTGGTTGAATAATGCGTGGTATGGAACTGTCAGTGACAGATTAACAGCTCCATACACTTTACCGGACAAATTAACTGGTGCAGTTTATCATCGATTTCTGCTCTGCGAAATCTGCCGTTACTGGAAAACGTTACTCTCGAAAACAGGAGAACGAGTATGGTTTGTGCACGAAGGGCACCAGCCCAATTTCTACACGTCGAACAACAGCACCTAACACAAACGTTTACTGAGTGATAGTTTGGCTGGAAGGGTTCAGCAGCACGGCCTGCCCGTTTACACTACGTAACGTTTTTAGCTAAGAGGACATTTGAAGGGAATTTTTGACAATTTTTAATATTGTCCAGCCCTGTCAGCAACTGTCAAAAGTGAACATGTAACACGTCAGCCTCAGTTGCAAATAGAAACCAAATTTTACCCAGGTTTCAGCCAAAATAATTTGGCCTTCTACAGAAGCGAGTGACACTAAACTACTGCATTCCCAAGTTTGGCCATGTCAAGTAAAAAAGTTTAGTGTCACTCGCTTCTGAAGAAGGCCAAATTATTTTGGCTGAAACCTGGGTAAAGTGTGGTTTCTATTTGCAACTGAGGCTGACGTGTTACATGTTCAAATCTGCAGCGGTTGTAGCACTACACACATATCGACAACGTGCATACGCTACAAGAGCGAATGTCCTCCACGTGACCAAATTCGAAGACAGTCAGGCGTGTCCACAAGAGTCCATGATCATTCCAGAAGGCCTTAGCCATGCGTAATAGTGACTGGGAACAAAAGTGTGCACTTCATCTAAAGTCAACAGGCAAGTAGCTAATGCTGTATTTTCGGCAGCAGAGACAAAATGCGAACGATAACAGTGCTACATGGCTTTATGCTTAATTACAGACTTACTATTTTATCAGTTGATTTGTTTTCACCACGTAACGCCAACTGTTTACGTCCTTCTTCGTCACTGAGCGATGTATCACTTTTCGTTCTGACGCCGCAGCTCTTCCTTTCCTATATCTTTACTACTTTTTATCTATTTAAATGATGAACTATTGGTTTTGCCGTTTAACAAATTTTTAATGACTGTGGAAGTATTACAGGCATCGGGTCCCACCTAATGTGTCACCCGCCACGTTTTACATGAACCTTTCAAGACTCGATCGATCTGTTTACAAAGAGAAAGCAGAATATCTCTTCCTTTGACGTTGTCCGACAACGACCTACGAAGCTCGACGCCCTCGCAGCCCAGGTTCTTCCATGGCTCGCGGTAGTTTGTAGCATTCCTTTTATTCCTTGCCCACTTGCCACTACGTCGAACTTTCATGGTGATCGTTGGGCAACGTCTTCCACGTTATCTGCAACATAAATAAACTTTCTTCCCACAGTATTTCTGAAAACCCAAAAACAAACTTAAAGAACATAATAATAATAACTGTTCTTACAATTATTCGTATAAGTCTTGGTCGATTTAATGAGGGGTGGGACAGGCCTAAGCCTTGTGACACCACACGATGTTTCTCAATCTGTTTCTATTGGGAAAAACCAATAGAGAAGATCATTGCTGGTGTCGTAAAACTAGTGAAACAAAACACAGTATAAGCAAAAAACAAGGTACGAATCCTACTTCGGGTCCTGTATCAGAAGAATAAAAAAATAAAATGTGTTCCTCACAAGTCTCTCGCTCGAGAAAGTCCACCAAAGAAAACAACGCCACTAGAGAGAGGTTGGCACAACATTACGACAAAGCTGTCCA
The DNA here is from genome assembly GCF_023898315.1 of Schistocerca nitens. Classification (NCBI taxonomy): domain Eukaryota; kingdom Metazoa; phylum Arthropoda; class Insecta; order Orthoptera; family Acrididae; genus Schistocerca; species Schistocerca nitens. The sequence goes on along the minus strand of NC_064623.1, from coordinate 155,958,119 downwards.
GAGAGGCCAGACCATCTTAACACGACATTCTTGAGTCACAGTGCGAAGCTACCACTTCTGACGATCCAGAACGACCGGCAAACGAGGCGCGTGGATGCTGCGGCCGGGTAGCAGACCGCCACAAGTCTGGGTGGCGTGTCAAACTGCCATCGGTGCGCCGGCTTATAAGGCCGTTTGGCGAATGAATCTTCTGACACTACTTTCGATCACGGGAGTGGCGTAGGAAAATAGTCCGTTTGTTGATCGCGACCTCTGGCGCTAATGTCGATATTCGGTGCTCGGGTAGCGGTCCCTGGCTGAGGCACGAGGCTGTGTTTTCGTCTCCGACAGCGGCGTCGTTCATACCGTAAACGTCTCCTTGGGTTTCCCTCGCTGTGATGAAGGCAGCCCGCATCTCTGTTCTGTCATGCGGGCTGCCGATGTCGCAGGCGCACGGGAGGGACGCTGGAGACTTAACAAAGATCGGAGCATACGGAACTAGTTCTCAGTTACCTGTCCCGAAGACTTTTTAAGTGATAAAACCCAGAATGTTGCTCAGCATGGTGAGTTTTCATCAGCAAAGGGCCCCCAGGGAAGGGTGTAAGCATCCCTCTTGTTCTCTCTGTGTATGTTAATGAAAATGACCGCAAAAACAATCCCGTAATGTTTGTATATTGTATCAGTGGTATACTGATTGATATAACAAGTCTCCTAAGTACCGGGTGATCAAAAAGTCAGTATAAATTTGAAAACTTAATAAACCACGGAATAATGTAGCTAGAGAGGTAAAAATTGACACTCATGCTTGGAATGAAATGGGGTTTTATTAGAACCACCCCATATTGCTAGACGCGTGAAAGATCTCTTGCGCGCGTCGTTTGGTGATGATCGTGTGCTCAGCCGCCACTTTCGTCATGCTTGGCCTCCCAGGTCCCCAGACCTCAGTCCGTGGCTTCCGTGTTACCTGAAGTCGCAAGTGTATCGTGATCGACCGACATCTCTATGGATGCTGAAAGACAACATCCGACGCTAATGCCTCACCATAACTCCGGACATGCTTTACAGTGCTGTTCACAACATTATTCCTCGACTACAGCTATTGTTGAGGAATGATGGTGGACATATTGAGCATTTCATGTAAAGAACATCATCTTTGCTTTGTCTTACTTTGTTATGCTAATTATTGCTATTCTGATCAGATGAAGCGCCATCTGTCGTTTGTATTTTTTGGTTCTAATAAAACCCCATGTCATTCCAACCATGTGTGTCAATTTGTACCTCTCTATCTACATTATTCCGTGATTTATTCAGTTTTCAAATTTATACTGACTTTTTGATCACCCGGTAGTATCAGTGGTGTACTGATTGACATAAAAAGTCCACTAAGTATGCGAAGTGAACATTAACTGCAGGAACGCATTCGTGACTGGAAATGGAGGGAAAAACGTCCTACGAACATGTGTCCGGTGCCACGGTAGACGTACCGTGTGTTCTCTGTGTGTTGCAGGCTGTGTGGTTGACGCAGCTTAGGTTAGTAACAGAGTGGTTACCTGTTCGTGTCGGGAACAAACCAAGGTGGTGTTTGTGTACTGCCAGGAGGTGGAAATGGTCGAGAGGCAGCACGTCTATACTAAAAATTGTACCCTCGCAGACACCAACCACTTCACACTTCATTCTTGAGTGTTTGTCTGATCATGGGTCCTCTCAGACAGATGAACGCTCAGGGAGGAGGCAGACTGTGGGTACACCAGATTTAGAGGACCGAGTTCTACAGGATACTCACAAGGGAACCTCCCCATCGCACCCCCCTTAGTTATAAATTGGCACAGTGGATAGGCCTTGAAAAACTGTACGCAGATCGATCGAGAAAACAGGAATAAGTTGTGTGGAACTATGAAATAATAAGCCAAATATACAAACTGAGTAGCCCATGCGCAAGATAGGCAACATCGAGGACGATGTGAGCACAGGAGCGCCGTGGTCCCGTGGTTTGAGTGAGCAGCTGCGGAACGAGGGATCCTCGGTTCAAGTTTTCCCTCGAGTGAAAATATTAAATTTTTTATTTTCGCGAAGTTATGATCTGTCCGTTCGTTCATTGACGTCTCTGTTCAATGTAATAAGTTTAGTGTCTGTGTTTTGCGACCGCACCGCAAAACCGTGCGATTAGTAGACGAAAGGACGTGCCTCTCCAATGGGAACCGAAAACATTTGATCGCAAGGTCATAAGTCAACCGATTCCTCCACAGGAAAACACCTCTGATATATTCTATACGACACTGGTGACGGCATGTGCATCACATGACAGGAATATGTTGTCGACCCACCTAGCTTGCACAATGGCGAATGGGTAAAAAGATTCTTCTACCTTGCCTGATTTAGGTTTACTTGTGTATGTGATAATCACTCCCAAAAAGTGATGAAAACATAAGAGTTTGTCAGACAATAATTGTCTGAAAATAAAAAAATTAAACTTTTCACTCGAGGGAAGACTTGAACCACGGACCTCTCGCTCCGCAGCTGCTCACGCTAACCACTGGACCACGGCGCTCCTGACCTCAGACTGTCGTTGAAGTTGCCTATCTTGCCATGGACTACTCAGCATTTATATTTTGCTTTTTTTTTTTAATACTTCCACACAACTTCTTCCTGTTTTCTCGATTGATCTGTGTTCTTTTTTTCAAGGTCTATCCACTGTGCCAACTTATAACTAAATCTGAGGGGTGTGCGATGGGGAGGTTCCCTTGTCAGACCAACCCTAGTACAAGCTCCAGGCATGTGGTCCGGCAACATGGTGTAAGCCAAAGTACGATTATGTGTGTCATGTATGACAACCTATACTATCCCTGTCATCTGCAATCCGATGGAGGCCGCTATGAACATCTGTTGTGACGTGAATACGCTGCAGCTCTGTACACTGTGAAACATCCCCTTTTATCAATTTTACTAGACTGTGCTTAAACTGACGCACAATATTTTTAGCGCAACGCAATCTGACTTTCAAGATTCCCTACAAAAGAATGGCCCTGACTAACATTAAACTATACCTTTCACAAATCACTTACCTCACAAAAATCTTCGCTGCTCAAGCTACTGCAATACAGCGAGTGCCACTACTGCCAGCTAAATAAAAGATACAAACTATGGAAGGCACTAACTACTGATAGGGATAGTTAGCAAATGAAAGATATTAATAGAGAACAAACAATGTATTTACCTTGATATCATCATATATATAGCAGTTCATGACAAATTACAAAACTCCGCCATCTCTCTCCCCACATCCACCACTGCTGGCGGCTCACCTCCAACTGCGCAACGCTACGCGCTGTTCGCAGCCAGCTGCCTAACACTACAATGGCGAGTATTACAACAATGCAAAGCAGCCACAGACTGCACATGGCACAGCCAGTGATTTTCATACTGAGGTGGCGTTACCAATAAAAAAACCTAAACAGCCTACTTACATAGCCCCCATGCTACCCACAAAAAATTTTACAAAATTTTTTTGGGCACTGGCCAATACATATTTGTTAAAATTTTTTTCACAATTACAATAACAAAGAAATCAAATGCACACACTTATTGATACAATGTTGGTCAAAAGCTCAAATTTTCTCACAGTCCATAAAGACAGTCCTGATCGTTCATGACGGTAAAATAGCAGTGTTTTTCTCAAAGTCTGAGCAGTAAAAGAAAATGCACACGGAAGTAGTGGATTTCCATGCAGTCTTGAAGAAGTAGCGTTGTCCTTCCAACGGAAAGACAGTGCTGACTCTTGACATGCTGACAGGTAATGGGCCACAACAGAGCAAACCCACCACAGAGTCAGTCGAAGTTTTGAAGAGTATTGGTGGGTAGGTCATCACAGAGCAGACCCACTGTAGTCCTGGTAGAGATTACGGTATTGTTGGGCCACCAGAGGTGCAGACCCACTGCAGTCCTTGTAGAAATAATGGTACTGATGGATCATCAAAGATGTAGACCCACTGTAGTCCTTGTAGAGACGGCCAGCAGCCATCCGTTGTGACTGTGCAGGTGCACAATCACAATTGAAGAGTCTTGCGGATAATATAGCAAGTCCATAACCACCACTTGTGCACTCACAAAGTTTTTGGAATTGTCCTTAGAACCAGCAATGCTGTTATCCAGTCCCTTGCTGGATTATTAACACACATACAAACACTAACAGTCCCTACTGCTCACATATTGTCCATATACTATGACCAACAGAAACGTGTGCAGTGAAATGTAACTTACAAGTTAATAATATGATGAACTGGTGTCAATTACAATTTTATAACAGAAGAATACAATTACAAAGGTACAAAATACATCATTAAAGAACATAACAATACAGATAACATCTGTAGTACAGGTTTTACAATAGAATAGAAATAAACATATACATCAGTGTTACAAAAATAATGACATAAGTACATACATAAAGATCAGAATAAATTTTGAAACATCAACTTCACACATGAGCATTAAAACAAAACAGAATAAATAATGTCTAAACATCTTTACAAAGAAAATAACATATTATTAATGCAAATTATATTTGAGGATAACAGTATTCCTCATCATAGTGAATGTAGCTTAGTATTAGAAGAGAAAAAAAATTCTATGAAACAGTACACAGAGACAGGAAGAAAACAAATACACATGGGTACACAAACACATAGTGGGATAACACAAGGAAAGGACAGGGTTTCTTTTACTGCAGTATTTTGCAAACAAAACTTTCTTTACTTCTCGGAGATCTCCCTTCGTTCCTCATTATTTCCAAAAAGTCCTATCAATACCTGCTTTCTCTACTCTGTTCATATTTCTTTCAAAATAATTATGGATGATTGTACAATACTCATTTTGGCCCAAAACGTTTTCATGTACCTTCAATGCATTTCTTTCCATTCATCACAACTAGTTTCTTATATAGTCTACCCCCTCTTAAGCTAACTTAAATCTACTGAGCTCAGATGCTAAACTAAGGGAGGAGGCAATGCAGCAGCACATAAAACAATTAACGCAAACAGCAATGACAAAAAAGTGCAGATTTGCAAAGGAAGCAGCATTTTAGAAATTAGCGAAGCAATTGCAATATTACGACTAATATAAGGCAATGTGCAGCAAACAAGAAAATAAATCTGGCTTACCAGAGTAACACAAATTAAAATTCAGTAGCACTATGCCTGGCAAACAGCAGCAGAAAATGAAATCACTTATACCTAAACATGACAAAGCTCAAGCAGAAAAAATAGTACACTAAAAATGGCCATGTCTAATACCTATGTCACATCTTAATACTAGAGTGATGCATCACAATTTATTCTACAAAAGAAATTAACAAGTACTTGAAAAGAAAACTATGATTGCAGTTCCTGTGAAGGTAAATGTCTTTTTGTGCTCCCTCATTTTTTTAAAAAAATTATTATTTACTCGATCTGTAGACAGAAAATATTTATATTAGTACATCTATAAAATTTTATTTTAACCAATGCTGCAGTGCAGCTAGAAACTAGATATCAAATGAAATAAGCAATTACGCAAACCAAAGCATAAAAATATCATTCAATAGTCATGTGACATTTCATAAGTTAGTAGACATTCTCTCAACTCTCGTAGAAAGACGCTTGTCATAATCAGGTGTGCAGATGTAAAAATATTTCTCGTCATTTCATTAGGCATTTCTGTAAATATCATAAATTAAGAGCTCCACAGTGTCAACATATGTTTTCAAGTTCAACCGTGTCGTTTTTGCGATGCTCTCTACAAAGGAACATCAATAGCGAGGATAATGGCCTCCCCTTTTTTTTTCTACCTGTGCCGCTGAAAAGGGCTCGCAATAATGGCTTTTTCTCCAGGCGTCTGACATACCTGGCCGCTCACACTGAATTACTTCACGGTCACTTACCTTTCTTAACGAAATATTTACGACAGCAGTTTTCGCTACAGCGACAGTCTTATATAAAAATTTCATAGGTCAAGAATTTGCGTTACAAATCTGTAGAAACAAAATCGTATGAATATAACAGTGTCCAAAAAATTTTCGCCGGCATTGTGATACATTCACGCATTTACACAATTTCATAACTCTTAAAGTACGATTCTCGGTTTACAACATCCTTTTTCACCAGTCAGAGTCCCTACCTTCTATTCATTATTCATATACATATAAACACGTAATCACATTCCTTATATAGCATCAGCTTATTGATCATAAACATACCTCAACAGCATAATACACATCGTTGTCGTAAAAATAACATCATAACACCTCAGTCAAATCTCAAAAACGTCGTAGCTTCCTCCAATAATTTCAAAACCTAAAAAAATTCTCTGCTCATGTCAAAAGTGTCATCCGCCTCAAACATACTTTAAAATCATGCTCCCTTACCAAATATATCATTCAAAGCTCTCATAGTATCACAATGGTTCTGAAAAAATATGAACAGTTCACAAAGTACAAACAACATACAATTTCGTAAGTGTGAAGTTATCCAAATGTGTAATTGCGTAAACATCTGTCACTGACGTAGTAAAAAGAATGTTTATTTCTCTGTCAAATAATCAGATAGCTGTGTAATTTATGTGTTGGAGAAATATGGTACCGATGTGTAAAGTTGTATAAGCAAATACCATATTAGCTAGGGTTCCTTGTGGTTGCCACACACATGGTACACAAAGTAAGCGTGTACCCCCCTGAGGATTAATGTAATTATACCCTCAGGTGTTACAGATTACAGCAATGGAATGAAATATTTCACGGAAAACCCTTGTATCATTGTACTTCAAATATCTTAAAAAAATAAATGTTTTAAGTGCGAAATTAATCACTCAAATGCGTGTCCTGTAGCGCTAAATGTGCGTCTTGCTGTAAGATAATTCTGTGGAAGTGTCGTAATTATCTAAGTTCTGCAGAAGTCAATGTACTTACCTCATCATAAACGAAAGTGAAATTCTTTGCATATAGATATCGTAGTTATTACGTACCTTATCGTGATCAAGAAAGTACTGTGCTGTAACGTATTGTTGTGCTACAGAAAAGGCTGTCTCATTGTAGCTATACCACAAAAGTTACTACTAAAACATGTTTTACTTTACAGACGAATTCAGAAGAACTGTGCAGATATAAAACAGATACACCGCAAAAGCAACATTGTAAATTGTCACTCATTAGTAGTGTCGTGATAAAACCGTGTAGTTGTCACATAAACTAACCACTATGTCATCTGGTATCTCACTGAAAGTACTTTGTATCCATAATGTATTTTCAAGTAAACCAAAATGTTCCATTAAAATCTCATTAGCAGTACCAGTACATGTTCGAAGTATGTAAGCCTGATAGTCGTTACGTAATCGTGCAACTAACAAGCAAGAATGTACAAATACAACACTGTGTAGTCTGTTCACTATAACAATGCATTCGTAATTTCTGTTTAAAAATGTTCCCTAGGTTCTAGGCTGGATATTTAACTTCAAACATTGTTGCATGTTAACAGTTTCTTAAGTCTGACAAAGCATACTAGTAATGTAAAGTGAAAAATTATATGGCAAAGACAAAGTTAAAAAGCAGATTATTTTTCAATAAACGGTTTTACATGTGAAATGTGGTGTAGACTTTTACTCTTCCTAGTACGCAGAGTTTCAAGTTTAACGCAATTATCATGTGGTATACGTCGGTAAAGAATACTGGAATTTTTGTCAAGGTTAGCGTCTATGTTATTTTTCCCTGAGCCAGCTGGCGCACGCGGCTGCCTGCTGTGCGAGTCATTGTCTGTCTCTTTGTTGGCGTGCGTCGTTATTGGGATTAGGAGACCTAACTTCTACAAATTCACCTTGCCGAGAGGGCCCAGCTCTGTTTAAATCCCGCCAGTTCTGATGCATTTCAGGTCTGTCGTTACGAATATATCGTCTGTCGTCATGTCGGTAGTTCCTGTGGTTTCTTTCTTGTCGGTTAAGTGGTGGAGAATTTCTCCCTGAATCGTAACTGCGCGCTGGACCGTTGCGTCTAAAGTTATTCTGTCTCTCGTAATAATAATTGTTTTGGTTCCCATATTGTCTGTTTCTCTGATTGTCTCTGTGATAGTCATTACCGCGGAGAGGTGATCTTTCCCTGTAATTATTACTACTCTGCCAACGGTTGTCATACGGGTGGTGTCTGTTTTGGTCACGATTTGTGTTGTGAGAATAGCCTTGTCGCGTCCAGTTATTATTTCTTTCATCGCGGAATTGCGACGGATGTGATCTGTAATTGTTGTGCTCATGCGTTCCGCGACTGTCAGTGTCAATTTCCAGTTCTTGTAAGAGTCCTTGAAATGCTTCAATGTCGTCTTTGCAACGTCCTGCCAAAATAATATGTCGTAAATGTTCAGGCAGTTTGATTAAGCAAATGCGGATGAGTTCTGAGGGGCTGTATGGGTTTGAAAGATACTGATTCTTGTGTAACATGTCTTCAAAATATTTCACAAGACTGGAAAATTCAGATTGTTCGAAATGTTTCATCATTATGATGCTATGTTTTACTAGGTCTTGCGTAGCTTGAGACCAATATGCTGAGAGGAAGGCATGGTAAAATTCTCCTTCACTGTGGCAATCGTGAATGACCGATCGCATTCTTACAGCTGGTTCATTCTCTAAGTAGCCACACATAAATTCTAACCTGTGCTCCAATGACCAGTTGGGAGGAAAACAATGAGAGAATTGATGGAGCCACGCTTGTGGATGAATGTCGTTGGCAGAATTCTTAAACGTTTTGAATTTACGTGTAGTAATAAACAGCTTATAGTCAAAATCATCGTGTCGGCGAGTAGCATATCGGTCATTGTTACGTCGTGTCGGCGGTTCTATCTCAAAATTCGGTGCACCTTGCCAATTTCTTTCATAATTTCCGAAGTGTCCTGTGTTATTATTTTGTGGTTGATCCGTATTTCTATGTCCCTCTTCCCATATTGGGGCGCGAGTGTCCTCTGAAATACGTAATTCTTGTATTACCTGTGTCAGCTGATCTTGTACTTCGCGGATTTCTCTTTGGTGTTGCGTATTAATTTGATTCAGATTTTGTTTCAGTTTCCTAATTTGTTCGCTCTCTTCTGTGTCATTAAAGACTACCGGTTTTGTGTCGTTCAGATTATCATCTACCTTCGTAGATAAGTTAGTGAACTGATCCGAAAGTTCGGCTACTTTCTCCGATAGTGAACACATTTCCTCAGTGTGTTTTTCTGAACCAAGTTTCAGATTGTCCATTTGTGTTGAAATCGAATCTACTGTGTCCTTCAAGTTTTCCTGAGTTTTTGCAAGTTGCGTAACCGAATCGGTAGATGCAACTGAGTCAAATTTAGCTTGTAAGGTCTCATGATTTTCATGAACAGTAGTTTGCAGTTCTTTTATGGCTGCTTCGTGATTCTGTAGTGCATTTTCATGACGCGAAAAAATAGGTTGGAAATGCTCACAAATTTGTGTTTTTACGTCGTTACAGACTTTTTGACATTTCGATTCGATGTGATGTAACTCATTAGTTAAATCCTCACGTGTTTGTTCAAGTGTGGTGTCTAACTTTTTAAGATTTTGTTCCACTGTGTCTAACTTTTGAAGCTTTTGTTCCATTATGTCTAACTTTTGAAGCTTTTGTCCCATTTGTTTCTGATTTTGTTCCATTTGTTGCATTAATTGCAATAATAATGTATTAGTGTCTGGAATCTGTTTCTCTACGCTTTTCGGCAGTGCATTTGCACCGGCAACATTCACATTTTGACAAGCAGAAAATGTGTTTTGACTTATTTGAGAAAACGGTGATGACCCAAAACCTGAATCTACAGTATTTGCGAAATTGTGTCCTGTCATTTCGGATTCCTGAGGCGAGCTGTTGCCGACCGACCGATCACTGTCTACGCCATTGTTTGCCGCCCGCTCCATTTCCCTATGCACAATTACCAAATTATTACTTTGAACATTAGTTAATTCATTACTCTGCGGCGCTAACACACTGCTTTCGTCTTCACTGTCATTTCTCAGTTTACTTTGGAGCCTAGTATTACGTTTTTCACACGCCATTATTGTCACAATATTTCACACGACAACACAGAAAAACACAATTTGAAGAGCAAAAATAGGGGAACACATTAACATAGCACTGAAAATAATATCTAGTTAATTGCAGCTGCGAAATACTTGGTGCAAATCTACATGCATACCACAACTGTTCTACTGTACAACAATGAAAGACTGCAACTACAAAGGAGATTTTCTCTACAATTACGCGCTAGCAATAAACAAAAGCTACACTAATTACACAAACTACAAGAAAAAAAATCAGAAGATTCCAGTGAGGTATCCTCGGCTAAGGGTCGACATATGAAACATCCCCTTTTAAAAATAGTACACGCTTAAATTGACGCACAATATTTTTAGCGCAACGCAATCTGACTTTCAAGATTCCCTACAAAAGAATGGCCCTGACTAACATTAAACTATACCTTTCACAAATCACTTACCTCACAAAAATCTTCGCTGCTCAAGCTACTGCAATACAGCGAGCGCCACTACTGCCAGCTAAATAAAAGATACAAACTATGGAAGGCACTAACTACTGATAGGGATAGTTAGCAAATGAAAGATATTAATAGAGAACAAACAATGTATTTACCTTGATATCATCATATATATAGCAGTTCATGACAAATTACAAAACTCCGCCATCTCTCTCCCCACATCCACCACTGCTGGCGGCTCACCTCCAACTGCGCAACGCTACGCGCTGTTCGCAGCCAGCTGCCTAACACTACAATGGCGAGTATTACAACAATGCAAAGCAGCCACAGACTGCACACGGCACAGCCAGTGATTTTCATACTGAGGTGGCGTTACCAATAAAAAAACCTAAACAGCCTACTTACAACTGTTCCGGGACGATTTGTTGTCATCGCAGCCGGCCAAAGTGGTCGAGCGGTTCTAGGCGCTGCAGTCTGGAACCACGCGACCGCTACGGTCGCAGGTTCGAATCCTGCCTGGGGCATGGATGTGTGTGATGTCCTTAGCTTAGTTAGGTTTAAGTAGTTCTAACTTATAGGGGACTGATGACCTCAGAAGTTAAGTCCCATAGTGCTCAGAGCCATTTGAACCATTTTTTTGTCATCGCAACTATTTTCATAGCAACTATTTTCCTCCGTTTGCAATCAGGAATCCATCCCTGCAGTTCCTTGGTTATATTAATGTTCACCCTCTATAGACGTAATACTTCAAAGTGACAAGAAATGAAAACGCGAAAGGTGATTTTTAGTGGCGTATAATCACCGACTTCGGTTCATTGGAAGACTCAAACGAAAACGTAGTTCATGTATACATATATACAGAATATTTGTGCGACACATTCTCTAGTACTGTTCGACTATTTGGGATCCCCATCGTATCAGATTAAAGGAGGACGTCGAAGCAATTCAGATGGATGCTGTAAGATTAGTTACTATTAAGTTCGATGAACACTTGGCTACTACGGAAATACTCCATGAAGTTAAATGCGAACCTTTTGAGGGAAGAAGACGAACGAAACAATATTGCGAAAGTACATCAAAGCGCCATCTACGACAGCCTGCAGAACAATCCAGCATACGTATCTCGTGTAAGGACCACAAACAAAATCGTTTTTCCCTCGTCCATTCGCTACGCGAACAGCAGAAGGAATGACTATCAGAAGTACAAGGAACCCTCCACCATGCACGGCATGGTGGTTGGCAGATTGTGTATCTAGATGTAGAATGCGACAATCTAAAACCACGTAAAATATCCTACTCTGTTAATATTGTCTATTTTTATGATGTGAGGCAGCGATTATTATACACTGAAGAGCCAAAGAAACTAGTACACCTGCATAATATCGTGAAGGGCCCCCGAAAGCACGCGAAAGTGCCGCAACTCGACGTGGTATGGACTCGACTAATGTCTGAGATAATGCTGGAGGGAATTAACACCATGAATTATGCAGGGCTGTCCATAAAGCCGTAAGAGTACGAGTGGGTTGAGATCTCTTCTGAAAATCAGGCAGCAAGGCATCCCAGATATGCTCAACAATGGGGAGTTTAGTAGCCAGCAGAAGTGTTTAAACTCAGAAGAGTGTGCCTGTAGCCACGCTGTAGCAATTCTGGACGTGTGGCGTCCTGGAATTGCCCAAGTCCGTCGGAATGCGCAATGGACATGACTGGAAGCAGGTGATCAGACAGGATGCTTGCGTACGTATCTCCTCTCAGAGTCGTATCTAGACGTAGCAGGAGTCCCATATCACTCCACCTGCACACGACCCACACCATTAAAGAGCCTCCACCAGCTTGAGCAGTCCCCAGCTGACATGCAGAATGCATGGATTCATGAGGTTGTCTCCATATCCGTACAGGTCCATCCGCTCTATACAATTTGAAACGTGACTCGTCCGACATGTTTCCTGTGATCTACATTCCAATGTCGGTGTTGACGTGCCCAGACAAGGAGTAAAGCTCTGTGTCGTGAAGTCATCAAGGGTGCACTAGTGGGCCTTCGGCTCCGAAATCCCATATCGATAATGTTTCGTTGAATGGTTCGCACGCTAACACTTGTTGATGGCCCAGCATTGAAATCTGCAGCAATTTGCGGAAGGATTGCACTTCTGTCACTTTGAACAAGTCTCTTTAGTCGTCGTTGGTCCCGTTCTTGCAGGATATTTTCCCGGCCGCAGGCATGTAAGAATTTTGACGTTTTACCGGATTTCTGATATTCACCGTAGACTCGTGAAATGGTCGTACGGGAAAATCCCTACTTCATCACTACCTCTGAGCTGCTGTGTCTCATCGCTCGTTCGCCGACTATCACCACGTTCAAACTCACTTAAATCTTGATAACCTGCCATTGTAGCTGCAATAACGGTTCTAACAATTGCGCCAGACACTTGTTCTCTTATTTAGGCGTTCCCGACCCCAACGCCGTAGTCTGCCTCTTTACACACCTCTATATGTGAATACGTATGCCTATACCAATTTCTTTGTCGCTTCAGTGTGTTTCATCAGCAGTAACTGAGAGCATATCATCAGCTTAATATACTTTTGGCCGTTGAACATCGCTCAAGTGGCAGAGAGCATCAACCTGGGAGTGGTACGATGTTGAACCAAACGCAAGAAGAATATTAACAATTTTGATTTGCTTTGTGATATTTTAAAATTGGCTAAATAATGAGAAAGTCATCACAAAACATTTAAAAAATGACACAATGAAAATTTTAAATGTCATGAAATACTTAGAGAAATTTTCTTTGTCAGGAACGATCACGATTTCTAAAAAATAATATAATCGCTTTTAATAAAATTTTAAATTGAAAAATAATGACAATATTAAATGACAGCTGGATGACCAGAAACAAATACGTGTAGTCATTAAGGAGAAGTTAGCACAAGGCGATTAACTTGAACTTAGCCATCATTCAGTCCCTTCAATAAGCTTAGATTAGGAGCTCTATAACACACATACATACACACACACAGACACACACACACACACACACACACACACACACACACACACACACACACACACACACAGAGAGAGAGAGAGAGAGAGAGAGAGAGAAGGTGATAACAACAGGAATTATTATTCGCACGATAATAAACTTCACAAGGCCAAGCCAGGTTTTTAATGTTTCTTAATAATAACAATAGTACGTTCCCACGTGAGAGTTAAAAAGAGAACAAGTTCTTTCAGAGGCTAACTTCTTTGAAGTTTTAACCTATGGGTCATTAAAAGGATACAATCAATTTTAATTTTAATTTCTTGTTGGCAAATAAACACAGAAATAAAACTTGCATAAAACGAGCAACACCAAAACCTAAATTTTGTTTACCTTTTAGAAGTAGGCTTAGAATAAGTCGGACTTGTGCTATTAACATGGAATGCTTGTTCTTGAGGGCTATTCGTTCATTAAGGTCCGATCGATCTCGACATGGAAATCACAGGGAAAATAAAACATGTTTTATTTTCAACAGTTAACTACACCTTATAGCCCCACTTCTCAACATAGTCGGGGCTCCGACTTAAACATTTGTTGTAGCCTTGTACCAACTTTCCAACACCCTCGTCACAGAAGAATTCCGAAGACACAAACCCATGACCAAGAAGGCTGAGGACAGCAATAATTCCTAAAGTGTCACATGCACATCATTTCCTTTGTACGCACATATTTAACTGCAAAATAAATACTGTCATCACGGTATCCACAACCAAGGTAGGAAAAATAACAAATGTGCAAATTTCAATGACGCAAACCCGCGACCACGGAGGCAGAGGGAAACAATAATTCTTCAAACATGGTAGTCGCACTTTCCATAGCAATCTAAAACACAGCGAATTGGAGCCCAGTACTCGACTATGCTCCCCCTTGCGATCTACCGAGCAACCTGTCGCTGGATACGAGGGGCACAGAGGTTTCATGAGCGGTAGAAATCGATCTTAACTCATGCACAGCTCAATTCTCCCCCTTTTAAGTGCAACAGGGGGATTTGGGGGGGGGGGTGAACAACAAATTTAATTAATGTACAAGGTGATTCAGTTGCCCCTAGCGATTCGTTTTACGTAACCCGCTCTATGTCTGTATCAGGAACAATATCCATGCAGGCGACAGGCGCTTTTTTTTTCTTTAATGGTAATTTCACACTTGATACAGGTAGGCCAGCAGCGGCACATTACGCCGCTCTTCGGCCACAGAGAAAACTAATGAGACAAAAGAAGACAATCGCAGAACAGACAGGGGACAGAGTGGATATACAAACGTAGACATACAAAAGTAAAACACACGGAGCCGTTCACGGGCGCAGAGTCCAAAATAAAAATGTTCAGACACGTGGACACCAACAGTGAGGACAGATGGCAGATGCGAACGTTGGAGCACAAACGAGTAACACTGGAACACTTAAACACGAACACGACGACACACACACACACACACACAACTCTAGGCGAAGATCTCCGGACCGCGAAAGTTCACTATTCGTGTGCGAGTCCGGGGACCTGCCAAAAAGGGAAATAAGGAGGGGGTGGGAGGGAGAGGGGAGTGTGTAAATGCCAGTGGCATTGGAGAAGGGAGGGGGAGGAGAGAAGGTAGGGGGTGTTGGAAGCCCAGAGGAGGAGGGAGGGAGGAAGGGAGGAGGGAGAGAAGGGAGAGAGGGTGCCCTCGGGAAAAAACACATGGTGCGGTAGAGGAGGATCAAAGTTGGTAGGAGGGGTAGATGGAGGGAATGAGGGCATCATCAGGGAGGGGGAGCTGGTGGAAGCCACCTTGGGCGAGGGTATGGAGAGTGGAGAGATGGAGAGCAGGTGGGACGTGGGAATGCAGGCGCGTCAGTGGATGGGAGTGGGAGAGGATGGGAGAGACAAGTGGGTGAGGGCGATCAAGTTTGCGAGAGGTGCAGAGGATCCGTATCCGTTCAAGGAAAAGGAGGTGCAGGAACGGAATAAGGTCACAGAGGATCCGCGTGGGGGAGACGGTTGCGATAGGTGAGGCACAGCGCATGGTGTTCTAGGATTTGAATGAGTTTGTAGAAGGTAGGAGGGGCAGAGAACCAGGCGAGATGAGCATAGCAGAGGATAGGGCGGATAAGGGATTTATAGGTGTGGAGGATGGTGGAGGGGTCCAGACTCCATTTGCAGCCAGAAAGGAGCTTGAGGAGATGGAGTCGGGAGCATGCTTTGGCTTGGATTGTCTGGAGATGGGGGGGGGGGGGGGTCCAGGAGAGGCGATGGTCAAGGATGACGCCAAGGTACTTAAGGGTGGGGGTGAGGGCAATAGGACGGCCGTAAATGGTGAGATAGGAGACGGAAGGAAGGGGTGGTTTTGCCTACGACGATCGCCGGGGTCTTGAGCAACCACTGGTTATACCAAGTGGTGAACCGGTCAAGATGGGATTGGAGAAGGTGTTGCGAGCGTTTCAGGGTGGGTGCAAGGGCAAGGAAGGCGGTGTCATCGGCGTACTGGAGAAGGTGGACGGGGGGTGAAGGCAGCGGATTGTCCGCCGTATACAAAAGGTATAGAAGAGGGGAGAGGACGGAACCTTTGGGCACACCGGCGGAGGGGTAGAAGGTCTAGTAATCTGTGTTATGGATGGTGACATAGGAAGGACGTTGGGAAAGAAAGGACCCAATCAGATTGACATAGTTGAGAGGAAGGGCGAAGGTTTGGATCTTGAAGAGGAGACCGGAATGCCACACATGGTCATAGGCGTGTTCGAGGGAGAGGAGGATGGTGGAGCAATGGCAGTTGAGCTGTTCGGAGAGGTGGTCAGTGAGGTGAAGGAGAAGGTCATCGGTTGAGAAGGACGGCCGAAAGCCACACTGGGTAACGGGAAGGAGGCGGTGCTGGCGGAGATACTGGTGGATGCATCGGGTAAGGATGGATTCCAGGACCTTGCTGAAGACCGAGGTAAGGCTGATGGGATGGTAGGAGGAGACAGCAGATGGCGGTTTGTCGGGTTTGAGGAACATCAGGATCCGGGAGGTTTTCCACAGGCCAGGGTAGCAGCCGGTGGACAAGACCACAACTTCACAGAGGTGGTGATAGGTAACACGATCTTGACTAGGAGCGGTGTTGCGTTTTGTGCGGAGTGTAGCGATGAGATCCTGTGTAGTGATAGGGGCATTGAGTTCCGTGTGTGCAATGTTGTCCAAGTACTGGAAACCAGGAGCGAGGGGAGGGACAGAGGTGTCAGTTCGATCGCGGACATCTGGGAAGAGGGAGTAATTGAACTGGGGATCATCGGGGATGGAAAAGACATCGGAGAGGTAGGAGGCAAAGTGATTGGCCTTACTAAGGTTGTCAGGGAAGGGTTGGTCATCATGATGGAGAGGGTATTCGGGGGGAGGGGTTTAGATCCGGTAAGGCGGCGGAAGGCGGACCAGTACTTGGACGAGTTAATAGGAAGTGTAGCATTAAGACGGGTGCGTGTCTGTCGCCAGTCCCGGCGTTTCTTAGCCGTCCGACAGGCGCTAATCGATGTAAGTTTTGTGCAGCTGTTAGCAAACGGATTCATGATGTAAAACGTCCAACTGAGGATTGACCATGAGTTACACGATATTTGCAGACCTTACTACTGCAATACTTACCCAAGTGTCTCCAATCTTTCTTCGTGTAACCAGCGATGTAATCATGCAGTTTTTAGATATATTTTTAAGCTTATTTCGTTTATAGTGCTTAACATTTCGTAAAGAGTTCAGATATGTTGCCTTATGAAGTGTGTTTTGCCATCGGAAACCACGAAGTTAACAGGAGATGTTACAATAGGAAGTGTGGAAGTAACGACTTGGCAGTATGCAATTCTTTTTCTCTTTCTTATGATTTCATTCTCCTGCCCCATATGAACAGGGGAGGGCTGTCAGCGGCACAATCCGCCACTCTTCAGCTGAGTGAGAGGACAGTTAATACAAGAAGAAAACGTTACATATAAGGCCATAAAAAATTGGGACATAAAACGGAGTAAGGGGAGATAATTTAGGTAAAAATACACTGACTGACATGGAGACGTTCATGGGTGGGGGGGACAATTAAAAAAGTCGACATAAAGTTTAAAAACACAGTTGTCGATTCGTAGAACACAAAAAAGACACTGAAGTCACACGCACAGGTTATAAGTTGGCCACAGTATTAAATACACTTCAGAACAACACACTTTAAACCCACTTGGAGCACACACTATGAAGAACAAAATAGGTGGGACCTGCCGAGGGAGAGGCCTGAGAGGATGGAAAAGGAGGGGAGGGCAGTATACAACCTCTGAACAAGATTAAGTACTATAGACGGAATAAACTTATGGAGATATCCAAAACCGGTATAACCACACCGCTATGATTCAGAGAAACACTGGAGACACTGTGATGAGCAATGCAGAAGTAAGGTACGAGGGGCGTGCAATAAATAATGCAAACAATTTCTTGGCCAGTTTCGGTTTAAAAAAATACAGAATTTGTCGTGATACATCATGGAATATCCCTGCTTCAGACCTTGTAGTCTCATGAAGTTCCGACAGGTGGCGGTGCTATACCTAGCCTTCAATATGGCGTCTGTAACAGGAGTGCGTTCAAAGCAGAAAGCTCTCTTTCAGTCTCTTTTGAAGGCAAACCAGAGCGCGAGAGATATTCACAGGCGCTTGCAAAATGTCCACAGGAACCTGTCAGTGAACAAAGGCACGGTGAATCGGTGGGCGAGGCTTCTGGCATCAATGCATTAATGTCATGCAAACCTGTCCGATCCCCTGTGACTCCTGGAATGTTGGAGCGTGCGGACACTCTCATTCGAAGTGATCGACGGATCACAGTCATACACCTCGCTGCTCAACTGGACGTCTCTGTTGCCAGTGCTGTCACGTTCCTTCACCAGTCAGGGTGCTCAAAAGTGTGAGCCTGCTGGCTTCCTCACCGCCTAACACAAGGCCGTGAGTAGCAACGAAGGATATTTTTGGCTCAGAAACGGGCAGTTCTGGCAATAAGTGGTGTAAGTTTGCGAATCTCTTGTCAACCCCTGTTCACTAATCTGGGTATTCTAACATTGGCTTATTAATATATATATATATATATATATATATATATATATATATATATATATATATATATATATTACTATTCTTTCTTGTTAGCAATATCAGCTCATTTCCAAGAATTTGCGGGCTTCACTCAGTTAATACCAAGTAGAAAACCAGTCTATATTTAGATCGCACTTTCTTAAATCTTGAGCAGTAAGGTGTGCAGTATACTGCTGCATCCATTTTCAGTGAGCTATCAAAAGAATTCAAAAATTGTAGCAGTAATCCATGCGGTTTCAAATCGAAACGAAGAATTTCCTCATGGGTTACTCCTTCTATTCTGTCGAAGAGTTCCTTGAACAATTAAGCTGATTCCTGTGTTACATTGCTTATTGCGTTTAAATAAACTTATGGCTTGACGTCTTTGGGTTCATAAACATTTCATTTTATTTGTTGTTTCTTTTAGGTTGCAATTTCATGTACTAACATTGGATATTTGCTCCTCAATTCGGTCCTACGGAACTAGACGTGTAAATAGATAAATACACTACTGGCCATTGAAATTGCTACACCAAGAAGAAATGCAGATGATAAACGGGTATTCATTGGCCAAATATATTATACTAGAACTGACATGTGATTACGATTTCACGCAATTTGGGTTCATAGATCTTGAGAAATCAGTAGCCAGGACAATCACCTCTGGCCGTAATAACGGCCTTGATGCGCCTGGGCATTAAAGTTTGGATGGCGTGTACAGGTACAGCCGCCCATGCAGCTTCAACACGATACCACAGTTCATCAAAAGTAGTGACTGGCGTATTGTGACGAGCCAGTTGCTCTGCCACCATTGACCAGACGTTTTCAATTGGTGAGAGTTCTGGAGAATGTGCCGGCCAGGGCAGCAGTCGAACATTTTCTGTATCCAGAAATGCCCTTACAGCACCTGCAACATGCGGTCGTGCATTATCCTGCGGAAATGTAGGGTTTCGCAGGGATCGAATGAAGGGTAGAGCCACGGGTCGTAACACATCTGAAATGTAGTCCACTGTTCAAAGTGCCGTCAATGTGAAAAAGAGGTGACCGACACGTGTAACCAATGGCACCCCATACCATCACGCCGGGTGATACACCAGTATGGCGATGACGGATACAGGCTTCCAATGTGCGTTCACCGCGATGTCGCCAAACACGGATGCGCCCATCACGATGCTGTAAACAGAACCTGGATTCATCCGAAAAAATGACGTTCTGTCATTCGTGCACCCAGGTTCGTCTTTGAGTACACCATTGCAGGCACTCCTGTCTCTGATGCAGCGTCAAGAGTAACCGCAGCTATGGTCTCTGAGCTAGTAGTCCATGCTGCTGCAAACGTCGTCGAACTGTTTGTGCAGATGGTTGTTGTCTCGCAAACGTCCCCATCTGTTGACTCAGGGATCGAGACGTGGCTGCACGATCCGTTACAGCTATTCGGATAAGATGCCTGTCATCTCGACTGCTAGTGATACGAGGCCGTTGGGATCCAACACGGCGTTCCATATTACCCTCCTGAACCCACCGATTCCATATTCTTGTAACAGTCATTAGACCTCGACCAACGCGAGCAGCAATGTCGCGATACGATAAACCGCAATCGCGATGGGCTACAATCCGACCTTTATCAAAGTCGGAAACGTGATGGTACGCATTTCTCCTCCTTACACGAGGCATCACTACAACGTTTCACCAGGCAACGCTGGTCAACTGCTGTTTGTGTATGAGAAATCGGTTGGAAACTTTCCTCATGTCAGCGCGTTGTAGGTGTCACCTCCGGCGCCAACCTTGTGTGAATGCTCTGAAAAGCTAATCATTCGCATATCACAGCATCTTCTTCCTGTCGATTAAATTTCGCGTCTGTAGCACGTCATCTTGGTGCAGTAGTAATTTTAATGGCCAGTAGTGTAAATAAATATGGGCCATCTCTGCGAAATTGCTTGAGCATCACGACAGAGACAATCTTTATCGAACATCGTCACACGCGATAAAACATGGTTTCATCACTCCCAACCGGAAACGCATCAGGATTATATGGAGTGGCGCCACATCACCTGTTTCACAAAGAGGTGTTCAAAGCCGGTAAGGTCTTCTGGGACTCTGAATGGGTTATTGTGTTTGATGTCCCCTCATGGCGCAACGACCAATTTGAAGGTGTACTGTGCTGCCAGGAGGAAACTGAAGAAACGACTTCAACGTGTTCGTAGCCACAAAACTGCAAGCGGACTTCCCCGTCTCCATGACAACGGAAGGCCTCAGACAAGTCTGCGCGCCCGAGAGGAGCTCACAAGCCTTCCACGACTGTTCCTCCTCATCCTCCCTGCAGCCTGGACCTCGCACATTCCGGCTTCAATGTGTTTGGTCCATTGAAGGATGCACTCTGTGGGCAGCAATACGTGGATGGTTGGGAGGCTATTAACGCAGCAAGCCGTTGACTCCGACGTGGATCAGTGGAGTGGTACAATGTGGGCATGCAGATCCTGTCAAAGAGGTAGCGTAAGGCCGTCGCATTGAAAGGAGATTGCACTGAAAAATAGGTGTATTGGAATCCTGAGCAAAACCAACATGCTTAGAAAAAGAGTGTGTTGCATTACTTATTGAACGCCCCCTTGTAAGTACTGCACTATTTCCGTAATTACGATGTGTATTTGTAAGCTTTGTTTTTCACCTCCTACACTACTGGCCATTAAAATTTCTACACCACCAAGTTGACGTGCTACAGGCACGAAATTTAACCGACAGGAAGAAGATGCTGTGATATACAAATGATTAACTTTTCAGAGCATTCACACCAGGTTGGCGCCGGTGGTGACACCTACAACGCGTTGACATGAGGAAAGTTTCCAACCGATTTCTCATACACAAACAGCGGTTGACCGGCGTTGCCTGGTGAAAAGTTGTTGTGATACCTCATGTAAGGAGGAGAAATGCGTACCATCACGTTTATGACTTTGATGAAGGTCGGATTGTAGCCTATCGCGATTGCGGTATATCGTATCGCGACATTGCTGCTCGCGTTGGTCGAGATCCAATGACTGTGGGCAGAATATGGAATCGGTGGGATCAGGAGGGTAATACGGAACGCCGTCCTTTATCCCAACGACCTCGTATCACTAGCAGCCGAGATGACAGGCGTCTCATCCGCATGGCTGTAACGGATCGTGCAGCCACGTCTCGATCCGTGAGTCAACATATGGGGACGTTTGCAAGACAACAACCATCTGTACGAACAGTTCGACGACGTGTGCAGCATAACGGGCTATCAGCTCGGAGACCACGGCTGCGATTAGCCTTGACGTTGTATCACAGACAGGAGCATTCCCGGCGGGGTCAGGGATTTTCTCTGCCTCGTGATGGCTGGGTGTTGTGTGCTGTCCTTAGGTTAGTTAGGTTTAAGTAGTTATAAGTTCTAGGGGACTGATGACCATAGATGTTAAGTCCCATAGTGCTCAGAGCCATTTTGAACAGACAGGAGCGCCTGCGATAGTGTACTCAACGACGAACCTGGGTTCACGAATGGCAAAACGTAATTTTTTCGGATGAATCCAGATTCTGTTTACAGCATCATGATGGTCGCATCCGTGTTTGGCGACATCGCGGTGAACGCACATTGGAAGCGTGTGTTCGTCATCGCCATACTGACGTATCACCCGGCGTGATGGTATGGGGTGCCATTGGTTACACGTCTCTGTCACCTCTTTTTCGCGATGACGGGACTTTGAACAGTGGACTACATTTCAGATGTGTTACGACCCGTGGCTCTACCCTTCATTCGATCCCTGCGAAACCCTAAATTTCAGCAGGATAATACACGACCGCATGCTGCAAGCCCTGTATGGGCCTTTCAGGATACAGAAAACGTTCGACTGCTGTCCTGGCCAGCACATTCTCCAGATCTCTCACCAACTGAAAACGTCTGGTGAATGGTGGCCGAGCAACTGGCTCGTTACAATACGCCAGTCACTACTCTTGATGAACTGTGGTATCGTGTTGAAGCTGCATGGGCGGCTGTACCTGTACACGCCATCCAAGCTCTGTTTGACTCAATGGCCAGGCGTATCAAGGCCGTTATTACGGCCGGAGGTGGTACTGATTTCTCAGGACCTATGCACCCAAATTGCTTGAAAGTGTAATCACATGTCAGTTCTAGTATAATATATTTGTCCAATGAATATCCGTTTATCATCTGCATTTTTTCTTGGTGTAGCAATTTTAATGGCCAGTAGTGTAATAATTGGTACTGAGAAGTGTGTCGTGTGTGAGGTGACGACACCGCCAGCAATGTTGTGAGGTGACCTGGATGTGCAGACCTGTCGCTCATGGCGGTTGACTCTGCGTCGGGCGAGCTGCTGGCGGTCTGCATCAACGGGCTGCACGAGCCGGGCGGCGAGGCGGAGGGGGAGGCGGCGGCTGCGCAGTGCCCCAACCCGCGCTTCCGGCGCATCCTGCAGCTGCTCACCTTCGTGGACGCCCGGGCCTCTGCGGAGCTCGCCAGCCGCTTCCCCGACCCGGCGGACCGCCGCCAGCTCGAGGTTCGCGTCGTCAGCGTAGACACCGCTGCCCGCGGCCGAGGACTCGCCACGGCACTCGTCAGCCGCTCGAGGTGGGCGCTCCAGCCACGCCCTACCCTGCCTCTACAGTCTAACAGAGCAGGCACCCAAGGGGAGAAGTTTATACTAACAGTATCGCAGAACTGACTGATAGGGGAACACGCCAGTATAAAAGGGGGTGGGAACCATTCTGTTGTCAGTAGAGAAGCAGTTGACAGTATATTAATAAATCAAAAGAGGTCAGTTGCGGCGGCGCGGTTCTTTCCGTCCCTTTACGACGAACCTGCACCTACCTGTGAACATTGTTTCAGCATATCAGCCGGCCGAGGTGGCCGTGCGGTTCTAGGCGCTTCAGTCCGGAACCGCGTGACTGCTACAGTCGCAGGTTCGAATACTGCCTCGGGCGTGGGTGGGTGTGATGTCCTTAGGTTAGTTAGGTTTAAGTAGTTCTAACCTTCAGTGTGCGATTTGCAGAGGGGGATGGGGGGGGATTTCCCCCCTTCTGCATCAGACCATCCCCTCCTCTGGTTTTAGTTTATGCATCCCAACCTGGGATGTTTATTTCGCACGCACTGGACTAAAACTTTACATATAATTTAAATTTGTGGAGCCGAACACTGAAAGTTTTTGGTAAGTCTTACTATTAATACTATTAATATGTTTCAGTTTTCTAACATCAGAATAAGTACAGCTTTTCACAAATTTGCCTCTACTTATTGAATTCCTCTCGTATACCTGTATGTAGATGATTTTGTAAATAAGCTTTACCTATAATGTACTTTTAAAGATATAACAAGGGATGGCTTTTCTGATAGTGCATACGCGTGAATAGTGAGTTTCGGCATTAACATCTATTTATAAATAGCTGTTTAAACATGCGTAACGCCACGGTCCAAGCTAGTAACATATATAATTCTACTAACCCCCTAAGACGTCCCCCCCACTGGTAAAAGCACAAATCGCACCCTGGTTCTAGGGGACTGATGACCTCAGATGTTAAGTCCCATAGTGCTCAGAGCCATTTGAACCATCAGCATATCATCAGTAGGGAAGCCGAGCGAAACCTACTGTACTTCGACGTGAACTACGCTGCAATAAAAGTCACTAATTTACGTTTCGGGAGAAAATTTTCGCACGAAATGAAAGGTTGGAAATTTTGTGCTTAACCTTTTTGTGGGCAAAATGATTGAGCAGTTATTTTAATGAATGTAGAGCAGATAGTAGTTAACAGATAGGTATATTTATCATACAGAATATCAAATTTGCTCCAACTGTGAAAGTGAGGTCACACAACAAGGTGGGAAGTATTCTTCCCACTGCCCTTCCTTGGAGTTAAATGACAAAAACAACTTTTTCAATATATGTCATATTTATTTGATAAATTTACTTCTCTTGTTACAATGATTGTTCACAATTACTTGCCATGAAATTTTCTGAAACATGGGTCTATGCAAAGTGATATTGGACAATATGTACAAACACAGCGAGTGCTCTTTTCCGCAGCTTCGGTACTACAATGACGGCACGTCCAGCAGGTTTCCCCTAAAATGGGTTGATGCTCCCCTACAGCCACATGACGAAAGTCTTCAGGTACTATACCCCTTTTTTGCCAGAAAGACAGGTTTTTGTCCACGCCTTTTTTGGTATGAGAAGCCAGCGGTCAATCGTCTGGGTAGATGGATCCTGTATGTGAGCTAATCGTGCTGTCCACTTTCTCTTTTAGTTATTTTCCACAGGATAAAACTCTTCACTGCAACAACGTCCACCAGGAAATAAAATATTCTGTGCCACCATTTTACAGAACGTCTGCCAATAGCATACCTTTCTCGTAATTGATCAAACTTATCGACACCACCCATTATTTTGTTGTATTCTGCCACAACTTCAGGACGAGAAATCTCTGTACTAGTACCATCCTTGTTTTTCCTTTTCACTGTGGCTGTTTCTCATGGGTCATGAATTGAGGACAGGAAAGTGACTGGTCGGTTATCCATCCATTTTACTGCAAAAATGGCTCCTTTTGTTTCAAACTGGAATTCTCCTCGTTCCAATTTTACGTTTTCCTTCATAAATTTGGGTAAATCAGAAATATTTGCCTTATACTATAGCTTTGAGGAAAAAATCACAAAATGTCACGCAAACAGCACTGAAAGGCTCGTCTACAGAGCAACACTCAGCTATACAATGCCTCTGCGCGAAGGTACAGCAAAAACGACGGGAACTTCCGATTGGAAGTAGTACCCTATACTGTTCACTAGGTGGTAGCACCGTACAGAGGTGGGAACTGTGAATCCCACGGGACTAGGAGCGAGTTCATTGTAGTGGGAAGCATGTTTCCCACGGCTCACGAAAGGGTTATTAATACATCACTACCAAGCCTGTGCTAGTCTTAACACAATCACTCACAGTCCCTTTCACTCACGTTAGCAAGTATATGGTGTTGCATTTCCCGAAAACATATTAGCTACAAAAATACGAATTGTTTTTGATTGAGAATGCTCGCCAAATATTAAGTCTGTCGGTACCAAATGCAGTCACAGTTTTTAGCCACCGACCTGCTCAATACGCCACGCGGAATTTCTGTCTTTTCTCGTCACAAAATTCGCTTATAAATTCCGAAATTTCTACACACACATCGGAATAATTATGCCGTCACTTTACCACACTTTTGATGTATGAAACACTGTTAGATCCGGCAACTTATCGTTTCCATCGGTACTACTATTACAAACGTCCGAACTGTTTCATGGCTAGGCTTCGACTCTTCTCTAGAATACTCTAAGTCTTCTCTACCAGCAGAGAACGGCGCGCGAAGAATATTGCTTTACCATTGGTCAGTTTACTCAACAGCCAATAGCAAAACAACATTCTTCCGCGTCAGTCCGCGCTTTTCATCAATAACCAAACGCAAAATAGAAAACCTAACGACTGCACTTTTTACCGACGTAATTATCTAATATGCTGAAGTTTTGCTTATGCATAAAGTTATTTACTATTGTTATTTATACCTGAATTAACTTTCCCTTTACCGTAAACTTACTTTACAAATCTATTCTACAAAAATCCCCTTTGTCCATATCCATACTTCTTCGAAATGTTCCCACACTAAATCTTACTACATGACTCGTTAACCTTAAATCACACTCACGCATCATTCATACTGCTAAAACACATTTATAACATTTTACATACACTAAAAGACATAATAACACTTTATGAAAATACTAGAACAGTTTATGAAAAACATTCTATTACTTTAGTTAGTACACTCTAGTGGGCACAATCGAAACTAAAATCACAGTCCCCCTATCCAATATTGACCTCTATCGGCTGACACATAAACTACGTGCGCGTCCAGTCTCGCGTCACTCATCTGTGACTATCCAGCTCTGAGACACATCTCCCACTTAACCGCCTCCAAGGCAGGATCGTTATACGGCGCTACGCCTCACAGTGACTTCGAATTTGGACTAGTCACTGGATGCTACCTGATTGGCAAATGCAACACTGTCCTAAACCTGCCCATTTCCTCTGTTGTTGAGGTGATGTGATTGTAAAGTGTAAACGCAAAGGATCGACCACAGGTTTAGTGAAGATATCAATGCGAGATGTTTTTAGTACGAGGCGTGTTTTTTAAGTAAGTACCGTTTTGAAATTTAAAAAATGGACATGCTAAGATATCTCAATAATTTTATTTTTCATGAAAGCGTGTACCGTAATCTACGCACTTCGTTGTTTATGTTGTGTACTGAGTGTTTCAGATGCCTCCGATAATCGTGAGTCCCGCCGACTGTGAAGTGCTGACTGTTATAAGATTTCTTAGTCCTAAATGCCTAAAAGCGATCGATATTCATCGTGAGATCTGTGCAGTTACGGACAAAACATTCTCAGCGATGGAATGGAAGAAACTGGGTGAGAGCATTTAAAGATCGCCTCACAAATGTGCATGATGAACAACGGAGTGGGCGTCCTTCGTACGTTAATGAAAGTTTGGTGCAGGAAGTGGACAATAAGGTGAGAGAAAACAGACGCTTTACGATTTCCTCCTTGTGGGATGACTTTCCTAATGTTTCTCGTAGTGTTTTTTGCGGCATTGTGACCGAGCGCTTGAATTACCGAAAATTGTTCGCACGTTGGGTACCGAAAATGTTGACGGATGTGCACAAAACCAAACGTTGACACACTGCATTGACTTTCCTTGAGCGGTACCACAACGACGGTTATGATTTCTTAAGCCAAGTTGTTACGGGCGATGAAACATGGGTGGCCTACGTCACACCAGAATCAAAGCAACAGTCCATGGTAGTTGAGCGAGGGCATCGTTTTGCTTCAAGACAATGTCCGTCCCCATGTGGCGAATCAGACCAAAGATCTCGATCACATCTTTTCGATGGTAAACTCTAGATCATCCTCCATACATCCCCGATCTTGCGCCCAGTGACTACCATCTGTTCCTGCACTTGAAGAAACACCTGGGCGGTCAGCATCTTCAAGACGATGACGAAGTCAAAATAGTGGTGATGCAGTGGTTAACAAGTCAGGCGGCAGACTTCTATGAGGAGGGTATTCAAAAACTGGTACAACGTTATGACAAGTGCCTCAATATTGACGGAAATTATGTAGAAAAGTAGATTAAGGTACAGGCTTTCATGTAAAAATAAAATTATTGAGATATCTTAGCAAGTCTTTTTTTTTATTTCAAAACGGTACTTACTTAAAAAACAAGCCTCGTAGTTTCCACAATGAAACATTGTCTCAAAATATGGAAGAAAACCCAAAGACATTCTGGTCGTATGTAAAGTACACCAGGGGCCATAAACAGTCAATACCGACACTGCACGATACCGACGGAAATGTTACCGATGATGGTGCCACTAAAGCGGAGTTACTAAATACAGTTCTCCGTAATTCCTTCACGAAAGAAGACGAAGTAAATATTCCAGAATTCGAAACCAGAACAGATGTTAGCATGAGTGACATAAAAGTAGATATCTTAGATGTTGCGAAACAACTCAAATCACTTGAGAAAGGCAAGTCTTCCGGTCCATATGGTATACCAATCAGGTTACTTTCACAGTATGCCGACACAATAGCGCCTTTCTTAGCAATCATATACAACCGCTCACTTGACGAAAGGTCTGTTCCTAAGGACTGGAAAGTAGCACAGGTCACACCAATATTCAAGAAAGGAAATAGGAGTAACCCATTGAATTACAGACTCATATTACTGACCTCAATTTGGAGTAGGATTTTGGAGCATATACTGTACTCGAAATTTATGAATCACCTTGAAGAAAATGACTTATTGAAACATAACCAACACGGATTCAGAAAATATCGTTCTTGTGCAACGCAGCTAGCTCTTTATTCCCATGGAATAATGGGTGCTGTCGACAAGGGATCTCAGATCGATTCCATATTCCTAGATTTCCAGAAGGGCTTTGATACCGTTCCTCACAAGCCACTGTTAATCAAATTGCGTGCATATGGAGTATCGTCTGTGTGACTGGATTCGTGATTTTCTCACAGAGAGGTCACAGTTAGTAGTGATATACGGTAAATCACCGAGTAGAACAGATGTGATATCTGGCGTTCCGCAAGGTAGTTTCATAGGCTCTCTGCTCTTCCTGATTTACATAAACGATCTAGGTGATAATCTGAGCAGCCCCCTCAGATAGTTTGCAAGTGACGCTGTAATGTACCGTCTAGTAAAATCATCAGACGATCAATTCCAATTACAAATTATCTAGAGAGAACTTCTGTATGGTGCGAAAAGTAGCAATTAGGACTAAGCAAAGTAAAGTGCGAGGTCACCCACATGGGTACTAAAAGAAATCCGATAAATTTTGGGTATACGATAAATCCGACAAATCTAAGGGCTGTCAAGTCGACTAAATACGTAGTAATTACAATTACGAGCAACTTACGACTTAAATTGGAAAGACCACACAGACAATATTGTGGGGAAGGCAAACAAAGACTGCGCTTTGTTGGCAGAACATTCAGAAGATGCGACAAACCCACTAAAGAGACAGCCTACATTACACTTGTCCGTCCTCTGCCGGAGTATTGCTGGGCGGTGTGGGATCCTTATCAGGTAGGATTGACGGAGGACATCGAAAAAGTGCAAAGAAGGGCAGCTCGTTTCATGTTATCGCGCAGTAGGGGTGAGAGTGTCACTGATGTAATACGCGAGTTGGGGTGGCAGACACTGAAACAAAGGCGATTTTCTTTGCGGCGAGATCTATTTACGAAATTTCAATCACCAGCTTTCTCTGCCGAATGCGGAAATATTTTGTTGACACCCATCTCCGTAGTGTAAGTGATCCTCATAATAAAATAGGAGGAATCAGATCTCGAACGGAAAGATTTAGGTGTTCCTTTTTCCCACACGCCATTCGAGAGTGGAATGTCACTTAAGTGTGAATTGTAGAGTAACCATGTAGATGTAGATGTAGATGTAAGTTAAGCAAGACCAGGCAGATCCCATGTATTGAGAGTTAGGGACCTTCCAGCATTGCGGAGAGCTGCTGTAAAAGTCGCATTAAATAAACACGACGATTCATTCATGAGTTCAAAAGTTATACCAGCAGTCCAGCTAGCACAGTGACAACGAGTACAGAGTTAAAAAGATTCAAGAGTGGGATTAAAATTCTAGGTAAGGGATATCAGTTTTAAGATTCGCTGATGACATTGCTATCCTCAGTGAAAATGAAGAAGAATTACAGGATCTGTTGAATGGAATGAACAGTCTAATCGGTACATGGTATGGACTGAGAGTAAATGGAGGAACGCCGAAGATAATGAAAAGAAGCAGAAATGAGAACAGCGAGAAACTTAACATCAGGAAGTCACGAAGTAGACAAAGTTAAGGAATCCTCCTAGCAAAGCAGCAAAACAATCCACAACTGATGGAACAAGAAGAACATAAAAAGTAGACTAGGACTGCCGAAAAGGCCATTCCTGCCCAACAGAAGTCTGCTAGTATCAAACATAGGTCTTAATTCGAGGAACTAATTTCTGAGAATGGAGCACAGCATTGTATGGTAGCGAAACATGGACTGTGGGAAAACCAGAACAGAATAGAATCGAAGCCTTTGAGATGTGGTGCTACAGCATTATGTTGAAAATTACGTGGATTAACAAGGTAAGAAATGAGGAGGTTCTCTGCAGAATTGGTGAGGAAAGGAATGTGTGGAAAACACTGACAAGAAGAAGGGACAGGATGGTAGGACATCTGTTGAAACATCAGCTATGATAACTGCCCACGTCGTGTTGTGCCGACTCCACTGTAGCTTGAACGGATTTTTAAGTTTGTTTTATATGCCCGACATCTAAATTCACCACACAAGTCTCCAGGGTTGAGCAGTTATTGCCCGATGACGACAAGCAGTACAGTTTGTTAAAGCGGAGTTCGCCGTTATTAATTATGTTTTTAGATTTAATTTTATTACTCGTACAAAGACTCAAAGTTCCTTTGTTTAACAGCACGTCGTCAAAATAAGTATGAAATGCCAATGTCTTTGCAATACATAATGTCGACTATTGAGTTAAAGTTCGTACCTATTTTGCCATTTTAGAGAAGAGAAACCTTAAGCGCTTCTGCTTCTATAGTCTCAGTATCAAATGTTCACTAATTTCAATTTACTTACTATCTCAGTTCAGTATTTAATACAAATTATATATCAATGTCATTTCAGAGATATTACGTCGGTTCCACACTAACGTAATAACACGTAATTGTCATTTAACATCACTTTTATTAATAATCTTTTCCTTATGACGTAAATGTTAATGAATGATCACTATCTAGGAGGAAAGAGGGATTGTTCCTAATCATGAGATAATAGCTTTTAATCAACCCGCCATCGTTAATTAAATAAAAAGTCACGTTCAAGGATGATATGCGAACAACTTTCGTTACGTCCGTTTTCACGCATCTGTCAAAACTAATCCTGTCGGCCACAATTCAAATTAACACTGACGTTAACCCCTTTTGTCGGAACATCGAATCGTAACTATTATGTGGATGTTTCAGATACGCGCACGACCGAACAGCAGAACGGAACACAAACGACTTGTTTTAACAACCGAACAACGCAATGACGTTACATTACGACAATGTCCGCCCAATGAACATCTCTTTGACTTTGTCTTCTCTACTCTGCTTAGTTAAATTATTCCTAATTACAATTTATTCAGCTATTTAACGAAAACATCTAACAAAAATTAAAATAAATTTATCCCAACGTAAAAGATCCGTTATAACTTCCATGGTACTAGAGTGATCTATAGAAGGTAGAAACTGTAGGGGAAGACGCGAAAGGCTGCAAGTGCTACTCTGAGATGAGAAGATTGGCATAGGAGAGGAATTCGTGGCGGGCAACATCAAACCACTTAGAAGACTGATGACAGAAAAAAATACGGAGTTAAAAAGAATGGCGTCCTCGTAAGCAACATATTTTTGTAGTCAGTCCTAAGTGACACTTGAGGTGGACAGTGGATGACTGGAAACGAGTGATGAATCGCGTTATACTCTGTGGCACTCCTATGGAACGACATGGGTTTGGTAAACACCTAGAAAGTGTTACCTACCATAATGTGTAGTGCCAATGGTGGAGTGCAGAGGAGTTGGCGTTATGGTCTAGGAATGATCTTCTTGATTATAGCGTGCTCCCCTTACTGCACTTAAGAAAACGCTCAACGCCGAAGAATGTGAACACATTTCACAGTATTGTGTATTGTTTGCAATAGAGGAACAGTATGAAGACGCTGGTTCCCCATCGTAAATCAGCATCTGTGGGGACAATTGTTTAATGACGTTGATGAATTAGACTGGCCAAACTGAACGCAATGGAACACCTGTGGGATGAGTTACAACGTCGAATTCCTATCGTAACCATCACTGTCGTTTCGGCCTTGAAGAGTAATGGGCTGCCATTCCTCCTCAGTGTGACCTTTTGTGCCAACGAAGTGCTGCTGTTTGTATTTAGGCCCCAGTTTCGGTCAGATGACAACCCTGCAAAGCCTAAAAAATTATTCATGCAATCGTTTCCAGGCAACTGGACTGTTTATCCACTTGGTTTTTGCTACCAGTGCATTAAATCCTAAAACAGTGGAATCAATTGGCAACTTGTATGAACCTTCAAGCCAAGTCAGCATCGAGTTTGAACTAACTGAACGTTCCATATCGAATCGCTGATATGTACACTCCTGGAAATTGAAATAAGAACACCGTGAATTCATTGTCCCAGGAAGGGGAAACTTTATTGACACATTCCTGGGGTCAGATACATCACATGATCACACTGACAGAACCACAGGCACATAGACACAGGCAACAGAGCATGCACAATGTCGGCACTAGTACACTGTATATCCACCTTTCGCAGCAATGCAGGCTGCTATTCTCCCATGGAGACGATCGTAGAGATGCTGGATGTAGTCCTGTGGAACGGCTTGCCATGCCATTTCCACCTGGCGCCTCAGTTGGACCAGCGTTCGTGCTGGACGTGCAGACCGCGTGAGACGACGCTTCATCCAGTCCCAAACATGCACAATGGGGGACAGATCCGGAGATCTTGCTGGCCAGGGTAGTTGACTTACACCTTCTAGAGCACGTTGGGTGGCACGGGATACATGCGGACGTGCATTGTCCTGTTGGAACAGCAAGTTCCCTTGCCGGTCTAGGAATGGTAGAACGATGGGTTCGATGACGGTTTGGATGTACCGTGCACCATTCTGTGTCCCCTCGACGATCACCAGTGGTGTACGGCCAGTATAGGAGATCGCTCCCCACACCATGATGCCGGGTGTTGGCCCTGTGTGCCTCGGTCGTATGCAGTCCTGATTGTGGCGCTCACCTGCACGGCGCCAAACACGCATACGACCATCATTGGCACCAAGGCAGAAGCGACTCTCATCGCTGAAGACGACACGTCTCCATTCGTCCCTCCATTCACGCCTGTCGCGACACCACTGGAGGCGGGCTGCACGATGTTGGGGCGTGAGCGGAAGACGGCCTAACGGTGTGCGGGACCGTAGCCCAGCTTCATGGAGACGGTTGCGAATGGTCCTCGCCGATACCCCAGGAGCAACAGTGTCCCTAATTTGCTGGGAAGTGGCGGTGCGGTCCCCTACGGCACTGCGTAGGATCCTACGGTCTTGGCGTGCATCCGTGCGTCGCTGCGGTCCGGTCCCAGGTCGACGGGCACGTGCACCTTCCGCCGACCACTGGCGACAACATCGATGTACTGTGGAGCCCTCACGCCCCACGTGTTGAGCAATTCGGCGGTACGTCCACCCGGCCTCCCGCATGCCCACTATACGCCCTCGCTCAAAGTCCGTCAACTGCACATACGGTTCACGTCCACGCTGTCGCGGCATGCTACCAGTGTTAAAGACTGCGATGGAGCTCCGTATGCCACGGCAAACTGGCTGACACTGACGGCGGCGGTGCACAAATGCTGCGCAGCTAGCGCCATTCGACGGCCAACACCGCGGTTCCTGGTGTGTCCGCTGTGCTGTGCGTGTGATCATTGCTTGTACAGCCCTCTCGCAGTGTCCGGAGCAAGTATGGTGGGTCTGACACACCGGTGTCAATGTGTTCTTTTTTCCATTTCCAGGAGTGTATTTCTCAGTTGCTGGGAAGTCCACAGGAAAGAACTTCACCAGGAGAGGCTCCATCGCACGGCACGGCACTGCACATGGCGCTACAGACTCTTGAGACAACACTGTGAGCCAATACAGGCACATTGTAAGGAGGCCTCGCATCCCACATGACACCCTAGGAGCATGACCTACATGAAAATTACCAACTTACTGAAGCAGCATTACACTAATATATATACCGATTATTAGTATCATTATAGTATATATATACTGATTATTACTATAATTCTGCTTTCGTTTGTTGTGTGTGTGTGTGTGTGTGTGTGTGTGTGTGTGTGTGTGTGTGTGTGTGTGTGTGTGTGTGTATACTGATTGTTAGCGTGGTAATATGATATATAGTATGATATATGGGGAAACTATCACTAAGGTGTCTGTCTGGTTGGTTGGTTGGTTGGTTGGTCGGGGGGCAGGGGACCAAACAGTGAAGTCATTGATCCCATCGGATTGGAAAAGGGTGGGGAAGAAGTAGGCCATGCCCTTTGCCCTTTCGTAGGAACCATCCCGGAATTCGCCTGAAGCAATTTAGAGAAATCATGGAAAACCCAAATGAAGGACGACAGTTCAAAACTGCGTCCAGCTAAATTGATTTAGGTTTTCCATGATTTCCGTAAATCGCTTCAGGCGAATTCCGGGATGGTTCATTCGAAAGGGCATGGCCGACTTCCTTCAACATCCTTCCCCAATCCGATGGGACCAATGACCCCGCTGTTTGGTCCCCTCCAACCAGACACTAAGACAACTCACTGATAGCTTCCCCAGAAGAGTT
Source organism: Schistocerca nitens (assembly GCF_023898315.1). Classification (NCBI taxonomy): domain Eukaryota; kingdom Metazoa; phylum Arthropoda; class Insecta; order Orthoptera; family Acrididae; genus Schistocerca; species Schistocerca nitens. The sequence goes on along the minus strand of NC_064623.1, from coordinate 155,923,599 downwards.
CAAGCCATCGCAAAGCCGAAGGAGAACACAGGCCATATTTCACTAGTAGCTGTCCATATGCTTTTGATCAAATAGTCTATCATTTATGTTTTACTTCGATGAAAAAATTAATTGTGACTGTCCTATGAAAAAGAGGCTTAAATGGGATTGTTATACCGGAACCAAGGTAGCCCCTGAGGGCCGACAACCCATATAACACCACAGAGGACGAGATTTTCTACGCCCAAGGCATACCCAAAAGCACCATGGTAAACACCGGCTATTTACTTACAAGATAATGGAAACAGACAAGCCGAGCACTATTTCTTCCAGGGGGAGCTCGAGCCACGGCCTGCAGGAAGTATCACTACGCCAAAACCTCATTGGCTGGAGACAGCTATTTAGGGGCTAGAACCAAGTCCGAACAGTTCACGCCGGATACCGACCTCGTGTACTGCGACCGTTGAAGATTACGTCTTTGTCTCGGAATTGGACTGTTACTAGAGTGTGTGTGTGTTACCATGAAGCTTTGTGGGAAATTAGAAGTGAACTTTTGTTTGCCTCTATTAGGAAACTTTTTTCGTTATTGTTGCCTTTCGTTTATACACTCCTGGAAATGGAAAAAAGAACACATTGACACCGGTGTGTCAGACCAACCATACTTGCTCCGGACACTGCGAGAGGGCTGTACAAGCAATGATCACACGCACGGCACAGCGGACACACCAGGAACCGCGGTGTTGGCCGTCGAATGGCGCTAGCTGCGCAGCATTTGTGCACCGCCGCCGTCAGTGTCAGCCAGTTTGCCGTGGCATACGGAGCTCCATCGCAGTCTTTAACACTGGTAGCATGCCGCGACAGCGTGGACGTGAACCGTATGTGCAGTTGACGGACTTTGAGCGAGGGCGTATAGTGGGCATGCGGGAGGCCGGGTGGACGTACCGCCGAATTGCTCAACACGTGGGGCGTGAGGTCTCCACAGTACATCGATGTTGTCGCCAGTGGTCGGCGGAAGGTGCACGTGCCCGTCGACCTGGGACCGGACCGCAGCGACGCACGGATGCACGCCAAGACCGTAGGATCCTACGCAGGGCCGTAGGGGACCGCACCGCCACTTCCCAGCAAATTAGGGACACTGTTGCTCCTGGGGTATCGGCGAGGACCATTCGCAACCGTCTCCACGAAGCTGGGCTACGGTCCCGCACACCGTTAGGCCGTCTTCCGCTCACGCCCCAACATCGTGCAGCCCGCCTCCAGTGGTGTCGCGACAGGCGTGAATGGAGGGACGAATGGAGACGTGTCGTCTTCAGCGATGAGAGTCGCTTCTGCCTTGGTGCCAATGATGGTCGTATGCGTGTTTGGCGCCGTGCAGGTGAGCGCCACAATCAGGACTGCATACGACCGAGGCACACAGGGCCAACACCCGGCATCATGGTGTGGGGAGCGATCTCCTACACTGGCCGTACACCACTGGTGATCGTCGAGGGGACACTGAATAGTGCACGGTACATCCAAACCGTCATCGAACCCATCGTTCTACCATTCCTAGACCGGCAAGGGAACTTGCTGTTCCAACAGGACAATGCACGTCCGCATGTATCCCGTGCCACCCAACGTGCTCTAGAAGGTGTAAGTCAACTACCCTGGCCAGCAAGATCTCCGGATCTGTCCCCCATTGAGCATGTTTGGGACTGGATGAAGCGTCGTCTCACGCGGTCTGCACGTCCAGCACGAACGCTGGTCCGACTGAGGCGCCAGGTGGAAATGGCATGGCAAGCCGTTCCACAGGACTACATCCAGCATCTCTACGATCGTCTCCATGGGAGAATAGCAGCCTGCATTGCTGCGAAAGGTGGATATACAGTGTACTAGTGCCGACATTGTGCATGCTCTGTTGCCTGTGTCTATGTGCCTGTGGTTCTGTCAGTGTGATCATGTGATGTATCTGACCCCAGGAATGTGTCAATAAAGTTTCCCCTTCCTGGGACAATGAATTCACGGTGTTCTTATTTCAATTTCCAGGAGTGTATATTCAGTCATCAATCTCGTGAACTTACATCAATAAAAGTTGTGTTTGTGAAAAATTGCGAATTGTCAGTCACAACAGGGATCTCTGTTAATGCCTGTCATCGCTGGTGTGGTTCTTTTACAGTGAGCTGGCGAAGCAACATGGAATCCCACTGGTGCGTATTGACTGCACCAGCCACTACTCGGCGCGCGCCGCCAGTCGCCTCGGCTTCGAATGCATTTTCTCCGTGCCGTATGCCCAGTACGAGCGAGACGGGGAAGTTGTCTTCACACCCGCCGAGCCCCACAGGGAGGTCGCTACCTGCATCCTGAGGGTCGTCTAGTGCCGAAGCAACAGCAGCAGTAAAAGTATGTCGGTACAAACTGGTAAAGAGTAAAGATAAAGTAGTGCTCTATACAACTTCAAGTACAAAATGTGCACAACGAGTGGCTGTCCTCTAGGCTCCAGCTTAGCCTCAGCTTATGCAGGAATCCTGTAACGTAATGCCTCGACAGGCAGCTCTCTATAATGTAATCATGACTAGGATCAAGAAGCAGGGAACGGTGGGGCAAAGTGACCATAAAACGACCATTCCAGGGGAAACTGGATTTTCACAAAACAGTGCATCTTGACAGAAGTCAAGCCTACACATTCTGAATGTACGTAATATAAGGTATCCAGCCGAACATTTTAAGTGAAAAGGAAAATAATTTATATATGAATCACACGCGTTTCTCTGAACGCTTACATAGTGACCACTTTCCCTACCTAACGGGATAATGCAGCCAATGCCATTGCAACAGGATCCCGTTTTTGTTATTCTGATTTCAGCACGTAGTCCAGTCATCTTGATGCCCTAGTACATGGAAAATACCATAAGGCAGCAGCCTGTTTTCAGTCAGCAAATGTAACAGAACAGATATGATTTTACAAAAGGATAGAACAACGGGTAATAGCTTTGTTTATGAAAGGATTCAGAAGATAGTCTGATTTGTAGTAATATACATGATTAACGTATGTAACTAACTCTTATTGGGGAACCACCTTGGACACGTTACCTGACGAGTTGTGTGGCTACATTTCCCTATCGGATCTACGCATAAGTGATTCACGGATGGAATCATCGTAAAGAAGGAACAACAAGTATCTACATTTTAGCTCGAAGGCATTGTTTAAATAAGTTGTTTATCCAGAATGTAAAATGACCTACTTTACATCAGCGGTCTGAAAATCCGAACAGATGTTATTAAAAATTCCGGAACAAACTTCCTCTTTCAAATTCACTGACAACATTCATGGTGTACATTAGAACTGGTTTGTAGACTCATTGGCAGGTAGCAGTACTGATCAGTCCACAAATGTGCGATGGACACTTTGCCGTACCCTACTACTATGAGTCTTCTATGCATTAGCACAAAATTCTAAGAAACTTTGTTCCAGTTGTCTACTCTCTCACTTTCTCTCTCTCTCTCTCCCCCTCCCACTTTCACTCACACGAACATACACTAACAAATAGACACACACACACACACACACATCTAGGAGGACTCACGTTCAGTTCTCACGTGTTTTCCTAACACTTAACACTAATGCTGAGATGGTTCCTTGAAGAGGACGTGGCATAAAGCATGTAACAATTTTTGCATTCATGTATTCCATATTGTATGGAACAAAACAAGAAAAAACGTAGAGCAGACATGGGCTCTAAGACTCATACCTTCAGAACTATGAGCACTTGTTCATCTTCGCTTCTGTGAGACACATCTATTCTACTGAACTTTCCTACTATGGAAGACCTACAAAATGAAGTAAACAAATGAGAACAGCTACACTATTACCCTGGAACAGCAGAGTTTCTAATAGAAACGACCTATAGTTTAATTATATGCTCCATAAACCATTTGAATAATTTTTTTATCGAAATGATGTGGAACGCGCCGTAGAATATGTATAAATGTTTGCAGGATACCGGTTTTTAAACGGAAATTCGTCAATGTAGTAGACGGAGTTGTCTGGGAGAAATAAGTTTAGGTTAGTTTTAAAATTTGTTTTGCTACCTGTTAGACGATTTATATTATTGGTCAAACGACCAAAATCTTTAGTTTGATGCATATTGAAGGCCTTTCAGGGCCACTGTCAGTTTCAATAATGGTTAACAAAGCTAATTATTGTTCTTGTGTGGGACGTATCATTGTTCTTATGAAATTGTGATGCATTATTTATTAAGAATTTCATTAGCGAATATCTGTATTGTGATGGTGGAATTAAAATGTCTAACTCCTTGACGATCATGAATGAACACCATGTATTGTTATTACTGCTCGCTTATATGCAACCAGTGCTACTTGTATTATTCAAAGGAAACTGCAAACCAGTACTGTAGCTCTGCTATACATTCAAGATTGTAAATTATTGCAAAAGGTAACTTTAACCGCTGAAAACATATACACAAAATGAGTTATATCGAGTTCGATGAAAATTGTGACCAGTGTTAGTACTTATACATTACAATAAAACTGCGGTGATTCTAGAAGAAATTAGTTAATACTTGCAATAGCCAAGGGTGTGAAAGGAAAATAACTGTACAACAGAACTCAGAGGTGCTAGAACACTTATAACAATTGAAGAGCACAGGAAAATAACGTTCTTTGTCCACATTATCAAGTGGTTCAGAAGAGCAATTTTAAAGTTTGAAACTGAATTTCATGGATGTTAATGGACAAAATCAATTAATAGAAAAGTAATTCAGAAGGACATGCTATTTACATTAAATTTAACATTAATTGAGTGCATAAATATTTAAATGGTGGTTTTATTGGAATAATATTTAACATAATGTCATATACTTTTATATAGAGGAATAGAAGATACTGCAAGTAAAACTATATTTTTGTAAATGTTATGTGTCAGACTATTTTGTAATGAGAAACAATGTTTGAAACAATAAAGATACTTCTTGGCAAGCATTTTCTTTCTGCTATTTTACCTTCAAGTGATAAAATGGTGAAAGAATAAAGTATACTGTCAGTTTGTCCCGACATGCAATTCTCAGACTAGTGTAAAAAGTTTGTGGAAAAACACTCTAGCCTCTTGTCTGCAATACTCCTTGAAGATCTGGAGGTACTAATACTTTTCTTTCGATGTTTCCAGAGAACTTGTAAAGACAATTTACTGCCATTATTATTATTATTATTATTGGCAGTAGACAAAATTATTCTAAAATAATACTTTATTATATTTTTATATTTTACCTCTGTAAGCTGGGGATTGATATTCTCCAGGCTGCCGCTCTTGAAGTTGCTGAAAAAATTCTCACCACCGATAAAATCCAAGCTCCACTATACGTTTCTCAGCACTGAATGAGTCAGGGATGTTTTTGTGATGACTACCTCTCTGATGAACCTTGTTAGGAAAGGACATTTCCTCAAATATTTCTTTTTTGTGGATGTCCCCTAACTTCGTATCTTATCTGACCATCACGACATCAACAGGATTGTGTTTACATCTAGCTTCAATCATGATTTTCACCCAGTTCATTAGAACTTCTGCTACTGCAGTCCCATATTATTATCAAACTCCATAAAAGTGTGAAGTTACTTTCACTGCCTCCAAAAGTTTCAGTTCACTGTCAAGATGTATTCTGTAATTGGAAATATGCACGGAGGCGTCGCTTCGTTGGTACTCGGAAGGGAACTTCCGATGAATTGGAAACGAACCTGCAATTATTAGATTCAAGAGCTCCATTATTTCATCGGGTAATTAAACTCTATCAGAGCAAACTTTCCGCTTGATCTGAGGTTTCCCGACTGACTACGCAAGGCAAGAAACCAAGACATTTTATTTACACAGGATTGCAGATCGCTTCGAATCATCGAGACTGCGGACACGGAGAGTCATCGTCCGATTCTGATTAAACAAGTAAAGCTTAATTATAACTTTGTTGAGCGACTGTGATGACTGTGATACGGCTGCTTATGAATGAGATTAATAAAGTACTAATAACTAACTTTCCTCCTCACCAGCAACCAGTATAAACACAATATTGTCCGCAGCTCGTGGTCGTGCGGTATCGTTCTCGCTTCCCGCGCCCGGGTTCCCAGGTTCGATTCCCGGCGGGGTCAGGGATTTTCTCTGCCTCGTGATGACTGGGTGTTGTGTGATGTCCTTAGGTTAGTTAGGTTTAAGTAGTTCTAAGTTCTAGGGGACTGATGACCATAGATGTTAAGTCCCATAGTGCTCAGAGCCATTTGAACCACAATATTAATTAAAATTATACCTGTTTTACACGAGCGACTTTCTGGCCAAAATCGACGACTCGAAGTACGTGTGCCTCACCACAGTGGCTTGTAAATTAACAGCCAACCACGACGCAAGTGTTTCTATGACGTGAATGATCTATAGACAGTGTCGCGTTCAGAGTTCTAAATTGCCGACTATGCTGTACACTGCGCAAGTGCAGAATCTATGGACTGTGGTGGCTTCCGCTAACACAGGAAGTTACCATATTGTGGCCAAGGTTACTCCTATTACAGAAATAAATTTTTTGCTTTCGTGTCTACTTATCTATTGTTGTGTTGCTTGCTTTGTTTTCGTTACACATTGTAAAGTTACAGAAGATCCTGGTATCTTTTTGTACTTGTGTTCTCCTACAAGACATATGAAATATACCTGAAACCAAAAAGATATCTTATGTTTTACAGAGAAACAGCCTACATTGCACATGAAAATCAAGGGACTGGTGTGAAACTTTCGCCACTTTTATACTTTTAAATAATCCCAGTTCTAGAGTAATTGTAGTCGTTGGTGTAAGGGTAGTTGTGGGAATAAAGAGAAAATATCTTTAAAAATGAACTGAACGTCATGAAATAATAATTATGAATCTAGGATACCTTCTTCCATATACACTGCTGGCCACCGTAAATGCAACACCAAGAAAGACAAGAGGTAGCACAACAAAATTTATTTTGGAGATAACATGTTGACCAAGTATCAAATGATTACGTTTACAGACGTCTGTGACATGTGGTTCCTGCCAGACTCAGTAGCCAGAGTAGCCGCCATTGTTGGAGATCACCGCTGCCACACGTCTCGGCATTGAGTCAAAGAGACGTTGGATGTGTTCCTGGGGTACAGCAGCCCAAGCAGCTTCCACACGTTGCCAAAAGATCATCTGGTGTGGCAGCTGGGGATGTAATCTGGGTCACTCGTTGAGCAACCATGGACCACATGTTTTCTATCGGCGAAAGATCCGGAGAGCGAGTCGGCCAGGGAAGCAATTCAATCTGGTTATTGACGAAGAACCTTTGAACAATGCGTGCCACGTGTGGTCGCGCATTATCCTGTTGAAATATGGCTGTGGCCGAGCCCTGAAGGTAAGGAAGGACAACTGGGTCCAGCACCTCCGATATGTAGCGCCGGCTATTTAAAGTACCGGCAATGCGTACTAGAGGCGTGCGAGAGTAATATCCAATACCGCCCCATACCATAATACGCGGTGCAAGACCAGTGTGGCGGTGCATAATGCAGCTGTCCAGCATCCTCTCTCCACGGTGTCTCCACACTCGAATCCGACCATCGTGGTGCTGCAGACAGAAGCGTGCCTCGTCAGTAAAGACAACGTCATTCCATTCTGCCGTCCACATCCGTCTGTCATCACACCATTGGCGACGGAGACGTCTGTGGTTCTGCGTCAATGGTAGATGAAGCAATGCACGTCTTGCGGACAGATCACTCTGCTGTAAACGGCGTCGAATGGTACGCGCAGACACTGGATGATGCGTTACAGACGCAATGTGCTGTGCTATGGTTCGGGATGTCACTGAAGGATCCGTCACTGCCATGCGCACAATTTGCCTATCTGCACGTGCAGTGTTGCACCGAGGTGAATGCGATCGACCACGTCGGTCCGTCGAACCCTCCTGCATCCAACGGTCACATATCCGCATTACAGTTGTTTGGTTTCGTCCAACACGACTAGCGATTTCTCTGTATGATAATCCACAATCTCGGTAAGCCACTATCCTTCCTCTGTCGAACTCGGATACTTGATCAGATGATGTTCGTTGTTGTCTACGAGGAATAACTGATCGTCTTGTGAAACAACCACAAGGTAAACACACGTGCCGAACGTACACTCGCCGAAATCGCCAAGCCTTAAATGGCGCTATGAGGTGGCGCCACAGGCGCGCGTGATGTGCGTCTGCGCTGAAATTCTAATCAGTTGCATATCTCATCGCTGCAAACCCATGGTGTAAATTTCACTTGATTCGGATGCTTCCTTCAGGGTGTTGCATTTACGGTGGCCAGCAGTGTACATTTCGATGCATTATTGTTTGTAATTTCTAACTTACATTTACCTCTTGTTGAAGGGAAGTTGAAACAGAAATATGAATATCAAATATAAAGAATAAATGCGAACTGATCCCCTTCCCCCACCTCCTCCTGTTCCTCCAACATCTCCGCATCCTTTCCATTGTTCGCAGGCTTGATCCCCCCCACCCTCTGGTTTCCTCCTTCCACTCCACCCCCCGCCCGTTGCCGCGCCTCTATCGCTGTATCCCTCCCTCTCTCCACCTCCACACCCTCCATCTCCTTCATCAGGGCAACTTCCAACGCCTCCCCCTCCCGGATGACGAACTTCGCCGTGACATCTACCCTTCCTTCCAACTATAGTCTGGCCTTGTTCCCCCCCCCCCTCCCCAGGGCCCCCTTTTCCTCTTTCCTCCTTCTCCCAGAGCGGATTTTCCTCCGTCCCCCCGTCCCCTGAGACCCTGCCCCCATATTTGCCTCTCTCCTTCCCACATCCCTCCCTACCTGGCCCTCTTCCGCGCGCCCCCCACTCACCTCCCCCATCTCTTCCCCTCCCTCCCTTCTCCAGGTCTCCCTCATCTCCTAGCGCCTGGCAAATCCTCTGTGTTGCTCTTCATCAGTGTGCCACATCAGTGTTGTTTAGTGCTGTTTCTCGTGTGCGTCAAGAGGTGTGTTTTAATTGTGTCCTGCCTTGAGGTTCGCCGCCGGTGTTACGTTATGTGCTATGCCGTCCGTCGCTACCTTTATGCTCCAGTCTTACTGTGCCTTGTGTTTCTTTTAACCGTCGCAGTGTGTGGCTTTTTATGTGTGCTACTTTTAAACAGTTTTTTTCTCTTCATTTTACAGTCACCCCGTTTTTTGTCTATTGCCTTCCATGATGTTCCCCTTTTTTATATTTATGTTCACCTTATTCTCTCCTTTGCTGTTTTTAAATGTCTTCTATTGTTTTGTTCTATGTCTTTCGGCTGCAGAGCAGCGCCTATGCTGCTGCCAGCCCGCCCCGATGGGGAATTGAAATACAATAAAGGAAAAAAAAATAAATAAATAAATGCGACAAGTATAGCTTAAAACGTTGTCTTCGCTTCTAACCTGGCATATCAGTAAGACCATAATAGGCTCTAACTGTATTTTCAGGTTTTATTGCATGTAGTGCGTTATGTAAGCACGTTAGGACACAATAGCAACAGGTATATAACAATTGAAGGCAAGAATGACAAAACATGTTTGTCGTTTCAGGAAGTATATTAGTTTAGAAAAGTCAACTCGTACGATTAGCGGGGATGATGGACTACCGCAGTAGTCACCGTTATTATCTATGAGAACGCTGTATACAAACCCTCCACTTCATAAATACTTTCAAACAAATGAAATGGTGTTTGTAATAAGATAATATGAAAACGGGTCACATATCCGTGGTTAATAAGTTAGCTTCGTAAAATGTAGGTATGAAGCTGGACATGCAAGATGCCCTTTTGCCTATATAGTTAAAAGCCTTATGTTAAAATTGGTCACAAATCGTACATTTTAGCGCAAAGTCAGTATATGATGTCAGAAGCCGGTTTAAAAACGTTTTAACGGTACCTCATTCTTCTCTGTAAAATTAGTATCTGTTGAGGAAAACGGATAGCGACTTGGTAAATAATTTATTATTTCAACAGTGAAACGTCAGAATCGTTACTTGAAGGCAAAAATAATTTTCATTGTTATTTGTCTCTTAGCAAGGAAACAAGTTGCAAAGGTTAAAGCGGAGCAGCATTATTTACTGCGTTGCAGATATTGTTCGATGTGTTTGCAGATATTGTACATATTTTCTCGAGCAGATAAATGTATGCTGCCATGTTCTGAAATTAATTCTTAGAAAACAGCCACAAGTCGAACCTTGTATTTTTTTATTGACCGGTTTCGCTCTTCAAATGAACAAAAGCATCATCATAATATACAGCTGACTGACAGCTCTAAGGATTAAACTGGCTGCACTATAGTACGTAAACTTACTTTCAAATAACGTTCAAAGAACAGTAGTAAATAATGCCTGCTCTTGGTAAATATGTTGTGAAATGTTTGGCTCACACTTGTCGTACTCTTTCAGTTCTCAGGAGTGACCTTTGATAACAACTTCTACTATGAATTCTGCTTTGGTCGTTAATATACACTACTGCCATTCTTTGTTCCTACGTTTTTTGTTACAATGTTTCGAGTTTTTGTAAGAAGGATAATCCATCGTAAACACACCTTCACCTTTCCGAGGACAAAACTGCGCTACAGTATGCTCTCACAACAAAGGCAATTTTGGTGGTGACATGTAAATGAAAATGGCCACTCCAGACTGGCGTCTCACAAGGGAACCTCCCCATCGCAACTCCCTCAAATTTAGTTATAAGTTGGCAGAGTGGATAGGCCTTGAAAAACTGAACACAGATCAATTGAGAAAACAGGAAGAAGTTTTGTGGAACTGTGAAAAAATAAGCAAATTATACAAACTGAGTAGTTCATGGGAAGATATGCAATATCAAGGACATTAGGAACGCAGGAGCGCTATGGTCTCGTGGTAACGTGAGCAGCTGCGGACCGAAAGGTCCTTGGTGAAATCTTCCGTCGAGCGAAAATTTTAATTTTTTATTTTCCGTTTATGTGACAAACTCTTATGTTTTCATCACTTTTTTGGGAGTGATTATCACATCCACAAGAAAACCTAAATCGGGCAAGGTAGAAGGATCTTTTTACCCATTCGCCAAGTGTACAAGTTAGGTGGTTCGACAACATATTCCTGTCATGTGACGCACATGCCGTCACCAGTGTCGTATAGAATATATCAGACATGTTTTCCTGTGGAGGAATCGGTTGACCTATGACCTTGCGATCAAATGTTTTCGGTTCCCATTGGAGAGGCACGTCCTTTCGTGTACTAATCGCACGGTTTTGCGATGCGGTCGCAAAACAAAGACACTAAACTTATTACAGTGAACAGAGACGTCAGTGAACGAACGGACAGATAATAACTGTGCAAAAATAAAGAAAGTAAAATTTTCACTCGAGGGAAGACATGAACCAAGGACCGCTCGTTCAGCAGCTGCTCACGCTACCACTGGACCACGCCGCTCCTAAGCTCACACTGTCATGATGTTGCCTATGTGGTCCATGGACTACTCACTTTGTATATTTTGCTTATTTTTTCACAGTTCCACACAACTTCTTCCTGTTTTCTCAATTGATCTGTGTTCAGTTTATCAAGGCCTATCCACTGTGCCAACTTATAACTAAATCTGAGGGGGGTGCGATGGGGAGGTTCCCTTGTCAGTACGAGGATAAAACGACGTGGGCTCTGCAGCAGACTCACTTGTCTGGAGTAGTCAGCTGAGGCAAGACAGTCAATCGTGTCAATGCGCTTTATTACTCCGCTCTGGTATCTGGCGTTTCCCGCTGTGCTCCTTGAACAGAGGTTAACCGGCAGCCCTAAGCAAAGTGGTTTTTTCTCAGAAAAAGACGGAAACAACGATTTAACGAATATCCCAAGACACTGATCAGAGATATGATGAATGCACTGTCTGATACGCTTACCACAACCAAACTGCCCCATCATACATTCTTCCACGTAGTATTTTTAGGTGCAGGTCACATACCAGTGACAACCTTCCTCCACAAATTCCCTGAAGGAGAAGGATGGGCCGAGTGAGAGCTTGCATCTCTATGTGACGTTTATTATGAGGTTTTCCTCTTTATTTTTTATGTATTCGGTTAACATTACTTGTTTAGTATTAATAGGAGTTCACCTAAAAAATTACGTATGTTTAAAAGAATACAATACCATTTTTGGACGTGAGTAAAGATTAGACACAGAGTGTTACAGTTGTGAAGAAACACCGATAGTTTTAGATGGTAAAATACACTCCTGGAAATGGAAAAAAGAACACATTGACACCGGTGTGTCAGACCCACCATACTTGCTCCGGACACTGCGAGAGGGCTGTACAAGCAATGATCACACGCACGGCACAGCGGACACACCAGGAACCGCGGTGTTGGCCGTCGAATGGCGCTAGCTGCGCAGCATTTGTGCACCGCCGCCGTCAGTGTCAGCCAGTTTGCCGTGGCATACGGAGCTCCATCGCAGTCTTTAACACTGGTAGCATGCCGCGACAGCGTGGACGTGAACCGTATGTGCAGTTGACGGACTTTGAGCGAGGGCGTATAGTGGGCATGCGGGAGGCCGGGTGGACGTACCGCCGAATTGCTCAACACGTGGGGCGTGAGGTCTCCACAGTACATCGATGTTGTCGCCAGTGGTCGGCGGAAGGTGCACGTGCCCGTCGACCTGGGACCGGACCGCAGCGACGCACGGATGCACGCCGAGACCGTAGGATCCTACGCAGTGCCGTAGGGGACCGCACCGCCACTTCCCAGCAAATTAGGGACACTGTTGCTCCTGGGGTATCGGCGAGGACCATTCGCAACCGTCTCCATGAAGCTGGGCTACGGTCCCGCACACCGTTAGGTCGTCTTCCGCTCACGCCCCAACATCGTGCAGCCCGCCTCCAGTGGTGTCGCGACAGGCGTGAATGGAGGGACGAATGGAGACGTGTCGTCTTCAGCGATGAGAGTCGCTTCTGCCTTGGTGCCAATGATGGTCGTATGCGTGTTTGGCGCCGTGCAGGTGAGCGCCACAATCAGGACTGCATACGACCGAGGCACACAGGGCCAACACCCGGCATCATGGTGTGGGGAGCGATCTCCTACACTGGCCGTACACCACTGGTGATCGTCGAGGGGACACTGAATAGTGCACGGTACATCCAAACCGTCATCGAACCCATCGTTCTACCATTCCTAGACCGGCAAGGGAACTTGCTGTTCCAACAGGACAATGCACGTCCGCATGTATCCCGTGCCACCCAACGTGCTCTAGAAGGTGTAAGTCAACTACCCTGGCCAGCAAGATCTCCGGATCTGTCCCCCATTGAGCATGTTTGGGACTGGATGAAGCGTCGTCTCACGCGGTCTGCACGTCCAGCACGAACGCTGGTCCAACTGAGGCGCCAGGTGGAAATGGCATGGCAAGCCGTTCCACAGGACTACATCCAGCATCTCTACGATCGTCTCCATGGGAGAATAGCAGCCTGCATTGCTGCGAAAGGTGGATATACACTGTACTAGTGCCGACATTGTGCATGCTCTGTTGCCTGTGTCTATGTGCCTGTGGTTCTGTCAGTGTGATCATGTGATGTATCTGACCCCAGGAATGTGTCAATAAAGTTTCCCCTTCCTGGGACAATGAATTCACGGTGTTCTTATTTCAATTTCCAGGAGTGTATATCAAGATCCCTGAGGGTATTTTCGTTCTGTCCTTGCAACTACAAGAATAAGTGTGTTTTTTCACCAGACGCGTTTCGCTTTACTGAGGTAAAGCGTTATAGTGTCTGTAATTAAAGATATTTATACTTTGATTTGTTTTTAAGTTCGAAAAACAGTTCGTTAGCAATATGTTGCTTTTCAGTTACGGTGATTTCCGCTTGGTTTCTTGCCTTCATCGGGAAACGCCGTCTGGTAGCACATCTTTGGTGTTTTTTTTTCTTTAGACAAAAAAAATGGCTCTGAGCACTATGTCACTTAACTTCTAAGATCAGTCCCCTAGAACTTAGAACTACTTAAACCTAACCAACCTAGGGACATCACACACATCCATGGCCGAAGCAGGATTCGAACCTGCGACTGTAGCGGTCGCGTGGTTCCAGACTGTAGCGCCTAGAACCGCTCGGCCACTCCGGACGGCTTCTTCAGACACTGATACTTAAAGTCTAACTTTAAGTTTCTCTGCAGAACTATGTATTTCTCACGTTCTACACACCGCACTTTTTCACACGCCACTGTTTTCTGCTTATTTTTATACTTCTAAGTTTGTACTGTGTATTTTAGTTCCGCAGAGCAACTAAAAATTAGACTGAAAGTCTCAGAGTATAACGAAGAAAAACTCTGAAGATGTGCTCGCGGCCGGCATTTCCCGATGTAGGCGAGAAAGCAACATGTTGTTAACGAACTTTTTTTCGATCTCAAAAACAAATCAAATTATAAATATCTTTAATTACAGACCACTGATGACGCTTTACCTAAAACATGCGAAACCCATCTGGAGAAAAAAAAACACGCATTTGACAGTAGTTCCAAAGACAGAACGAAAATACCCCCAGTAATTATAAAGCAGCTACGTACAATATGGCCACAGGGAGACTGTGCCAAGATCTATGAAAGTAGAGATTAACTTATACAGGGTGTTTCAAAAATGACCGGTATATTTGAAACGGCAATAAAAACTAAACGAGCAGCGATAGAAATACACCGTTTGTTGCAATATGCTTGGGACAACAGTACATTTTCAGGCAGACAAACTTTCGAAATTACAGTAGTTACAATTTTCAACAACAGATGGCGCTGCGGTCTGGGAAACTCTATAGTACGATATTTTCCACATATCCACCATGCGTAGCAATAATATGGCGTAGTCTCTGAATGAAATTACCCGAAACCTTTGACAACGTGTCTGACGGAATGGCTTCACACGCAGATGAGATGTACTGCTTCAGCTGTTCAATTGTTTCTGGATTCTGGCGGTACACCTGGTCTTTCAAGTGTCTCCACAGAAAGAAGTCACAGGGGTTCATGTCTGGCGAATAGGGAGGCCAATCCACGCCGCCTCCTGTATGTTTCGGATAGCCCAAAGCAATCACACGATCATCGAAATATTCATTCAGGAAATTAAAGACGTCGGCCGTGCGATGTGGCCGGGCACCATCTTGCATAAACCACGAGGTGTTCGCAGTGTCGTCTAAGGCAGTTTGTACCGCCACAAATTCACGAAGAATGTCCAGATTGCGTGATGCAGTAATCGTTTCGGATCTGAAAAATGGGCCAATGATTCCTTTGGAAGAAATGGCGGCCCAGACCAGTACTTTTTGAGGATGCAGGGACGATGGGACTGCAACATGGGGCTTTTCGGTTCCCCATATGCGCCAGTTCTGTTTATTGACGAAGCCGTCCAGGTAAAAATAAGCTTCGTCAGTAAACCAAATGCTGCCCACATGCATATCGCCGTCATCAATCCTGTGCACTATATCGTTAGCGAATGTCTCTCGTGCAGCAATGGTAGCGGCGCTGAGGGGTTGCCGCGTTTGAATTTTGTATGGATAGAGGTGTAAACTCTGGCGCATGAGACGATACGTGGACGTTGGCGTCATTTGGACCGCAGCTGCAACACGGCGAACGGAAACCCGAGGCCGCTGTTGGATCACCTGCTGCACTAGCTGCGCGTTGCCCTCTGTGGTTGCCGTACGCGGTCGCCCTACCTTTCCAGCACGTTCATCCGTCACGTTCCCAGTCCGTTGAAATTTTGCAAACAGATCCTTCATTGTATCGCTTTTCGGTCCTTTGGTTACATTAAACCTCCGTTGAAAATTTCGTCTTGTTGCAACAACACTGTGTTCTAGGCGGTGGAATTCCAACACCAGAAAAATCCTCTGTTCTAAGGAATAAACCATGTTGTCCACAGCACACTTGCACGTTGTGAACAGCACACGCTTACAGCAGAAAGACGACGTACAGAATGGCGCACCCACAGACTGCGTTGTCTTCTATATCTTTCACATCACCTGCAGCGCCATCTGTTGTTGAAAATTGTAACTACTGCAATTTCGAAAGTTTGTCCACCTGAAAATGTACTGTTGTCCGAAGCATATTGCAACAAACGGTGTATTTCTATCGCTGCTCGTTTAGTTTTTATTGCCGTTTCAAATATACCGGTCATTTTTGAAACACCCTGTATAAAGAGGAAGATGCAAAACTATTCATTACACAACCTGAAACAGAAATCTAAGTCCTAGTTCGTACATTACATCACACATTTATTTTCAAAACTGATTTTCTTTCACGTGAATTTTAACAAGATTCATTGGCAAATATCATACGGAAACGATAGAGCAATATGTCATATACATAATTAGGGAAGTAATTGTCGGGTGTCACAATGAACATAACGAACAATGGATGCAGCTAAAAAGTGCTTGGCGCTTAAGGTACTCTACATACACTGCTGGCCATTAAAATTGCTACACCAAGAAGAAATGCAGATGATAAACGGGTATTCATTGGACAAATATATTATACTAGAACTGACATGTGATTACATTTCCACGCAATTTGGGAGCATAGATCCTGAGAAATCAGTGCCCAGAACAACCACCTCTGGCCGTAATAACGGCCTTGATACGCCTGGGCATTGAGTCAAACAGAGCTTGGATGGCGTGTACATGTACAGCTGCCCATGCAGCTTCAACACGATACCACAGTTCATCAAGAGTAGTGACTGGCGTATTGTGACGAGCCAGTTGCTCGGCCACCATTCACCAGACGTTTTCAATTGGTGAGAGATCTGGAGAACATGCTGGCCAGGGCAGCAGTCGAACATTTTCTGTCTCCAGAAATGCCCGTACAGGACCTGCAACATGCGGTCGTGCATTATCCTGCTGTAATGTAGGGTTTCGCAGGGATCGAATGAAGGGTAGAGCCACGGGTCGTAACACATCTGAAATGTAACGTCCACTGTTCAAAGTGCCGTCAATGCGAACAAGAGGTGACCGAGACGTGTAACCAATGGCACCCCACACCATCACGCCGGGTGATACGCCAGTATGGCAATGACGAATACACCCTTAGAATGTGCGTTCACCGTGATGACGCCAAACACCGATGCGACCATCATGATGCTGTAAACGGAACCAGACTTCATCCGAAAAAATGACGTTCTGCCATTCGTGCACCCAGGTTCGTCGTTGAGTACACCATCGCAGGCGCTCCTGTCTGTGATGCAGCGTCAAGGGTAACCGCAGCCACGGTCTCCGAGCTGCAAACGACGTCGAACTGGTCGTGCAGATGGTTGTTGTCTTGCAAACGTTCCCATCTGTTTACTCAGGAATCGAGACGTGGCTGCACGATCCGTTACAGCCATGCGGAGAAGATGCCTGTCATATCGATTACTAGTGATACGAGGCCGTTGGGATCCAGCACTGCGTTCCGTATTACGCTCCTGAACCCACCGATTCCATATTCTGCTAACAGTCATTGGATCTCGCCCAACGCGAGCAGCAATGTCGCGATACGATAAACCGCAGTCGCGATAGGATACAATCCGACCTTTATCAAAGTCGGAAACGTGATGGTACGCATTTCTTCTCCTTACACGAGGTATCGCAACGTTTCACCAGGCAACGACGGTCAACTGCTGTTTGTGTATGAGAAATCGGTTGGAAACTTTCCTCATGTCGGCACTTTGTAGGTGTCGCCACCGACGCCAACCTTGTGTGAATTCTCTGAAAAGTTAATCGTTTGCATATCACAGCATCTTCTTCCTGTCGGCTAAACTTCGCGTCTGTAGCACGTCGTCTTCGTGGTGTAGCAATTTTAATGGCCAGTGGTGTATTTGTCGCAGAACACCAAGATATCAGAAATGCAAGACCCATGTTACGATACAGACACACAGAATGACAACAGCGCTGTCAGTGGCGTGGCAGTGAACTTTGAATACAAGAAAATATGGTTCGTAAATCCGTATATTAAATTCGAAATACGCGATTTAGTTGATAATATTCATAGTTCGTGGGTAAAGTAAAGCAAGTGCCAAAAAATCGAAAGGTTTTTGTGACCTTGCAAAGCGATAAAGTCGAGAAATCTCAATGAAAGACTAACTTCTCATAGCTGAGGTTCACAGTAAAATACTGTGAATGACATCATGGTCACCTTTTGACTGTAAAATTATTTATTTGTAAAACCCGACATTGCAAATTCTTCCTTGTGGCCATTATCAAGTGGAAATCAATGCACCTTAGCACAATATGTCAAAACGTAAAACTTATTTCACACGGCGTGACACAGAAGTTGGTTTTACTGCATTGTGCTCGTGTTCACGTTTTCTTACGTGACTGGAGTTGCATTCTGAATATTTTGCTCGCATTATACTTTATTTTTGCATGCATCCTTAATAGTTCGTGGAATAAATGATTCCATTTTGTATTTGTTTCATATAAAACAGAAGTTGGTTTTTTTGCATAGTTTTCTGAGGACATTTGTTGTTGCCTGCAAATCTGCCAATGAACTGATCGATTTAAATACGCTATAAATATGTTGTTCCTATTCTACTTTATTTTAGTTTGGATCTGTTTTTCTTACTTTCTCGCATTTAGTGGAGAACTACACTCCTGGAAATGGAAAAAAGAACACATTGACACCGGTGTGTCAGACCCACCATACTTGCTCCGGACACTGCGAGAGGGCTGTACAAGCAATGATCACACGCACGGCACAGCGGACACACCAGGAACCGCGGTGTTGGCCGTCGAATGGCGCTAGCTGCGCAGCATTTGTGCACCGCCGCCGTCAGTGTCAGCCAGTTTGCCGTGGCATACGGAGCTCCATCGCAGTCTTTAACACTGGTAGCATGCCGCGACAGCGTAAACGTGAACCGTATGTGCAGTTGACGGACTTTGAGCGAGGGCGTTTAGTGGGCATGCGGGAGGCCGGGTGGACGTACCGCAGAATTGCTCAACACGTGGGGCGTGAGGTCTCCACAGTACATCGATGTTGTCGCCAGTGGTCGGCGGAAGGTGCACGTGCCCGTCGACCTGGGACCGGACCGCAGCGACGCACGGATGCACGCCAAGACCGTAGGATCCTACGCAGTGCCGTAGGGGACCGCACCGCCACTTCCCAGCAAATTAGGGACACTGTTGCTCCTGGGATATCGGCGAGGACCATTCGCAACCGTCTCCATGAAGCTGGGCTACGGTCCCGCACACCGTTAGGCCGTCTTCCGCTCACGCCCCAACATCGTGCAGCCCGCCTCCAGTGGTGTCGCGACAGGCGTGAATGGAGGGACGAATGGAGACGTGTCGTCTTCAGCGATGAGAGTCGCTTCTGCCTTGGTGCCAATGATGGTCGTATGCGTGTTTGGCGCCGTGCAGGTGAGCGCCACAATCAGGACTGCATACGACCGAGGCACACAGGGCCAACACCCGGCATCATGGTGTGGGGAGCGATCTCCTACACTGGCCGTACACCACTGGTGATCGTCGAGGGGACACTGAATAGTGAACGGTACATCCAAACCGTCATCGAACCCATCGTTCTACCATTCCTAGACCGGCAAGGGAACTTACTGTTCCAACAGGACAATGCACGTCCGCATGTATCCCGTGCCACCCAACGTGCTCTAGAAGGTGTAAGTCAACTACCCTGGCCAGCAAGATCTCCGGATCTGTCCCCCATTGAGCATGTTTGGGACTGGATGAAGCGTCGTCACACGCGGTCTGCACGTCCAGCACGAACGCTGGTCCAACTGAAGCGCCAGGTGGAAATGGCATGGCAAGCCGTTCCACAGGACTACATCCAGCATCTCTACGATCGTCTCCATGGGAGAATAGCAGCCTGCATTGCTGCGAAAGGTGGATATACACTGTACTAGTGCCGACATTGTGCATGCTCTGTTGCCTGTGTCTATGTGCCTGTGGTTCTGTCAGTGTGATCATGTGATGTATCTGACCCCAGGAATGTGTCAATAAAGTTTCCCCTTCCTGGGACAATGAATTCACGGTGTTCTTATTTCAATTTCCAGGAGTGTACATTTTGGTAGCTTTTAACAGTATTGGTATTCAACTATATTACATCCTGTCACGGAATGAATAGTTCCGTGTATTTCTGCTTTGAACGACATTCCTTCTGGCAACCCAGTATGCTTCGTAGTCTTAGTGACTAAGGCATTCCTGCTGCAAATGCTAAAACCGCCACAGTAGTTTCCCACAGGTGTTCACACGCTATTACCATGTACTACAAACAATAAACTTTAACGGAAATAAATGTACTACAATCATTACTACCATCATTTACTCACTCCAATGTACATTCAACAGCGAATAATACGAAGCTGTGCTTTCATCATTTGATCTACAGGTGATTTCTGTACAACTACAGTTAACTAAATGCAGTAGCATTCAGTACGAGAGAAGTACGGTCACACTATACCACACAATTCTTTATATAAATATGGGGTTCGAAGTAAGCACGATAACTACCGTACATACTCTGTCACTAATACTACAAGGCACACTTAATTGCAAAGAGCAACACCATTCAAAGCAGAAATTCATACTCACTCCATGTTAAGTTGTAATAAAGTTGAATATTAATTCCATCAAAAGCCGCTAACATGGAGTTCTCCATTAAATGCGAGAAAGTACGAAAATAGATGATAATTAAAAAACCCGAATACCAACATTATATTTACAAAGCATTTAAATATAGCATTTCACACACGCGTTCATAGGTCAGAACAAGTGTCTACAGAGCAGTATCCAATGAAACCAGCTTCTGTTTTATATTAAACAAAAATACGGAATCATTTACTCAAATGGCTTTAAGGACTATGGGACTTAACATCTGAGGTCATCAGTCCCCTAGAACTTAGAACTACTTAAACCTAACTAACCTAAGGACATCACACACATCCATGCCCGAGGCAGGTGTCGAACCTGCGACCGTAGCAGCAGCGCGGTTCCGGACTGAAGCGCCTAGAATCGCTCGGCCCCCACAGCCGGCTCATTTACTCCATCCATTATTACGGAGAGCGAAAATCAAGCAGAATACAAGCAACATATTCACAATGTAATTCAATAAAGTGAAATACATACGATAAGTCGTAATGAGGAACACAAAGTGATGAATGCAGCTTCTCTGTATTACTAAACGAGATCAAATATGGACGACCTTCAATAACGCAATAAAAAACCGTAATGGACTGATAAACGTGCACCATTGTCTTGTTACCGGAAATCCTTACATGAGTTTTATCTTCCGAGATATTTATATTCGCCGGCCGCGGTGGCCGTGCGGTTCTGGCGCTGCAGTCCGGAACCGCGGGGCTGCTACGGTCGCAGGTTCGAATCCTGCCTCGGGCATGGGTGTGTGATGTCCTTAGGTTAGTTAGGTATAAGTAGTTCTAAGTTCTAGGGGACTTATGACCTAAGATGTTGAGTCCCATAGTGCTCAGAGCCATATTTATGTTCCAACTCATTTTATTCCTATGTTGTTACTTCATCCCCCTCGATCCCATATGGGCGGGGGAGGGCTGTATGCGGTAAAATATTCCACTGTTCAGACAAGCGAATAAAGAAAAACAAATATGGGAGCTGTTTTTTCTATGTTAAGTTAAAAATCAAAGACGGTCAGCAAAAATATGATAATACACACATTTTAAAAATACAACACAGAATGGTGAAGTTCTTCTAAAAAAACACACTGAAGCACAGCACTGTCACATAAAATCTGAATGACCTGCACTGCGTGAGAAGTATTTCGGGAGGAGAGAATGTGGTCCATAAGGCCCGTCAACGTGCAACGATCTGATTCCGCGAATATCTGCGCAGACGTCTATGCGTGCAACAGATCGCTGAAAATGCTGTATGTACAACACGACACAAGTTCCAGTCTGCCGCTCGCCTGCGATCTGTCGGTGTAGAGAAGAAATTTCTGTGGCAAGAGACTCTCGTACAGTAATCTCAAAGTTTGTTTCGTTTATTCAGAGATGGAAGAAATTCTATTACGGTTTGTGTTCGCAACTTGCGATGCTAAAAAAATTTCAAACAGGATGCCAGAAATAGAAAGACAGACCAAAAAGGTCTTCACAGTGACTGTCAACGCGGCGGCGTTTTCGCACATAAATTTACTTCAAGAGTTCCAGGCCGAACTCGACAACTGGCTAAATTATTTGAGGATGGGTTTAGAAACGAGTAATTATCTTTTGACGCAAGTAACTTCTAGTATATAAAATTTGTATGAGGGGAGCAATTTCGCAACATGAGCTGCTCATACGATATTGTGGTGCCTGCGTTAACTGATTAAATGCTTGCAGGTATGTACGCACGTCCAAAGGACCTTTTCATCGCAATCAGAATAGCACAGGCACTGCAATATCGTATTTATCTGCCGATACCGGGCATGTGACTTTAAAGTACAACATCTGACCTACACAGGGTGGTCCATTGATAGTGACCGGGCCAAATATCTCACGAAATAAACATCAAACGAAAAAACTACAAAGAACGAAACTCGTCTAGCTTCAAGGGGGAAACCAGATGGCGCTATGGTTGCCCTGCTCGATGGCGCTGCCATAGGTCAAACGGATATCAACTACGTTTTATTAAATAGGAACCACCATTTTTATTACATATTCGTGTAGTACGTAAAGAAATACGAATGTTTTACTTGGACCACTTTTTTCGCTTTGTAATAGTTGGCGCTGCCGTAGTCACAAACGTATAAGTACGAAGTATCACGTATCATTCCGTCAGTGCGGACGGTATTTGCTTAGTGATACATTACGCGTGTTAAACTGGATCGTGATCTCCGCTCCATCCAATCCAAAGCCCACAACCACCTCCGACTCCTCAAACTCCTCTATGGCCGGACATGGGGGTTGCACCCCTCTACCATCCTCCACACCTACAAATCCTTAATTCGTCCTGTCCTCTGTTATGCCAGTCCTGCCTGGATTTCTGCCCCCCCCCCCCCCCCCAAATTCTATAAGTCCCTCCAGATCCTTGAGCGTCATGCACTCCGCCTCGCCTTCCGTATACGCCTCCCGCCTCCACGCGGATCCTCTATGACCTCATTCCTTTCCCCCATCTGCTCCTATTCCTCGAACATATCCGCATCCTACACACCTCCCACCGCCTTGTGTCCCCCCTACCCTCCATCTCTACACCCTACATCTCCTTTCCCAAGGTGGCTTCCATCAACTCCCCCTCCCGGATGATGCCCTCTCTCCCTCCATTTATCCCTCCTATCAACTCTGATCCTCGCTCCCCCTCCTTTCCTCTGTCCTTTTCCCAGGCTCCCTCTCCCCCCCCTTCCATTCTCTTTCTTCCCCACCTCCCCTCTCTTTGCCCCCTTCTCTCCCCCGAGTCCTTTTACATTTCCCTCCCCTGCCTCCTGATTCCCTCTCGCGTCTGCCCTTCTCCCCCTTTATTCGTCCTCTCCCTCCTTGGTTCCCCCCCTTTTTCGTTTTTTTTCCTTCCTCCCTCCTTGTTCTTCCCTCTCCTCCAGGTCCCACCAACCCATCTGCCTTTGGCTCGGGAGTGTCATCCTTGTGCCACCACTTTCGTGCAGTGTTCTACTACAGTGAGTGTTCTACAGTGCATGTTTTAATGTGAGTGTTCCGTGTTGTGTTTTTTGGAATGTGTTGCGAACGGCCATCATACTGTTGCTGGGTGTGCCTTTTATCTCTTGCGAACAGAAACCAGACTGTCGCCGTGTTTTTTAATTTTGTGTGTACTATGTTACTTGTCTGCTTCCTGTGTCTTTTATTACCGTTGCCAACCCCTTTTGCTTTCTGTTTTAACTTTCCGCATTTTTCCGCCATTTTACATTTGACGTCACCATTTTATCGCCTGTTTTTCTTGCTTCTTTTCTTCTTCCGTTTTTAAAATGAAAGTCTGTAGGCTGTAGAGCAGCGTACTAAGCTGCTGCCAGCCTGCCCCCTTCGGGGGGAATTGAAAATCAATAAAGGAAAAAAAACTGAATCGTGTACCAATTGCGGAAACGGTCGATATTGTGTTGATGTATGGCTGTTGTGATCAAAATGCCCAACGGGCGTGTGCCATGTATGCTGCTGGTATCCTGGACATCATCAAAGTGTCCGGACCGTTCGCCGGATAGTTACGTTATTTAAGGAAACAGGTTCAGCCACATGTGAAACATCAACCACGATCTGCAACAAATGATGAT
The DNA here is from genome assembly GCF_023898315.1 of Schistocerca nitens. Lineage (NCBI taxonomy): Eukaryota > Metazoa > Arthropoda > Insecta > Orthoptera > Acrididae > Schistocerca > Schistocerca nitens. The sequence goes on along the minus strand of NC_064623.1, from coordinate 155,899,487 downwards.
GCCCAGGTAGGTGTTTTAGCTGCTGTCGCGGCTAATGCGCACATCAGTAGCAGACAAATTGCGCGAGAATCGGGAATCTCAAAAGCGTCGGTGTTGAGAACGCTACACCAACATCGATTGCACCCGTACCATATTTCTATGCACCAGGAATTGCATGGCGACGACTTAGAACGTCGTGTACAGTTCTGCCACTGGCCACGACAGAAATTACGGGACGATGACAGATTTTTTGCACGCGTTCTATTTAGCGACGAAGCGTCATTCACCAACAGCGGTAACGTAAACCGGCATAATATGCACTATTGGGCAACGGAAAATCCACGATGGCTGCGAAAAGTGGAACATCAGCGACCTTGGCGGGTTAATGTATGTTGCGGCATTTTCGAAGGAAGGATAATTGGCCCCCATTTTATCGTTGGCAATCTAAATGGTGCAATGTATGCTGATTTCATACGTAATGTTCTACCGATGTCACTACAAGATATTTCACTGCATGACAGAATGGCGATGTACCCCCAACATGATGGATGTCTGGTACATAGCTCGCGTGCGGTTGAAGAGGTATTGAATAGCATATTTTATGACAGGTGGATTGGTCGTCAAAGCACCGCACGTTTACCGGAACTGACGTCCCCGGGTGTCTTTCTGTGGGGAAAGTTGAAGGATATTTGCTATCGTGATCCACCGACAACGCCTGACAACATGCGTCAGCGGATTGTCAATGCATGTGCGAACATAACGAAAGGCGAACTACTCGCTTTTGAGAGGAATGTCGTTACATGTATTGCCAAATGCATTGAGGTTGACGGACATCATTTTGAGCATTTATTGCATTAATGTGGTACTGACAAGTAATCACGCCCTAACAGCATGCGTTCTCAGAAATGATAAGTTGACAAAGGTACATGTATCACATTGGAATAACCGAAATAAAAGGATCAAACGTACCTACGTTCTGTATTTTAATTTTAAAAAAAACTACCTGTTACCAGCTGTTCGTCTAAAATTGTAAGCCACATGTTTGTGACTATTACGAGCGCCATCTATCACAAAGCGAAAAACGTGGTCCAAGTAAAACATTCATATTTTTTTACGTACTACACGAATATGTAATAAAAAATGGGGGTTCCTGTTTTTAAAAAAAACGCAGTTGATATCCGTTTGACCTACGGCAGAGGCATCTAGCGGGCCAACCATAGCGCCATCTGGTTTCCCCTTCAAGCTAGACAAGTTTCGTTCTGTGTAGTTTTTTCGTTTGACGCTTACTTCGTGAGATAGTTGGCCCGGCCACGATCAATGGACCACCCTGTATTCATAATGAACGTACGAGTACAGGTCGCAGACGCATGGTAGACGACATATGGAAGCTTGCGTCGGGCCATGAGTCGTGCACAGATAGCCAAATGGTTCTGTCAGAGAGCTGGCTAGTCAAAAAAAAAAAAAAGACGGAGTGAAGGAGTGAAGGGCTCAACAATGGACTTCGGCGGATGTCATCTGACGTCTTCTACGACCAAATACACCGAACAATTAGGAACAAAGTGGAAAAAAGAAGATGGTAAGGCGACCGCTCGTGGTAAGTGGGAAGTCGGGTTCGAGTCCCGGTGCGGCACAAATTTTCACTGCCGTCATTCCATTCTACAGCTGATGATAGTCCGTAATCGCAATTGTGAATACATTTAGAACTGCTGATGATGAGGTTAAAGTTTTGGACGATAGGAGCTACAAAGATCTAGAAATTGCTACTGCAGTTTCGAAACAAGCATTGAATGAAATCATACCCACGACACACGACACGCTATCATGAAAGATGAGTTCATGAATTCATGTAAAGTACTATACCTCAGTTCTGCCCCGTTACAGATAATATCTGTAGAGTTTTAGACATGTTTGAGACAGAAAATATTCTTAGAGGTTATATACTGGCCGACGAGCTATTGTTCAATTTGTTTTTAAGTCGAGTTTTCCAACACCCTGCTGAACCTACCAGCAACTTTTGCACTAGAATATAAAGTTCAATTCTGTACATCTAAAATTGTATATTGAGCAAGCAGTAAAGGAAACAAAAGAAAAATTCGGAGTAGGTATTAAAATTCATGGAGAAGAAGTAAAAACTTTGAGGTTCGCCGATGACATTGTAATTCTGTCAGAGACAGCAAAGGACTTGGAAGAGCAGTTGAACGGAATGGACAGTGTCTTGAAAGGAGGATATAAGACGAACATCAACAAAAGCAAAACGAGGGTAATGGAATGTAGTCAAATTAAATCGGGTGATGCTGAGGGGATTAGATTATGAAATGAGACACTTAAAGTAGTAAAGGAGTTTTGCTATTTAGGGAGTAAAATAACGGATGATGGTCGAAGTAGAGAGGATATAAAATGTAGACTGGCAATGGCAAGGAAATCGTTTCTGAAGAAGAGAAATTTGTTAACATCTAGTATAGATTTAAGTGTCAGGAAGTCGTTTCTGAAAGTATTTGTATGGAGTGTAGCCATGTATGGAAGTGAAACATGGATGATAACCAGTTTGGACAAGAAGAGAATAGAAGCTTTCGAAATGTGGTGCTACAGAAGAATGCTGAAGATATGGTGGGTAGATCACGTAACTAATGAGGAGGTATTGAATAGGATTGGGGAGAAGAGAAGTTTGTGGCACAACTTGACAAGAAGAAGGGATCGGTTGGTAGGACATGTTTTGAGGCATCAAGGGATCACAAATTTAGCATTGGAGGGCAGCGTGGAGGGTAAAAATCGTAGAGGGAGACCAAGAGATGAATACACTAAGCAGATTTAGAAGCATGTAGGTTGCAGTAGGTACTGGGAGATGAAGAAGCTTGCACAGGATAGAGTAGCATGGAGAGCTGCATCAAACCAGTCTTAGGACTGAAGACCACAACAACAACAACAAAAAAGAGAAGATGGTAAGGCGACCATTGTAATTCTGTCACAGACAGCAAAGGACTTGGAAGAGCAGTTGAACGGAATGGACAGTGTCTTGAGAGGAGGATATAAGATGAACATCAACAAAAGCAAAATGAGGATAATGGAATGTAGCCGAATTAAGTCGGGTGATGCTGAGGGAATTAGATTAGGAAATGAGACACTTAAAGTAGTAAATGAGTTTTGCTATTTGGGGAGCAAAATAACTGTTGATCGTCGAAGTAGAGAGGATGTAAAATGTAGACCGACAATGACAAGGAAAGCATTTCTGTTAACATCGATTACAGATTTAAGTGTCAGGAATTCGTTTCTGAAAGTATTTGTATGGAGTGTAGCCATGTATGGAAGTGACACATGGACGATAAATAGTTGGGTAAGAAGAGAATAGAAGCTTCCGAAATGTGGTGTTACAGAAGAATGCTGCAGATTAGATGGTTAGATCCCATAACTAATGAGGAGGTATTGAATAGAATTGGAGAGAAGAGAAATTTGTGGCACTACTTGACTCGAAGAAGGGATCGCTTGGCAGGACATATTCTGATGCATCAAGGAGTCACCAATTTAGTATTGGAGGGCAGGCAGCATGCAGGGTAAAAATCGTACAGGGAGACCAAGAGATGAATACACTGAGCAGATTCAGAGGGATGTAAGCTTAGTAGGTACTGGGAGATGTAGAAGCTTGGACAGGGTATAGTAGCATGGAGAGCTGCATCAAACCAGTCTGAGGACAGAAGACCACAACAACAACAACACATTTGAAAAATTTAACTTCTAGTCCTGTAGTAGTAAATTCTGTAATTCATCTCTAAATCACTCTTATTATGAACTACGTATTGCATTAGGAACTAAAAGAAGTGTAATAATAATTATGTTCCTGAAGGGGCTGTTTACAGATCTTCCATCTTTAGCTTAACACTATATTCTAATTCCACATTTCTTTAGAACAAATAAGCTCTACTTTTTTTGCTATGCTCTCAAAACTCACATTAAATTATGGTACATGACGGTACTGACTGAAGGTATGACAGCAATACCCCCAGAATCGGACCGAAAAGATTTCGTTAGTAAACTCTCTAGAACACTGGCGTGTATCTGCGGTTCAAAATTTACAGTGCACACATTGTGAGAAACACCTGACTGAATAAGGAGCGGACTAAGGCAAGCTTTAGCACTATATATGCGGCGATCTCCTGTCCACACACCCCATCTTGTCTCCGCAAATGTGACCTGAACCCACAGATTTGAGCAGTTTCGCCCCATCCTCCAACAGGTTTGTGAACATCTCATATCTGCGAAACGATCTGTCTGCACAAATGTGATGTGTGCATGTGGACAGGCCTATAGGGTTGAGTAGCGTGGGTAGAAAATATAGAAAGTGAGGTAGAAAAGTATGGAGATGACGGTACGGAGGTTCGGGTGGATACTGGGAAAACAGAAGGTGAGAAAGACAAAGGGTGAGGAGAAGGTGTGTCAGTAATGTAGTAGCAACAAGAGGAAATATTCAAATATGTGTGAATTCCTAAGGGACCAAACTGCTGAGGTCATCGGTCCACAGACTTACACTCTACGTAAACTAGCTTACACGATATATTCATAATTTTTGCTTATGGACCGTCTGACAGCAACTGAATAAAACACAATTTTTGTGCCATACGCGTTTCGCCTTTATTTTCTGCAAGGCATCATCAGTTGCCTGGAATATGTACATATGTTAGCTATTTATTTACATTTTTGTCACTCTGCCTATAGGTTACAAACAGTTCTGGTGGTTGGTATCTCCTATTAAGAACTGTTTATAACCTATAGGCACAGTGACAAAAATGTAAATAAAATAGCTAACATATGTACATATTCCAGGCCACTGATGATGCCTTGCAGAAAATAAAGGCGAAACGCGTATGGCACTAAAATTGTGTTTTATTCAGTTGCCGTCAGACGGTCCATAAGCAAAAATTATCAATGTACCGTCATATTACACGCAACTGAGGAAGACAGGACTACAAAAGTTGAAGATAGCTTACACGAACTTATGCTAAGAGGGAGGACTCGAACCTCCGGCGGGAGGTGCCCAAGAGGAAATGGATTGGGATGCATGAGAAACGAAAAGGAGGTAGGAGCCCTGATGTGGATTGGTGGGAAGATATAAAGTTGGTAGAAGTTTGACGTTAGACAGCATTAAACTAATATGACATTATTATACAATGATTCAAATGACTGGGAAACATTCTCTTAACTTACTGGAAAGATGTACAAGAATAGCTGCTTACATTAACTAATCTTTATTCACGACAGACAGTTTCGGCATTTATCGTCAGCGTCAAGTTCGACTAGAACTGATGTGACGTCCATAGTATGTTGCTGGTGAACTCTGTTATAGCTGTCACCGTTTTCACAAGATGGTAAATGACGTAAATACATTCAAAATAATACGTTAATTACGGGCTGACAGTAATTCGACAATTCCATTCTTACGACGCTATATGTTTACAAACAATACATATAACCGTCAATGTTTTGTTAAGATCGTAAATGACGTAAATACACTGAAAATAATACGTTAATTATGGTTACAGTAGTTTCACAGTTCCACTCTTATGACGCTATACGTTTACAAGACATATAGCGTCGTAAGAACTGAACTGTCAAACTACTGTCAAACCATAATTAACGTATTATTTTCAATATATTTACTACATTTACCTAAGTCGAAACAAGGCCCCGGGAGTAGACAACATTCCATTAGAACTACTGACGGCCTTGGGAGAGCCAGTCCTGACGAAACTCTACCATCTGGTGAGCAAGATGTATGAAACAGGCGAAATACCCTCAGACTTCAAGAAGAATATAATAATTCCAATCCCAAAGAAAGCAGGTGTTGACAGATGTGAAAATTACCGAACTATCAGTTTAATAAGCCACGGCTGCAAAATGCTAACTCGGATTCTTTACAGACTAATGGAAAAACTAGTAGAAGCCGACCTCGGGGAAGATCAGTTTGGATTCCGTAGAAATGTTGGAACACGTGAGGCAATACTGACCCTACGACTTACCTTAGAAGCTATATTAAGGACAGGCAAACCTACGTTTCTAGCATTTGTAGACTTAGGGAAAGCTTTTGACAATGTTAACTGGAATACGCTCTTTCAAATTCTGAAGGTGGCAGGGGTAAAATACAGGGAGCGAAAGGCTACTTACCATTTGTACAGAAAGCAGATGGCAGTTATAAGAGTCGATGGACATGAAAGGGAAGCAGTGGTTGGGAAGGGAGTGAGACAGGGTTGTAGTCTCTCCCCGATGTTGTTCAATCTGTATATTGAGCAAGCAGTGAAGGAAACAAAAGAAAAAATCGGAGTAGGTATTAAAATCCATGGAGAAGAAATAAAAACTTTGAGGTTCGCCAATGACATTGTAATTCTGTCAGAGACAGCAAAGGACTTGGAAGAGCAGTTGAATGGAATGGATAGTGTCTTGAAAGGAGGGTTTAAGATGAACACCAACAAAAGCAAAACGAGGATAATGGAATGTAGTCGAATTAAGTCGGGTGATGCTGAGGGAATTAGATTAGGAAATGAGACACTTAAAGTAGTAAAGGAATTTTGCTATTTGGGGAGCAAAATAACTGACGATGGTCGAAGTAGAGAGAATATAAAATGTAGACTGGCAATGGCAAGGAAAGCATTTCTAAAGAAGAGAAATTTGTTAACATCGAGTATAGATTTAAGTGTCAGGAATTCTTTTCTGAAAGTATTTGTATGGAGTGTAGCCATGTATTGATGTGAAACATGGACGATAAATAGTTTGGACAAGAAGAGAATAGAAGCTTCCGAAATGTGGTGCTACAGAAGAATGCTGAAGATTAAATGGGTAGATCACATAACTAATGAGGAAGTATCGAATAGGATTGGGAAGAAGAGAAGTTTGTGGCACAACTTGACTAGAAGAAGGGATCGGTTGGTAGGACATGTTCTGAGGCATCAAGGGATCACCAATTTAGTATTGGAGGGCAGCGTGGAGGGTAAAAATCGTAGAGGGAGACCAAGAGATGAATACACTAAGCACATTCAGAAGGATGTAGGTTGCAGTAGGTACTGGGAGATGAAGAAGCTTGCACAGGATAGAGTAGCATGGAGAGCTGCATCAAACCAGTCTCAGAACTGAAGACCACAACAACAACTACATTTACCATCTTATCAGAACAGTGACAGTCATAAGATAGCTCACCATATGTAACACCAATCTAGACGTAATCGACAATGGCGATAAATGCCGAAACAAGTTGTCGTGAACAGAGATTAGGTATTATAAGCAGCTCTCTGAAGCATGTTTCTAATAATCATGTCACTATTTGACATGTATTTCGCTGCTGGCCCTAAAAAAGAAAAATTCTCTTTACAACTGATTAAGAATTAAGTTCAAACGTAGCAGCTTCGTTAACAAACAAGATTCACGTTACTTTGGCGGTGATTATTGTTTAATGTTTCTTCCGCGAAACTAAAGCTAACGAAAAAAAAAATAACTTTTACTCTTGCTGATGTATAACGGCGTGGAGTCCAATTAATACCGTGTTGCTTCGGGACGCCGACGAACGGAGCAGCTTCACCGCTGGCTGTAAGCGCCTGCCATCTTTCGGCGGCTGCCTGCACTACGCGTGAGATAACGTGGCAAGTATACCTCCGACGACTTGCTGCTTTCCTAGTCGCAGGGCTGCCACAATTCTTGTGTGTGGTCAGTCCGCCACGGGACACCGCGCGCGCTCGCTCACTCACACACACATACGAACACTATCTGTCGAAAGTGAAATGCAAAAATATTTTCAGAAATCGTTTTCCGCTGTTTTGTTTACGAATTATACCTGAATTTTATCAGTTTGCGCGACACGACTGACTTTTCTACTCTATTTTTAATAGAGAGAGTGAAGTTCGTACAGAATGTAGGTAGTATCTACATCTGTGAACTCATCATGAAGAGGAGTTGCTTTTTTTCCCAAGAAGATATATCCTTTAAATTTTGTTGTTTTCGTCTTAATTCCCAAGACAACCTCTCGTCTCTCCCACATTTCCTTCCTTTATCAAACCTCATCAATTCCTCGATGCATCGCCGGCCGCGGTGGTCTCGCGGTTCTAGGCGCGCAGTACGGAACCGCGCAACTGCTACGGTCGCAGGTTCGAATCCTGCCTCGGGCATGGATGTGTGTGATGTCCTTAGGTTAGTTAGGTCTAAGTAGTTCTAAGTTCTAGGGGGCTGATGACCTAAGATGTTAAGTCCCATAGTGCTCAGAGCCATTTGAAACATTTTGAACCTGGATGCATTAGTACGTCAACCTACCGCTTTGTTTGTGCCATGAATTTATTTTCTTCCCATTTCGAAGCACTACCTCGTAAGTCTTGCGATCTACCCCTTTAATCATCAACATTTTTCTTTACCACCACATTTCAAAAGCTTCTATTCCCTTCTTGTCCGAAATGTTTATCGCCCACATTTCAGTTCCGTACTAGGTTACGCTCCACACACATGACTTTCAGTAGTGACTTACTTGCTGGCACTTAAATTTATATTAGCTGTTAACACATTCCTCTTCTTCAGAAATGATTTTCGAGCTTGTAGCCAATTGTAACCCTTCGTTACATATCTGGTCTTTTTTTGAAACTAAAATTTATTCGAACTGGCCACGAATAAGTCCCATATTTCAGATTAGATCACGAATTCTCTTTTTATAGCAGAAAAATTAAATAAAAGAATAATAAGAGCCGATGGAATAGAGAATTATATGCAAACTACCCAGGGACTTTATTCAAAGAGTCTCTGACGAACGTCTCTTTTGTTTCATAATTATTATATAAAACCAAAGCACATATTGTTAACGTCTTTCGCGTCTGTTAGTCTCTAGCGTCTGTGAGTGTTTAGCGTCCACATTTCAGTTCCGTACCTTAAGAAATGACTTACACTCTTCGTGTGAGTAAAGAGCTAGTTGTCCACTCATACATCCTACAACACAACGTTGTCCACATGTACATCCTACAGCACAACTTTAGTTCAAGGGTCCAGGGGAGAAACAAAATATCACAGACGCACATTCGTCCTGTGCTGAGATTTTAGGGTCAGAGCTTTTAGCATTGTAGTTCTGAATATTCGCGACTTGTAAGCTCATGCGCCACTGCGTGAAATAGTTAACCTCATTGCAAAACGGTTAATTAAAAGAAAATTTCTTTGACTTTCGATTATAGACCCTGTTTGGACATCATTATCGGACTTAGGTATGACTAGGCATCATAGTGAATCATATCAGATAAAGTGTATTAAATGAGGCCTGTGACTTTTGAAGGAATTAATTCGGTGTACATGTGCTACGCAAAAATCAAAGATATCAATTAGTTTGGAACAGGAATCAGGCTGCCTACTAACTGTTAATGAACTTCCTTGGTGCCAAACTGCTAAGCAACGCAGCTAGCGGCCGGTAATAATTTGAATTTAAATTTATTGATCAACGAGTACTGACTGCATTGACAAATAGTGTTTTGTCGCCTCGCTTTCACGTATCTCGATGAGGTGAAGAATACTGGTTGGGCATAGAAAAAGGACATTACACTTTCGCTGATTGTGAAAGTGCGAATAGGCAGCAGTAGGAGTCGTCACACAGTCTATATTTTATATCCTCTCTACTTCGGCAGTCATCAGGAATTTAGTTGCCCAAATAGCGAAACGCATCCATTCTTTTCCTTGTCTCGTTTCTAGGAACCGCGTTTTCATGAAGTAATAACCCCTTAAATATGTAGGCTATGCATTTATCCAAAAAAGTATCTAAAATGTGCACATAAAACATGCACATAAACTGTCGACATAAAATGATATCAAACATGAACTGATATCATTTTAGTACAAAAAGGATTCGCGTAAATGGCTGTGGCAGATTCACAAAGTAACGTTAACAAACCATGAAAGAAATCTACTATTTTACATCAATTTACGGAAATGTACTGTACTCACAATTAGTTTTACACTTCCCTTCATCTGCGGTTCACAATCACTATATGTTCCACGTGTTGGAAAGTAAGCCGTTTTCTGTTGTCTTGGCCGGCCGGGGTGGCCGAGCGGTTCTAGTCGCTTCAGTCTGGAACCGCGCGACCGCTACGGTCGCAGGTTCGACTCCTGCCTCGGGCATGGATGTGTGTGATGTCCTTAGGTTAGTTAGGATTAAGTAGTTCTAAGTTCTAGGGGACTGATGGCCTCCGATGTTAAGTCCCATAGTGCTCAGAGCCATTTGAACTATTTTTCTGTTGTCTCCCAAAATGGGCTTCTAGCGGGAGGTACTTCCCTCTGCCTCACGTGAACTTAGGGGTGCACGCAGAAAAACGGCTACTTGCTCCTCTTTTAGCGACGTATTGCTCGGAAATTCATTGCGCTTAACGGTTACAATTTTTTCAATTTCACAAACTTGGTCGTATCCCAATTATTTTTGAAAGTATCCTCTGAATTTGTTCCTTCACTATTTTTTCATCTCTTCCAGGGACACAACAAGGTTTACATACTATGGTTTTGTACGCCCTTAATAAATCACAAAGAACTGCCTGTCTCCATAGGAACAGTTCCCACTGGAAGGTGTCAAAAAGGAGTAGGATTAGCTCCTATTTCTGGGGTGTTCAGAACATCTTGGGCAATTTGAACTGAGGGTTCAATTTTAGGATCGAATATAGAAACGACACTCTTTAGTGTTTCTAAGTTTTCTGTGTAGACAACCATGTACCCCATAGCGTTGTGATCGGCTCTGGGTGAGAATGCCAGGCGTTGATCTCTGAAGGCTTGTTTTCTGTAAGGTGATATAACAGATACCTTCGCAGCAGCAGACATCAGCTTGGCAACAGGATGAAAATTTCCAGGAAGAGTTTTAGCAACGAGTTGTAACCCATGAGCAATGTATCATATCGGGAAATATAACTTTGAGAGCAGTACCAGCTATGATCAAGTAATTTTCTGCATTAGTCGCAAACAGCAATACACGCTCGTATTTAATGCCATTAGGTCGTAGTAAATTCATGGAACAGATAATATTGAGGAAACAACGGACCTATTGTCATTTGAGATTACTCTATTGCAAGTAGATGGAAATGGAAATGCCGTGTGGCTAGGCCCTCCCGTCTGGTACACCGTTCGCCTGGTGCAAGTCTTTCGAGTTGACGCCACTTCGGCGACTTGCGTGTCGATGGGGCTGAAAATGGTTCAAATGGCTCTGAGCACTATGAGACTTAACTTCTGAGGTCATCAGTCCCCTAGAACTTAGAACTACTTAAACCTAACTAACCTAAGGACATACATCCATGCCCGAGGCAGGATTCCAACCTGCGACCGTAGCGATCGCGCGGTTCCGTAGATTCACTGCCCCGTGGTTTGTGAAACCCGCTTCATCGGTAAACAGAACTGCAACGCATTCTCTGTTAATGCCCATTGACAGAATTGCACTCGATGATTAAAGTCATCACCATGTAATTGCTGATGTAGTGACACATGAAACGGGTGAAAGCGGTGATGATGCAGTATGCGCATGACACTACTTTGACTCAGTCCACCGGCTCTCGTAATGTCCCGTGTACTCATGTGAGGGTTCATGGCGACAGCAGCTAACACACCACCTGCACCCGCTTCTCCTGTGACGGGCCTGCTACGGACCCGTTTGCGTGCTACGACCATACCTGTTGCATACAGTTGGCGGTAGGTGTTTTGCAATGTGCGGAACGTTGAATGCTCTCTGTCCGGATACCGTTCTGCATACACCCTGCAGGCTTCAGCTGCATTTCGTCGACACTCGCCATAGATGAGTATCACCTCCGCCTTTTCAGGCTTCGAATACACCATGGGCACAGTTCCTACAAAACTACACTATCACAGACGTCTGGTAACACGGTGTACTACAGTTGGTCTGCGTGCGGAGACGAATGCAGAATAACAAGAGCAGCAAGCGCTACATCCGGACACTGCGACAGCTAGACCAAACCACAACAGTGCACTACAGCCACACTCGTAAACACGGTCGCCATCGTAAACATGTCCCTGCAGATGCTGCTCGCCGACCGTGGCCCGTGTTTGTTACAACACGCAACTGAACGTCGGGGGTTTCAAGCGTCAACTTGAGGTTACAATATCTCCGGATGTAATTAACATTTTACAATCCAACAAACGGCACTGATTACGTATTTGTTTATATGTTCAGATGTGCTAACAAAACTAACGTGGTTCCATTTTAAAAAAACGTAGGTTTGTGTTAAAAAACATACTTCCGTGCATTTTTGTATGTTTTGTATTTAACAATTACACTAGCCCCTCTCCTCGCGTTCGGTCTGTAGAAACAGTTCGTCAGTATTTGATATGGTTTACGAAATATATCCAGCGGTCCAGCGGTAACGTTAGATGACTCACCCTTTATATATATATATATATATATATATATATATATATATATATATATATATATATATATATTGAAATGCAAAAAGATATAAATTTTCAATAATGTTCTTCTTTTTTGAAGAGCAGAAGTTTGAGTTGAGGTGAGACCGCAGCACTGCGCACCTAGTTTAACAGAATAATTATTGAGAGAAAGACTACCCCCCTCCACTGAGCCATGTATTAAGATTTAAATTGATTAATCTGTTCGGTTTTCGTAGAAATTTTCTGTTAACGTTGTACCCTTTTTAAATCGTTGTTTACTTTGTTAACCGTAGTATTATTCAGACCAATGTTATTTGTAAAGATCAAGCGAAGTTTTACTGTCTTTTGGACTCCATAGTTCATTATAAAATCGTTGTCTTGGAACATCATTTCATAGGAGTAGTTACTTTCCTCGTCCCAGTGTTTAAAAAAGATTCATCATTACGCGTTAGGACACTGCAACACATGTAAGTAGCCTGTTTGTATGTCTGTATGTTGGCAGTGCCATAGACTGTATTAATATCGCTGACAGCGCTATGCGCCCTCGGCGGGAGATTCTGAGGTTGGATGGGCTAGCGGTTATCGAGAGAATAGAGAAGGGAGACTCAGTGTTGGTAGGAGATGCATTGTAAACTGATGGATGTAGTTGTTAATGTTTGGGTAGTGGAATTATTGACAACTATATAATTTTTGAAACCGGATGTCACATGAATAACGTTGTTGTTGTTGTTGTGGTCTTCAGTCCTGAGACTGGTTTGATGCAGCTCTCCATGGTAATCTATCCTGTGCAAGCTTCTTCATCTCCCAGTACCTACTGCAGCCTACATCCTCCTGAATCTGCTTACTGTATTTATCTCTTGGTTTCCCTCTACGATTTTTACCCTCCACGCTGCCCTCCAATACTAAATTGGTGATCCCTTGATGCCTCAGAACATGCCCTACCAACCGATCCCTTCTTCTAGTCGTGCCACAAACTTCTCCCCAATCCTATTCAATACCTACTCATTAGTTACGTGGTCTACCCACCTAATCTTCAACATTCTTCTGTAGCACCACATTTCGAAAGCTTCTATTCTCTTCTTGTCCAAACTATTTATTGTCCATGTTTCACTTCCATACATGCCTACATACAAATACTTTCAAAAACGACTTCCTGACACTTAAATCTATACTCGATGTTAACAAATTTCTCTTCTTCAGTAACGCTTTCCTTGCCATTGCCAATCTACATTTTATATCCTCTCTACTTCGACCATCATCAGTTATTTTGCTCCCCAAATAGCAAAACTCCCTTACTACTTTAAGTGTCTCATTTCCTAATCTAATTGCCTCAGCATCACCCGACTTAATTCGACTACATTCCATTATCCTCGTTTTGCTTTTGTTGATGTTCATCTTATACCCTCCTTTCAGGACACTGTCCATTCCGTTCAACTGCTCTTCGAAGTCCTTTGCTGTCTCTGACAGAATTACAATGTCATCGGCGAACCTCAAAGTTTTTATTTCTTCTCCCTGGATTTTAATACCTACTCCGAATTTTTCTTTTGTTTCCTTTACTGCTTGCTCAATATACAGATTGAATAACATCGGCGACAGGCTACAACCCTGTCTCACTCCCTTCCCAACCACTGCTTCCCTTTCATGCCCCTCGACTCTTATAACTGCCACCTGGTTTCTGTACAAATTGTAAATAGCCTTTCGCTCCCTGTATTTTACCCCTGCCACCTTCAAAATTTAATCCTCTAAATACATTGTCTGCTCTTCAGCAAAATCTTTTTTTGCTAACCATATGCCTCCTAGTTGTTAGAGTCAATAGTAGTTGTTAGAATCTTTTTATTTAGTTGCTGTAATCGCTGTAGTTCGTGTTATGAAGATATTCTGCGAGGTAAGTGTCTTATGAAGAAGTATGGGTTATTGTTAGGCTTTCTTGCAATTCAGGGCCATTCTTTTTTGTTAATTATTTGAATACATGTTGTCACTGTATAGCAGTCAGATTGTGTTGGACTTGTATATTGTGGGTAATAAATGAATAAGTTAAGTTTGAGTTGTCTTTGACAGGGAAAATTCTGTAGGTCAGTGTTTTAAATGATAAAAATAAGTAAAGAGTTCAGTAGTTTCACATATTGTATGCAACAGTTTGAATATTGTTTGGAAATTTTATTTAAAAATAGAGATATAGCTTGCTGTTTGCCGTTGCGCTTTCGAGAAATCTGAAACAATGTTATCAAGATGCGAGGTAAGTGGAAATTTTGACAAGGGCCAGATAATTGTTTCACTTCAGTTGGGCATTTAGTATAAAGACTAGTTGTATTCAGATCAGCAACAGTTCAATTGAAATTAGCGTGTGTTTAGCGAAAGGCCAGCATACAAGTTTAAGTTGGATACCAGTTTGTGGGTACATAGTTTTGATAATGCGTAGACTTTTTATAAAATGGGAAGTAAGTTTGGGCTGAAATTCATACAGAAAGGCATAGTGGGGAACTTCCAAAATGCACTAAGAAACCATGCCTACAACGTAAGAAAAGAAATAATTCCATCGTACTATCCAAAGAGCATACTTCTCGAATAATAGATAAAATACGCACTTATATGAGAATCCGACCCCCACTCATTCCCTAATCTAATTCCTTCAGCATCATCAGATTTAATGCGACTACATTCCTTTTTCTTGGTATAACTTTGTTGATACTTCATAACTTTTTCTCTGTAGACATTATCCACTCCGCACAGTCGACCTTCTTCTTCGACATGCATATCTACATCTACTCTGCAAGTGCTTGGCCAAGGGTACTTAGCATTCATTGTACCACAGATTGGGGTTTGTTTTCCTGTACCAGTTCCAAGTGGAGTGAATGATTGAAAGGTTGTCGATTTAGCGCAATACCTAGTGATTACTATTACCAAAAGCTTAAACTGGGACCGTCGCACAGATAATGTTGCGGGGAAGGCGAACCAAAGACTGCGTTTTATTGGCAGTACTCTTACAAGATACGACAGTTGTACTAACGAAACTGCCTGTACTATGCTTGTCTGTCCTCTTCTTGGAGTGTTGTTGTATGATTTGTGATTCTTGCCAGATAGGACTGACGGAGAACATCGAAAAAGTTCAAAGAATTGCAGATCGTTTTGTATTATCGTGAAACAGAGGAGAGAGTGTCACGGATATGATTCGCGAGTTAGGGTGGCAATAACTAAAATAAAGGCTTTTTTGTTGCGGTGAGATCTCTCCATGAAATTTCAGTCAACTACCTTCTCCTTCGAATGCAAAATATTTTGTTGCTTCCTACCGACAAAGGGAGAAATTAGATCTCTCGCAGAAAGATTTAAGTGTTAATTTTTCCCAATTCGAGAGGAGAACGGTAGAGAATGGTCTGAGAGTGGTTAGACAAACCCTCTGCCACACACTTACGTGTGGATTGCGAAATAGATGTACATGTAATCTTGTCTTCGCTGTCCGCTCCGAGCAGTGCATAGAAGGGCGAAGAAGTAATATTTCGGTGAATACTGGTTCTTGAAACTTTGTAAGAAGGCCTCCCACGTTATAAAAAGTCTACGTATTACCAAAACTATGTAGCCACAAACTGCTGTCGAACTTAAACTCGCAAGCAACGTGATACTGACGTCTATAAACACTTCTACATGGTTCTTTCCGTCTCTGACAGAATTTAAATGTCACTGGCACACATCAATGTTTTTTATTTCTTCTCCCTGAACTTTAATTCCCTCTTCACATTCCTCCTTGATTTACTCTGCTGCTCGCTCAATATACCGACTGAGCAGACTAGGTGCTGGACAGGCTCCATACACAGGATGTTTATAAATTAGTTATACATAAGTAATCGTTAACTGTGAAAAGGGTAAATAACGTGCTGAAATGTTCGATACATCACTGAATTCAGTATATTTTCAAGTTTTATTTACAAATGTTCAGCGAGTCTGCCTTTCGTAACACGACAAATGTCCAATCGACGGTCAGTTTCCTGCCAAATCCTATGAAGCAGGTCTTGATGTATGGTGTTAGCTGGTGGTGTTATCCGTTATCGGAGTTCGTCGACGTTTTCCGGAAGTAGAGGAACGGCCCCTCTGTCTTTAAAGTAACCTCATACACAGAAGTCGATAGGGGCCAAATCAGGCGATCGTGGTGGGCAGGATATTGTTATTGTTCCACCCACAACCCATTGCCGGCCGCGGTGGCCGAGCGGTTCTACGCGCTTCAGTCCGGAACCGCGCTGCTGCTACGGTCGCAGGTTCGATTCCTGCCTCGGCCATGGATGTGTGTGATGTCCTTAGGTTAGTTAGTTCTAAATCTAGGGGACTGATGACCTCAGATGTTAAGTCCGATAGTGCTTGGAGCCATTTGAACCACAACCCATCGAAGTCGGCACATTCATGCGGAGATCCGCGGCAACTTCGCGATGGTAATGTGATGCCGCGCCACCTTGCTGGAAAATAAATACCGCTACGGTCGCAGGTTCGAATCCTGCCTCGGGCATGGATGTTTGTGTTGTCCTTAGGTTAGTTAGGTTTAACTAGTTCTAAGTTCTAGGGGACTAATGACCACGGCAGTTGAGTCCCATAGTGCTCAGAGCCATTTGAACCATTTGGAAAATAAATTCTGTACTCATGTCTTGTAATTGAGGCATTAGATACTGTTCGAGCATGTCCGGGTGCAAAAAGAGGCAAGAAAGAAAGGACCGTGTATCTTGTTACAGCCTACAGCACAAAAAAAGATTTACCTCAGGCGAGTCCCGTACATGTTCGATTACGTGACGTTGTTTCTGCTCAACCCACATCCCATGTTTATGACGACTCACTTTACCGCAGGCGTTTAAGGTGGCTTTGTCAATGAACAGAGTTTTATTGGAAAGTTATCTTCCGTGTGCATTTTCTTAAGCATAGCTACAAAAAACTCAGCTCTTTTTTCTTTGCACTTTTTCTTCAAGCTTGCAACAGTTCCAGTTTGTAGGGTTTGGAACGCGGCCGTTTCCGTAATACTTTCCACACTGTAAAACTAGGCATATTGTTCTAAGCTGGCTCGTCTCGTTGATTTACCCGTGTAAGTAGGCTGTCTAGGTTTTTTTATTGGTAACGCCACCTCTGTATAAAAAATCACTGGCTGTGCTGTGTGCAGTCTGTGGCTGCTTTGCATTGTTGTAATACTCGCCATTGTAGTGTTAGGCAGCTGGCTGTGAACAGCGCGTAGCGTTGCACAGTTGGAGGTGAGCCGCCAGCAGTGGTGGATGTGGGGAGAGAGATGGCGGAGTTTTGAAATTTGTCATGAACTGCTATATATATGATGATATCAAGGTAAATACATTCTTTGTTCTCTATTAATATCTTTCATTTGCTAACTATCCCTATCAGTAGTTAGTGCCTTCCATAGTTTGAATCTTTTATTTAGCTGGCAGTAGTGGCGCTCGCTGTATTGCAGTAGCTTGAGCAGAGAAGAGTTTTGTGAGGTAAGTGATTTGTGAAAGGTATAGTTTAATGTTAGTCAGGGCCATTCTTTTGTAGGGAATTTTGAAAGTCAGATTGCGTTGCGCAATAAATATTGTGTGTCAGTTTAAGCACAGTCATTGTATAAATTTTTCTAAGGGGACGTTTCATATGTCGACCCTTAGCCTAGGATACCTCACTGGAATCTTCTGATTTTTTCTTGTAGTTTGTGTAATTAGTGTAGATTTTGTTTATTGCTAGCGCGTAATTGTAGAGAGAATCTCCTTTGTAGTTGCAGTCTTTCATTGTTGTACAGTAAAACAGTTGTGGCATGCATGTAGATTTGCACCAAGTATTTCGCAGCTGCAATTAACTAGATATTATTTTCAGTGTTATGTTAATGTGTTCTCTTATTTTTGCTCTTCAAATTGTGCTTTTCTGTGTTATCGTGTGAAATATTGTGACAATAATGGCGTGTGAAAAACGTAACACTAGGCTCCAAAGCAAACTGAGAAATAATAGTGACGACGAGCGTAGCTTGCCAGCACCACTGTGTAATGAATTAACAGACGTTCAAAGTAGTAATTTGGTAACTGTGCATAGGGAAATGGAGCGGGCTGCAAACACTGGTGTAGACAGCGAAACAATTAGAGAACAGGGAAGCATTATCGATCGATCGGTCGGCGACAGCTCGCCTCAGGAATCCGAAATGACAGGAAACAATCTCGCAAATGCTGTGGATTCAGGATTTGGGTCCTCACCGTTTTCTCAAATAAGTCAAGACACATTTTCTGCTTGTCAAAATGTGAATGTTGCCGGTGCAACTTCACTGCCGAAAAGGACTGAGGAACGTGTTTCAGACACCTGTGCATTGTTATTTCAGTTAATGCAACAAATGGGACAAAAGCTTGAAAAGTTAGACACAATGGAACAAAATGAGAGACAAATACAGCAACAGCTACAAAAGTTAGACAGAATGGAACAAAATCTTCAAAAGTTAGACTCATTGGAGCAAACTCTTGAACAAACACGTGAGGATTTAACTACTGAGTTACATCCCATTGAATCGAAATGTCAAAAAGTCTGTAATGACGTAAAAACACAAACTTGTGAGCATTTCCAACCTATTTTTTCGCGTCATGAAAATGCACTACAGAATCACGAAGCAGCCATAAAAGAACTGCAAACTACTGTTCATGAAAATCATGAGACCTTGCAAGCTAAATTTGACTCAGTTGCATCTACCGATTCGGTTACGCAACTTGCAAAAACTCAGGAAAACTTGAAGGACACAGTAGATTCGATTTCAACACAAATAGATACTCTGAAACTTGGTTCAGAAAAACACACTGAGCAAATAAGTACACTATCGGAGAAAGTAGCCGAACTTTCAGATCAGTTCATTAACTTATCTACAAAACTAGATGATAATCTGAATGACACAAAACCGGTAGTCTTTAATGACACAGAAGAGAGCGAACAAATTAGGAAACTCAAACAAAATCAGAATCAAATTAATACGCAACACCAAAGAGAAATCCGCGAAGTACAAGATCAGCTGACACAGGTAATACAAGAATTACGTATTTCAGTGACACTCACGCCCCAACATGGGAAGAGGGACATAGAAATACGGAAAAGCCGCAACATAATAACACAGGGCATTTCGGAAATTATGAAAGAAATTGGCAATGTGCACCGAATTTTGAGATGGAACCGCCGAAACGACGTAACAATGACCGACATGCGACTTGCCGACATGATGATTTTGACTATAAGCTGTTCAAAAAAAAAAAAAAAAAAGGGGGGCAGAATAACTTCAGGCGCAACAGTTCGGCGCGCAGTTACGATTCCGGGAGAAATTCTCCACCACATGACCGACAAACAAGAAATTATGAAATCTACCGACATACCGACAGACCTGAATTTCATCAGAACTGGCGGGATTTAAACAGGGCTGGGCCCTCTGGGCAACGTGAATTTGTAGAAGCTAGGTCTCCAAATCCCAATAACGACGCGCGCCAACAAAGAGACAACAGACAATGACCCGCACCGCAGGCAGACACCTGCGCCGGCTGGCTCCGAGAAAAATAACATAGACGCTAACCTTGAGAAAAATTCCAGTATTCTTTAACGACGTATACCGCATGATAATTGCATTGTTCAAACTCTGCACTAGGAAGAGTAAAGGTTTACACCACATTTCGCATGTAAAACCGTTTATGAAAGATAATCTGCTTTTAAACTTTGTCTTTGCCATAAAACTTTTCACTTCACGTTTCTAGTATGCTTTGTTAGACTTAAGAAACTGTTAACATGCAACAATGTTTGAAGTTAAGTATCCAGTCTAGAACCTAGGGAACATTTTTAAACAGAAATTACGGATGTATTGTTATAGTGAACAGACGACACAGTGTTGTATTTGTACATTCTTGCTTGTTAGTTGTACAATTACGTAACGACTATCAGACTTACATACTTAGGACACATACTAGTATTGCTAATGAGATTTTGATGCAACATTTTGGTTTACTTGAAAATACAGTCTGGATTTAAAGTACTTTATGTGAGATACCAGGTGACACAGTGGTTAGTTTATTTGACAGCTACACGACTATATCACGACGCTACTAATGTGTGACACAATTCACCTTGTTGCTTTTGCGGTGTATCTGTTTTATATCTGCACAGTTTTTCTGAATTCTTCTGGAAAGAAAAACATGTTTTAGTAGTAATTTTTGTGGTATAGCTACAATGAGACAGCCTTTTTCGTAGCACAACAATACGCTCCATTATAGTACCTTCCTCATCACGGCAATAAGCGTAATAACTAAGATATCTATACGCAAAGCATTTCACTTTTGTGTATCATGAGGTAAGTACATTGACTTCTGCAGAACTTAGCTTTCGGAGGACGATAACTACGACACTTCCACAGAATTATCTTACAACAAGACGCACATTTAGCGCTACAGGACACGTATTTGAGTGATTAATCTTATACTTAAAACACTTAATTACAAAGAAAGTTTTCCGTGATACATTTCATTCCATTGCTGTAATCTGTAACTCCTGAGGGTATAATTACATTAATCCTCAGGGGGGTACACGCTTACTTTGTGTACCATGTGTTTGGCACGCACAAGGAGCCCTAGCTAATATGGTATTTGCTTACACAACTTTACACATCGGTACCATATTTCTCCAACACATAATTACACAGCTATCTGATTATTTGACAGAGATAAACATTTTTTTTACTACATCAGTGACACATGTTTACGCAATTACACAGTTGGGTAACTTCACACTTATGAAATTGCATTTTGTCTGTACTTTGTGAAATGTTCATATTTTTTCGGAACCATTGTGATACTATGAGAGCTTTGAATGATGTATTTGGTATGGGATCATGATTTTTGAAGTGCGTTTGAGGCGGATGACACTTTTGACATGAGCAGAGAATTTTTTTAGGTTTTGAAACTATTGGAGGAAGCTACGACGATTTTGAGAGTTGACTGAGGTGTTATGATGTTATTTTTACGACGACGATGTGTATTATGCTGTTGAGGTATGTTTATGATCAATAAGCTGATGCTATATAAGGAATGTGATTACGTGTTTATATGTATATGAATAATCAATAGAAGTTAGGGATTCTGGTTGGAAACCGAGAATCGTACTTTAAGAGTTATGAAATGTGTGTAAATGCGTGAATGTATCACAATGCCGACGAAAATTTTTTTGGACGCTGTTATATTTATAGGATTTTGTTTCTACAGATTTGTAACCCAAATTCTTGACCTGTGAAATATTTTTATATGAGACTGTCACTGTAGCGGAAACTGGTGTCGTAAATATTTCGGTAAGAAAGTTCAGTGACCACCTGCACGTAATGCGTCAATGCGTCGTGGGCACCCAGGTGAGCGGCCAGGTGTGTCAGACGCCTGGAGAAAAAGCCATTATTGGGAGCAGCGGCACAGGTAGAAAAAAAAAGAAAGGGAGGTCATTATCCTCGCTATTGACGTTCCTTTGTAGAAAGCATCGTAAATACGACACGCTAATAATAACTTGGAAACATTTTTACATCTGCACACCTGATTATGACAAGCGTCTTTCTACGAGAGTTGAGAGAATGTCTACTAACTTATGAAATGTCACATGACTATTGAATGATATTTTTATGCTTTGCCTTTCATAGTTGCTTATTTCATTTGATATCTAGTTTCCAGCTGTGTTGCAGCATGGGTTTTATTTAAAAAAAAAATTCATTTGCTAATGTGAACACTTTCTGTCAACAGATCTATTAAATAATTATTTTATGACCCACATTCTTCGAAAAAGGAGCTCTTGGAATGGAAAGAACAATAAGAAGGGACTAATAACAGGAACTGCATACATAATTTTCTTTTCAACTACTTGGTAATTTTTTTTCGTAGAGTAAGTTTTTTGTGATGCATCACTCTAGTGTTAAGATGTGACGTAAGTTTTAAACATGGCCATTTTTACTGTAATATTTTTTCTGCTTGAGCTATGTCATGTTTAGGTATAAGTTGCTGCTGTTTGCCAGGCATAGTGTTATTGAATTTGACTTTGTATTATTCTGTTAAGGCAGTTTTACTAATGATTTATTTTTATTGTTTGCTGCACATTGCCTTAGATTAGTTGTAATATTACAATTGCTTTGCTAATTTCTTAATGCTGCTTGCTTCGCAAATCTGCGTTTTTTTTTTTCATTGCTGTTTATATTAATTGTTTTATGTGATGCTGCATTGCCTCGTCCCTTGGTATATATATCTGAGCTCAGTAGATTTAAGTTAGCTTAAGAGGGGGTAGACTATATAAGAAACTAACTATGATGAATTGGAAGCAATGCATTAACAAGGTATATGAAAAATATTTGGGCCAAATGAGTATTGTACAATGAGAAATAATTATTTTGAGAGAAATATGAATAGAATACAGGAAGGAGGTTTAGATAGGACCTTTTGGAAATAATGAAGAACGCATGGAGATCTCCGAGAAGTAAAGAAAGTTTTGTTTGCAAAATACTGCAGTAAAACAAACCCTGTCCTTTCCTTTTGTGTTATCCCTCTATGTGTTTGTGTACCCTTGCGTATTTGTTTTCTTCCTGTCTCTGTGTAGTTCCATAGAATTTTTTCTTTTTCTATTACTAAGCTACATTCACTATGATGAGGAATACTGTTATCCTCAAATATAATTGGCATTAATAATATGTTATTTATCTTGTAAATATGCTTAGACATTATTTATCTGTTCTCTTTTGTTGCTCATGTGTGAAGTTGATGTTTCAATAATTATTCTGATCTTTTATGTATTTACTTATGTCATAATTCCTGTAACATTGATGTATATGTTTATTTCTATTCTGTTGTAAAGCCTGTACTACAAATGTTATCTGTATTGTTATGTTCTTTAATGATGTATTTTGTACCTTTGTAATTGTACTCTCATGTTATAAAATTGTAATTGACAGCAGTTCATCAAATTAAGTAACTTGTAAGTTCCATTTCACTGCACACGTTTCTGTTGGTCATACTATATGGACAATATGTGACAAGTAGGGACTGTTAGTGTTTGCACATGTGTTAATAATTCAGCAAGGGACTGGATAACAGCATTGCTGGTTCTAAGGACAATTCCAAAAACTTTGTGAGTGGACAAGTGGTGGTTTATGGACTTGCTATATTAGCCGCAAGACTCTTCAATGGTGATTGTGCACCTGCACAGTCACAACAGATGGCTGCTGGCCATCTCTACAAGGACTACAGTGGGTCTGCATCCTTGATGACCCACCAGTACCATTATCTCTACAAGGACTACAGTGGGTCTACCTCTTTGATGATCCATCAATACCATTATTTCCACAAGGACTGCAGTGGGTCTGCGCCTCTGGTGGCCCACCAGTACCGTAATCTCTACCAGGACTACAGTGGGTCTGCATCTTTGATGGCCCACCAATTTCTACAAGGATTGCACTGGGTCTGCACCTCTGGTGGCCCACCAATACCGTAATCTCTACCAGGACTACAGTGGGTCTGCTCTGTGATGACCTACCAAACGATATTCTTCAAAACTTCGATTGACTCCGCTGTGGGTTTGCTCTGTTGTGGCCCATTACTGTCTGCATGTCCAGAGTCAGCACTGTCTTTCCGTTGGAAGGACAATACTACTTCTTCAAGACTGCATGGAAATCCACTACGTCTGTGTGCATTGTCTTTTACTGCTCAGACTTTGAGAAAAGAAACAGCAGTTTTACGATGAACGATTAGGACTGTCTTTATGGACTGTGAGAAAATTTTAGCTTTTGACCAACATTGTATCAATAAGTGTGTGCATTTGATTTCTTTGTTATTGAAATTGTGAAAAAATTTTAACAAATATGCATTGGCCAGTGCCCAACAAAATTTGTAAAATTTTTTGTGGGGAGCATGGGGGCTATGTAAGTAGGCTGTCTAGGTTTTTTTATTGGTAACGCCACCTCTGTATAAAAAATCACTGGCTGTGCTGTGTGCAGTCTGTGGCTGCTTTGCATTGTTGTAATACTCGCCATTGTACTGTTAGGCAGCTGGCTGTGAACAGCGCGTAGCGTTGCACAGTTGGAGGTGAGCCGCCAGCAGTGGTGGATGTGGGGAGAGAGATGGCGGAGTTTTGTAATTTGTCATGAACTGCTATATATATGATGATATCAAGGTAAATACATTCTTTGTTCTCTATTAATATCTTTCATTTGCTAACTATCCCTATCAGTAGTTAGTGCCTTCCATAGTTTGAATCTTTTATTTAGCTGGCAGTAGTGGCGCTCGCTGTATTGCAGTAGCTTGAGCAGAGAAGAGTTTTGTGAGGTAAGTGATTTGTGAAAGGTATAGTTTAATGTTAGTCAGGGCCATTCTTTTGTAGGGAATTTTGAAAGTCAGATTGCGTTGCGCTATAAATATTGTGTGTCAGTTTAAGCACAGTCATTGTATAAATTTTTCTAAGGGGACGTTTCACCCGGACTACAAACATAAGAAAACCGAACTTGTTCAAGTCCTGTATCTGAGACTGCGAGGTGGTGGCTTGCGATATTTAGCGGTGAACCGTCGCTTAACAGTAGTAGCGGACTTGGATACATGGAACCGTAAATACAGTAATAGTGCTAACAATCTGCACTGTCATACCACTTCATGATGATTATTGGAACAACTCATTCCTGCATGCCATCTAGCGGGAAAGTCAGCAACTAACAGTGTTAGGCGGCAATAAACATGAGGATATGCTGCATTCAGTGCTGTGTCATACATTTCTGTAAGTTATTTACTCATTTCACAATGAAAGGTTACTTTTGTATAAGTAATTTGTAAACGTCCTGTATATATCCATTTCATTCCTTTCTCAAATAATAGCTATTTTTTATGTTCTTCGACTCATTTAATTGCAGTTTGGTTGCTGTGAAAGTTGTGAATAACCTTCGCTCTCTGCGTTTTATGCTTGGTACCTGCAGAATTTCAACGAGTGGAGTCCCGTCAACTTTGTCGAAAGCTGGCAATATCACTAGCGATCTGTCCACCTGTGCGTGGGGCCCTTTCAACGACATTGTAGTCTGTCTACCCCGATTTTTTATCTTCATAATGATCAACTATGGTAGAACTGATTCATAGGAATAATACATTTACTGCAGCCAAATAGCTATACCAGTTTAGAAAGCATACATTTTACACATCGTGGTTTGCACACTCACTTATTGACCGTGTTCTTTTATTTATTTATTTATTTATTTATTGCTTTTTTTGCCTGGCCAGATTAACACCATAAGACCCTCTATTACATCTGGCCAAGAACAACGTATATCAAAGGTATTAAAAACATTCAAATGATAATGAAAATGTTAATAATAACCATAGTAATAAGCACTTCCTAATGTTCTGGAAAAATTTGCAGAACATTAGCAAGTGTTTTCATATCATTATCATTTTATGTTGAAACCTTCCCGTCTCCTCTATATGTCTTTTTTTTGTTACGCAACTTTCCATTCTACAATAACCTATGAAACCTTTCCTTGGGATTCCTATATCTTGCTTAATAATAACAAATGAAATCTTCCCTTTGAAATTTATTCTCTTTCTCAATCTTCACATACAAATTTAATTGCTGCTTATTAAAAGTGATTTTCTGATTATTTCGATGAAACATAGAATGTGTCGTCGTCGTGGCCCTCAGTCGTTATCTGCAATAACCCAAAACTGTTCCTTACCTTTTTTTACTGTTACTGGATCGCCATCTGACTGCTACATCGAACTGCGACATGAATATACTTACTCTGTTTTACTATATTAGCTGCTGGTGGGCTTTCATAATAAGTGGCTGTATTTATTACCAAAGGTGACGTTATTCTTTAATAGCAAAGCTGACGTTATTCTTTAATTAATTCGACTGAAGTTCCGTAATTCATAGTTATACTTTTTCTTGATAACAATAAAATTTTTGCAAAGTTTTACGTTGTGACTTCTTGGGATGGATTATAATCAGTAATGCAACGTTGCTGGCAAAAATTAATTATATTCTGAAAACGTTTCTACAAACATTTACTGCTGGTAATTAAATGATTTTACAAACGTTCAAATGGGACTTAGTTTTTACAATAATCTTACAATTAGCATTGCGCAAACAAACCTTCAGTAGTCTTGAGTTTCGCAAAGAAAATAATTCAATAATATTAGTTCCTCTTATGATAATAGTTAGCTGATGTCTCTGTACATCCGTTTATAACCTCTTGTAAATCATAGACCTGCTAGCGACTCGCTTCACATCTCGCTCACTACTGACTTCCTACGAACGCTAAAGTGCGGTCTCTCCTGCCAACAATGCTTTCTGGTGCAGACAATCCCTGCTACCATTACAAAATGTATCAATGCGCGGTCTTTCCCGCTCTTTTCTTAAAATGTATCCATACGCGGTCTCTCCCGCCCTTTTTAAAATTATATCAATTTGCGGTCCCTCTTGCCAACAATACTTTGGTGCAGACATTCCCTGCTACCACAATATTTCCAACGTGACAAATATTAATTATTCCTACTTAATCCTATTAATAAAATATAAACATATTTCATAAATTGTGGTCTGACAATAGACAATAGAAATATACACGTCTTACAATGTCAAGCACTGATCAAAAATTAACATAATGTTATAATGAGAATAACTGACACTAACAACAATAAAAATAGTAAAGAGCATTCAGAATGATGTTGCTGGATTTGCACTTAAAAATAATTGGACCTCGTCTGCGTGTAGATGTTATTTGCAGTGGGAGAGAATCATGCATGGATAAGCAAAATAATGTGAACATCTGTACTTGCTTGGAAATGGTTTATTGGTTCAAATGGCTCTGAGCACTATGGGACTCAACTGCTGAGGTCATTAGTCCCCTAGAACTTAGAACTAGTTAAACCTAACTAACCTAAGGACATCACAAACATCCATGCCCGAGGCAGGATTCGAACCTGCGACCGTAGCAGTCTCGCGGTTCCAGACTGCAGCGCCTTTAACCGCACGAAATGGTTTATTAATAAGCAGTTGGGCTCCATTAGCACGTAATACAACTGCGATTCTTCTTGGAATGCTGGCATATATTGATTGTATAGTCTTTATTGATTGTATAGTCTCCAGTGGAATGTTATGCCACTCTTCGATCAGAACCTCTTCTAATTCCTATAGTGACGAGGGAGGCGAAAATCTGCACCGGAGTCTGCGCTCCAGTACCGCTCACAAGGGACAGTGCTGGCCAGGGAAGACGCTTGAGTTCAGTTACATGCTCCTCATAAAACTGTTGTACTGTCCTGGCTGTGTGAATGGGTGCATTATCGTCCCGAAATATGGCATCATCTTTGGGGGACAACATTTGAATCATGGGGCACACCTAATCACCTAAAATCGTTGGCTGTAACATGGGCTTTGACAATAATGATGGGACCAGCAGAATACCATGATATGGATGCCCACACCATCACACTTCCCCCTCCATGCTGAACCGTTGCAATTAAGCAATCAGGATCGTAGGCTGCTTTGGTGTTCTCCAGACGCAAACCCCGCCCGATGTTGGAAAATAAATACACTCCTGGAAATGGAAAAAAGAACACATTGACACCGGTGTGTCAGACCCACCATACTTGCTCCGGACACTGCGAGAGGGCTGTACAAGCAATGATCACACGCACGGCACAGCGGACACACCAGGAACCGCGGTGTTGGCCGTCGAATGGCGCTAGCTGCGCAGCATTTGTGCACCGCCTCCGTCAGTGTCAGCCAGTTTGCCGTGGCATACGGAGCTCCATCGCAGTCTTTAACACTGGTAGCATGCCGCGACAGCGTGGACGTGAACCGTATGTGCAGTTGACGGACTTCGAGCGAGGGCGTATAGTGGGCATGCGGGAGGCCGGGTGGACGTACCGCCGAATTGCTCAACACGTGGGGCGTGAGGTCTCCACAGTACATCGATGTTGTCGCCAGTGGTCGGCGGAAGGTGCACGTGCCCGTCGACCTGGGACCGGACCGCAGCGACGCACGGATGCACGCCAAGACCGTAGGATCCTACGCAGTGCCGTAGGGGACCGCACCGCCACTTCCCAGCAAATTAGGGACACTGTTGCTCCTGGGGTATCGGCGAGGACCATTCGCAACCGTCTCCATGAAGCTGGGCTACGGTCCCGCACACCGTTAGGCCGTCTTCCGCTCACGCCCCAACATCGTGCAGCCCGCCTCCAGTGGTGTCGCGACAGGCGTGAATGGAGGGACGAATGGAGACGTGTCGTCTTCAGCGATGAGAGTCGCTTCTGCCTTGGTGCCAATGATGGTCGTATGCGTGTTTGGCGCCGTGCAGGTGAGCGCCACAATCAGGACTGCATACGACCGAGGCACACAGGGCCAACACCCGGCATCATGGTGTGGGGAGCGATCTCCTACACTGGCCGTACACCACTGGTGATCGTCGAGGGGACACTGAATAGTGCACGGTACATCCAAACCGTCATCGAACCCATCGTTCTACCATTCCTAGACCGGCAAGGGAACTTGCTGTTCCAACAGGACAATGCACGTCCGCATGTATCCCGTGCCACCCAACGTGCTCTAGAAGGTGTAAGTCAACTACCCTGGCCAGCAAGATCTCCGGATCTGTCCCCCATTGAGCATGTTTGGGACTGGATGAAGCGTCGTCTCACGCGGTCTGCACGTCCAGCACGAACGCTGGTCCAACTGAGGCGCCAGGTGGAAATGGCATGGCAAGCCGTTCCACAGGACTACATCCAGCATCTCTACGACCGTCTCCATGGGAGAATAGCAGCCTGAATTGCTGCGAAAGGTGGATATACACTGTACTAGTGCCGACATTGTGCATGCTCTGTTGCCTGTGTCTATGTGCCTGTGGTTCTGTCAGTGTGATCATGTGATGTATCTGACCCCAGGAATGTGTCAATAAAGTTTCCCCTTCCTGGGACAATGAATTCACGGTGTTCTTATTTCAATTTCCAGGAGTGTATAACGTTGACTCGTCGGACGGTATGACGTGTTTCCACTGATCAGCCGTCCAGGATTTATGCTCCTGACGCCAGGTTTTACGTTTCTTTGCGTTGGTTGTCGTCACGACCAGTTTCGGTATAGCCGCTTGTCCGCGAATATTTGCTTTATGGAATTCTCGGCGGACAGAGTCGATCGATACGGGGTCTCAAAGATGTCTATTGAGCTCTGCAGTCACTATAGCCGCCGTAGTTTTGTGTTGTTTCGACATAATTCGTGTTAGCGTACGATGAGCTCTATCATTTAATTTTGATTTGCGCCCACTATTACGTTTACATGATGATGTCTTTCCATATCATGTAGAGGTTGTCATGACTGTTGAAATAGTTGCTCTTGAAACACTTAATAAGTTGTGATTCTTGAGTTTCTCCCGGCGTATTTGATAATCAAAATATCCACGGGTGTGCTGCCGGTCTATAGTGTCCAACGGGCACAATATTTCGGCGATCATACATGTCGCCATCATCAGGTGAACTGACGGACTGAGCTCCTGTGCGTGCCGGCACGGAGATCCGTACGCTATGGCTGCTCAGAGGGAACTGGGTTCGGTCGCGGCGGCGGCCGATTTAAATAACCTCCGCCCGCGGCGCGCTCCCTCCGCCGACCGCGCCCCGCGCCACGGTCGCGCGGTGGAACAGATTGCGACGGCGTCTGAGATGACGTCGGTGTGATGGCTCTGTCCGCCGTGGTCGTCACAACTATACGTTTGCTCGATTTACTCTTGATCAACCCAATCGCTGGTTCCCAAGCCTTGCTAAGATTATAGCCACAGTCACGGTTTATGAGGTCGTCATTGGTGCGAATTTCGATGGCCTCTCTAACAACGCTGTCCCAGTATCTCGACGTCTGTACCAGAATCCTCGTGCGTTCATACTCTATAGCGTGATTTTCCGACAAACAATGTTCAGCGACCGCCGACTTGCTCGGATACATCAGTCGAGTGTGCCTCTGGTGTTCACGGCATCGATCCTCGACGGTACGCATCGTCTGACCAATATACGACTTGCCACATTGACACGGAATCTGGTACACGCCGGCCTTCCTCAAACCGAGGTCATCTTTGGCGCTCCCCACCAGTGCACGAGTTTTATTTGGAGGACAAAACACAGTTCCGACCCGGTGTTTCTTCAGAATGCGGGCGATTTTCCCGAGAGTGCGCCTGTGTATGGAATAAATGCAGTGCCTACCTCCTCCCTCGTGACTTCATCCATCTCAACAGGTTGTGCTGCAGTGGTTGGGCGGAGAGCACGTTGAATCTGCCACTCTGAGTACCCGTGGATATTTTGATTATTTAATAAGTTGGCTGCCTTGGTTACTGATGCTCCAGTTAATCGGGCCCCCACAGTCTGGTCCCTATGGAAGGCCGTTAGGTCTTACACCGCCTCAGAATGCGAAGTGTGCACTACTCGTAAACAACCTCCACTGATGCGTATTCAGTACTAAACACGCACAGCGCGGCACATTGCCTTACCTGCACTGTTGACCGTCAGACACAACAATCCTATTACTGCCTCAATTCACGTTATTTTGCCTATCCCCTGTATGTGGTAACTTCAAATATTCGGTTACACTGTTTGCACTCAAATGTTCCACTTGGAACAGCAGCAATTGTGAGATTTTGGCCTTAAAGAGTGCCAATGCCGTCTTTTTGCTGAGGGATTTGATTTGTTTCATTCCGTAAACAGCCGTTATTACTTCCGTTGCGTCTTCTGTTACATGCCTATATCGCATTAAGAAACGTCATCGCAGACAGCTTCTGTACGCTGGGTACAGCTGTTTCGGGTGTCTACAACGCGATTTTGTTACACTCTGCACGGCGACGCGTCTTCATACACTCCTGGAAATGGAAAAAAGAACACATTGACACCGGTGTGTCAGACCCACCATACTTGCTCCGGACACTGCGAGAGGGCTGTACAAGCAATGATCACACGCACGGCACAGCGGACACACCAGGAACCGCGGTGTTGGCCGTCGAATGGCGCTAGCTGCGCAGCATTTGTGCACCGCCGCCGTCAGTGTCAGCCAGTTTGCCGTGGCATACGGAGCTCCATCGCAGTCTTTAACACTGGTAGCATGCCGCGACAGCGTGGACGTGAACCGTATGTGCAGTTGACGGACTTTGAGCGAGGGCGTATAGTGGGCATGCGGGAGGCCGGGTGGACGTACCGCCGAATTGCTCAACACGTGGGGCGTGAGGTCTCCACAGTACATCGATGTTGTCGCCAGTGGTCGGCGGAAGGTGCACGTGCCCGTCGACCTGGGACCGGACCGCAGCGACGCACGGATGCACGCCAAGACCGTAGGATCCTACGCAGTGCCGTAGGGGACCGCACCGCCACTTCCCAGCAAATTAGGGACACTGTTGCTCCTGGGGTATCGGCGAGGACCATTCGCAACCGTCTCCATGAAGCTGGGCTACGGTCCCGCACACCGTTAGGCCGTCTTCCGCTCACGCCCCAAACATCGTGCAGCCCGCCTCCAGTGGTGTCGCGACAGGCGTGAATGGAGGGACGAATGGAGACGTGTCGTCTTCAGCGATGAGAGTCGCTTCTGCCTTGGTGCCAATGATGGTCGTATGCGTGTTTGGCGCCGTGCAGGTGAGCGCCACAATCAGGACTGCATACGACCGAGGCACACAGGGCCAACACCCGGCATCATGGTGTGGGGAGCGATCTCCTACACTGGCCGTACACCACTGGTGATCGTCGAGGGGACACTGAATAGTGCACGGTACATCCAAACCGTCATCGAACCCATCGTTCTACCATTCCTAGACCGGCAAGGGAACTTGCTGTTCCAACAGGACAATGCACGTCCGCATGTATCCCGTGCCACCCAACGTGCTCTAGAAGGTGTAAGTCAACTACCCTGGCCAGCAAGATCTCCGGATCTGTCCCCCATTGAGCATGTTTGGGACTGGATGAAGCGTCGTCTCACGCGGTCTGCACGTCCAGCACGAACGCTGGTCCAACTGAGGCGCCAGGTGGAAATGGCATGGCAAGCCGTTCCACAGGACTACATCCAGCATCTCTACGATCGTCTCCATGGGAGAATAGCAGCCTGCATTGCTGCGAAAGGTGGATATACACTGTACTAGTGCCGACATTGTGCATGCTCTGTTGCCTGTGTCTATGTGCCTGTGGTTCTGTCAGTGTGATCATGTGATGTATCTGACCCCAGGAATGTGTCAATAAAGTTTCCCCTTCCTGGGACAATGAATTCACGGTGTTCTTATTTCAATTTCCAGGAGTGTAGCTCCATAGACGGCTGTCGCTTCAGTTCTTATGTTGCGATATACGAGGATTGGAGCTTCAATAGTGGCAACTATTTATTTACAGCTAGTACAAAAAAAACGTGTTTCAAAGTTTTACTGCCCTTCAGAGTAGTCACCAGTATTGTATAACCCGTTGCCAGCGATGTGGAAGTCGTAGGATACTCTTAGCAGCACCAGTTTTGTTGACAGTTCGAGCGGCGCGGTGTATTGTCCGACGAATTTGTAGCTGTTCTGAAACGAATGCCGTGAAGCGTTTCGTTCAGTTTAGAAATGGAGTTGAAGTTACGAGGGCTTAAGTCAGGGGAGTGCAGTAGGTGGTATAGCATTTAGCAGCCCCATCGGTCAAACAAATCAAACGTGCTTGAGCATTGTCCTCCAAAATGATGGTCAGGTTCTGCACAAAGTGTCATCACTTTTGTCTCTACACTGGTCAAAGGTTGTGTTCCAAAAATAAACAGCATAGATACAGAAGTGATGACACTTTCTGCAGGACCTGACCATCATTTTGCAGGACAAAGCTCAAGCTGTTACTGATTTGTTTGACTGATGGGGCTGCTAAGTGTTATACCACCTACTGCATTCCCCTGACTTAAGCCCTCGTGATTTCGATTTCCAAACTGAAGGAAACACTTCACGGCATTCGCTACAGAACTGCTACAAATTCGTCAGGCAATAGACCGCGCCGCTTGAACTGTCAACACAATTGGCACTGCTAAGAGTATCCTACGACTTCCACATCGCTGACAACGGGTTATACAATGCTGGTCAGTGAAACATTGAAACATGTATCTATTTTGTACGAGCTGTAAATAAATAGTTTCCACTATTAAACTTCCAACCTTCGTATGTGGATACTGCCTGTGAAATATGCTGCGAAAAGAAGTAATAAATTTAAATGTCATGGAAACGCGACAGCTTATATAATTTTTTTGATGCACTTAGCTCCATATGTGGATACTGCCTGCAGATTTATTGCGCATGGAGCTAGTAGCACAGAAGTAATAAATTTAAACTTCATGCCTGATGCGGCAGTTTTTCACGCTTCTCATTGTTTATATCTCCGGAACTAAGGTAGGTGTTCTTCTAGCGACAGCGATTCTTGCCTGATATGTGTACCAAGTTTGGTTGAAACCGGTCTAGTGGTTTAGGAGATGTCGAACGTCCACACATACATACATCCATTTTTATAGTATGTATGGTTACTCCCAGTCGGTAACTATGGTAAAGATATCGAAACGATAACAACGTAAGGAGGTTACAACATAGCGACAAAACAATTTTTTAATTGTATAATTTTTTTCGTTTACTTGTCAGGTTGGTTTCTGTGCATTTACGGAACTTGCAAGTGTCTGAACACATCTTCGTTTCTGTCTCTTTCAGGTATGAAGAAGTGGGCAGAAGTACTCGATTCTTTTAAAGAAAGCGAACGGAAGAGTAAGTCTTCCTTTAAATCAGGAAATGGAAGATAGGCAACCCAACTAAAAAAAGTAACTAGCGGACACCCCGTCAGTAATATCGGTAATAAGAATGTGTTCGTGCTAATCGTGACACT
Source organism: Schistocerca nitens (assembly GCF_023898315.1). Taxonomy (NCBI): domain Eukaryota; kingdom Metazoa; phylum Arthropoda; class Insecta; order Orthoptera; family Acrididae; genus Schistocerca; species Schistocerca nitens. The sequence goes on along the minus strand of NC_064623.1, from coordinate 155,865,291 downwards.
GGCTCTCGCAGACAGACATGCGTCTTCGTGTAAGGAAGAAAACGTTCCAAAAACGTCAGTAAATATTCGTGAGATGAATCCATCGAAAGTGAATAATGCAAACAGGAACATTTTGTGTATTGATTGCTTGAGATATAGAAAAATAAATGTACTTTGTATTTGGCTTCTGTCGATTTTTCTTCTCCGGCTAAAAAGCAAGTAAACAGAATGTTGCAAGATATAATATAGTCCATCCAAAGCAAAATTTCATCTTACAGTTATTTATCATCCTCTTGTAGTTTCAGATACGAAATGAACGTTTAACTCAATTCCAAGACATGAACATAAATTAATTGCTTGCCGATTCTGATGTAATGTGTGGGTTACTGAAGACCATGGCAGATGACTGCCGATGGACAAATTCGTAAATATTCCGAGTTTTGAGAACATGGATGATTGAAATCACCCAAGAGGCCGATACTAGGCCTCCTCTGATTCCTAGTGATTCGTTTCTCTCTACTGCAGTGTTTGGCATTACGCTAAACCGTCGCGAAATCAGTCTGCTTGCGTTTGCCGCACTGACCCCATTGAACAACATTTATTTACCTGTGTAAGAAGGCAGATATCAGTTTCATCAGCATTTCCAAAACTCTTTTGTACTTTTTACTGCATTCCTCTCGCAGACATGTGTGGTCTAAGAATTAGCGAACGGCAAAATATTACACTTTTTCATTACACAGTTTGCAGATTTAGTGCACGTGCTAGACAAAACCTGTCATTTCACAATTACTGTTATGAATTATGAGAGGGTATGTGGTTTATTAACCATCTGACTACCCAACAATATGAAAAAATTAATTTTAAAATTTTTCACATAATTAACTGTCCTTCCAACCTGATCTTCCTCATTCCCGGAATTCTTAGCCGATGCAGTCTCCTCATATTTCTTTTTCTCGGAACTCGCTATACATCTATAAATTCTTCTATTTGCTACTATTATTAATGTTATTATTGTTTATATCATTACTATTATTATTATTGTTACTATCACTATTCGTGGCAGCAACTGTAGTCATACAAGTACTGCCAGTGTTAACTTCATTACTTCATAGTCAGCATAATTTACTCACACTGCCGCTTCAGACACTCAAATCGTTCTAATACTAGTTGGTGCATTAAAAATGTTATTTTTTAGGTAACCACGATGTAAAAAAGCACTGCATATGTTAAACCCTGGTCTGATATAAGAGAGGTCCTCATGGCCCTAATCACATCAGATTAAATAAACAAGTAAATGAATAAATAAAAGTAAATTATTATGGTAAGTAAGAAACAAAAGGAGAAATTGGCAAAAAAGGAAGCAATAATTTTCTTAAGGAGGTGGTTGCACTTTGGAATATAAATGTAAAATTCTTCACAAAATAAATCTTTAGTATAATGGTAAGCAAGGAATATAAGTTGAAATCGGCAAAAATAAACAACGACTTATCTAATAAAATGGAACACCTACAACCGTCCTTACGACGTTATTTATTATATGGCTAACAGTTACGGTGCTTCAGTACACCATCTTCAGGACTTCGGATTGCTTTCTGCAGACTAAATTTAACGAAGATGTTGTGTCTCCGACACATCGTTGTTATAGGTAGTCTACGGAAACCAGTTCATAGATATTGGCCACTGATGAATCGTGTATACGATTTGAGCTAAGCCCCTCAGTGTCAGTTAAGACCTGAAGGTGGTGTACTGTGAACGGCTGAAGTTCCTAAAATCTCCAGTCAGAATTATGGACGTACAAAAACAATCAGTTGTTTTAAGGAGGTAGTTTTACTTTGAAACCATTGGGACACACAGTTTTCAAGAACACATAATTTCAAATGATATATTTGAGGGCAAATTCGCATTTTGCTAGACAAATCCCATATCTCAAAACTTATGTAAACCCATAACGCATAACACAAATTATAGTCCTAAATAGCAGGCAAAATTTGACGTAAAATTTAATCAATTTTGGATCACAAGTATACGCTGTTCAAGAGGTTTCATTTCGATAATACTCATAAAATTAGTAATACATGCTGAAATTGACGTTACAATAACATAAGATATAATTTTCACTATCAGTTATGTCCTCGATATGACCACTAAAAAAAGCATTATATCATTTGAAGAAGTAGTCCAATGTACTACCACGAGTCTCTGTATTGAAATAGCATCGGTGGTTTCCTGGAAAAGGTACCTGTTCTTCAAAAACAAATTAATAAAATGGTGGTTTCAGGCAGAAACAACTGGGGATAAGAGAAGGGAGACCAACATTTGCTCATTGATTTATAGCACATTACCAGCATATGAGCATGAATTTAAGGGAGTTTTGAGAGAGCTCATTCACAATAAATTTCAGCTGCAGAAGCACGCAGCGTTTTCTATGAATGGTTTGCATTGGAGATATAAATATTTTAAAAAAGGTATTAAGTCACTTTCACTGTCGGAGCACGTGACGAAAATTGATTCATTATTGAAGTAAATGAAGAGACACGTGAACGCTGAACAATATAGTAAGTACGATTGCGGAAAAAAGACTAAACAAATCGGAAAATTTCAGGTCGACTGTGCTCTGTGTTTGATTGCTGATAACTTAATTAGTCTGACAGTACCGACTCTTTCGAAGAGTTACGAAATGTCGTGTTGTGGGAGCCAGTTGAGGAGTAAATATCGTAGTGGGTGCGATTAAACATGATCGTCTGCAGAATCCGCTGTGGCGATTCCTTGTTATTTACACTATATCTGCTCACGGGTATGAGACGAGCACATCTGTGGGTCGTCACTACTGACAGAGAAACAAGTAAACATTCCCCTCTCCTCTTACGACACCACTAGGCGCGTGGGCTATGTTATTATTTCTGCACTTCTCGTGTTTCCTTGAGCCAAATCGTCTTCTTTCTTTTGAAGCAGGAACAGTATAAGCACTATACACTATGTGATCAAAAGTAACCGGACACAGCCAAAAACATATATTTTTCATATTAGGTGCATTGTGCTGCCACCTACTGCCAGGTACTCCATATCAGCAACCTCAGTAGTCATTAGACATCGTGAGAGAGCAGAATGGGGCACTCCGAGGAACTCAAGGACTTCGAACGTGGTCAGGTGGTTGGGTGTCACTTGTGTCACACGTCTGTGCGCGAGATTTCCACATAGGTCCACTGTTTCCCACGTGATAGAGAAGAGGAAACGTGAAGGGACACGTACAGCACAAAAGCGTACAGGCCCACCTCGTCTGTTGACTGACAGACGCTGCCGACAGTTGAAGAGGGTGGTAATGTGTAATAGGCAGACATCTATCCAGACCATCATACAGGAATTCCAAACTGCAACAGGATCCACTGCAAGTACACTGCTGGCCACCGTAAATGCAACACCCTGAAGGAAGCATCCGAATCAAGTGAAATTTACACCATGAGTTTGCAGCGATGAGATATGCAAGTGATTAGAATTTCAGCGCAGACGCACATCACGCGCGCCTGTGGCGCCACCTCATAGCGCCATTTAAGGTTTGGCGATTTCGACGAGTGTACGTTCGGCACGTGTGTTTACCTTGTGGTTGTTTCACAAGACGATCAGTTATGCCTCGTAGACAACAGCGAACATCTTTTGATCAAGTACCCGAGTTCGACAGAGGAAGGATAGTGGCTTACCGAGATTGTGGATTATCATACAGAGAAATCGCTAGTCGTGTTGGACGAAACCAAACAACTGTAATGCGGATATGTGACCGTTGGATGCAGGAGGGTACGAAGGACCGACGTGGTCGATCGCATTCACCTCGGTGCACCATTGCACGTGCTGATAGGCAAATTGTGCGCATGGCAGTGACGGATCGCTCAGTGACATCCCGAACCATAGCACAGCACATTGCGTCTGTAACGCATCATCCAGTGTCTGCGGGTACCATTCGACGCCGTTTACAGCAGAGTGGTCTGTCCGCAAGACGTCCATTGCTTCGTCTACCATTGACGCAGAACCACAGACGTCTCCGTCGCCAATGGTGTGATGACAGACGGATGTGGACGGCAGAATGGAATGACGTTGTCTTTACTGACGAGGCACGCTTCTGTCTGCAGCACCACGATGGTCGGATTCGAGTGTGGAGACACCGTGGAGAGAGGATGCTGGACAGCTGCATTATGCACCGCCACACTGGTCTTGCACCGGGTATTATGGTATGGGGCGGTATTGGATATTACTCTCGCACGCCTCTAGTACGCATTGCCGGTACTTTAAATAGCCGGCGCTACATATCCGAGGTACTGGAGCCAGTTGTCCTTCCTTACCTTCAGGGCTCGGCCACAGCCATATTTCAACAGGATAATGCGCGACCACACGTGGCACGCATTGTCCAAAGGTTCTTCGTCAATAACCAGATTGAATTGCTTCCCTGGCCGGCTCGCTCTCCGGATCTTTTGCCGATAGAAAACATGTGGTCCATGGTTGCTCAACGAGTGACCCAGATTACATCCCCAGCTGCCACACCAGATGATCTTTGGCAACGTGTGGAAGCTGCTTGGGCTGCTGTACCCCAGGAACACATCCAACGTCTCTTTGACTCAATGCCGAGACGTGTGGCAGCGGTGATCTCCAACAATGGCGGCTACTCTGGCTACTGATTCTGGCAGGAACCACATGTCACAGACGTTTGTAAACGTAATCATTTGATACTTGGTCAACATGTTATCTACAAAATAAATTGTGTTGTGCTACCTCTTGTCTTTCTTGGTGTTGCATTTACGGTGTCCAGCAGTGTACTATGACAGTTAGGCGGGAGGTGAGAAAACTTGGATTTCATGGCCGAGCGGCCGCACGTAAGCCACACATCACGCCGGTAAATGACAAATGACGCCTCGCTTGGTGTAAGAAGTGTAAACATTGGACGATTGAACAGTTGAAAAACGTTGTGTGGAGTGACAAATGACGGTACGCAATGTGGCGAATATAGCGAATGCCCGGTGAACGTCATCTGCCAGCGTGTGTAGTGCCAACAGTAAAATTCGGAGGTGGTGGTGTTATAGTATGGTCGTGTTTTTCATGGAGGAGGCTTGCACCTCTTGGTGCTTTGCATGGCACTATCACACCACAGACCTACATTGTTGTTTTAAGCACCTTCTTGTTTCCCACTGTTGAAGAGCAACTCGGCGATTCAATCTTTCAACATGATCGAGCACTTGTTCATAAAGTATTGTCTGTGGCAGAGTAATTGCACGACAATAACATCCCTGTAATGGAGTGGTCTGCACAGAATCCTGGCCTGAATTGTATAGAACACCTTTGGGATGTTTTGGAACGCCGACTTCGTGCCAGGCCTCCGCGATCGACATCGATACCTCTCCTCAGTGCAGCACTGCGTGAAGAATGGGCAGCCATTCCCCAAGAAACCTTCGAGCACCTGATATTGAACGTATGCCTGCGAGAGTGGAAGCTGTCATGAAGGCTAATGGTGGGCTAACACCATAATGAATTCCAGCATTACCGAAGGAGGGCGCCACGAACTTTTAAATCATTTTCAGCCTGTTGTCCGGATACTTTTGATCACATAGTATATGTGGACAGTAGTATCGATTATCATACGAAAACTTTTCGAGATCTGTCTGATCTGAGGTCAGACAAATGAACTATCGTTAGTACTTGGCGGAATTAATATAAAGGTGATCAGTGACGAAATATACAGGAGAAACAACTGGTCAATAAGTGAGCCGGGAGGTTACAAAAATTGCTATTAAACGAGATATCTCAGAAAATATGGGAGAGTTGGTCACCCTAGCGCTGAGGGTTACGAAGTTAAGGTTATAGGTTGCCATACGTGGAAAAAGTCAGATTCCTTAACTCAATACTTTCTTCAGAATTGATTAAGAAACTTTGTGGAACTAAAACATGTCACGCGATATTAAAAGTGGGCTATTTCTCTTTTCAGGAGAAAAGATAAGATTTTAATGAAAAAAATAATACAATACGTTTGCTAAATTTACGACGAATTTGACCTACATATCAACGATCATTATAATATACACACACCAGATACTTCATACTTTCTATTCTGATTTTTTTAAATTGTCTTAGACTGAATCTCAATTGGAATGCTGACCGAAATAATCCTTTACTCTCCTTAGAAGAAAGCATGTGCTAATTTTTTTGCAATATGGCCATGATCCGTAATTGTAAAAATTTTCTTTGCCATTGTGTTGGTTCTCGTCATGCTGTTTGTACACTCCTGGAAATGGAAAAAAGAACACATTGAGACCGGTGTGTCAGACCCACCATACTTGCTCCGGACACTGCGAGAGGGCTGTACAAGCAATGATCACACGCACGGCACAGCGGACACACCAGGAACCGCGGTGTTGGCCGTCGAATGGCGCTAGCTGCGCAGCATTTGTGCACCGCCGCCGTCAGTGTCAGCCAGTTTGCCGTGGCATACGGAGCTCCATCGCAGTCTTTAACTCTGGTAGCATGCCGCGACAACGTGGACGTGAACCGTATGTGCAGTTGACGGACTTTGAGCGAGGGCGTATAGTGGGCATGCGGGAGGCCGGGTGGACGTACCGCCGAATTGCTCAACACGTGGGGCGTGAGGTCTCCACAGTACATCGATGTTGTCGCCAGTGGTCGGCGGAAGGTGCACGTGCCCGTCGACCTGGGACCGGACCGCAGCGACGCACGGATGCACGCCAAGACCGTAGGATCCTACGCAGTGCCTAGGGGACCGCACCGCCACTTCCCAGCAAATTAGGGACACTGTTGCTCCTGGGGTATCGGCGAGGACCATTCGCAACCGTCTCCATGAAGCTGGGCTACGGTCCCGCACACCGTTAGGCCGTCTTCCGCTCACGCCCCAACATCGTGCAGCCCGCCTCCAGTGGTGTCGCGACAGGCGTGAATGGAGGGACGAATGGAGACGTGTCGTCTTCAGCGATGAGAGTCGCTTCTGCCTTGGTGCCAATGATGGTCGTATGCGTGTTTGGCGCCGTGCAGGTGAGCGCCACAATCAGGACTGCATACGACCGAGGCACACAGGGCCAACACCCGGCATCATGGTGTGGGGAGCGATCTCCTACACTGGCCGTACACCACTGGTGATCGTCGAGGGGACACTGAATAGTGCACGGTACATCCAAACCGTCATCGAACCCATCGTTCTACCATTCCTAGACCGGCAAGGGAACTTGCTGTTCCAACAGGACAATGCACGTCCGCATGTATCCCGTGCCACCCAACGTGCTCTAGAAGGTGTAAGTCAACTACCCTGGCCAGCAAGATCTCCGGATATGTCCCCCATTGAGCATGTTTGGGACTGGATGAAGCGTCGTCTCACGCGGTCTGCACGTCCAGCACGAACGCTGGTCCAACTGAGGCGCCAGGTGGAAATGACATGGCAAGCCGTTCCACAGGACTACATCCAGCATCTCTACGATCGTCTCCATGGGAGAATAGCAGCCTGCATTGCTGCGAAAGGTGGATATACACTGTACTAGTGCCGACATTGTGCATGCTCTGTTGCCTGTGTCTATGTGCCTGTGGTTCTGTCAGTGTGATCATGTGATGTATCTGACCCCAGGAATGTGTCAATAAAGTTTCCCCTTCCTGGGACAATGAATTCACGGTGTTCTTATTTCAATTTCCCGGAGTGTATTTTTTGAGAGACTTGTTGCCTTAGCCTCTCTTGAGGGCGTACCGCCGTGTATTTGGGAGTACCTTAACATTCGCTGTGTGTCTTTTAGCGGAGGCTCACGAGGGCGAGCCACTGCGGCAGAGAAGTCGGTCGACATTTTATCCTGTGCCGAGCAGTCGGAATGTTCCTCTATTATTTCAACTGATTCTGTTTGTTTACGATAAATCGATAATTTCACATTATTTTCTATCCTTGTAACTGTTAACCCTAAAAACCTTAATTACATACGTGTTTCTTTTTCTAAAGTGTGTTCAGTACTGTTACGCTGCTTGTTAAAAGTCATATTCTCTTCGCCTCCTTTTCTTAGAACAAATGTATCGTCAAAATAGCGTTTGAACATAACTGCCTTCTGTGCCATCTGCAGGGGTAGTCTGCGAATCACATTGAATTGTCTGGAAGAGCATTCATGGAACTACCTTCACCATAATTCTTTATTATTCCACTCTCGATCAGCGCACGGGAAAAACGAACACCTGTATCTTTCCACGCAAGCTCTGATTTCCATTATTTTATCATGATCATCGTTTCTCCCTATGGAACGCGGCGTCAACAAAGTATTTTCGCCTTCGGAGGAGAAAAGTGGTGATTGAGATTTCGTGAGAAGATTCCGCCGCAAAGAGAAACGCCTTTGTTTCAGTGATGTCCACCCCAAATCCTGTATCATGTCCGTGACGCTCTCTCCCCCATTTCTCGACAATGTGCTGCTCTTCTTTGAACTTCCTCGATGTACTCAGCTATCTGCAGCAGCAGTACTCCAAAATAGGGTGGACAAGGGAAGTGCAGGTAGTCTCTTTCGTAGATCTGTTACATTTTCGAAGTGTCCTGCCAATAAAATGCAGTCTTTGGTTCGCCTTCCCTACAACATTTTCTATGTGTTCTTTCCAATTTAAGTTGTTTGTAATTATAGTTCCTAGATATTTAGTTGAATTTACATCTTTTAGATTTGACTGATTTATCGTGTAAATGAAGTTCAACGGATTCCTCTTAGCACTCATGTGCATTACCGCACACGTTTCATTATCTATGGTCAATTGCCAATTTTCGCACCATACACATATTTTTTCTAAATTTTATTTATTTTATTTACAAGTCAAGTTCCGTATGACCAAATTGAGGAGCAAATCTCCAAGGTCATGGAACGTGTCAGTACATGAACTTACAACATAAAAGTAATAACAGATAAAAACAAATGTTCACGAACCTGAAAAAAAATCAGTCCATAAGTTTAAGTAAACGCTTTCAGCAATACAATAAGAATCAGCTTAATTTTTCAAGGGACTCCTCGACAGAATAGAATGAGTGACCCATGAGGAAACTCTTCAGTTTCGATTTGAAACCGCGTGGATTACTGCTAAGATTTTGAATTCGAGTTGCGGCTTATTGAAAATGGATGTAGCAGTATACTGCACATCTTTTTACACAAGAGTTAAGGAAGTCCGATCCAAATGGAGGTTTGATTTCTACCGAGTATTAACCGATTGAACGCTGCTTATTCTTGGGAATAAACTAATATTGGTAACATGAAACGACAATAAGGAATATACATATTGAGAGGCCAATGTCAAAATACCCAGACTCGTGAACAGAGGTCGACAAGAGGTTCATGACCTCACACCACTTACTACCCGAACCGCCCCTTTCTGAAGCAAAAATATCCTTCTAGAATGGGAAGAGTTACCCCAAAATATAATACCATACGACATAAGTGAATGAAAATAAGCAAAGTAGACTAATTTACGTGTCGAAGTATCACTCACTTTCGATACCGTTCGAATAGTAAAAATGGCAGTATTAAGTCTTTGAACAAGATCCTGAACGTGGGCTTTCCACGACAGCTTACTATCTACCTGAACACCTAGGAATTTGAACTGTTCTGTTTCACTAATCATATGCCCGTTCTGTGAAATTAATACGTCAGGTCTTGCTGAATTGCAATTTGTTTTGATCTTCAGATGACTTTAGTAGACGATAAACGACAGCATGATCTGCAAACAACTTAAGATGGCTTACCAGATAGTGTGCCAGGTAAGCGGGTTGTTTAGAAAATGTTGGTTGGTTGGTTGGCTGGTTGGTGCGTCGGGGGCGGAGGGGAGTAGGGGGGGGGGGGGACGGAACGAGGTCATCGGCCCCATTGGCTAAGGGAATGAAGTCGGCCGCGCCCTTTCAAAGGCCCCCTCCCGGTACTTGCCTGAAGCGATTTAGGGAAATCACGGAAAACGTAATTCAGGACGGTCGGATACGGGTTCGAACCGTCGTCGTCCTCCCGAATGCGACTCCAGCGTGCTAACCACTTCGTCACATCGCTCCGTGTAAGTGGTTAGTAAATATGTTTGAAGATCATATATCGTCCACTGCCTTTACAGCGTGCAAACGGGGGAAATGGATTTTCCCACGTGCCGTCCTCAACAGCGGCCGGATAAATATGGAAGCGCCGTTGCAGCAAGCCGGCAAGTGTGACGTGGCAGCACTGTGTCGCGCTTGTCGCGGCAGCGGGCAGGGCAACAGAAGAGGCGAGGAGGTGGGCGTGGGCGGTGCGTGTGGCGAGCAGCGGGTCTCTACCTCCCACCTCTTTCTCTCTCTCTCTCTCTCTCTCTCTCTCTCTCTCTCCCCCCCTCCACCACCAGCGTCTCCTCCCATCCCTCCTGCTCTCTACTGCTATCCTGACACACGCGCTGCTTTCTGTTCCTGGTGTCCACTCACGCGAGTGCTTTGCAGGCAGCTGTGTATATAGGGTGGCGCGTGTATATACTGGGATGGTCCATAGAGTAAAATATCTCTGGAGTGAGCATTGCGCTCTGCGCATGTTGTCAACATTAAACCGGGATTGTCACGTGTTTTCGGGACTTCGCTGTGCGTGTGTGCTTTCTGCAGCGTTTGAAGCTTATAATATCAAGAGTTTTTGTTGTGCTTCACCGTTTGTTGATAGTGTAATAGCGAGGGTGAATTACTGTTATTGCTACGGATGCAAAGAAAAATATGTGAAAGGAGGGATAGTAACTTTTCATGGGTACATACCATGTTGCTCTAATTATAGTTATCATATTAGTAAGCGACACTGTATATGTTTAAAAATTTCGAGACGCCTTATAATTAAGGCTTTAGGGAAAGGTTAGTTGTTTCAGTAAATACTATCCTATATGCATTTATCAGTGACTTGTCGATTATGTATATAGATTACCCAGTCGACTATTTATTTAATAAACTGCGAGCAAGTACTTAAAATGCGTTAAATAAATACCTGAAAGTGCCACCAGTAAGAAAAATTGTGCTTTAGGTCGCAAAACGAGAAAATAAATACGCAGACATACAAGAAAAAAGGACGAATTAGCAGGGATATAATCGCTAATGTGTGGCAAATTTGGTGTTTTTCGGACACTTTCAGAAGTACTAGCGTACTGTCAAGTCGTTTTCCAGGACTATCACTGCAAAAATGTACGTCAGGCTCTGTAATACTATAAAGTGCCGTATCATACCGAAAACTACCAAAAATCGAGTGCATCTGAACTGTGACACCTATCGCAAAGAAGCAGAATGTAATATCACTTGCCCTTAAAAGTTACGTAGCTCGTTTATTCCCGGTATCAAATGGATACTGTTAAAATGTCTGTGCAACATATATAAACAATCCACGACACTTACGTAAAGTATCCGTCTGTACTAGGGATGTAGTGACATTCTAAATATACAGGGCGCTATACGGACAAACACACGACATCCCGAGATCACGTGACCAGGCCGGCAATGTATGTTGACAACACAAAATCTGTTCTGCGCATGTTAATGCTCACTCCAGAGATATTTACTCTGTGGGATGGTCGCACGCTCTTAGAGCACCAGAACTGTTTTCTGTGGCTGTGGCGTGTAAACTGTGAAGGTGCTTTCAGATGGACTACATCCTTACGGCAGTACTTGATCGCAGTGGCCTTGCCGTCAATGTTGCTGCAGAATGAGATTTTCACTCTGCAGCGGAGTGTGCGCTGATTTAAAACTTCCTGGCGGATTAAAACTGTGTGCCGGACCGAGACTCACAAAACTAGGGTCAATCCTTTCTTTCCGGAGTGCTAGTTCTGCAAGGTTCGCAGGAGAGCTTCTGTAAAGTTTGGAAGGTAGGAGACGCGGTACAGGCGGAAGTAAAGTCGCCCACGTATTGCTAAAGGGACGCCGGTGTTGTCCACGAGTGGTGGAGAATAGTTCGTACTGCAGAGCAGTATCTACGCCTGTCCTTGTCTTTATACGCTTCCCTCTCGCTCTCTGCATTCTTTCCACTTCTCTCAGCGATAGCGCTAGAGTCTGAGCGAGAACAATATCCTTTCTCTTGTTCGAAAGTTTTCTCTCGTAAATATGGCCATTCTCAAGTAAACTAATCCACTATTAACCGAAACGTACCTTGTAGAAGATGTATCATTTTACTTGTTTAAATCGTATTCATACGAAGAAATCATCGATCTATAAGAAACCCACGTCACAAAATGAATCATATACAACCCTTCACTTTACGAAAGATCCGTGCCCAAAGAGTGGTTAGTTGCACAGGTCACACCAATATTCAAGAAAGGTAGTAGGAGTAATCTACTAAATTACAGGTCCATATCATTAACGTCAATATGCAGCACGATATTGGTACATATATTGTGTTCGAACATTATGAATTAACTCGAAGAGAACGGTCTATTGACACACAGTCAACTCGGATCAAATCTAAAGGCCGCAAATTCAACGAAATACCTAGGAATTACAATTACGAACAACTTAAATTGGAAGGAACACATAGAAAATGTTGTGGGGGAAGGCTAACCGAAGACTGCGTTCTATTGACAGGACACTTGGAAGATGTAGCAGATCTACTGAAGAGACTGCCTACACTACACCTGTCCGTCCTCTTTTAGAATACTGCTGCGCGGTGTGGGATTCTTACCAGATATCGCGGTTCCAGAAGAACAATGACATAACTGTCAAAATGAATAGTTTACAGGAGAGGCATAAAAACAAACGACATTTTAAAAACTTCATAAAACAACCGTAAAATTATCTATGGAATTGAAAAATGGCCTAACTGTGACGCTAAGTATTCTCTACAAAATACAAAACTCATTTCCTTGAAACAGCATCCCATTCACCCTTAGTAACCCTTCACGGAAATGTGTCATTGTTCTTCCGACATTGTTATCGAAAGTTAACAAGTACGACTAAAGAAGGCGTGAGGGAAAAAATAAATATATCTCTAAACCATAATTTTTGTTCACTCTTACAGTTTCATTGTTTTATTATCATTTTTATTATTTGCATCTTATAACTGACATAAAATAATATACTAAGTGAAATAAAGAACTTCTAAATGACATAAAAGCAACAAATTACATTTATGTGGAAAGAGACTCATAGAAGGTCTTGTAATATTTAGGAATGATGCTGCTGCAAACCAAATTGTTTGAATCTTGAATTTTGTTTCCTGAGACGGTCTTTTTGTAGTATAAGCAGGTTTCATATCCAAGGTTCTTGGATAACTCTTCAAGATATTGTAAGACACAAGTTGCTATTTCTATCACGCCTCTGTTTCCAATGCCCTCGTGAAGAAAAAAGTGGTTTCGTCGTTCCAATCTCAGTGACCTGCAACAAACAACCATTTACAATAGAAACATTTTGTCACATGATTTCTGCGAATCACAGTCTGTGTTTACGGCACTTGAACTGAACTTGCTCCCACTCCGACTGTTTGTAGCTGTTCTGATACTGAAACACGTCACTTCCCTTTTCACATCGAAATAATTTAATTTCAGACACTTTGAAAATACTCCCGTCAACGTCCTTGGCCATGTAAAGAGCCATCTCATCACGCAAAGCTTTAATGTCATTAAAATACGAAAAACCTATTTCTCTAAGATGTAGCGGATTTCCCTTCTTTTTTGCATTTCGGATGACAGATACGTACTGATCGGATAAATAAATTGGCCCTGACTTCTTAACACGCTTAACTGCTAATTTTAATTTTAATTTTAATAATTAACAGCCTCAGCTGCACCGTTCGCCTTGAATTTACCTAGGTTTCAATCAGGATAACCCAACGATAATTTATGGATTTGGAGTTTTAGCTTGACGATGTCTACTATGGAAAGACGGTAGTTACTGTTATTCTGAAGAAGGTTGGGTTATCCGGACTGAAACCTAGGTAAATTCTAGGCAAACGGTGCAACTGAGGCTGTTAATTATTAAAATTAAAATTAATATTTACACAGTTGCTCACAGGGCCACGAAATGTTGAAGATATTTAAACTCTTAACTGCTCTATCAATGATATGAACTGCGTCTCTCTCGTTCTGGGTGTGACCATGAATCAAATACTTGTGCGTAATGGACTGAATATCCAGACTTTGTACTGCAGACAAATACGTTGCAGTAATGTATCTGAAATACAAGAGAATGAACATTTTAATCAATGTCATTTTTACAGTAGAAACATTTTGTCACATGATTTCTGAGAATCACAGTCTGAGTTTACGGTACTTACGTGTTCTTCTGTTGCCCTACACAACTGTCGAAGTAAAATAAGACATCCATCCCATGAAGGTTCTTGGATAACTCTTCAAGATATTGTAAGACACAAGTTGCTATTTCTATCACGCCTTTGTTTCCAATGCCCTCGTGAAGAAAAAAGTAGCTTCGTCGATCCAATCTCAGTGACCTGCAACAAACAACAAAAATAAGTACAACAGACTTCAAGAGTAATGCACTACAGGCCATTAAAATTGCTACACCAAGAAAAAATGCAGATTCATTGGACAAATATATTATACTAGAACTGACATGTGATTACATTTTCACGCAGTTTCAGTGCATAGATCCTGAGAAATCAGTACCCACAACAACCACCTCTGGCCGTTGTTGTGTCGATTCCCTAAGGTCTCGACACAATGAGTGGCTAGGTGCACGCGAAACTAACGCAGACGGGCGTAAATTCTGAAACAGGAGACTGGATGAAAACTATAAAGAAAAGAAGAGAGATTTTAATATACTTAACTTTAATGTAGTCTTGTTCTTGTTGAAATACATCTCTTGCATAGTAGTAAGCAATTAGCAATGATACACATGGCGCCTTGCTAGGTAGAAGCGATGGACCAGCTGAAGGCTATTTAATCTGTCTCTCGGCAAATGAGAGGAAGACGTGATACGTCTTGTCGCAAGCTATGTCGTCCGTACAACTGGGCCGAGGTCATGTCCGTGTCTTGTGACCTGCCCTGTGGTGGCGCTACGTTTGCGAATACACAGTGGCGACACGCGGGTCCGACATGTACTACAGGACCGCGGCCGATTTAAGTTACCACCTAGCAAGTGTGGTGTCTAGCGGTGACACCACATTCCTCCCCCGCAAATCGGCGAACGGTCGTGAGATAAGGCTTCCGCCCGCCGTGGGGAGGACCCCATGTTGACGTATGCGATGAGGTGGGGAGCCTAACAACAGGCGAGGCTGTGCCACCCGCACCCGGCCATTCGGTCCGAGGGGAGCTAGGAAACGCCTGCAAACCCAGTCCAGGGTGCACGTCAACATGAGGTGTATGCGCACGTAATGAGACAGAAGGGTCGACCTCCATGTGGTCGGAGCACCCGACGGGCGAAGACGACATCTGGTCCGGAGCGGGCAAGAGGACCATGGCGGAGGACGGCTGGTCACGGGAAGCAAGCGGCGGCGCGTGACCCAGGGAGGCGCGAGGCGGCCGCAGCGAAGCGTCCGCTGCTGGCGGCGCCGGCGGCGGCTGCGGCGGCGCGACGCCATGAGGCAAAATGGAAGGCAGCGTCGGGAACACCTGGGGATGAGGCGAGCCAGTAGATGGGTCCCCAGGGCGCTGACCTGACGGCTCCGTCGCTGAAAGCAGACGGGGAGCGGCAGAACCCAGGCGACGACAGAGGCGCAGCTGATTGAGATGCCGACGCACCTCACCAGAGGCCCCCAAAACCAAATACATCGCGCGGCCGAGGCAGCGAAGAATGCGCCCTGCGAGCCAACGCTGTGAACCGCGATAGTTGCGATAATAGACAACGTCGCCAGGAGCAAAAGCAGGAGTCTGCCGCTGCACAGGAACCTGATGCGGCGGATGCAGCAAAGACATCAGAGTTCGATGAGGACGACCATGGAGCAATTCAGCCGGCGAGCGACCATCGCGGGGCTGAGAGCGATAAGAAGACAAAAAGAGCAACAAAGCGTCCTCCCGTGAATGCGACTCTTTCAACTTCAACATCTGTGACTTGAAAGTCCGGACCAATCGTTCCGCGGCACCGTTTGACTGAGGCGAAAACGGCGCGGATGTCAGATGTTGAATACCATTGGCCTTGCAGAACGACTGAAATTCTGCGGACATGAATTGTGGGCCATTGTCGGAAACAATAGTCTGCGGAAGACCTTCAATGCAAAAGATAGCAGACAAGGCTTGGATTGTGGCAGAAGACGTCGTGGAAGACATCCGGACAACAAAAGGAAAATTACTGAAAGCATCGACCACAACCAACCATCGAGCATTCCAGAATGGACCAGCAAAATCGATGTGCAAGCGTTGCCAAGGGGAAGTGGCTTTCGGCCATGCAAAGAATTTCCGCGGCGGCGCGGATTGTTGTTCGGCACACGCCACGCAAGAGGAGCACATATTCGTAATCGCAGCATCGATTCCGAACCAAGTACAGTGCTGTCGAGCAAGTTGTTTCGTTCGCACTATACCCCAATGTCCTTGGTGAAGAAGCTGTAAGACAGAGGACTGTAACGAACGTGGGACCACGACTCGGGATTGATCATTATCGGAACGCAACAACAAAACACCACGTCGGACAAAAAGTCTCTCCTTGTGAGCAAAAAAACGGCGAACCAAAGGATCCTCGATCCGTGACTTTGACAAGGGCCATTGCGTAGCAACAAAACGCAAAACGGGAGCAAGGACAGGGTCAGCAGCTGTGGCTGTAGCTACACGACGAAAATCAATCGGAAACGATGCGACCACGTCATCGGCTTCCGAATCAATGAACATGCAAGCAAGTTCGGAAGAATCGAATGCCTTATCCTCAGCAACAGGCAAACGGGACAACGCATCAGCGTTGCCGTGCTTAGCAGTGGACCGATACAAGATATCGCAGCGGTACTGCGAGAGAAAAAGTGACCAGCGAATGAATTTCTGCGCTGTACGTGGAGGTACAGGCTTGGTCGGATGAAAAAGTGATGTCAACGGTTTGTGGTCCGTGATGATGGTAAAGTGACGACCATACAAGAAATCGTGAAACTTTGTTACACCAAACACAAGAGCCAAAGCTTCTTTCTCTATTTGTGAATAATTTCTTTGCGCAGATGAGAGCAATTTGGACGCAAAGGCAATAGGGCGATCATGCGAGCCATCTTTGTGCGCAAGCACAGCACCGATCCCGAAATCCGATGCATCTACCATCAACAAAAGGGGTTTTCGGGGATCGAATGGCGTAAGGCAAGTATTTGAAAGTAACGCCGATTTCAACTGGCGAAAGGCGCGTTCGCATTCCGTCGTCCAGACGAACGGAACACCTTTACGGCGTAAGCGATGAAGCGGAGCTGAAATGGAAGAAGCATTGCGCACAAACCTATGATAATAATTTACCTTACCCAGCACACTCTGTAGCTGTTTTAAGTTCTGCGGTGACGGCAAGTCCTGAATGGCACGAAGGTGCTCTGGACTCGGATGTATACCTTGGGCGTTAAGGACATGGCCCAGGTACGGTAAGTCACGAGCAAAAAACACACATTTGTCCTTCCTCAAGCGAAGACCATGCTGACGCAAGACCTGAAATAATGTCCGGAGATTCTGCAAATGTTCGGCTTCTGTCTTTCCTGAGATCACAATATCGTCCAGATAGTTCGCAGCCGTAGGGACCGACGCACAAATAGTTTGTAAATATTGCTGAAATAAAGCAGGGGCGGATGCACACCCGAATGGCAGTCTTTTGAAGCGATACAAGCCAAGATGCGTGTTGACCACTAAGATGCGCTGGGATTCTTCGTCCACAGGTATCTGCAAGTACGCATCTGCTAGGTCCAATTTTGAAAAATATTTTCCCGGGCACAGTTTGTCAAAAAGATCTTCCGGGCGGGGCAAAGGAAAAGTAGCAGTCACAAGTTGTGGATTCACAGTTGCCTTGAAGTCCACACAAAGGCTCAGTTTTCCGGAAGGTTTTGGCAAAATTACTAAGGGTGAGGCCCAGAGAGAAGCCTGCACACGTTCAATTACACCTTGAGATTCTAATTCGGCTAATGTTTTTGCGACCGCATCACGCAATGCGTGGGGAACATTGCGCGCTCTGAAAAATTTTGGTTGCGCGTTGTCTTTCAGTTCCAAATGCGCTTCATAGTTCTTAGCGCAACCAAGGCCCGGTGCAAAAATGTCTGCAAATTCTTCACAAAGACGAGAAACACTGGCGGAAGGCACAGTCTGATTCACTGATAGGACCTGATTTACAATAGACATATTAAATAATTGAAACAAATCTAAACCAAACAAGTTCACGGCACTAGAGGAACGAAGAACATAAAATGACACAAGTTTTGTCTGTCCCTTGTATGTTGCACTAAGGCTGCACTGTCCTAACACAGGTATATGCTGTCCTGAGTAACTAGTTAACGTAACATTTGCGGCACGCAATGGCGGGGCGCCCAGTTGTTTGTACGTGTCGTGATTAATCAATGAAACTGCAGCTCCGGTATCGAGCTGGAATGGTATCACTTTTCCTGCAAAGTCTAAGTCCACAAAAAGTTTATTGTCTTGTTGACGACAAGAGCGACTGTCTCGTGCAATGTGAACTGAGACAGGTACAGAAGCACTTGCGACGTTACGGGCTTTCCGGCGACGTCGACGCACACTTTGGGTGGGACGAACACAGTCACTGTTAGCTAAAGTGTCACTGGACGGGTGGGCATGAACTACATGAATGTCCATGGGCGAAGGTCCACGAGCCTGATTGTCCTGGGTTCGATTCCGGCGCGAAGCAAAGGGCCTGGAATTTGTGTGATTGTCTGATCTAAGCTTTTTCTGGCAAACACTTTGTACATGTCCTTTCTTTTGACAGTAAAAGCAAATAGCTTGGCGTGACGGGCAATTTTCACGCGAATGTCTAGTCGCACACCGCGGGCAAGATTTCACTGCATTTGCTTGCTTACGCGGCGCACGTGGTTGCAAGCTAGGCGGCCGCAGCGAAGTCGGGCGCGAGGGCCGCTTAGCGTCCCGTGCAGCGGGCCGGGCGGGCCGATTAATGTGACACACTGCTGGCGAAGTTTCAAATGATTCCTGAGCAAAGTCAAGTGTGTCTTGCCTGTCCAATATGTCTATCACTTGTTGCAGGGAGGGATTAACGAGTTTCAAAATCTGTTCCCTTATGCGAACATCAGAAACGTTCTGTGCAATTGCATCACGCACCATAGTATCTGAATATGGGAGGCCACATTCACAGGCAAACGCGCAGTCTCTAGTAAGTCCTTGCAAAGTTGCTACCCACTCCCTGTTAGTCTGACCGGCGGTACGTTTTGTACGAAAAAACGTATACCGTTTGGCAACTACATTTACTGTTTCTTTGAAATAGGCATCCAAAGCAGACAAAATTTCTTCGTAGGTCAGAGTTGCTACGTCTCGTCGGGGAAACAATTTCACTATCACACGGTAGGTAGACACACCGACACAAGAAAGCAAAAACGGCTGCCGCTCTTTACCTTGAATTCCATAAGCAGTGAGGTGGAAGTTGAACTGATCGGCCCACTCAGTCCAGCTTTCGTTATGGGCCTCAAAGGGCCTAAATGGCGGTGCGACAGCGTTGTGTGGCTGCGGTAGCGATGAAGCGGCTGCCGCCGCATCGGTTTGCAGCGCACGTTGACCCTGGACGAGCTGTCCAAGGGCTTCCAATAACGCCTGCGTCTGCTGATTCTGCAAGCGAAAAAATTCGGACAGTACATCTGGAGAATGCGGCGAAGCCATGACACAAGCAAATTAGAGCAAGTATAACACAAAGACTGCAACGTGGGCGCGGCACCACACCTCGTCGCCAAAATATTGTTGTGTCGATTCCCTAAGGTCTCGACACAATGAGTGGCTAGGTGCACGCGAAACTAACGCAGACGGGCGTAAATTCTGAAACAGGAGACTGGATGAAAACTATAAAGAAAAGAAGAGAGATTTTAATATACTTAACTTTAATGTAGTCTTGTTCTTGTTGAAATACATCTCTTGCATAGTAGTAAGCAATTAGCAATGATACACATGGCGCCTTGCTAGGTAGAAGCGATGGACCAGCTGAAGGCTATTTAATCTGTCTCTCGGCAAATGAGAGGAAGACGTGATACGTCTTGTCGCAAGCTATGTCGTCCGTACAACTGGGCCGAGGTCATGTCCGTGTCTTGTGACCTGCCCTGTGGTGGCGCTACGTTTGCGAATACACAGTGGCGACACGCGGGTCCGACATGTACTACAGGACCGCGGCCGATTTAAGTTACCACCTAGCAAGTGTGGTGTCTAGCGGTGACACCACAGCCGTAATAACGGCCATGATACGCCTGGGCATTGAGTCAAACAGAGCTTGGATGGCGTGTACAGGTACAGCTGCCCAAGCAGCTTCAACACGATACCACAGTTCATCAAGAGTAGTGACTGGTGTCTTGTCACGAGCCAGTTGCTCGGCCACCATTGACCAGAAGTTTTCAGTTGGTGAGAGATCTGGAGAATGTGCTGGCCAGTGCAGCTGTCTAACATTTTCTGTATCCAGAAAGGCCCGTACAGTACCTGCAACATACGGTCGTGCATTATCTTGCTGAAATGTAGGGTTTCGCAGGGATTGAATGAAGGGTAGAGCCACGGGTCGTAACACATCTGAAATGTAACGTCCACTGTTCAAAGTGCCATCAATGCGAACAAGAGGTGACAGAGACGTGTAACGAATGGCTCCCCATACCATCACGCCGGGTGATACGCCAGTATGGCGACGACGAATAGACGCTTCCAATGTGCGTTCACCCCGATGTCGCCAAACACGGATGCGACCATCATGATGCTGTAAACAGAACCTGGATTCATCCGAAAAAATGACGTTTTGCCATTCGTGCACCCAGGTTCGTCATTGAGTACACCATCGCAGGCGCTCCTGTCTATGATGCAGCGTCAAGGGTAATCGCAGCCATGGTCTCCGAGCTGATAGTCCATGCTGCTGCAAACGTCGCCTAACTGTTCGTGCAGATGGTTGTTGTCTCGCAAACGTCCCCATCTGTTGACTCAGGGATCGAGACGTGGATGGAAGATCCGTTACAGCCATGCGGATAAGATGCCTGTCATCTCGACTGCTAGTGTTACGAGGCCGTTGGGATCCAGCACGGCGTTCCGTATTACCCTACTGAACCCACCGATTCCATATTCAGCTGACAGTCTTTGGATTTCGACCAACGCGAGCAGCAATGTCGCGATACGATAAACCGCAATCGCGATAGGCTACAATGCGACCTTTATCAAAGTCGGAAACGTGATGGTGTGCATTTCTCCTCCTTACATGAGGCATCACAACAACGTTTCACCAGGCAACGCCGGTCAACTGCTGTTTGTGTGTGAGAAATGGGTTGGAAACTTTCCTCGTGTCAGCACGTTGTAGGTGTCGCGACCGGCGCCAACCTTGTGTGAATGCTCTGAAAAGCTAATCATTTGCATATCAAAGTAACTTCTTCCTGTCGGTTAAATTTCGCGTCTGTAGCACATCATCTTCGTGGTGTAGCAATTTTAATGGCCAGTAGTCTAATAGATAGTGAAAATAAGGTATTATGGACACTTACTGTGAAATTGTAACAGTTGAGCCTCGACTTGTAGGAAAAGGCAGATATTTTTCCCACTGGTACCGCCAAGACAGCTTTTAAATCATGAACAGCTAGTTGTATCTTCTTATTTTGTGCCAACTTCTCATCCAAGTTTTTTTCTATGCGACTTAAATTTTTTTCTTCCTGACGTTCTTGAAATGCTTCTTGTAGCTTTGCTTTGTCTTCATCTGTAGTTGTTTTGTATGCTTCACATTGGTCGCACTGGTCCTTCTTTGGAACAAATAATCCGATGTTCAGTTCGGTATTGAATACATGCACGTAGGCGTCATAATTTGCAGCTGGCAGGTTAGTGCAAGATCGCTCTGAAGAGTAATTTCTGTGTATTACTGCGATGGATAAGCAATCATCGATGAATACTCTTGTTGTGTCACTTCTTACATAGTGACCCTCAATATGGGGAATTGAGTTTATGTGATTCCTAACTGACTCGAAGATTTCTGGATCAGTCTTACAGTGTTTTCCATGTTGTACCCTTTTGTCCACAGGTGCCATCCCAGTCCCAATCCTTTTGGCTTCGATAATACTACGGATTTGCCTTTTGGTTATTTCCAAAGTGTTTATCAGAAATGTTTTGCACACACGAATCCTCTGCTCATCTTTCACCAAGTAGAAAACGCAACTCGTCGGCTTTCTAGGTTCTTAGGCAGTAATGCGACGATATATGAGAACGAGCGTTTCGATGCATGTATTTAGAAAATCTCCTTGTCTTTGTAACAATCCCAGTGCCCAGTAATTCGTAAACAGCTGACATCTATAGTCTTCTGATACTTTCTTTGTACAAGAGAGGATACATTTATCAGTACACGGAGCTCCCATTTTTTGCAGCCTTGACAATTTTACCTGTAAGTGATGTATAACTTTTCCCACCGATTGTCAACGCCTTGGCTTTTACTCTGTCCCAGGTGCTAAAATTTCGAATTTTTTTTTTCTTTTTAATGGGAGATTTTTCCTTATGGACGACTGATTTTTCTCTTGAATTAGACGATTCATCGCTGCTTGATGGATGATAACTGTCACTTGAGGCAGAGGGCAAATCTGAACTGCTGTCGGAAGTGCTGCTCGGCAAAGGGGGTGTTACTGGCACCTTTTTCACAACTGATTTTGTCGCACTTGCCCTTTCAACCACATACACATTTCAAGCTTCCGGCAATTGTGTTACCGTCGATTTATGTTTTGATGATGATGCCTGTGGCTCCACCATGCTCACTTGCTTGTCTGCTATTTCACAGTGTGGGCTTGATACGTTTTGCTATATACTGTTCACCCGTGCTTGTAGTTCACTTATCATGGAACAGTTTATTTCGATTGCCCATTTGTTATTCTCCGCTAGCCCCTATAAAGCAGAAATCAAATTGACCTAAATGTATTAAACAGCCATTTTGTTCACATCAACAAGGACGCGAATAACAGTTATGACAAAAAAGTTATTTAAAAATTGAGGAAACAATGACGGTATGAACAATTACACCGCAGAAGTTATTCAAACATCAGGAAAACAACGACATGATGTACACTTACGACGTTATTGCACCAAGGATTTTAGCAGGAACGATTCTCATACGCAGTATTCATAACTTATCTCGTTATTTCACTGGATACGTTACTACACTCACCAAACTGAAACACGCAACTGACAATTACGTCAGTGTTCTTCCCAACCCAAGTCACAACAAACGATATTTCCACAAAGACGGAACTACCCTCTAGTGGCACCATGTACAAATATAACTACAGTTTTGACGATCTTTCACTGCGTGCGTTACCTTTTTCTGGAATGACTGGTAGAATAATCTCGATATGGTGAATTTTGCAGTTGTGTCATTGTTTTCCGGAACAGCGATATGATCGACGGAGTACATCTAGAAATTTCAAAGAAGGGCAGCACGTTCTGTAATAGCGTGAAATAGGGGAGAGAGAGGCACTGAAATAGTACAGGATTTGGGTTCTACATTATTAAATCAAAGGCGTTTCTCTTTGCGGCGTAATCTTCTCACGAAATTTCAATCACCAATTTTCTCCTCCGAATGCGAAAATATTTTGTTGACGCCGACCTACATAGGGAGAAACGATGATCGTAATAAAATAAGGGAAATAAGATCTCACACGGAAAGATATAGGTGTTCGTTTTTTCCGCGCGCTGCTCGAGATTGGAATAATAGAGAACTATTGTGAAGGTAGTTGATGAACCCTCTCCCAAGCACTTAAATGTGATTTTCGAAGTATCCATGTAGATGTAGATGCAGAAGTAGATGTAGATGTAGACAACACCAAAGAATAGACAATATCAATGTAACTCGCAGACATTGCGTGTAAAAAGTGTTAAACAAACCCTGTAAATACATTATCTTTTTTGAGAAACAAAAGATGTGGAAACGAGGACATCTTCTTCTTGTGAACTTGCTTGTTATCTCGTCTCCAAACCTGTAGAAGTTACGTGTAAATTATTTGCTTTATAGAATAATAGTTATGATACTAGGAGATAACAGTGTCTGCATTTATTATAGAAACCCTTTATCCTTATAAGAGCGCTGTTCAATAAATGATCATAATGTTTTTGATAAGTTACCTTTACACATCCTCATAATTTTGAAGGTCCTTCTCAAAGTAATCTCCCATGAATGCAATGCACTTGTCCCTGCGTTGCGGCCAGTTTTCAAATGTATGCCGGAAACCATTTCTTGAGAGGTCCTTCAAAATCGCCTCCAAAGCCTTCATCACTGCTTCTGATGACTGATAATGCCTGCCACGAAGGCGTTTCTTCATGTTAGGGAACAGAAAAAAGTCACATGAAGCTAAGTCCGGACTATGGGGATGGTGAGGGATGCACTTCGCGTTGATTTTTGCAAGATATTCAGCAACAACATTGGCAATATGCAGCCGCGCATTATCGTGGTGCAACATCCAGCCTGCTTTACGGAAGTTGGTCTTTTGCGCCTGATGTCGACTTGGAATGTCTTCAGGACATCCCCGTAGCATTGTCCAGTTACCGAACTATCAGTTTCATAAGTCACGGTTGCAAAATAATAGCACGAATTCTTTAGAGACGAATGGAAAACCGGTAGAAGCCGATCTCGGGGAAGATCAGTTTGGGGAAATGTAGGAGGAACACGCGATGCTATACTAACCCTACGACTCCTCAAAGAAGATAGGTTAAGGAAAGGCAAACCTATGTTTAAAGCATTTGTAGACCTAGAAAAAGCTTTTGTCAATGTTGAGTAGAATACTCCCTTTCAAATTCCGAAGGCGGCTGGGGTAAAATACAGGGAGCGACAGGTTTTTAACAATTCGTACGTAAACCAGGTTCAGGTACAAGAGGTGGGCAGGGAAGGGACGCAGTGGTTGAGAAGGGAGAGAGATAGGGTTGTAGCCTATCCCTGGTGTTATTCATTCTGTATATTGAGCAAGCAGTAAGGAAAAAAAGGAAAAATTGGAGTAGAAGTCCAGCAAGAAGAAATAAAAACTTTGAGGTTTTTTGATGATAAGATAATTCTGCCAGAGACGAGTTGGAAGAGCAGTTGAACGGAATGGACAGGGTCTTGAAAAAGGATATCTGATGAACATCAGCAAAAGCAATACGAGGATAATGGAATGAATTCGAATTAAATCAGGTTGGGATGAGGGAATTAGATTAGTAGGTGAGTTCTGCTACTGGGACAGCAAAGTAACTGACGATGGTCAAACTAGAGAGGATTGTAGACTGGCTATGGCAAGAAAAGCGTTTCTGAAGAAGAGAAATACGTTAACATCGAGTACAGATTTAAGTGTCAGGAAATGTTTTCTGGAAGTATCTGTATAGAGTGTACAACAAATCATCCTCCTCTAACATTATATTTTTTTCTAATAGAGATAACCGATACCATGTATACTATCGATCGATTCTTGCATAGGTTAAATTTACCTCAGCTGTTTCGCTAAAAGAATTCATATGATTTTGTATACGATGTATTATATTTCAGACTAAAACGAATAAAAAGAAATTAATGTGTTACAATCGATATGTACTAACAGTTAAAATTACGCTTCTTTTAAGAATAACTGAAATTACAAAATTTCTGTAATTTTAAATTCATATTATTCATTGCACAATCAAACGCTAATTATGAAATTTGTTTCTGGATTTATTTATGAAACAATGATATAATTTGGTACAGATTCTTCTCCTGTCGAGAAAATTTGTAAACTCTTTGTTTTATAAACTCTTTCGAAATTGTGAGTACTGCAGAATGTAAGTAGTGGTAGGCATGCCTCTGATGGAAGCAAACGTTTTTCTAAACTTGTCATCAACAATATAATTTTTGATGTGATAGGAGTGAAAACTGTAAAGTCGAAGTGATTTAGAAGAATGGGATGAAAAAAAGAAAATCATAGCTACAGGCAACATCTCCATCGGTTATTTCGTCTACAGGAATCCGTTAAATCAAAATTTCAGCTGCAAGAATATAGCCGTAGACAAGACTTTGAGCAATCGACAACAACTACGAAATAATGAAAGTAAGTAAAAAGTTATTATTTTGTATATCTTACAGCTCTCGATGCTTTTGACAACAGTGAAGATACTAAGAGTATGAATTTAATAGTGGTGTGTGGGAGGGTAAGACTACAATTTCCGCAATTGGTAAACGGTCCATTTTAACACGGGTAATGCATCGCGAAGCAAATACCGTCCGCACCGGCGGAATGTTACGTGATACCACGTACTTATATGTTTGTGACTATTACAGCCCCATCTATCACAAAGCGAAAGAAATGATCTATCTAAAACACTCATATTTCTTTACGTACTACACGAATATGTAATAAAAAATGGGAGTTCCTATTTAAAAAAACGCAGTTGATATCCCTTTGACCTACCGCAGCGCCATCTAGCGGGCCAACCATAGTGCCATCTGCTTTCCCCCTTCAAGCTAGACGAGTTTCGTTCTTTGTAGTTTTTTCGTTTGACCCTTATTTCGTGAGATATTTGGCTATATAATTGGCCATTAAAATAGCTACACCAAGAAACAATGCAGATGATAAACGGGTATTCATTGGACAAATATATTATACTAGGACTGACATGTGATTACATTTTCACACAATTTGGGTGCATAGATCCTGAGAAATCAGTACCCACAACAACCACCTCTGGCCGTAATAACGGCCTTGATACGCCTGGGCATTGAGTCAAACAGAGCTTGGATGGAGTGTACAGGTACAGCTGCCCATGCAGCTTCAACACGATACCACAGTTCATCAAGAGTAGTGACTGGCGTCTTGTGATGAGCCAGTTGCTCGGCCACCACTTACCAGACGTTTTCTATTGGTGAGAGATATGGAGAATGTGCTGGCCAGGGCAGCAGTCGAACATTTTCTGTATCCAGAAAGGCCCGTACAGGATCTGCAACATGCGGTCGTGCATTATCTTGCTGAAATGTAGGGTTTCGCAGGGATCGAATGAAGAGTAGAGCAACGGGTCGTAACACATCTGAAATGTAAAGTCCACTGTTCAAAGTGCCGTCAATGTGAAGAGAGGTGACCGAGACATGTAACCAATGGCACTCCATACCATCACGCCGGGTGATACGCCAGTATGGCGACGACGAATACACACTTGCAATGTGCGTTCACCGCATTGTCGCCAAACACGGATGCGACCATCATGATGCTGTAAACAGAACCTGGATCCATCCGAAAAAATGACGTTTTGCCATTCGTGCACCCAGGTTCGTCGTTGAATACACCATCGCAGACATTCCTGTCTGTGACGCAGCGTCGAGGGTAACCGCAGCCGTGGTGTCCGAGCTGACAGTCCATGCTGCTGCAAACTGTTCGTGCAGATGGTTGTTGTCTTGCAAACGTCCCCATCTGTTAACTCAGGGAACCAGACGTGGCTGCACGATCCGTTACAGCCATGCGGATAAGATGCCTGTCATCTCGACTGCTAGTGATACGAGGTCGTTGGAATCCAACACGGCGTTCCGTATTACCCTCCTGTACCCACCGATTCCATATTCTGCTGACAGTCATTGGATCTCGACCAACGCGAGCAGCAATGTCGCGATACGATAAACCCAATCGCGATAGTCTACAATCCGAACCTTTATCAAAGTCGGAAACGTGATGGTACGCATTTCTCCATCTTCCACGAGACATCACAACAACGTTTCACCAGGCAACGCCGGTCAATTGCTGTTTGTGTATGAGAAATCGGTTGGAAACTTTCCTCATGTCAGCACGTTGTAGGTGTCGCCACCGGTGGCAACCTTGTGTGAATGCTCTGAAAAGCTAACCATTTGCATATCATAGCATCTTCTTCCTGTCGGTTAAATTTCCCGTCTGTAGCACGTTATCTTTGTGGTGTAGCAATTTTAATTGCTATATATGTATATATATATATATATATATATATATATATATATATATATATATATATATATATATAAGCGACAAATACAATACATCCCACAAAATACCCTACAAGTAACACATACACAAATAACAATATCAAAGTTGGTGAAACATGTGCACAAAATATCTGCAAGACAAATATACTTGAAACTACCATGCGCGCCATAGATTACAGCGAATTGAAGGGAAGCAGTCATTGCAGAAAGCGGGGAAGGGCCTTATGATGGCAGAGACCACTACTCCACCATGGGGGTGAAACTCATATAGGGATTTCCGGTAACACGACGTTGGTTTGGTCCCAGGCCACTTGGAGCGCTGCAAGTTAGCAATCTACAGTCTCGTGTTCCTATTGGATGACTTAGTCTTCCATAATTGTTTTGGTATCGTAGCAACGTGATCGTGATGTTTCGTTTAAATTGCAGTGTAAGTATGTTGCAAGTATTCTGCTTAATTTTTGGGTGCATTCGTAATATTTGATGGTGTGATGATTCAGTATTTACTTTTTTACTTCTGTTTCATATAGGACACGAGGTTGCATCATCACATTGCGTTCTGTGGACTCTTGTATATTTATTCCTGCAAAGAAATATAATTTCCGTTGCTCAGTTTACTTAAATGGTAAGTATATTTCTTATTTCTGTTCATATTTCCTTGTATTTCATGGAGAATCCCATGCTAGCAGCTTTTGACTTAGTTGGTATTCAACTTTCCGAATCCTGTAATCGAATATAATTCTGGCTTTGATTCATCTTCCTTTTTGCCACGAAGTAGTCTTAGTCACAGAATAAGCACTATTTATTGTGCCGTTCACTAGATACCAGATATGGGACGTGTTACAATTGATTCGTAATGCCTCGAGTGTGTTCTGTTTCCCGTTTTCGACAGTAAATATTCTGTACAGTACATAACACTCTATCCAGGTAAAAAGTGTTTGTTGCTGTTGTATCGACAAAGATTGTGTTCTCACATAATAAGACATTTGTTTGGAAGTCATACAAAGCAGGTCCTTCAAGCAGTTGGACATTTACACGTATTATTGTGGCAATATCCAATGCAGTAGAAATCTTCTCGCACTTTAGTGCTCAACACATTGTAATACAGATTTACAGATGTAACTGTTACTGATAATGTACAGTTGAATTTGGTATCTA
This sequence comes from Schistocerca nitens, assembly GCF_023898315.1. Taxonomy (NCBI): domain Eukaryota; kingdom Metazoa; phylum Arthropoda; class Insecta; order Orthoptera; family Acrididae; genus Schistocerca; species Schistocerca nitens. Next base: position 155,836,211 of record NC_064623.1, on the reverse strand, counting down.
TCATGGTATCTAGATGCTGAAATGTACTGAAATGGCACAATAAGCAGTGTTTCTACTGCCTGATAGCACTGTTTAACGAAGTAGTGTTGAATATAGTACAACTACGTTCACGCAGTTATAAAAAGAGTGATGTGCATATCCGTAGTAAAAATGAGAATTTGTTTCATTTTTCACTATTTTGTAGCAATACCACATCAGATTACAAGCCATGATAACAGTTATCAATACTTCAGTACAGGATAGCTGCATTTAGACATATGGTAATACGGTTTTTGATAGTGAAATTAATTTCACATTGAGTTTCTTTAACATTAATCAATGTAAACCGTACCTGATCTTTTTTCTCGTTCCTAATTTTTGGTTTGAATAACATTTCAGACACATGAGGATGGATCATACAGGAAGAGAAGAATCCAGTTTGAGATTGAAACTGAAATACTCGTGCAAGTTTCCCGGATGCAGGAGTAGTTGTTATGTAAAAATAAATTCCAAACACAAGAATAAACATTTCTATAAATTTCCAGCTGCATCAAAAAGTGAGACTTTAAAGAAGTGGAAATTTATCTGTAATATAGATGAAGGTGTCAACTGTAGTTATTATTATGTGTGTGAGGATCATTTTTATGAAGCAGATTTTGTGAACTTTACTAGACACAGGCTAAATCCTGGTATTATACCAAAGCACATGGAATTGGTGTTGTATCATCCTCCCCCCACCCATCTGTGTTACACTAGTGGTGGTGGTGGTGGTGGCGGTTTCACCACATCGGGTGCAAATATAAGTGTGCAAGAGACAGGTCACAATGCAAAATCTACAGTAATACAACAAAGCAGTCCCCCTTTACAGAACACAGATGATGGTGAGTACAGCTTTTTATCCTCACCTGTTTATGATGTTGAAAGTAGTGCAGGTGTAATGGGATCTGGCGTTTCTAAATGTGATTTAACTCCAAGAAAACACAAAATGTATAAATTTCATAGAATTACAGTTTCCAGAGTGTGTAAATTGAAAAAACAGCTACAGAATGAGAGGAATAAATTGAAAATTCTAAAAGAGTTGTGTGATGAAAGGAAATTTCAGTTAATTGAAGAGTTGAATGATGTGACTAAAACTTTTATTAATAGTCAGTTAAGAAATGCCAATTTGTAGCCCACAGCAGTACGGTGGTCTATACAAGACAAGGCATTTGCTTTATCTATTTATAAGCGCAGTCCACGGTTGTACAGATATTTGGTCACATACTTCTCCCTTCCATCTGTCAGGCTCCTCAAGGGAGTGCTTTCCCACATACCATTTGATACAGGACTTAACCCAGGTTTATTAAACTTTTTAGCAAGGGAAGTAAGTAATATGCATGAAAATGACAAGTATTGTGCTCTACTTTGTGATGAAATGTCTCTGGATGAGGGTATGTACTATGATACACACAAACAGCTAATCTATGGGTATCAGGACTTGGGTCATTTAGGACGTTCACCTGTAGCTGCTAGTCAAGCATTGTTGTTATGCTGAAAGGCATTCACAGAACTTGGAAACAAGTTGTAGCATATTACTTTACCGCAACCACTTTGCACTACACCCATTTGAAATCAGTCATTGTTCACATCATAAGTGAACTACAGAATATTGGGTTCAAAGTGGTTTGTACTGTATGTGACCAGAATGCAACGAACCAAAAGGCCCTTAAACAACTGTGTCAAGCAAATTTGTTGAAGCCCAGTATATTTCATTTTGTCGTCATAATCAACCAATTGTTGCCATTTATGATGTACCACATCTGCTCAAAAACACTAGAAATGCTTTGATAGATAATAAAATTCAATTTGAACCTCACAAAGCAGCAAAGTTTGAGTACATCAGTGCAGTGTTCTTTTTGGATAAAAAAAACGGTTCAAAACTCTACCCAAATTAAAAGCACAACACTTTAACTTTTCTGATTCCCATGTCAAAATGAAGGTAAAAGTTGTTGCTGCACAAATGAGCCATACTGTTGCAGCTGCAATTGAAACATATGTTTCTACTCACACATTACCATCTGAAGCCATACACACAGCTGAGTTTGTGGAAAAGGTAGATAATCTCTTTGATTCACTCAACAGTAATGAGCAATATCCCAGGGATGGAAAACAATTTAGGTGCGCTTTATCAGAAAATTCGCCACATTTAGAAATGTGGTATAGCATGTTGAGGGAAATAGGCAGCTGGCAAATAATAGATTTAAAAACAGGAAGAAACAAGACTAATATGTTTAGCTTCATAAAAGGTTGGCAGATTAAATTACAGTCTATCATTTTCTTGTGGAAGACCTTGAAAGTAGTTGGCTTTAAGTACTTAAATTTAAAGGCGTTCAATCAAGATGCTTTAGAAAATTTCTTTTGTTGTATAAGACAACATAGTATTGCTAACACAAACCCAACTTGTTTTCAGTTTGTACAAGCTCTGAAGACTTGTCAATCATATGACTTTGCCTTTCAAAGCCATGAGTGTAAGTAACTGTGAAAATGATGATTACACTCCCTTGAGCAGTTTGTGTCACTTTTTGGCAGCTAGTGGTAGGAGTGAACATTTAAGTGAATGTGAGATCAATGACACTGATACACCTGAGCAAATTTATTCTTACTCAGATGGTATCACCGAGTCTATAGAAGATCAACAAGCCTTAACCTATGTAGCAGGCTATGTACTAAAAGCCATAGATGTACCAGATGATTGTGAAACATGTAATACCAGTCTCTACTCCTCTGTCGTGACTGAAAATCATTTCTTTACCTCATTTAAAGAGAATAGTGAGGAGCATTGAAATATGCAAGTGAAAGAGTCATGATTTTCCTAAGGGCACTCCATGATCAGCTGTATGAGTATCTAAATAGTCATGGTCACACAACAAGACTACATGATAATTTAAAAAAAAAAACATTTGTTCTGTCTCGTACAACAATTTGTAATAAACATGACATTGAAGAGAGACTTCTGAAGACAAGTATTCCATTTATAATATACAAGTATGTGAAAGAAAAGAAATTTACAAACAAGAGGAAATTGTGTATGCAACAACTTAAAAAGAAGTTCAAATCATGTTAAAAGAGTTTGTATTTCAGTGTTTATTATGTGTACAATGAGAGTAAGCCCCCTATACATATACAAATGTTGTGTTAAAAGCAGAGAATTACATGTTCTTGTACCAAAATCATGCCTTTGATTTGTTATGACAAACTCTGGTAATTCAGCAGGAACATAACACTTTCTAGATGTGATGATGGGACTCTAAAAGTATAATGAATAAAGTGCTGTCAAGGGGAATTTGTGTTAATTTTCAGCAGTGTACCAAACAAAGTTTTCAAAGAGGAAGTAAATAAATAAAAATGTTAAAAATAAATGTTGTACCAGTGTCTTCTTTCATTATTTAAATATGATGTGTGCTGCCAAAATAACTGCCAAGTTGGGGAAAAAAATGTTACGTGTTGCAGTTCATTTTCTTTGTATGTCTCATTGGCAAAAACAATTTGGCTACATTCATGGAGTGTCTACCTGCTCTGCTCCCAATTTGTTTTTCAGTTGATGTAAAGTAGTATTTTGTGTGTTTCATAAATTTATTTGAACTGTGCAGAAGTTCAGTTTCATATGACTGAATATCCATAAATAACAATCAACAGAAAAAATAATAAATCGGATTTTGTAGACTTTACAGTACATCCTTGGTTTGTAGCGCAGATTTTTTTTTTAAAATGACCTCTTGGTTATCCTTTAGCTGTGTAGTTATTTATTTGTGTAACCTACTATTCCACTTTCGATCATGCGAGTGGACATAATGTGCTTTAGGATATGTGGAAACCTAAAAATCATTTATATATGCATGCAATGTCAGATGATTTTTTAGTCTGACATGTGCTAAAGCTCATTTATTTCCACATGATAATGGCAACACGGCCAAAATCGCAATATTGAGTTTTACAAAAAAATTTCACAGTCAAAAGGTGACGTCTTAATTTACGAAAATTTTCACAATGTAAACTGCAGCTACGAGTAGTTAATGTTTGTTTTTGATTGAGATTTCTTTTATATATTACTTTGCAAGATGTCAAAAACCTTTATTAGTGCACTATGCGGCACACATTCAAAGATTAAATGAAAAATATTGTCATCTAATTCACGTATTTAGAAATAAACATAAGAGATTTTCGCGACATATTTTTTCGTATTGAAGTTCACAGGCAGGCCACAAGTAGCGCTGGTGTCGTTCTGTGTTTCCGTATAATAACGTGGTCTTTGCACTTCTACTATATTGATGTTCTGTGTACTCCACCGAGAACGCTGGTAGCTCTTTTGTTTCCCGACAGACCAATGCTTACCTTTCTATATTCAGGTTCGGTGCTAATGTGTGGCGCTCACACTCCAGCAAGCTAGACCAGATCCTACGAAGGATGCAGTGCAGTCTTTTCATGTGGATGTCTACTGCCAGCTGGACAATGTCGATGGAACGTCAGTGGTCACGGGGTGCCGACTTCGGGGGATTCCGCCGACGACCGGCATCCACCGAAAACAGCTGATCCTTTCAAATCAACGTGCCAGTACGTGAGCGGTCTCAATGCAGCCGATCTCATCGCCCCAACGTACAGACGTAGGAGAAAAATCTGTGAAATCGAGACCAGTATATTTTCTTTGGTCAAATCTCTTTTTCAAGGCTGGCTCCTGATGATCTGGCCTACCCGCCGTACAGCACAGCCCTGCGGGTTGCAGCCCAGCCAGCGCCTACTGCTGACGTTGCCCGACTCTTCTGCACTACGCGTTGCACTAAGGAGGGCGCTACCAGCACCGGACACAGCCGGTACTATTTCACATCCGCAAAGACACTTCACGACGGCCAATTCCTGGTATCTATGTAGGGAAGCCACATTTCCAGATAACTCTGTCCGCCTTATTGCATCCTTCCTATCTAATCGCCCATCCGGTGCCACTATTTTTTTTTTTTTTAGCCGGGGTCATCAATCTTCGTCTTCTGACTGTTTTGATGCGACCCACTACGAATTCCTCTCCTGTGCAAAACTCCTCATCTCAGAGTAGCAACCCACGTCCTCAATCATTTGCTAGACATATTCCAATTTCTGTCTTCCTCTACAGTTTTTGCCCTCTACAGCTCCCTCTAGTACCATGAAAGTCATTCCCTCATGTCTTAACAGGTCCTATCATACTGTCCCTTCTCCTTTGCGATTCTGCAGAGAACCTCCTCATTCCTTACCTTATCAGTCCACCCAATTTTCAACATTCGTCTGCAGCCGAGCCGTGCTGCGGCTCGCGTTGATACTGTTTGTAGGTTTCTGCCCTCTATTGGAGGCCATACGGTATCGTTTAGTTGGCATGGTTGCGGTTGTTTGTTTTCTTCTTGTGTCGACTGGCGCCACTTGGTTTCGTATCCGTTGCCTGTCCGCTAGTGGCAGCAGCGGCGGTTATCAATATGTAGTAACTGTTGTCCTATCTTTGCGGCTACGTCGTTGTTTTTCCGGGTCGTGTGAGTGTGCCATTTCCGTCGGGAACTCATGAAGAATCAGCTCCGCGCAGTGCCAGAACACGCTGGGACCGCTGGCGGCATACATGCACTGCCGGATGCAAGGGCTGTGGTCACCAGGGTGCACGACCTCGTCGTAAGCCGGATCCAGCAAGCTTTAAGATGAGTGCATTTCAATCCAACTAGAGAAACCTCCACCATTGTGATATCTCGCGATTCTGCAGTGACTTCGTGTTGCTGCTCGTAGTGTTGCCGAGGCGAACAGCGGCGAATGGAGTGCTTTCTACTCTGTTGGTAGTGTTTCCTTTCTCGTTCCGAGCGCTCTAAACACACTATTCTGGGGACGTAGTACAGACCGCCGGTTCCGGCTTTGGCGTAATTTTCCATCGTTGCATTTGGTTCATTGGACGTCAGGTAGCTTCAGCAAGATTATCATTAGTTATTCGTTAGACTGCCACTAGTCTGAGTTACAATCTTGTGAAGTGAATGCAACTCTTGGCTGCCTATCTCATGGCTCGCGAAAGTGTTTGTTGCCGGACCTTCTCAGAAGTCGATTCCTGGAGCACCGTTGTGGCCCTTGGTTCTTGTAAGACACGTGTGTTCTAAAAGGGGGTTGTAAGGCCTTCAGCCGTGATTGTAATCACTTGCCTTAAAATTCTGATATTTGTATTTGTGGTGTCACCGCCAGACACTACACTTGCTAGGTGGTAGCCTTTAAATCGGCCGCGGTCCGTTAGTATACGTCGGACCCACGTGTCGCCAGTGTCAATGATTGCAGACCGAGCGCCACCACAGGGCAGGTCTAAAGAGACTTACTAGCACTCGCCCAGTTGTACAGCCGACGTTCATAGGAATGGTTCACTGACAAATACGCTCTCATTTGCCGAGACGATAGTTAGCATAGCCTTCAGCTACGTCATTTGCTACGACCTAGCAAGGCGCCATTACCAGTTATATTGAGCTTATTATAAAACCTGTACCGTCAAGAGCGATGTACACCAATTATGGATTAAAGTTAAGTATTACATCATCTACGTACTTTATTTGCAATTCTCAAGACAGTGTCCTGTTCCAGACCTCACGCCAGTCTGCGTGTAATTAAACGCGTGCATTTCGGTCTCCTCTAGCAACACGGTGTTGGCTCTTCTGCCAACACTTCAGTATTTACGCAGTAAGCCTTTAAAACCTTATTTACAGTCATTCCTGGCGTCTGATGTCTTCTGCTGTGTTTGTGGCGACTTGCCTTTAATATTTCAATACCTGTAATTTGTAAGTTGCAGCTAGTTTTAAACAATTCTTAATTTATTGCCATTCCTGGCGTGTAAGGCCTTCTGTCCAGATCACAGTGGCTTGCTTTTAAAACACTATCTGTTGTATCTGTATTTAATGGTGATTTGCTACATTGTAACTCACTGAAAACACTATTATTTACACAGTTGTTTATTCCTTCATTAATAACGTGTGGCATTTTTTATTTATTATTGAGTCTGGAATTACTGGTTTAAAATAAATTGTGTTTAACTGTAAAAGGGAACCAATAGTAACTGGTTACGGCCCCGTTCACAATCATAACCGAGTCCTGCCTTCCCTTGACTACCAGGATTCAATAGCACCACGTCTCAAATGCTTCGATTCACTTCTTTTCCGGTTTTCCCATAATCCACGATTCACTACCATACAATGCTGTGCTTAAGTCGTACGTTCTCGGAAATTTCTTCCTCAAATTAAGGCCTATGTTTGATACTAGTAGACTTCTCTTTGCCAAGAATGCCCTTTTTCCCATTGCAAGCTGCTTTTGATGTCGTACTTGCTCCGTCCGTCATTAGTTATATTACTACCTAGGTAGCTGAATTGCGTAACTTCATCTACCTAGCGACCATCAATCCCGATGTTAAGTTCCGCACTGCTCTCATTTCTACTACTTCTCATTACCTTCGTCTTTCTACGATTTACTCTCAATCCATACTCTATACTCATTAGACGGTTCATTCCGTTCAGCAGATCATGTAATTCTTCTTCACTATCGTTCAGGATATCAATGTCATCAGCGAATCGTATCTTTGATATCCTTTTACCTTCAATTTTAATTCCACTCCTGAACCTTTTTTTATTTCCGTCATTACTTCTTCGATGTACACTTTGAACAGTAGGTGGGAAAGACTACATCCCTGTCTTACACTCTTTTTAATCCGAGCACTTTATTCTCGGTCGTTTACTCTTATTTTTCCCTCTTGGCTTTTTTACGTATTGTACATTATCCCTCTCTCTATAGCTTATCCCTATTTTTCTCAGAATTTCGAACATCTTGCACCATTTTACATTGTCGAAAGCTTTTTCCAGATTGACAAATCCTATGAACGTGTCTTGATTTTTCTTTAGTCTTGCTTCCATTATCAGTCGCAATGTCGGAATTGCATCTCTTGTGCCTTCTTTACCTTTTCTAAAGCCAACCTAATCGTCATTTAGCACCTCCTCAATTTTCTTTTTCCATTCTTCTGTACATTATTCTTGTTAGCAACATGGATACATGAGCTGTTAAGCCGATTGTGCGATAATTCTCGCACTTGTCAGCTCTTGCAGTCTTCGAAATTGTGTGGATGATATTTTTCCGAAAGTCAGATGATATGTCGCCAGACTCATACATTCACACCAACGTGAATTGTCGATTTTTGCCACTTCCCCCAATAATTTTAGAACTTCGGAGGGAATGTCATCTATCCCTTCTGCCTTGTTTGATCTTAATCCTCCAAAGCTGTTTTAAATTCTGATTTTAATACTGGAGACCTATCTCTCCTAAATCGACTGCTGTTTCGTCTTCTATTACAAGTCTTCCCCCTCATAGAGGCTTTCAATGTGTTCTTTCCACCTATCCGCTCTCTCTTCTGCAGTTAGGAATGGAATTCCCGCTGAACTCTTAATGTTACCTTCCTTGCTTTTAACGTCACCGAAGGTTGACTTCCCTGTATGCTGAGTCTGTCCTTCCGACAATCATTTCTTTTTCGATTTCTTCACATTTTTCATGCAGCCATTTCGTCTTAGCTTCCCTGAAGTTCCTATTTATTTCATTCCTCAGCGACGTCTATTTCTCTATTCCTGAGTTTCCCGGAACATTTTTGTACTTCCTCCTTTCATCGATCAATTGAAGTATTTCTTCTGTTACCCATGGTAACAGATGATGGCCCTTTTTAGAGATGTCCACTGCTCTCCAACTGTACTGCCTACTGAGCTATTCTTTATTTCTGTATCTATAGCCTTAGAGAACCTCAAGCGTATCTCGTCATTCCTTAGTACTTCTGTATCCCACTTCTTTGCGTATTGATTCTTCCTGACTAATGTCTTAAACTTAATCCTACTAGATCGTGATCTGAGTCTATATCTGCTACTGGGCTTGCCTTACAATCCAGTTACTGATTTCGGACTGTCTGACTATAATGTAATCTTCCTCTATCACATGGCCTTTTCCAAGTAATACCTCCTCCTCTTGTGACTCTTGAAGAGAATATTCGCTGTTTCTAGCTGAAAGTTGTTACAGAACTCAAACTTTCTCTGATTCCTCCTGTAACCTTTTCTTAGACACCATCCCGTACAACTGCGTTCCTGTCCCCCATGAGTATTAGATTTTCGTCTCTCTTTACAACTGCATTACCATTTCAATATTCTCATATACTTTCTCTCGCTCTTCCTCTTCAGCTTGCCACGGCGGCATGAATACCTGAACTATCGTTGTCGGTGTCGGATTGCTGTCGATTCTGATAAGAACAACCCTATCACTAAACTGTTCACTGTAACACACTCTCTACCCTACCTTCCTATTCATAACGAATCCTGCTCCCTTTATATCGTTTTCTGTTGCTGTTGATATTACCTATACCCATCTGACCAGAAATCCTTGTCATCTTTCCATTTCATTTCACTGACCCCTACTATATCGAGATTGAGCCTTTGCATTTCCCTTTTAAGATTTCCTAGTGTCCCTACCATGCTCAAGCTTCTGACATTCAACGCCCCGATTCGTAGAACGTTATCCTTTCGTTGCTTATTCGATCTTTTTCTCGTGTTCACCTCCATCTTGGCAGTCCCCTCCCGGAAATCCGAATGGGGGACTATTCCGGAATCTTTTGCCAATTGAGACATCATATGAAACTTCTCAATTACAGGCCACATGTTGTGTGGATACATGTTACGTGTCTTTAATGCAGTGGTTTCCATTGCCATCTGCATCCTCATGCCGTTGATCACTACTGATTCTACCGCCTTTAGGGGCAATTTCCCACCCCTAGGATATGAGAGTGCCCTGAACCTCTGTCCGCTCTTCCGCCGACTTTGACAAGGCCGTCGACAGAACGAGGGTGACTTCTTACGCCGGAAGTCTTCGGCCGCCAATGCTGATTATTAATCAAAATTTAAGCAGCCGCGGGTTCGAACCCGGGACCGAGGACGTTTTGATTACTAATCAAAGCCGCTACACCACTTTATCTCATTTTGTTCTACACTCCTGGAAATGGAAAAAAGAACACATTGACACCGGTGTGTCAGACCCTCCATACTTGCTCCGGACACTGCGAGAGGGCTGTACAAGCAATGATCACACGCACGGCACAGCGGACACACCAGGAACCGCGGTGTTGGCCGTCGAATGGCGCTAGCTGCGCAGCATTTGTGCTCCGCCGCCGTCAGTGTCAGCCAGTTTGCCGTGGCATACGGAGCTCCATCGCAGTCTTTAACACTGGTAGCATGCCGCGACAGCGTGGACGTGAACCGTATGTGCAGTTGATGGACTTTGAGCGAGGGCGTATAGTGGGCATGCGGGAGGCCGGGTGGACGTACCGCCGAATTGCTCAACACGTGGGGGGTGAGGTCTCCACAGTACATCGATGTTGTCGCCAGTGGTCGGCGGAAGGTGCACGTGCCCGTCGACCTGGGACCGGGCCGCAGCGACGCACGGATGCACGCCAAGACCGTAGGATCCTACGCAGTGCCGTAGGGGACCGCACCGCCACTTCCCAGCAAATTAGGGACACTGTTGCTCCTGGGGTATCGGCGAGGACCATTCGCAACCGTCTCCATGAAGCTGGGCTACGGTCCCGCACACCGTTAGGCCGTCTTCCGCTCACGCCCCAACATCGTGCAGCCCGCCTCCAGTGGTGTCGCGACAGGCGTGAATGGAGGGACGAATGGAGACGTGTCGTCTTCAGCGATGAGAGTCGCTTCTGCCTTGGTGCCAATGATGGTCGTATGCTTGTTTGGCGCCGTGCAGGTGAGCGCCACAATCAGGACTGCATACGACCGAGGCACACAGGGCCAACACCCGGCATCATGGTGTGGGGAGCGATCTCCTACACTGGCCGTACACCACTGGTGATCGTCGAGGGGACACTGAATAGTGCACGGTACATCCAAACCGTCATCGAACCCATCGTTCTACTATTCCTAGACCGGCAAGGGAACTTGCTGTTCCAACAGGACAATGCACGTCCGCATGTATCCCATGCCACCCAACGTGCTCTAGAAGGTGTAAGTCAACTACCCTGGCCAGCAAGATCTCCGGATCTGTCCCCCATTGAGCATGTTTGGGACTGGATGAAGCGTCGTCTCACGCGGTCTGCACGTCCAGCACGAACGCTGGTCCAACTGAGGCGCCAGGTGGAAATGGCATGGCAAGCCGTTCCACAGGACTACATCCAGCATCTCTACGATCGTCTCCATGGGAGAATAGCAGCCTGCATTGCTGCGAAAGGTGGATATACACTGTACTAGTGCCGACATTGTGCATGCTCTGTTGCCTGTGTCTATGTGCCTGTGGTTCTGTCAGTGTGATCATGTGATGTATCTGACCCCAGGAATGTGTCAATAAAGTTTCCCCTTCCTGGGACAATGAATTCACGGTGTTCTTATTTCAATTTCGAGGAGTGTATATTGTTCGTTGAATTTGTTCGTGGCGGACTTCCGATGACACTCGTTCAGGTTGTACGTTGATCCGTTCACTCAGTTTTTTATTACAAAGGGTACTTAACCCTCTGACCGAACACGCTGATCTACCGTGCCGGCATCCTAAACCACTATTAACAATTCCGATGCCTTTCATGTCACTCCAGGAGTGCCCAAGGCTCCGTTCTCTCTCCTCTCATTTATCTCCTTTACACTGCTGATATGCCCAGCCTGCCTCGCCCACGCCACCACCACCAGTCCACCTCCTTCAATATGCTGACATCACCGTTCTCCTCGGCCTCTAACCTACACTCCAGAAATTCCAACGATCCCTCCACATCCTTGCAAGTACTTTACATCCTGGTGCAACCAAAGGCTCCTAAATATCGACCCATTCAAAACCTAGGGAATAATTATGGGACGAACCACATGCACCTTCCGCCTCCATGACTTCTACCTAGCAATTTACAGCTGTCCTATTCAGTTAAATAATACACTAAAACATTTTTGACTAGCCCTTGACCGGCAACTAATTTGGAAATCTCACCTACTAACCATCCAACAGAAAGGCCATAGTAATCTAAAACTAGTAACAGTGTAACCTTGGGGATTAAACCTCTTCACTCATCTCCACACCTACAAAATCTTGTTAGGACCTATCCCAGCGTCTCTCCGTATTGACATCAATACGTAAGCTCACTGCGTCGTAGCTAGACATTGTTTTGACATTTCGGTTTCGAATAGTTGGGTTCTAATATACCAGGTGTAAAAGTATGAAATCGGAATTTGGTTGCAATAATTACACGTCTGTTGTTTGAAACCGTTAAACAATATTTTATTCAAAATAGTATCTACTGGTATTTATACATTTCTCGCACCTATAGGGCAGGTTATGAAAGCCATGTCAAAAAAAAAAAAAAAACAGTTCTTCTTTTGAAGCGAACCAGTCAGCGAGCCATTTTCGTACATTTTCATACGAATTGAAGCGTTGTTCAGCGAGAGCGTGTCCCAGTGATGCAAACAGATGATAATCGGACGGAGCCAAGTCTGGAGAATAAGTCGCATGCCCTAGTATTTCCCAACTGAACGCCTCGTCCGTTTCCCTGACTTGTTTCTCTGTGTGTGATGCGGCGTTATCACGGAGCAACATGACTTTGTGTTGCCTTTTTCCATATTCCGGTCGTTTTTCAAGTATTTGTTGTTGCTAGCGATCAGTGTTAACGGTTTCACCAGGTTTTAGCTGCTCATACTGATCCCACCAAACACATGCATTCGGGAGGACGACGGTTCAATCCCGCGTCCGGCCATCCTGATTTAGGTTTTCCGTGATTTCCCTAAATCGCTCCAGGCAAATGCTGCGATGGCTCCTTTCAAAGGTCACGGCCGACTTCCTTCCCCGTCCTTCCCTAATCCGGTGAGACGATGACCTCGCTGTCTGGTCTCCTTCCCCAAAACAACCCAACCCAACCCACCAAACACAGAGCCTTGTCTTCTTTCCAAAGCGAGTTAGTCTTGCACCGGGTGTCGATGGTTTGCCTGGATTCATCCATGATTTGCGGTGCTTAGGATTTTCAAAATATATCCATTTTTCATCACCTGTCGTTATTCGATGGAGAAAAGACTATATTTTGCATCCGGCGAGCAGCATTTCACAAGTGGTGATTTGCTTGCTGTCTTCCATTCAGTTAATGCGGAACCCGTTTTCCCACTCTCTGCAGCTTTCCCAGAGCTTTCAGACGAAGAGAAACGGCTTTCTGCGTCACATTCAATTGTTCCGCGAGTTCCTGTTGAGTTTAAGTATCATCTTCATCCAATAAGGCCGGCAATTCGTCGTCTTCGAACTTTCGTTTCTCACGTCAAAATCACATCTTTTGAATTTTTTGAACCACTCGAAACACTGTGTTTTCCCAAGTGTATGTTCGCCGATAGCGTCGACAAGCATTCGATGCGATCGCCGGCCGGTGTGGCCGTGCGGTTAAAGGCGCTACAGTGTGGAACCGAGCGACCGCTACGGTCGCAGGTTCGAATCCTGCCTCGGGCATGGATGTGTGTGATGTCTTTAGGTTAGTTAGGTTTAATTAGTTCTAAGTTCTAGGCGACTGATGACCTCAGAAGTTAAGTCGCATAGTGCTCAGAGCCATTTGAACCATTCGATGCGATTCTGTGGCAGTTTTCTTCAAATGCAGTCCGCAAATCGTAGTTCGAAGGCACAATACTCGGCCTGTTTACGGGTTTGAAAGAGATACCGATGTAAGGGACTCGGGTTACTGTGTGCTGACATTCGTCGTCAGCCGTTACAGGAAGCAGATGGCGCTGCAGACGCGCTCTCACGGGCCCTACACTGACGGCTAGCGCCATCTGTAGGGAAATTCCGCTTTCATACTTCTACACGTGGTATTACGTATATTGTAATTGCGTGCATACTGAATTATTTATCGACTAATCAGACACCGATATAGCAAAGGAAGTGTATTTGAAATAATATTTTTTTGTACATATGAAAGGTGCGTTGTATCAATTACAATTTACACACGTGTTTATTCGACGGCATTCCACATAATCTCCTAAATAAAACCATTTTTTTTTTCAGTGTTCATTTGCGCGATTTCGATGATGATGCAACATTCATGAAGAGTTAAACGGTTCGTAGAATGAACGCAATGGGTAAGTACAGGGTGTTTCAAAAATGACCGGTATATTTGAAACGGCAATAAAAACTAAACGAGCAGCGATAGAAATACACCGTTTGTTGCAATATGCTTGGGACAACAGTACATTTTCAGGCGGACAAACTTTCGAAATTACAGTAGTTACAATTTTCAACAACAGATGGCGCTGCGGTCTGGGAAACTCTATAGTACGATATTTTCCACATATCCACCATGCGTAGCAATAATATGGCGTAGTCTCTGAATGAAATTACCCGAAACCTTTGACAACGTGTCTGGCGGAATGGTTTCACATGCAGATGAGATGTACTGCTTCATCTGTTCAATTGTTTCTGGATTCTGGCGGTACACCTGGTCTTTCAAGTGTCCCCACAGAAACAAGTCACAGGGGTTCATGTTTGGCGAATACGGAGGCCAATCCACGCCGCCTCCTGTATGCTTCGGATAGCCCAAAGCAATCACACGATCATCGAAATATTCATTCAGGAAATTAAAGACGTCGGCCGTGCGATGTGGCCGGGCACCATCTTGCATAAACCACGAGGTGTTCGCAGTGTCGTCTGAGGCAGTTTGTACCGCCACAAATTCACGAAGAATGTCCAGATAGCGTGATGCAGTAATCGTTTCGGATCTGAAAAATGGGCCAATGATTCCTTTGGAAGAAATGGCGGTCCAGACCAATACTTTTTGAGGATGCAGGGACGATGGGACTGCAACATGGGGCTTTTCGGTTCCCCATATGCGCCAGTTCTGTTTATTGACGAAGCCGTCCAGGTAAAAATAAGCTTCGTCAGTAAACCAAATGCTGCCCACATGCGTATCGCCGTCATCAATCCTGTGCACTATATCGTTAGCGAATGTCTCTCGTGCAGCAATGGTAGCGGCGCTGAGGGGTTGCCGCGTTTGAATTTTGTATGGATAGAGGTGTAAACTCTGGCGCATGAGACGATACGTGGACGTTGGCGTCATTTGGACCGCAGCTGCAACACGGCGAACGGAAACCCGGGGCCGCTGTTGGATCACCTGCTGCACTAGCTGCGCGTTGCCCTCTGTGGTTGCCGTACGCGGTCGCCCTACCTTTCCAGCACGTTCTTGCGTCACGTTCCCAGTCCGTCGAAATTTTGCAAACAGATCCTTTATTGTATCGCTTTTCGGTCCTTTGGTTACATTAAACCTCCGTTGAAAACTTCGTCTTGTTGCAACAACACTGTGTTCTAGGCGGTGGAATTCCAACACCAGAAAAATCCTCTGTTCGAAGGAATAAACCATGTTGTCCACAGCACACTTGCACGTTGTGAACAGCACACGCTTACAGCAGAAAGACGACGTACAGAATGGCGCACCCACAGACTGCGTTGTCGTCTATATCGTTCACATCACTTGCAGCGCCATCTGTTGTTGAAAATTGTAACTACTGTAATTTCGCAAGTTTGTCCGCCTGAAAATGTACTGTTGTCCCAAGCATATTGCAACAAACGGTGTATTTCTATCGCTGCTCGTTTAGTTTTTATTGCCGTTTCAAATATACCGGTCATTTTTGAAACACCCTGTATATTCTACTAACTTATTAATAACGTGCTTTTCATTCAAAACTGTCTGTTTGATTGATCGGTGCCGTTTGATTAAGTACCAACACATGAGCAAGCTCATTCCATGTTCAACTTGACATTGTTTTGACATTTCGTTTTCGGATTTCTGAACTCTGATATATTCGATGTAATCTAATTGCGTACATACTGGGTGAATTACTTATCGATTAATTCGGTACTGCTGTAAACAATGAAGTGTAATTGAAAACATATTTTGTTCTGATACATTCGGTATGTGGTGTATGTGAGTGGTGTTCATACGAGTTGCGGGATACTTCATAGAAGCGTTATACTGAATGAAAAATTCAGAGGAGGGAATGTATTGCTGCCATGCATTCCAAAACCTTCAGACAAACAAATTCAGCTCAAGCGCTTCAAGTTTCCTATTCGTTTGGCCTTTGCAATGTTCATAAATAAGGAGCAAGGCCAATCATTGGCCAGATGTGTATTGCATTTGGAAAATCCATGTTTCTCAAGTGGACAACTTTACGTTGTGTGTTCACGGGTCGCCAATCGTCAGCTCCATACATTTACACAACAGAAGGCGGAATGACCAAAAAAATTATACAGACGTTAGCACTAAAATAAATTCATTTCAACATTTATTATTAGTTACGTTAGAGTTCACAGCTAAACATCATTATTTATTTACATTTAAGAGATCCACTTTTCTTAAATTTGTTGTTTATTTTCTAATTACATTAATGTATTTGATATTATATTTCATAAATAAACAAGAGATCCCCTTTCTTATATTTGTTCTTTGTTATCTAATTACGTTAATGTATTTGAGATATTTCAGTTACATTGAATAAAAAGTTTTAGTTCAAGACGCATATTTTGCTAACGAGGTATGCCTACCGATTCCTCCAGTATCTTTGTCGTTATTCGTTGTTTGTACATCATCAATTTCGTATCACAGATCAAACATTTAAAAGGGTCTCTTTACGCTCTCCACCGCCGCGCGTGGTAGCCGCGCGCTCTGAGGCGTCTTGCCACGGTCCTCGCGGTTCCCCCCGTCGGAGGTTCGAGTCCTCCCTCGGGCATGGGTGTGTTTCTCGTCCTTAGCGTAAGTTAAAGTTAGATTAAGTAGTGTGCAAGCTTAGGCACCGATGACCTCCGCAGTTTGGTCCCATAAGACCTTACCACAAATTTCTAATTACACTCTCCACCAATCAATAACAGCCACTTCCCCTAGGAGCTGGTGATGTACCATCTCTTAGCTCAGCGACAGTCAGACTGGTCCCTACCACCTACCACTGGCCGTTCCTGCCGTGGCGGCAGGCGGTGATGGTTTTAAAAACAGTTTTGTTAGGTTTTTGTAAAATTTTGATATAAAGTTTTTTCTAAGTAATTACAACGAAACGTCAATGAAACTGGTATGGGCGTGTGTATTCAAATACAGGAATATGTAAATACACACAATGCGGCGCTGTGGTCGGCAACGCCTATATAAGACAGCAAGTGTCTGCCGCAGTTGTTCGGTCGGTTATTGCTGCTACAACGGGAGGTTATCAACATTTAAGTGAGTTTGAAGGTGGTGCTATTGTCGGCATACGAGCGAAGGGGCACAGCATCTCCGAGGTAGTGATGAAGTGCGGTTTTCCCGCACGACCACTTCACGAGTGGACCGTGAATATTAGGAATCCGGTAAAACATCAAATCTGCGCCACCGCTGCGTCCGCAAAAAGATTCTGCAAGCACGGGACCGACAACGACTGAAGAGAATCGTTCAACGCGACAGAACTGCAGTCCTTCCGCAAATTGCTGCAGATTTCAATTCTGGGCCATCATCAAGTGTCAACGTGCGGACCATTCAACGAAACATCATCGATATGGGCTTTCGGAGCCGAAGGCCCACTCGTGTACACTTCATGACTGCACGACACAAAGCTTCACGCCTCGCCTGGACCCGTCAGCACCCACGTTGGACTCTTGACGACTGGAAACATGTTGCCTGGTCGGATGGACGTGTACGAGTAGGGAGACAACCTCATTAATCCAAGGACCCTGCATGTCAGAAAGCGACTGTCAAGCTGGTGGAGGCTCGGTAATGGTGTGGGACGTGCACTTGAAGTGATATGGGACCCCTGATACCTCTAGATATGACTCTGACAGGTGACATGTACGTAACCATCCTGTCTGATCACCTACATCCATTCATGTCCATTGGTCATCCCGCAGACTTGGACAATTCTAGCAGGACAGTTCAAATGGCTCTGAGCACTATGGGACTCAACTGCTGTGGTCGTAAGTCCCCTAGAACTTAGAACTACTTAAACCTAACTAACCTAAGGACAGCACACAACACCCAGCCATCACGAGGCAGAGAAAATCCCTGACCCCGCCGGGAATCGAACCCGGGCGTGGGAAGCGAGAACGCTACCGCACGACCACGAGATGCGAGCTAGCAGGACAGTGTGACACTCCTTAAGTCCAGAACTGCAACAGAGTGGCTCCAGGAACACTCTTCTGAGTTTAAACACTTCCGCTGGCCACCAAACTCCCTAGACATGTACATTATTGAGCATACCTGGGATGTTGTGCAACTTGCTATTCAGAAGAGATCCCCTCGTACTCTTACGGATTTAACGGATTTATGGACAGCCCTATATGATTCATGGTGCCAATTCCCTCCAGCACTACTTCAAGACATTAGGCGAGTCCATGCCACGTCGTGTTGCGGAACTTCTACGTGCTTAGGAGGCGCCCCACACAATATTAGGCAGGTGTGCCAGTTTCTTTGGCTCTTCAGTGTGTGTTAACTACGTTAGACTGAACCTTTTCGAACTAAATACATGCCTTTGACAACAGTATTCGAAACTTATATAAAAGACAAAATCTGTAGATAGTTTCAACAATATCATTTGGTAATTATGACAACAAAATGATAAAACAGCCTACAATAAAGTACTAGATAGGAGCAGTAAAGGATGCACACTGGGTTAGTTCAAAAGCGCTTAAAATCTACTAGGATATGTTCACTTCACGAGGAAGACTTATTTTTCTCGTGTCAGTCATAAAAGACAGTCCAAATTCCGTGGGTGCGTAATGCATCACTTGCATGGGGTGGGACATAAATGTGTCATAAAACACATAAAATGTAGGTAGTTGAACCATTTAATCATGTTTAGCACCTATCCACGTAGGGTAGAGTCATTATGTGTAATGTAATAGCTAACTACGGTGTTCCACTAAATTTATCCAATCAAGCTAATATGCGATCTGGAATAAGATGCCTGTACACATAGCATATCATAACAGTGGGGCGTTTTAGTAATGAAATAACATAGAATAAACTGTATACCTGGGCTGAGCTTCATAAGGCAGTTAAATGTAACCACATAGCATACTGCGGTTATATGAGGTGGTGTCTAAGTGTAACAACAGAAGGCACTTTCTGAGAATAGTTGTGAGTAAATCACGTTTTACAGATGGCAGAATGCATGGCTTAAAATCGCGATGGTTATAAACAACGTTGTATGATGTATTCTGTGTCACCTATGTAACAGAAACTGTGGTCTAGTAAAGGGGTTAATAACATCATAGGCGTGGCAATCATGAACAGGCGCCTATTTAATATAACCGTATCAAGCATTTCATAAACACGATTTACGCCATCAACTGTAAGCTGCTGCGAGCGCCAGGATGGCGGTTTTCTGTAAACAGTAAAACATACTTATCAAACCACGATGCATCAGTTTGTGGGAAGGGACTAAAATCTGGTCACCTCTGTGCCTCTGGGTGACCACACAGACATCAGGAATCATCACCATACTTGGTGTAGAAGGACCCAAAACATCGGTGTCCTCAAAATGTAAGTTGAACATAATACGAGAAAACCAAAAGATAATCAGGCCTATCTGTCGCAGGCAACTGCAAAGCTAATCACACAATCTCCATATACCTTCTTATTATCTACTGTGCGTATAGTGGCAGCGTATCTACTCAATTGCGATTAGCAGAGTGTGCTAATCTTTGATGGAACGAATGGGAAAAGGTTGCTACTATAGAGAGTATTACGCAGAAGCAGTATGACAGAATGAGAAACATGCGTTTGGTAATAATGTATAACTCCTGGTGTACATCGCAAGAGTGTCATATTGAATAGAAAACATACAGATCCATGTAACAAAATACACACATCAGAAGTCTCGGGCATGGATGTGTGTGATGTCCTTAGGTTAGTTAGGTTAAAGTAGTGGGACATACATACAACTGATGACCTCAACAGTTAAGTCCCATAATGCTCACAGCCATTTGAACCATTTTTGAACATATCAGAAATTAAATACTGGAACCACCTCAGCAGTGGGCTTCAGGTAGTATATAGAGGGAATACATGCCATGTCTGAGGATAGTGTAACTATTTACAATTACCTCCTATCCTAAGAGCTTGTGAGGTAGCTGCTCTATTTACAAATGATTTTACTGATGAACACTAAATCTATATTGCCCTGATATAAAGGAACAATATCTTACAATAATCCCAGTAATGACCCTAGTAATTCATTAATGGAAACGGTATTACTACTAAGAAGGTGACAGTTGATTGAGCAGAACACACTAAGAAAACAATTTGCGCAGTGGGAAAAACTGTTGGCATAGTGTCAGTAACTGAACATCAGAGAACATGAAAAATAATTCACAGATCCCAACAACTTGGATCATCCTTGGTTCATTATGACATGTCAGAAAATGGTGCAAAAAATCACTTTCTTTGTTACTGATTGTCCAACATTGGGTTGATACACTTTGGTTGAACATGTGGAGCACCTCTTGGAGCAACAATAGCGAATACAACTCATCTTACTGGCTGAATTATTCCCACAAAGAACGGGTATATGTAATATCTAGAACTGGGGATGCTATTTGTGGAGTTTAACGTCACACAAATGTTATCAAATGCAACAATAAGTGCAGATATATAATAGCCAAGGAAGTCTAAATGAAAGAATGTATCCAATTTCCATGTAAAATAATTAAATCAAGAACAAGTTTACATGTTACTACATAGCCTCTTAGCAACATATGTCCTTTTTGTATGTAAATTACGAGTACATATGCACACAGCAAATGCAGAAGTTCCATAGATTATACAAAACATTAAATTAATTAAATGGAATGGGAGAGTAATTTGAATGAATGAACTACTGTTCAGATGGAATGGCTGAATTCAAATTCTGCATCCTAGGCTACAAATACAGACCTCACAAGGTAACTAAATAGCAATGGCATTCCTATACGCTTACATCCGCAATGAGTGTAAGTGCTTAACACCAAGAACAACTGACAAAATAATTCGAATATTTCAAGTGTCTTAGAAAATCACTTTAAGTAAATGGTTCAAATGGCTCTGAGCACTATGGGACTTAACATCTATGGTCATCAGTCCCCTAGAACTTAGAACTACTTAAACCTAACTAACCTAAGGACATCACACAACACCCAGTCATCACGAGGCAGAACTTTAAGTAAATACGCTGGAGTAAAGGAGACAAATCACAGAAAAGTAGAAACATTGAGTGTTGACAAGAAAAAGAAAAGTTGCTAGCTCTCAGAGTAATCATTTTCCCAGATAGAGTGAAACACGCAGAAAACAAATGCACGCACACGCACACAAGCATACACATAGCTAAGCACCTATACAGTGTTGACTGGACACACTGTCCCTGTGCTGTATTTCGGGAGGTATACTAGATTTAGGAAGCGGATTCTGTTGGGGGAGGGGTAGAGGGAGAGAAATGGGAAGAAGCAGGAACAATTGTGGAGGGTGTCTAGCAGCTCCAAGAGAGGCAGTTGGTTTGCCACCTAAAAATGTGGGAGGGAGTGGTGGCAGGCGCATGGGCTCTGAGCATTACCGCAGTTACCAGTGTCAGTGGGGTGCAGCACATGTTGAAGGTGACGGGGGATGTGAACGGAGGAAGTGGTAACTATTGAGTGGAGGATGTTCCAGGCCAGGGTAATGTTGGATGGTGACATGCATGACCTATCTGCAGTGATGAGAACGCCCTTGCCCCATATGCATAAGATCTCACAAATAGAGTCACACCCTTGATATAGTCTGCCAGCAGACTTCCCATGCCATGTCCTCACACAGCCCGACTCATCCCATCACACCCTAGACTGGGTATAATGGATTGCCCTCCTTATTACCCAAATCACCCCAAACCGGGAAGATGAAAAACATCCTTTATTAGGGCTTTGATTATCTCTCATCATGCCCTGAAATGAGGGACACGCTACCCAAGATCTTTCCCACCCCTCCACAATTGATGTTCCACCCACGCAATCTACACAGCAACCTACTTCATCCCAATGCCACTCCCTATGCCAATCCTGCCCAATCCACTCATCCAGCATTTCTTCTCCAGTCTTGTTACAATCTTACCCTACCTTATCAAAGACTTGGCCACCTATGACAACATCCATGTCGTACACCATTTCTGTTACAAACAGACCACCGCTTTTTACATTGGCACAGCCACCTACCAACTGTGCACCAGGATGAATGACCAACTGTTGAACAACTGCAGGGAATAATGTTGACCACCAAGTGGCACAACGTGCAGCTGAGCATCCTCAATTTCAATGGCTGTTTCACAAACAGCCATTGGGCCATTGGGATACTTTCCCCCTCCACCATCTTATCTTAACTACACAAATTGGAGTTATCCTTGCAACACATCCTCTGCTCCTGTAATTGTCCTGGCCCTAATAACTGGTGACCCAGATTCCCCACACCCATCATCCAACAATTTCCCATTTCCCATTCTGTTGCATCCTGCGAATTCACATCCCCACATCATCTCCTGCATGTGCCATTCCCCATTGGCACTAACAGCTGTGCCACATTCCCAGCTTGTGCACCTGCCATCCCTCACTCCCACATTCTTAGCCAGAAAACCGGCTGCCTCTCTCTGAGCTGCCAGACACCCTACTACCTACACATCACACCTTATACAACCACCCCATTCTAGTCCACCTGTAAAAATGCAGCACAGGCACTGTGTGTCCAGCCAGCACCACGTAGTGGCTGGAATAAGCGTTTGTGTGCTACTCTGTGTGTGTGTGTGTGTGTGTGTGAGAGAGAGAGAGAGAGAGAGAGAGAGAGAGAGAGAGAGAGAGAGAGAGAGAGAGCTTGTGTGTGTTACCTGTGTGTACTTGTACTTTAGCTCAGAGCAGCATTACTTCTTTTTTGTAAAGACCTATCAATGACTCAACACCTCTGCTTTTCAGAAAGTGACCTCTTTTACTCCAAAGTATTTACGTTTCACCAGAAGTTTTCTGCAAAACCTCTTTAAGATTAGACAATGCCTACAGATAAACCCAATAATCTGAAGCACTTCACAAAACTGCCGGTCAGCAATGCTGTATTCAATAATTTGCTGATAACAAGGAAAACTTCCACACCACAGTGAGCTAAGAATTGGAAGACTTTGAAAAACTATGACTATGTGGCTGTGTACTCGCTAAGACACTCGTAGGCTAAGGGAACTGGCAGTGTGACATGCTTCTATCACATTTCACACCAGAGGACACTTCAAATAAATTGAACATTGGTGGCGATACTGATACAGAAACAGCTCTGCGTGGATTTTGTGATGACTAGTGCATGAAATAAAGTGACAATGTAACTGAAAAGTGAAGAGGTCTATTTGAAGAGGGCTATTTGACAGACAACTTTTATCACGCTCCCCGCCAGAAACCAAATGTGGAATTTTCTTTACACGGAACCAGCACAGGACACCCAAGCTGCATGGATCAAATCCTGCCACAAAACAAGATCGCATATTACTTAAGTTAAAAATGAAAAGATTAATATCAAAGGATCTGATGGTATTGTCATGACTGACTCCATAGGCCTTACATGTTACAATGTTGAACCAAGAGTAACTCTCTCAAATTTAAAGAAGTAGTCAACTGCTTTTCACAATAATGAAAGAAGAATGAACACTTAAAATAACTAGATAATAAAAGTGATAATTAAATTAATGCAATGGAGGCTTTTACAACCATATATAATAGTTGCTGATGAGTCTGCTGGCTTGTACAGCCATGGTCAAAGAAACTTTTCAGTTTCTGACGTTTCATGCATATCTGCACTGGACATCTTCACAGGTACTCCTGGTGATGCTAAGTCTTGCCAACTCAGCATAGCCGGGAGTATCTCAAAATATATCCTGCTCGACTCTGGACGCAACGTCAGGAACTAAAATGTTTCTTTGGACATGGCCATACAACTAGGAAGACTCATTAGCAATCAAATTATTATCTTAACAATGAGCTTCCAGACGATAAGCAACAAGTTTACAGAAAACCAAAAATTATTCAGAATAAAAATTTGATCGAAACTTAATGTAAGATAACGACATTAGCAAAAACAGAGTTAAATATCTCATTACAACATATTTGTGATACAATAAAAAACTACAAGTTCCTCCACATAAATTTTTCTAATGCAAAAGAAATGTAAATGAAGCTAGAAGAAAAAATTAAAGTTGTTCTATGTACAATTAATTGCCAAAAAAGGTAAAATATAAAAACATGTTTAATAATAAGTACAATCTAGATTGTCAGAGATTATAGTCAAGTTGCACAGATATTAGGGTAAAACATGAACTACATTATAAATTTAAAAGTTATTTCATATTTGTGATTTTTTAATGTCTTCAGTTAATGACAGTCCTCAAGCAATGCTAGGTAATGTAGATCATGAATACACCTGTTAAATATTCAACATGTTAACTAGATGAATAGTAGTTTGAAATTCAAAGAAACAGTCTAGAACATTATCAAATAAGAGGAGGACGGTATTGCAGCAGAACTCTTGAAAAAAGTGTAGGTCCAAATTCACTCAAAAAAATTACTCAAATAATCCAAAATATCGGGCAAACTGAAAAAATCCCAGATGACTGGAAGATTGCTATGATTCATCCACTGCATAAAAAAGGTAATAAATTAGATGCAAACAACAATAGGGGGATCTTTCCATTACCAGTCACCTACAATATTCTACAGCTTGTCTCTTGAATAGAATACAACAGTAATTAGAAACCAAAGTAGCAGAATATCAAGCAGGATTAAGGCCGAACAGATCATGTCCGGAGCAAATTTTTAATCTCAAGACCATACTCAAAATGCGAGCTCTCAGACAAAAACCTGTAGTATGCACCTTTATAGATTTCAAAAAAGCATACGATTCAATAGACAGGGCCTCACTATTCCAAATTTTAGAGCACAGATCCCAAAACACGAGAAATCGTAAAACAAACACTAATTGGCACGAAGTCTAAAGTAAAATTTATTGTGGAGATCTCAGAACCTTCGACATTCAGACAGGTGTGAGATAAGGTGATGGACTCTCTCCTATTCTGTTCAACGTAGTTCTAGACAAAGTTATGAGAGAAGCACTCAAGAAATGTGGGGTTTGGAAGTCAATCCGTCTGGGCGTTGCCAAAAGCAGCCTACTACATCTTGTATTTGCGTACTACCTGGCGATACTAACAGAGGGTGAATAGCCTGCAGTCAAACAGCTGGAAATACTCAAAGAATGTGCAGAAAAAATAAGTTTACAAATTTCTTTTGAGAAAACTGAATTCTTTTGTTCAGAAACAGAAGTTGTGAGCTTGAAAACAAAATATGGCAAAATTAACAGGATCCCATACTTTAAATACTTTGGAGAATTCATCGAACCGACAGGTATTGAAAAAATCTCACAGCAACATCTGCTCCAAAAAATTAAGAAAGGGTTACGGTTAACGTAGATCCTCTACAGCAAAAAATTAATATTAAGAGGGGCAAAAATTCTATTCTGCAATTCTGTCATAAAACCATCAAACCTCTACGCAAGTGAAACACTTGTGAAACACTAACTCTTTACGTAAAACAACAGCTTGAGGACATCAAAAAAGAAGAGAGAAACATCATCACAAAAATTCTAGGACAAAGACATACACAAGACGGTTACAGGCTACAATCAATTAAAATAACAGAAAAGTTTTCAAACATCAAAACCGATATTAGGAAGAGGCGAATGAAACTCTTTGGCTATCTCAGCCGACTACCAGAAAATCGATTGACGAAGAGAATAATAGATTACATAACCTCACTTAGGAATACCACACCTCGGCTGGATGAAATTCGAAAGGACAAACATAAGACCAGCCAACATTCTGGAGACACCTTCAGACACAAATTAGACAAATGGGAAGTTATAGCAGAGCAACCAAAAGAAAAACAGTACAGACCAAAGTGGTCAGATAAGTGCAAACAAGCCTTTTCGGAAAGAATGAAAGCCAGTTGGGAGAACAAGAAGAACTCAAAGAAAAATTGATCGAGTTATTTGCTTAATGTCTTTCATTTCTGGTGAGAATTTGCTCAGTGTAATTATAACAATATAAATTAAAATTGCTTAACCATTCATCCTCAGTCCATCGTTCATTTAAACTATATTCAGACACTTAAAGAAAGATATAATACAGAGAATAGAAGAAAATATAAACATTGTTAAAGGCTTATTTGGCGTAGCAACTGACTAATAGGAATTGTTAATGTGGAGCCTAACACACAGTAAAAAGTAAGAAATATCTAGTTACTCTAAATAATTGTGCCACCCAGACAAATGACTGAACAATGCATGGGGGCTTAATTAAATAGAATGCAAATAATTTCAATTTTAGTATTTGAATGTTCGATTACGAAGTCTCGTAAACGGTTGGCCCTGACTAGTATTATTACGCAATCTGACTGCATAGCAACAACAACAAAGAATGAAATGAAAATTTTCATTAACACAATTAATTAATTAAGTCCCCAGCAACTATAAAACCTACGAAACCAAAGCACAAGTGTAACTGTTCTGTGTGTGGGAGTATGACTCAACGTACGCATCTGGCACGGTTCTTCTTCAACAACACAAGAAATTTTAAATATCATTTATACTGAATTAATTAAAGAAAATAAAAATACCATAATTACTCAAGAAAACCAGAATTACACTCTAATACAAGAACACAAGCCAGATGCTTTGTTGACTGAACCTGTAATGACGCATTATTTAAAACATGGAAATAATGAAAAATAAATCAAGTTTCGTTACCTTCATATATTGACCAAAATCACTCTAATCATTACAATATATCTCCACACCGACTCGCTATTACCACATCTCAACAAGAACTCTCCAATATCACATCTCAACAAGCACTCCCTACTAGCACATCTCAACAAACACTTTTCACTACGACATCTCAGCACAGACTACCACGAGCTCTCCCCAAGCACTGACTACTACGAGTTCTCAACAACCACAGCCCACTACGACATCTCAATAATCACTGCCAGTGGAGGCGGCGGAACAATGCTCTCTAGCGATCTCTGGCGCTGTGGCTCAGTGTAGCCACCTTTCATATGCCCTTCCTCCACGGCTAGAATTTGATGGTATTTTTGCCAGCATTGGTGGTGAAAATACCACCAAATTCGTCAAAAAAATACAGACAAAAATAAAAGATAATATTAATACGTAAATATCATATAACTAGATAAAATTTTGGCTTTGCACTGACCTTTCAATAACCTAATATATAAAATACAGTAAGCAATACAAATTCTTTCATACATGTGACTTTACATAACAGTTTACACAAGTATTATGTGGTTAAACAGTTCAATCAATAGCGTCAGCAATGACGAATATGTGCAAGTAAGAGTCTCATAATTTTTCACTAACAGTAATACACAAAAAATCAGTATATACAAATATTCACATAAACGCTTTCCATAGCTCAAGAATAAGCAGTTGACAGTTCCAGCAGTAGCACCCAGCAATGGTCAACAGGTGCAAAAACCAACAAGTGACATTTTTTCAGTAGAAACAGTCCATCAGTGGCACCCAGTAATGTTGAATAGGTGCAGACACCAACAGGTGACATCTTTTCAGTAGAAGCAGTCCATCAGTGGCACCCAGCAATGTTGAGCAGGTGCAGACACCAACAAGTAACACCATTTCAGTATAAGCAGTTCCATTATTGGCACCAGCAATGTTGAGCAGGTGCACACAGCAACAGGTGACATCTTTTCAGTAGAAGCAGTCCATCAGTGGCACCCAGCAATGTTGAGCAGGTGCCGACATCAACAGGTGACATCTTTTCAGTAGAAGCAGTCCATCAGTGGCACCCAGCAATGTTGAGCAGGTGCAGACACCAACAAGTAACACCATTTCAGTATAAGCAGTTCCATTAGTGGCACCAGCAATGTTGAGCAGGTGCACACAGCAACAGGTGACATCTTTTCAGTAGAAGCAGTCCATCAGTGGCACCCAGCAATGTTGAGCAGGTACACACAGCAACAAGTCACATTTCTCAGCAGAAGCAGTTCCATAAAATTCACTAGCACTGATCACACTGTTCATCATCAGAAATTAAACATGACTAAATGTCACGCATCATGTTGAAAAGTGCAGCACCATCACTAATCAGACAGTTCAGGCATGAACAATAGTTTGAATACACATACAATGCTTTTACACTAAACATACAAATCATAACAAACACACAAATGATATCAGATAATTGTCCTATTAACTATTACAATACACAAATACCAGTAAACCTATAACATTTATGGGTGTCAGTGCAAGCCACTACCAACAAATAAAATAATATTTAGGAGATAGGTGGGTAGGATTAGGAAAGGAAAACACACAAAACACATCCACTCATCTTTCATCCACATTAAGTACTACTGTGTAATTGAATAGTGTTAACTGTGTAAATGTAACTCTGTCCAAGATTTGATGTTCATCATGTGTACCAAGTACTAGTGGCAGCAATGTATAACAGTCAATAATACTTAAGTCAACGTCATAGTCATCATGTCAAGACCAATGTTTGCCAAGCCAGATCAAAATGTACGGTTGCTGAACAACTGTCAGTGAGCCAAGATATGCACATGCTTCCTCTCTCAAAAAAAAAAAAAAAAGTATATACTGCTTAGTGATTTGACAAAGTGTGTGTGTAGACAATCTTCCTTCCACTTTAGTGTTCTAGTCTGCCATCTTCATCCTCCTTGTTCCATATAAACCCACAAAAACAATATGCTCCTCATTTACTTTACCTCTTATCCACCAAAACTCCAATAATCCTCAGCATCACATAATCTCAATACTTCACTAATACCTCTTCAATACGTCGATCATCAATATCATTTACCTTACCTCTTGTCCACGAAAACTCCAATAATCATCAACTTCACATAATCTCAATAATACCTCAATAATATCTCTTTAATACGTCGATACCTATAAACCTTCTTGCCAATATCATTTCACTTCCATAACAACTCTTTCCTCTAGTCAGTCTCCTCGAACAAGTACAGACAAAATCCTAGTGCAACTTCAATTCATCATCCCATACAATCCGAAGACACAGTGTCCACACACAACCTCTGTGTAATCCACCTGACGCATATCTTCTACTCATTATGAATCATAAAATATATTTTGGTTTCCTTGTTCATCATTAAATAAAAGAAATGCATACATGACTTCTAACAGACTTAGTTCGAATAACTCTCAGTAATTAAGTACGATTACGGAGTGTGAATGATCATTATATTTCACAGTGTGTACACCACTTCAAAAATTATGGCAAACAGAAGCAAACATGTGGAGTATTTCTTATGTCAAGTGTCACTTCCTATTTCAATTACTCACGAAAAATGCAGTGTAATAACTGTCAATGGTCTAACCTAGTGTTGGTATGTCATGTCGTTAGCTTCCTTCCTATTAGCATAAATTTATACAGCTCCCATAAAACCTCCAGCTCATGTGACTTCTATGCAGTTTCTTGTACCAATGTCGTTCGTAGAATTATAGCAGTTCATTTTCTTATCTTAAAAATATAAGGCACTGAGCATAAGCAAAACATGCAATAGCGAGTAAATATACCAGTAGAGAACTGAATGTCAACAAGTGGATGCAGCACAATTCCTACAACGAGGCTCTGCCAAGCGAACAATCTATAATTAATACCACAGTGTAACCTAAACTCTATGTTCGTACACAGTATATCAGCATTTCTATATTCTAAATTGAAGAGTAGTTATGACAACAAAACAGAAATGTGTAAATATGGAATCCATACAAAAAGCAGCAAACATATATCTTACGTAATAAACAAGTCATTAGCATCATATCAGCATAAGCAAATAAATGTTCGTATGTAATCTTAATAAGTAAACATGAAGGCGCAAGCAGATAAATCACAAGTATAACTTACATACATAACCATATCAGCACAATTAATCAGGTGACAATTATAATTTAAATAAATAAGCACAGCAGGCACATAATAAAAAAAAAATATGACATCAGTGAAAAAGCAGTGCAGCCAAGCGATGCATAATATACACAAGTACCAACCCGGTTCATTAATCACTCATTGTCAAAATCAGTTAATGTGCACATCAGTGAAAAAGCATAGCACCCAAGCGATGCATACTATACGCAAGTAATAACACTGTTCATTAATCAATAATTGTCAAAATCAGTAAATGTACACAAGCACGTCGCTTCACAAGTAAATTCATGGAACATAAAATTTAGCTTAAAGTATGAGTCACGTAATCGCAAGCAGCAAATTACGTCTAAAGTACGTACCTAAGTGGAAATATGTTACTTGAAAAATAAACTCAATTAATCATTACCTTTTTAGTTTATTACTTTTTTCTTCGAAATTACATTCTTCCTGAAATTTTCTCCATAGTAAGTCGTCTTAACGTCGGACATGCACAGAATTTACCTGAAGGTCTTAAATATTTTACACAACCGTATCCTGGAAAATACTGAACGTTAATAACATAATTTATAAAGTCACCATAGCTTTATACAGAATTTAGTCGGAGAAATTAGACTGTGTATTTGTTTACGTCTGTCAGTGCATTCGCACTGAGCGCTCGATCAGCTGTAGACGCGTGACGTAGAAGGTGATTGTTTGCGGTCAACGACAGCCTTGTGCGGCGCGCAGACTTCACTGTTGCTTTAAGTACGCGCCGCCGCCAGAACACAGCGCGGTATCCTTGTACTCTCCGCATGTTTACGTATAACTGTTGGTTTCTCAAAAGTATGTCATTCCACAAAAATTTTAACGTTAGATATGTGATGTATTCCCTTAAAGCGCCGAGATTTAAGAGTTTCTACTTCGACAGTGTTATGATGAATAATTTTGCGAATTCTATATGGACCGTTATAAAGTAGAAAAAATTTGCGACACAAGCCTTTTCCTTTATGAGACAAACGGTGAGACTTAATTAACACCTTTTGACCAACTGACAAAATTTTTAAACGACCAGGACGTTTAGCTGATTTCTCTCTTCTTGCAGCCGCAGACGCAATATTTCGTAGAGCCAGGTTGACAACTTCAGAATGCCGCAGTTTCCGTGAAGGCGGAAAAGGAACGATTTCAGAAATGCGATTTGTTGGTACTTTATTTTTTAATATCAATAGAGGCGGTAAAGAAGTTGAGTCATTAGGAAGTTCATTCAGAATGTTTTGAAAAATATGAAGATACTGATCCCAAGTTCTGTGATTCTGATGACAATAAAGACGACACAATTTATTGATTTCCTTCATCCATCTCTCTGAAGCGTTAGATTGAGGGTGAAAAAGTGAAATGAAAATTGGTTTAATTTTACGACGCCGTAGAGTACGAAGCCAAATTTTAGAGCGAAACTGTGATCCATTAGCTGATATAACCTTATCAACATGACCAACTTCTTTAAGAAAATGTTTGATGAAAGCATTAGATACTGAACGAGCTGTTGCTTTGCGTAAAGGTGTAAAACACACATATTTTGATGTCAATTCCACTGCTACAAAAATGTACGCAAAACCATTAGTAGAACGAACTACTGGACCGAACAAATCGACTGCAGCCATGTCCTTTAATTTCGCTGGAATGATAGGAAACAACGGTGCTCTGTGAGAAACAGTTGGCGGCTTAGCCTTTTGACATAATTTGCATTTGGCAAGAACAGATCGAATACGTTTTTCCGTATTACTGAAGTAGCAATTTTCTCGCAATTTATGAAAGCATTTTCTGGGACCAAAGTGTGCATCACTGAAATGTGTAAACGAGGTGTGGCCAAATCATCCAATCTAACAAAGCGTCTAAGAAAATTACAGACATCAAGGAAACTACGAACATCACGTTTTGTGGAAGGAACAGCATAATTACGAATAGCGTCTAATTTCTATGGATCAGGAAGAATACCTTCTGTAGAAATAATGTGACCGAGAAATTTCACCTGAGATCGACCAAATTCAGATTTTTCTAAGTTCACTGTAATGCCAACTCTTACAAAAATACGTAATAATGAATCCAAAATTTGTTGTGCTCACTCCAAGAACGTTTAGCAATAAGAATATCGTCAACATATGAAGTAATATTGTCACGAAGATAAACAGGTAAAATTTCGTTTAAACTATGAATGAATGCTGCAGAAAATATAGTAAGGCCAAACGGTAATTTCCGAAGTCACTTTTGGGTAAAATCGTCATATCCGGTTAATCTTTATCTACTATCTAGATAGATGGATAGTAGAAGAATTGTTTTTATAGATACAAAGAATAGTGAAAGAGTAGGCAGCGGTGCAGAAAACTAAAAGGGAAATAGCACCACTACAGCTCGGGGCCCTGTGACCGCTACGGCACATATTCACTTAGTGTAGTGAATCCCCTGAGGACCTTAATAGCTGCACATAAATTTCAGTTTGTGACTTAGTGGCAAATTTGGTGGAAGTGCGTACGTAAATTGATCTAACCATGCACATGGATGTATGTCATTCTTAGAATTGCGGAAGATCTTAAATTTCCGAACAGTCAAAAAGTGTTTATAGTCAAAGTTTTCGCCTCGTGGCGACAAAGACCTACCGCGTCTGTCCCAGTTTGAATGTCGATTATTGTCAAGTTCGCGCGCCTGGCGCTCTCTTGTTGCGTCCCGTAAATGAAACAAATTATCTTCTTCAAAGCCCTCTGCTATCTGTGATTCTAAATTTCTTCTGCTGTCTTTTCCTACGATTTCGCCTTCAATTTGTTTGACTTGCTTTATTAATGCCTCAAATTCCCTTTTGACGCGTTCATTAAATTTTCCCTGATTTTCAACATGTTTATTTATGTTCTGGTACTCTTCGGTTTCTGAAAATGGTAATGGAGCTGTATCATCCGAATCTCTGTCCCCATGTAAACTAAGATTTGTCAATTTATCTGAAATTTCCTCAACTCTTTCCGATAAGTCACCTATTTTTTCTCTCTGTTTATTTACGTCTTCCGTAAGTGTCGCGACTCGGGTTTCAGTGTTGACACATTTGGTAGTTAACTGTTCATATTGTTGTATTAGATTATTTATTCTGTCATTTGGTACGGATTCCTCGATTCTCTCAAATATCTCTTCCTTATCGTGTGCACCTTGTAAATTTAGCTCTGAAAATTTTTGTACTATCACGCGATCTCTTTCTTCCTGTTCTCTATCTTGTTCCCTTTGTCTAATCTCTACTGCAATTAATCTATTATTGTGAGAATTCAAAATCGGTTGTACTTCTTCTCTGATTTCTTTCTTTAATTCATCTTTCATGTTTTTGAAACATGTCCCTATTCGTGAATCTAACTGTGTTTCCAAAGTTCTCATCTCTGTTTTTAATTCAGATCCAAACCGTGTTTCCATTGTTCCCATATCAGTTTTTAATTCAGATCGTAAAGTTCCCATCTCTGTTTTAATTGTTCCTATCTGTGAGTCTAGTGAGTCGAACCGTGATCCCAAATTTAATATTGCACTCATCAACTGCTCCGTGTTAAGTGTTTCAAAATTCTTTTCGCCCCTAACATTTCCCGCAATACCAGTACCCTTCGTCATAGCTGTAAAGCTATCTGTGTTCGATACTATTTCAGAATCTTCTATCGTTAATCTCGTATTCTGTGAATTTCCTGATTGAGAAAAATTTTGAAATGGTTCCGGACTATTTTCCCGACTTATTAAATTGTTTTCCACTTCATTATTCATGATACTGTTTTCCTCTGTTGGCGAGTTCGCCATGTTAACAATTTCGTCATTCTCACTATCCATCATTTCTGCCTTTTTCATCGAACGCGTAATCATTTACAAAACATACAAAACTCGTCACTATATGAAAATTACACACAATGACTCTTTATCTCCAACAATACCCTTCACACGAAATGCTTCCCTCAAACACGATTAACGAACAATAGAAGTATGACAATTACCAAATCTACACATGCAATATAGACTACAATTACTAACTACAAATTACTACAACAATCCTACTGTCTACTATTTATACAATCAGAAGAATTCCAAGGGACGATCCGAAGTAGTGGTCGCCACGTGCATGGGGGCTTAATTAAATAGAATGCAAATAATTTCAATTTTAGTATTTGAATGTTCGATTACGAAGTCTCGTAAACGGTTGGCCCTGACTAGTATTATTACGCAATCTGACTGCATAGCAACAACAACAAAGAATGAAATGAAAATTTTCATTAACACAATTAATTAATTAAGTCCCCAGCAACTATAAAACCTACGAAACCAAAGCACAAGTGTAACTGTTCTGTGTGTGGGAGTATGACTCAACGTACGCATCTGGCACGGTTCTTCTTCAACAACACAAGAAATTTTAAATATCATTTATACTGAATTAATTAAAGAAAATAAAAATACCATAATTACTCAAGAAAACCAGAATTACACTCTAATACAAGAACACAAGCCAGATGCTTTGTTGACTGAACCTGTAATGACGCATTATTTAAAACATGGAAATAATGAAAAATAAATCAAGTTTCGTTACCTTCATATATTGACCAAAATCACTCTAATCATTACAATATATCTCCACACCGACTCGCTATTACCACATCTCAACAAGAACTTTTCAGTATCACATCTCAGCAAGCACTCCCTACTAGCACATCTGAACACGAACTGACTACTACGAGTCCTGGACAAGCACTGCCCACTACGACATCTCAATAATCACTGCCAGTGGAGGCGGCGGAACAATGCTCTCTAGCGATCTCTGGCGCTGTGGCTCAGTGTAGCCACCTTTCAACAATAAAAATTTTACAAACCCAGTGCACTACTCTTACATAGCTATTGCAGTCAAAATGTTATAGATAGGTTATAAAAGAGAGATTCTACCCAGCTTCGATTGTGAGAAGTCCCTTGGCTCCAGCAGTCACCTTTTGTTTTGATTTGGGAACAAGAGAAACCTTCATTCCTTTTCAACAACGCTTACCTTTTCTGTTCTAGTTTGTACTGGAGCAGAATGGACAGTATAATGTTGATAGGTGTGCATTACTAGTCATACTATCACACACACACACACACACATGGGATTCCCTGAGACAAAAAAGTTGATTCAGCATGACACTATGGAGGGTACATCTAGCTGACAGTTCTTCGTCAGATGAACTTCCTTCCAGTATGAACGAATTAATACATATTCCAACAGTCTGCAATCAAAATTAAACATACGTCTAGAAACCGTTCCACGACGACAAATTTTACTTTGCAGGCATTCTTCTCGTTAATAAGAAGAAACTGATTAGATGATAACGATTGTTACATAATTCATTTTTCTCCTACAACTGAAGTAGGTGACAAAAGTCATGAGATAACGATATGCACATATTCAGGTGGTGGTAGTATCGCGTACACAAGGTATGAAAGGGGCAGTGCATTGTGGAGCTGTCATTTATACACAGGTGACTCATTTGAAAAGATTTCCGACGAGATAACGTTTGCAAGATGGGCATTAAGAGATTTTGAAAGCGGAATAGTAGTTGGAGCTAGACTCATGTCACATTCCATTTCGGAAATCGTTAGAGAATTTAGTGTTCCGAGACCCACTGTGTCAAGAGCATGCCAAGAACAGATTTCAGGCGTTGCCTCTCACTGTGGGTAACGCAGTGGCCGGCGGCCTTCACTTAACGACCGAGAGCAGCGGGGTTAGTGTAGAGTTATCAGTGCTAACAGACAAGCAGCACTGCTTCAAATAACCGTTTAAATCAATGTGGGACGTACAACGAACGTATCCGTTAGGACAGTGTGGCGAAGTCTGGTAGTAATGGGCTATGACAGCAGGCCACCAACACAGTTACAAAGTCGACATAGAGTTAAGAGAACACAGCTGGCAAATTAATGTGCACTTAAAAACCACTGGAGGCAAACACAATTTAAAAGTCAGCCACAGGATAAAAACCACACAGAGCAAGTCACTTTAAAAAAACACTGGAAACGACGGAGCACTCATGAAGAATAAAAAAACCGCTGGCAGGGACCCGCTGAGGGACTATAGGCTGGAGAGGAGAGAAAAAGAGGGGTGGAAGGGTCGGTGGGGGGGGGGGATGAGGGAAGAAGAAAAAAGGGGGCAGGAGGCGCACCAAGAGACAGGAGACGGGCACAGTGGGAGATGAAGAGGCAGGAGGGAGTGCAGAGACACTGAAGGGGAACATGGGAGAGCGAGGGTAGAAACTCACCGACTGGCTTATGGCGAGAAGAAACAGGATGACAATAACAAGGAAAGAGACAGCGGAAATGGCATGGCGGTGTAACAAGTCCAATGAGTAAACCAACAGCGAAAGATGGAATGTGGCGAATCTGGAAAACAAACAATGGTGTAAAACGAGATCAGTACAAGAGTGCAGTGAAATCATAACTGACTGACTGGGCTGCGATGCTGCTAGCTTTGGAAGGTGGTTGTAGTCGCTGATAATCCGACAAAGACGGGCGTGGCTCCGCAGTCAGCGCTGTAGCGGCGAAACCAGCACTCGCAGATTTAACAGCGCAGTCTAGCGGCAGTCATCGAGGTCTGTGCCTTTCAGAACGTTTTCAAACACGCCAGACCAGAATACCAGTCGATCTTATGTACACTACATGCCTTTTATTAGAATTTCTACAGGGTAAAAGATACAAGAGTCAAATGGTTCAAATGGCTCTGAGCACTATGCGACTTAACTTCTGAGGTCATCAGTCGCCTAGAATTTAGAACTACTTAAACCTAACTAACCTAAGGACATCACACACATCCATGCCCGAGGCAGGATTCGAACCTGCGACCGTAGCGGTCGTTCGGCTCCAGACTGTAGCGCCTAAAAGATACAAGACTATGAGTACTAAACAAATATCAAGTACACAAGCCCAGGAACATCTCCACATGTAGACACTTCAGCCACGAGCTAATTTTCGTGACAACACAGAATTTAATTCCGGCCCGTATTACCTCCATTGGGGTGAGCTGGCAGTGGTAATGTGGTATCCAAACGACTGTAAGCCCATGTTTTCTGCCAGTTCGTCGATTTTGTGTAGGAGGAACTGTGCTTTATAGATGCATATTTTTTTCATAAGCTCCACTTTTTCAAGGTAATAACTTGTATCGATGTTATGACGCTGAAACCAATCAACCATTTTCTCCTTTCGGTTTACTAGATCAGATGGCCTGTCAACAACAACTGAATTATATAGAACAACGAAGAGGCTGTGATTAGAAGTGGCACAAGTAGTTGCTGAATTAAATTTGTAAGTAACCTGTTTATGTGTCTGTATGTTGGCAGCGCGATAAACTGCATTAATAACTAGGAGAGCGCAGTCCGCACTCTGTAAGAGACTTTGTAGCTGGTCGGACGCAGTTGGAGGTGAACAGCTAGCAGTGATGGAAGTTGGAAGTGAATAGTTGGGAGTGAGTAGTCAGAAGTGATGGAGGTTAGGGTTTAATAATTAGCAGTGTTGGAGGTTTGCAGTATTAGCACAAGCGGACGGCCTGAATGTGTATCCGTCACGGAGATTTATTACTGATGATTGTATAATTCTTGAACCGGTTGACACATTCTTAAGGTAAATACATTGTTTGCCCTGCAATAAAATCTTTCCTTTGCTAACCACATGCCTGTTAGTAGTTAGAGCCTTCTGTAGTTAGAATCTTTCATTTAGCTGACTGTATTTGCTCATGCTGTATTGCAGTAGTTCGTGTAATGAAGATTTTTGTGAGGTAAGTGACTTATGAAATGTATAGGTTATTGTTACGATTTCTACTAATACAAGGCCATTCTTTTCTATTAATTATTTGAAGCCCAGGTTATCATTCTTTTGAGTTAATTTTAAAGCAGTCAGATCGCATTATCCTTGAATGTGTAGGGTAATTAATGAATAGGAGAAGTTTGAGTTGTGTTTGTCAGGGCAAATTCTGTAGGTCAGTGTTGTAATGATAACGAATAGTAAAGAGACAGTAGGTTCAGTTTCACTCAGCAGTTTCATAATTAAGTAATAAAGAAGTTTCACCATCTCAGTTATTTCACCTTTAGTAAAAACATTTTTTTTAATAAAGAAGTTTCAAAGTGAGTAAATGACTGCCAAAGTTAAATGACCATTTGTAAATATGTGAGTTATTTTCAGAACATCAGGTCTTTTTTATAATGGTCAGTTAGACCGTGCATAGCTATAGATATGGTTCGAGTTAGCTGTGCTTCTGCATTATTTTTTATAATGTTTTAAAAATAAATTGTTGACACTGAACACAAACCAGCCTTCAACTGATCTCAAGTTACTTTATTCAAAAAGTACCGTTACGGGTTTCGAATTTTTACAATTCATCGCCAGACGGCTTTTCCGTGCTTTCATCAACACAGATTATACATTGCTTTCCTGTACGCTGGCCTAAGGTAAATAGTAATTTACAAATTACAAATGTGCAACCATACTGGTTGCACTACAAATCTGTGTTGGAATGCAACTTACCTGAATGTTCGTCTCGCGCATTTGTATAAGCAGTTTTGTTGCAATGAAACACATTCTTAAAGATGATTGTATTTTCAGTCACAGACGTTGCACTAGATTGTAATCCACTATCGTTCAGTTAGAAAACGAATTTTCAATGTACACAACGTGTTTTAATTTTTAGCACACGAAAACAAATACAATACGACCAGTTTGCAAAGAACAATGGTGTTAAAGATCACACAATGCTATGGTACAAAGATATGGCATTTTCTTTTCTTTTGGGGGGGGGGGGGGACGGAAATTACTGTTAGTTCCATCGAAATAGTATTTTACATTAAATATAGGGCATTAAATGCAGACGCTAGCTATAAATGAAAGGGATTTTATGAATTGTAGCACTACAAGCTTAGTTTATACAACGATAGAGATACAAATGTGGGCAAGCAATGTGTGAATTCTTATGTGCTATTTCAACATCGATGATGATTATATAACAGCCACGGTCTCCAACCATGTCTACCTACAACAAAATTGCGTTATATTAAAAATACTTGTACTCCCCGCATCTTCAGACTTTTTAGAGTAAAACAGGTAGAAATGCAAAAACATTTTCTTAACTCTACTTTATTTTTTTGGCATAACACATATGATACTCATTGCACCATACATGTTTCTTATAAAACAAGAACTATTGCGTAATTAATGCAAAATTAATATAACAAGCTGAAAAAGAAAAGGTAAATAGCAAATAAATTGTTCTTGTTGTTGTTGTGGTCTTCAGTCCTGAGACTGGTTTGATGCAGCTCTCCACGCCACTCTATCCTGTGCAAGCTTCTTCATCTCCCAGTACTTGCTGCAACCTACATCCTTCTGAATCTGCTTAGTGTATTCATCTCTTGGTCTCCCTCTACGATTTTTACCCTCCACGACGCCCTCCAATGCTAAATTTGTCATCCATTGATGCTTCAGAACATGTCCTACTAACCGGTCCCTTCTTCAAGTTGTGCCACATACTCCTCTTCTCCCCAATTCCATTCAATACTTCATCATTAGTTCTGTGATCTACCCGTCTAATCTTCAGCATTCTTCTGTAGCGCCACATTTCGAAAGCTTCTATTTTCTTCTTGTCCAAACTATTTATCGGCCATATTTCACTTTCATACATGGCTACACTCCATACAAATACTTTCAGAAACGACTTCCTGACACTTAAATCTATACTCGATGTTAAAAAATTTCTCTTCTTCAGAAACGCTTTCCTTGCCATCGACAGTCTACATTTTATATCTTCTCTACTTCGACCATCATCAGTTATTTTGCTCCCCAAATAGCAAAACTCCTTTACTACTTTAAGTGTCTCATTTCCTAATCTGATTCCCTCATCATCACCCGACTTAATTCGACTGCATTCCATTAACCTCGTTTTGCTTTTGTTGTTGTTCATCTTATATCCTCCTTTCAAGACACTGTCCATTCCGTTCAACTGCTCTTCCACGTCCTTTGCTGTCTCTGATAGAATTACAATCTCATCGGCGAACCTCAAAGTTTTTATTTCTTCTCCATAGATTTTAATACCTACTCCGAATTTTTCTTTCGTTTCCTTTACTGCTTGCTCAATATACAGATTGAATAACATCGGGGAGAGGCTACAACCCTGTCTCACCCCCTTCCCGATCACTGCTTCCCTTTCATGCCCCTCGACTCTTTATAACTGCCATTTGGTTTCTGTACAAATTGTAAATAGCCTTTCGCTCCCTGTATTTAACCCCTGCCACCTTTAGAATTTGAAAGAGAGTATTCCAGTCAACATTGTCAAAAGCTTTCTCTAAGTCTACAAATGCTAGAAACGTAGGTTTGCCTTTCCTTAATCTTTATTCTAAGATAAGTCCTAAGGTCAGTATTGCCTCACGTGTTCCAATATTTCTACGGAATCCAAACTAATCTTCCCCGAGGTCGGCTTCTACAAGTTTTTCCATTCGCCTGTACAGAATTCGCGTTAGTATTTTGCAGCTGTTACTTATTAAACTGATAGTTCGGTAATTTTCACATCTGTCAACACCTGCTTTCTTTGGGATTGGATTTATTATATTCTTCTTGAAGTCTGAGGGTATTTCACCTGTCTCATACATCTTGCTCACCAGATGGTAGAGTTTTGTCAGGACTGGCTCTCCCAAGGCCATCAGTAGTCCTAATGGAATGTTGTCTATAAAAATATCAAAACTAAAATGTACTGGTGTGGTTCCAACTAGTACGAGAGATTATTTGTAGTCACTGCCTATGACCTTCTCAATGTCAGTGAGTTAATATAAAATCAGAATCATTTATTTTTGTTATATCTCTTGTTGAATGTCCTTCCCGAGGCAACAAAACACACATACTGTACCATTTTGTTGTGTGTTTTTCAGCCTTTCTTGTCTCCTTCTTTGGCTACGTCCCCTTCTTCCTCCATTGCAGGTAAGGTAACTGCTGTCTGAGAATGGGCTACTTTGCTGTTGAACTAATGATAATTTTTACGGATGTAATTATTTATTTCCTGACGATTTTTCCACTTTTCAATTTTATTTCATTCTGATTTTGTTGCAACGACAGCAGACGAAGAACCGACGGGCGAGCAGTTCTGCGCCTCATAAAATCCGCTTCAGAAACGCAAGATCACGTTTTAGTGAATAGCTGAGCTTTATTGTTAGAGGGTTTTCTTTGCTGATTGCGACCACCAGCATTCCTCCATTGTATTTTGCTTCCTCGAGTGTCTTTAGCAATTTTTTCCTTTGTTATGGCATCATGTATTTAACTGAAAGAAAGTTTTCTGTTTCCATTTCTGTTATGGAAAAGTTTAGGCTGACCTTCTTCACTGCTTTCATACATATTTCAAATGTTT
Source organism: Schistocerca nitens (assembly GCF_023898315.1). Lineage (NCBI taxonomy): Eukaryota > Metazoa > Arthropoda > Insecta > Orthoptera > Acrididae > Schistocerca > Schistocerca nitens. The sequence continues at coordinate 155,794,850 of NC_064623.1, read as the reverse complement.
CTTTGCACTATCAGATCCCACGAACGTACGTCCAAGTTCAAGGGACTTGTGACCTGCCGGCCGGGGTGGCCGAGCGGTTCTAGGCGCTACAGTCTGGAACCGCGCGACCGCTACGGTCACAGGTTCGAATCCTGCCTCGGGCATCGATGTGTGTGATGTCCTTAGGTGAGTTAGGTTTAAGTAGTTCTAAGTTCTAGGGGACTGAAGACCTCAGAAGTTAAGTCCCATAGTGCTCAGAGATATTTTTGAACTTGTGACCTATTGTGTGACTACGCTGATTTCAATTTAAGATGTACATTGACTATTTCAAAACGGCGTCTATTTCAGTATGTATTAAATATTACTATAAGAAATCTTAAAAACATGCACATTAGGCTACTGTACCATTTTCAAAAAACTGCATACCGGAAGCTTTATGAAAGCTTTTCTCTTTCATGTGCAATTTCACACGTACTCGTTGGATTCTAAATGTCTCCCATACATTGGCTTAGAGCCTAAACTTTATCGTCACAGAGTGCGGCAGTATACAGGAAATCACCTGTACTTCTTCTGCTCTGAGGAGACCCACACTTCAACTTAACAAATGATGATTTTCTTGCGAAATATAGTTTGTAATACTTGTACTCTCAGCCTGTCAATTGTTGACACTTTTTCAAGATTTGGTACTAGTGAATCTTCGAACCACTTTGTAAATGTAGCGTGATTCATTTCTTCGTAATAATCTCCTGTTTTCTTCGATTTAAGAAGCAGGAGACTGCTTGGGAGAAAGCCTTACGAGGTGCCTGCATGAAGGAGAAGAAGACAATCACCCTTGCCAGAAGGCGTTGTCGTTGTTCCTTTAGCTGTGTCGCCTGTCCAGCCATGCTTCACAACATGAGCAGAAGGGACACATGTTTCGTCAAGCCACACCACTTCAAAGATATTTATGCTTCGGATGTCCCTTAAAAATCGATATCCTCCCTCTCCATCAACAGCTTACAGCCACATAAATGTCCATAGTGAGAGCCTAGCTTGTGTGAAACTGTGGAAAAGGATATGCGACTGCCTTGAAAAAGTTCTGATTCTTTATATGTGACCAGTAACTTCCTGAGAGCCATATTGTCATTCCTGCGGTAATAAACATGACGACGAATCGTACCCTTGCAAACAAATGGATATTGGCAATTTTTCCCCGACGTGTGTTAAGTTTCGATTGATCTTCAGTTCCTTTACTTTGTCGACCATTCGCTTCCCAATCTTCACAATGAAGTTTTCGTCTATATTCAAAGTTGCAGCAGTTCTGTCGATTACTTTGTTAACGGAGAGCGGTTTTTCATTCTCAAAGTAGGCGCGTGACGTCGAACTTTTCCACTTATAACTTTCGACGAACTTCCAGCTCACATCATTCAGTACCATCCAGCAAATAACGGAAACAACGAATAACGGCAACAATGAACAACAGTAACAACGAATAACAGTAACAGTGAACAAGAATAACAAAAGATAAAAGAATAATCCCCACAACCGTATACACGAATGCACAGAAAGTCACAGGTCGCAAAGATCACACAGGACAGCAATGTGGCTCACTGCAAGCCGAAGTGTTGTGGTGTGGCGTGAAGATTTGGCAGCTTCGGGGATTTGCTGTGGCTGCAGGAAACTTTGTGTCGGCGAAAAGTGACCCGGGCTGGCTTTCCCCACCCCCACCCCTCTCCCTTTCCCACCCACTCCCTCTTCTCCTCCCTCCACCATTTCAGTCCCCACTGTCAATCCTAAGCTATTTTGGACAGATTATAGGTTAATTTACCTGCCATTTGATGTATATTCTAAGAAAATTAACGACGCACCACAAACGAATTACCCGAATGGGATTGAAATCGATAAATCTGATGTACATGCAAAGACAATGGATGAAGTATTTCTCGGAATAGTCCCACAAAACCACAAGTAGATGTAATTAAACTTTGTTTATGTGAACAAGTGAACTTCAAACACAAACAGTCGGCTGTTTCTGATGCAGTACAACAAAATAAAGTAAATGTTCCCCAGAAATTCTTCCTAATAATGTGAAGCAGATCTGCGTCACAAACAATTGTTCTTCAACGAAAGGAGAAAATAGATTCTTCAGAGCGTAGATTACGTTCTCTTGACCAACGAAAAGCCTATCTCCAAAACTAAATAGGTATTCAATTCTATCGCACGAGCAGCACGATTTGCCATGCGTACAGAAAACCAGAGTTGGGTGCAAGGGTCGCCGGAACGCAGCCATCCGTGTGGAGAAGGCGACGTCCAATCCGAGGAAGTGCAAAGAGAATGATAGTACATCAGCCGCTGGCGAGCGAAAACGAACTGGCTCTTTCCAGCTCCGCGCGGGCAGAAATAGTCGCGTTACTCAAGGTTACAATTTTCCTATTGGTTATCGACGTCACGGCGGATGCAGCAAGAGGTGCATGTCTGGAGCATGCTGCTCTCTCTCTTCTGCGCCCTCTAGCTGGTTGCCAAGAGGCTCCCTGGAGGCTGAGCCACATACCGTGGAAATCAGCCTGAACGCAGGAGTTGGGCTGACGATAACCCGCTGAGCGTATATGCGTTGCGGGTTGCTGGTGTCGAAGGCGAAGCCGAGAAGCAATCCAAAGAGCTTCATAAAACCAGCAAGTCAATAACGCTTTGGTCCTCCTGTGGCCGTTATGCAAGCAGTTATTCGGCTTGAAATTGACTAAAAGAGTTGGATGTTCTCTTGAGGAATATCGTGACAAATTCTGTCTAGTTGGCGCGTTAGATCGTCAAAATCTCGAACAGGCTGGAGGGCCCGGCCCATGATGCTGTGACCTTGCTGGCCAGGGCAGGGTTTGGCAACTGCGAAGACAAGCAGTAGAAACTTCCTCCAAGTGTGGGCAGACACTATCTTGCTGAAATGTAAGCTCAGGATGGCTTGCCGTGAAGGGCAATAAAATGGGGCGCAGAATATCGTCAATGTACCGCTTGCCCTTCATAGGACTTACATTTCGACACTCGTACATGACGAGAGTGTCTATTGCTTGTCTTCGCGATTACCAACCCTACTTTGGCCAGCAAGGCCGCCAGATCTCTCAAGTGAGAAAGTTTGGAGCATACCCGGGTTCGATTACCGGCTGGGTTGGAGATTTTCTCCACTCCTAATCATCATCAAAGCCGGCACGGTAGCTGATCAAGTTCGTTCAGAGAGCTGGTTAGACTTCGTAATAAAAAAAACTGTGTGGAAGGATCAACAAACTAACTTGACCGGATGTCATGTGACGTCCGCAAAGACCAAACACAACGATCAACAAAGAAGAAAATGAAAAAAAAAATGGATAGAGCGTCTGTCATGTAAGCAGGAGATCCCGGGTTCGAGTCCCTGTTGGGGCACATTTTTTCATGTGTCCCCGTTGATATATACAAACGCCCGTCCAGCAGCTGAAGATATTAATATATAATTCTAATTTAATTCCATTTTTCCTTAGAATTAATGATTTGTAATGTGTCCAATTAAACTGTTTTGTCATTCAGAATGGGACATTTTTTTGTGGACACACTATACAATAATGTAACATGACATATTACAAAACTGGCTGAATATCAAATTTCTGATCATATTTATTATGATTTCTCCATGTCTTGATCCATTAGAAATGATTTGTAAAAGCCTGCGAACATGAAAACGATGGGATTGTAAGACATCCCATGGCCCAGAGTAGACAAACTAAAAATTCTTAAATACTTTTCCACCATATTGAGCAATTATATTTGTCATATATATAAGAAAGTCAAGTAATAATACGATTACAAAGAAAAACTATTATCTGTAACATTATTGTTATCTTTGTTCTTTTTGGTATCGGCGAGAAACAAAGAGCGCCAGACACTCTCTTGCTTGTTCTTGTTTGGATAGCACGCCATTGTGCGCAGTCTACATAATAAGGTGTGTACATGTTTCATTATTTGAGCATTGACCTCCAATGTATGTCTAAAGTGTTGCTGCTGTTAATTTTAACTGTAACCTGCACCACGTATCCCGTTTGCTTGTCCCGTGATTTTTAAAGGAATTTCAGACGCCGCGCCGGCAGCAAGCTGAACATTGCTGGACGGCGACGATTAGCCACCATTTCCATGAACTGTAGGAAACTGACATTTTGAAAGTACTTAACGATTTATTCACACGATTTATGTTACTTGCAATAGGACACGGCCTGCACTAAGACGTAATTAAACCACTCATAGGTCGTTACGTATTGAAAATGGTGAAATAATTTTTGTGTGTGTGTGTTGTTGTTGTTGTGGTCTTCAGTCCAGAGACTGGTTTGATGCAGCTCTCCATGCTACCCTATCCTGTGCAAGCTTCTTCACCTCCCAGTACCTAATGCCACCTACATCCTTCCGAATCTGCTTAGTGTATTCAACTCTTGGTCTCCCTCTACGATTTTTACTCTCCACGCCTCCCTCCAATACTAAACTGGTGATCCCTTGATGCCTCAGAATGTGCCCTACCAACCGACCCCTTCTTCTAGTCAAGTTGTGCCACAAATTTCTCTACTCTCCAATACTAATCAATACCCCCTCATTAGTTATGTGATCTACCCATCTAATCTTCAGCATTCTTCGGTAGCACCACATTTCGAAAGCTTCTATTCTCTTCTTGTCTAAATTATTTATTGTCCACGTTTCACTTCCATACATGACTACACTCCATACAAATACTTTCAGAAACGACTTCCTGACTCTTAAATCTATACACGATTTTAACAAATTTCTCTTCTTCAGAAACGCTTTCCTTGCCATTGCCAGTCTACATTTTATATCTTCTCTACTTCAACCATCATCAGTTATTTTGCTCCCCAAATAGTAAAACTCGTTTACTACTTTAAGCGTCTCATTTCCTAATCCAACTCCCGCAGCATCACCTGATTTAATTCGATTACATCCCATTATCCTCGTTTTGCTTTTGTTGTTGTTCATCTTATATCCTCCTTCCAAGACACTGTCCATTCCGTTCAGCTGCTCTCCCAGGTCCTTTGCTGCCTCTGACAGAATTACAATGTCATCGGCGAACCTCAAAGTTTTTATTTCTTCTCCATGGATTTTAATTCCTACTCCGAATTTTTCTTTTCTTTCCCTTACTGCTTGCTCTATATACAGATGGAGTAACATCGGGGATATGCTACAACCCTGTCTCACTCCCTTCCCAACCACTGCTTCCCTTTCATGCCCCTCGACTCTTATATCTGCCATCTGGTTTATGTAAAAATTGTAAATTTCCTTTCGCACCCTGTATTTTACTCCTGCCACCTTCAGAATTTGAAACAGAGAATTCCAGTCAACATTGTCTAAAACTTTCTCTAAGCCTACAAATGATAGTGACGTAGGTTCGCCTTTTCTTAATCTAAGATAAGTAGTAGGGTCAGTATTGCCTCACGTGTTCCAACATTTCTACGGAATCCAAACTGATATTCCCAGAGGGCGACTTCTACCAGTTTTTCCATTCGTCTGTAAAGAATTCGTGTTAGTAATTTGCAGCCGTGGCTTATTAAACTGATAGTCAACACCTGCTTTCTTTGGGAATGGAATTATTATATTCTTCTTGAACTCGGAGGGTATTTCGCCTGTCTCATACATCTTGCTCACTAGATGGTAGAGTTCTGTTCGGCCTGGTTCTCCCAATGCTGTCAGTGGTTCTAATGGAATGTTGTCTACTCCAGGGCCTTGTTTCGACTTAGGTTTTTCAGTGTTCTGTCAAACTCTTCCCGCAGTATCATATCTCCTATTTCATCGTCATCTACATTCTCTTCCAGTTCTATAATATTGTCCTCAAGAACATCGTCCTTATATAGAGCCTCTATATACGCCTTCCACCTTTCTGCTTTCCCTTCTTTGCTTAGAACTGGGTTTCCATCTGAGCTCTTGATTTTCTTGCAAGTGGTTCTCTTTTCTCCAATGTTGTTGTTGTTGTTGTTGTTGTGGTCTTCAGTCCTGAGGTTGGTTTGAAGCAGCTCTCCATGCTAATCTATCCTGTGCAAGCTTCTTCATCTCTGAGTAACCACTGCAACCTACATCCTTCTGAATCTGCTTAGTGTATTCATCTCTTGGTCTCCCTCTATGATTTTTACCCTCCACGCTGCCCTCCAATACTAAATTGGTGATCCCTCGATACCCCAGAACATGTCCTACCAACCGATCCCTTCTTCTTGTCAATATGTGCCACAAACTCCTCATCTCCCCAATTCTTTTCAATACCTCCTCATTAGTTATGTGATCTACCCATCTAATCTTGAGCATTCTTCTGTAGCACCACATTTCGAAAGATTCTATTCTCTTCTTCTCTAAACTATTTATCGTTCACGTTTCACTTCCATACATGGCTACACTCCATACACAGGTCTCTTTAATTTTCCTGTACGTAATATCTATCTTACCCCTAGTGATATGGGCCTCTGCATCCTTACATTTGTCCTCTAGCCATCCCTGCTTAGCCATTTTGCACTTCCAGTCGATCTCATTTTTGAGACGCTTGTAATCTTTTTTGCAAGCTTAATTTAATGCATTTTTGTATTTTCTCCTTTCATAAATTAAATTCAGTATCACTTCTGTTACCCAAGGATTTCGACTAGCCCTTGTCTTTTTACCGTCTTGATCCTCTGCTGCCCTCACTATTTCATTCCTCAAAGCTACCCATTCTTCTTCTACTGTATTTCTTTCCCCCATTCTTGTCAATCGTTCCCTAATGCTCTCCCTGAAGCTCTCTACAGCCTCTGGTTCTTTTAGTTTATCCAGGTCCAATCTCCTCAAATTACCATCTTTTTGCAGTTTCTTCACTATTAATCTACAGTTCTGCCCCTAGAAATGTCTTACATTTTAAAACCTGGTTCCTGAATCTCTGTCTTACCATTATATAATCTGAGACCTTCCAGTATCTCCAGGCTTCTTCCATGTATTATTATGTAAGTTATGCTCTGTGCAAAATTCTACGAGACGGCTTCCTCTTTCATTTCTTACCCCCAATCCATATTCACCTACTAAGTTTCCTTCTCTTCCTTTCCCTACTACCGAATTCCAGTCACCCATGACTATTAAATTTTCATCTCCCTTCACTATTTGAATAATTTCTTTTTATCTCCCCATATATATCTTCAGTTTCTTCGTCATCTGCAGACCTAGTTGGCACATAAACTTGTACTAGTGTAGTAGGCGTGGGCTTCGTGTCTATCTTGGCCACAATAATGTGTTCGCTATGCTGTTTGTAGTAGCTTACCCGCACTCCTATTTTTTTATTCATTATTAAACCTACTCCTGCATTACCCCTACTTGATTTTGTATTTATAACCCTGTATTCACCTCACCAAAAGTCTTGTTCCTCCAACCACCGAACCTCACTAATTCCCACTATATCTAACTTTAACCTATACATTTCCCTTTTTAAATTTTCTAACCTACCTGCCCGATTAAGGGATCTGACTTTCCACGCTCCGATCCGTAGAACGCCAGTTTTCTTTCTCCTAATAAAAACGTCCACCTGAGTAGTCCCCGCCGGAAGATCCGAATGGGGGACTATTTTCCTCCGGAATATTTTACCCAAGAGGACGCACGCCATCATCATTTAACCATACAGTAAAGCTGCATGTCGTCGGGAAAAATTAAGGCTGTAGTTTCCCCTTGTTTTCAGCCGTTCGCAGTACCAGCACAAAAAGGCCGTTTTGGTTAGTGTTAAAAGGCCAGATCAGTCAATCATCCAGACTGTTGCCCCTGCAACTATTGAAAAGGCTGCTGGCCCTCTTCAGGAACCACACGTTTGTCTGGCCCCTCAACAGATACCCCTCCGTTGTGGTTGCACCTACGGTACGGCTCTGTATCGCTGAGGCACGCAAGCCTCCCCACCAACGGCAAGGTCCATGGTTTTTGGGTTCTTGGGGGGGGGGGGGGGGTTGTGTGTGTATATGGCCTATAATGATTACTACTGTTTTTAAGTATGGATTCGTCTAAGTAATTTCAATAATTATTCATGATTCCACGCTACGTTTTGGTGTCAGTAAACTCTAAGAATGATCCGTGCCTTCGCATATCTTTGCAGCGGAACCCAAAACCAAATTAAAAAAATATAAATAAAATAAAATAATAAAAAACACACATTAATGGGTTATATTTAGATATACTTCAAAATGGTTCAAATGGCTCTGAGCACTGTGGGACTTACCATCTGAGGTCATCAGTCCCCTATAACTTAGAACTACTTAAACCTAACTAACCTGAGGACATCACACACATCCATGCCCGAGGCAGGATTCGAACCTGCGACCGCAGCAGCAGCGTGGTTCCGAACTATAGCGCTTAGAACCGCTCGGCCACAAAATACACTACAACTGGCGCCCTTTGTCCATGGGACCAGAATAATAGAATATAGTCATAATTTCAAATAGAACTTCTTAGTAATATTTGTATTTTTGTGATTTTATGCGTATGTATATATCCACAATTTGTATACTAACCAGAATCCAAACTTCTTTTATGGAAAATTACTAGCATCTAAGGAATTTTATACGAATGTGAGGAAACCGACCCTCAGATATATGAAAGAGCTGCCAAGCTGAAAATAAAGAAAAATAAACCAATACCGAATACAGTAATAAAGATAAGGACTACCATGCGCCTCGTGATGATTGGGTGTTGTGTGATGTCCTTAGGTTAGTTATGTTTAAGTAGTTCTAAGTTCTAGGCGACTGATGACCATTGCTGTTAAGTCCGATAGTGCTCAGAGCCATTTTTTGACTACCATGCATACTATCCTGTTGTTGCACTAAAGTTTGACATGCACTGCAAAACTGATGACTCATGGTAAGGAAGAAATTCATTTCAAGTTACAATTCTAGAACAATTACTCATATAAAGACAGTGTAACGTTATTGAGTTTTCTTTCACCTTGCCACAACAACCAAGGTTAGCATTGTGCATTTGTAATAATACCTGCTTTTAACGTATTTATGTATTGTGTAAGCGTTTGCAGACTTGTTACAATGGCAAAATCAAGTTACGGGCAAAGTAGGTAGAATTATGGATGCGAAATCAAACACTGATCTTGTTCAGTATGATAACGTGCAGGACATGAGTAGATTTGTTGATGATAGTGCAGCCACTGCATCAGCAGGTGAGGTGCTGGGGGCAGATGGCAGTAGCTGTGAGGTGGAACACCTGACACCAACAAATAGGTTGGATGGAGAGGATGTCAGACCGTTAACAGAAAATGTTTTCACACCGAACAGGCCAGTGGAGAGAATTTTTATGCCACCTGTGTGCTCTCTACTGCCCGATCCATTTGCGGCTTTACTACGCAAACTGGAAGGACGTGATAATGAACGTGATCGATTACCAGCTGAGAGGGATGGGCAACTGTTATCACAGTTAGCTGATCGAGGACAAAGTAATGGAAAAATGCTATCTGATTACCTTGAGAAAATTTCCTCAGAGGTAACCGAATTAAAGAATTCCTATCAGGGGCTGCCTGAACTAGTGAGCAACTTAGATTCGGAGGTAAAGGCTATAAAAGGAGCAAAAACCACTTTGAAGGAGGAGGTGGATTCAATCAGGAGCAACTGGAAGTTTCACAGCGAAAGTGTATGAAATAATTTAGCCGATCAGGCTGACAAAATCGAGAAAGAATTCCAGGAATGGCTGGAATCGAAAGGACAAACAATAGCACAACAGGTAGACGAAAAAGTAAACACTGCGATACAGCGTGTGACTGGGGGCGTTGACCTTGCTAACAATCGAGTAACGGAAACGCTGCAAACAGAAGTCGCACAGCTGAGCGATAAGTTACGCGCAGAACTGCCACACTGGCAGTAAAGTGACAGTGTACTGCCAACTTAGAGAGCGCGGCGCCCGGCTGTCAAAACGTTAGAGAAAGTGTCACGCCTACTTGTAAAGTGTATGGTAACGCACCGAGTGTGGTTACTAACTATGATCAACCGTATTATAATGCCAGGAACAGCCACAGTCCTAATAGCGCACTGACAATGCTACCTGATGGTAGAGGAAAGCCTACTTAAACAAAGGCAATTCCAAATTTTTAACAACGAAAATAAATCGGTGAACCATTTTCATTGGAAGTTTTAGGAATAACTTGCCCAATATGTGGACAGAAAAGCAAAAAGTTAAGTTCATTGTATGTCATATACAGGAGATGCTGGACTGGGAAAATGAGGCAATGGATAGGTGTCACAATACTGGGCTATTTGAAAAGGCTTTCTTAGGCAAGTATAAGGTCACTAATTATTCAGGAGAAATGAAGTCCATTGTGCAGAAATATATTATCCTAGGCACGGTAGTATAACGAAATACTTTTAGAAATACATTAGTAAGACCATGTACTGGGATGAGCCAACGGTTAGTAAAGATGTGATCCGGCTGTTAAAGTTGCGGCTACCCGGACATATCAAACATGAGTTAATTAATGTTGACGAGGGGTATTTAGTCAATTACCTATCAGTATTAGACAAGATTGATTTGGCACTAGGGCAGACGAGGGCAGGAAAAAGTGATACAAATCATACGTCTTCTCCTCAGAAAAATAGCAATAGAAATAACAAACTAGGCCACAATAATAACAGTGGTAAAGATTATGATCAGCCAACCAGTAATGGAAGGCAAGTGAATGGCGATGGTTATCCGCAAGTGAATGGAAAAAGAAAGTGGGATGACAGACCCAACACCGGATACCAATGCAATTCGAAATGGCGGAATAGCAACAGTAAGAACCGAAACCAGTGGCCGAGTAATTTCTCGCCACAATGGAATCAAAACAGAGGTCCACCACCGGGACCGAACAGTGAACAGAGAAATGAAAAGCGAGCATTAAAAGTAAATCAACAACATTGGCCAGCACAGCAATCCAGTGTTAGCATAGTGCAGGTGTCAGAAGACAAATGTCCAGGCCCCATCCAGACAACAAACTACACTCCTGGAAATGGAAAAAAGAACACATTGACACCGGTGTGTCAGACCCACCATACTTGCTCCGGACACTGCGAGAGGGCTGTACAAGCAATGATCACACGCACGGCACAGCGGACACACCAGGAACCGCGGTGTTGGCCGTCGAGTGGCGCTAGCTGCGCAGCATTTGTGCACCGCCGCCGTCAGTGTCAGCCAGTTTGCCGTGGCATACGGAGCTCCATCGCAGTCTTTAACACTGGGAGCATGCCACGACAGCGTGGACGTGAACCGTATGTGCAGTTGACGGACTTTGAGCGAGGGCGTATAGTGGGCATGCGGGAGGCCGGGTGGACGTACCGCCGAAATGCTCAACACGTGGGGCGTGAGGTCTCCACAGTACATCGATGTTGTCGCCAGTGGTCGGCGGAAGGTGCACGTGCCCGTCGACCTGGGACCGGACCGCAGCGACGCACGGATGCACGCCAAGACCGTAGGATCCTACGCAGTGCCGTAGGGGACCGCACCGCCACTTCCCAGCCATTTAGGGACACTGTTGCTCCTGGGGTATCGGCGAGGACCATTCGCAACCGTCTCCATGAAGCTGGGCTACGGTCCCGCACACCGTTAGGCCGTCTTCCGCTCACGCCCCAACATCGTGCAGCCCGCCTCCAGTGGTGTCGCGACAGGCGTGAATGGAGGGACGAATGGAGACGTGTCGTCTTCAGCGATGAGTGTCGCTCCTGCCTTGGTGCCAATGATGGTCGTATGCGTGTTTGGCGCCGTGCAGGTGAGCGCCACAATCAGGACTGCATACGACCGAGGCACACAGGGCCAACACTCCTACACTGGCCGTACACCACTGGTGATCGTCGAGGGGACACTGAATAGTGCACGGTACATCCAAACCGTCATCGAACCCATCGTTCTTCCATTCCTAGACCGGCAAGGGAACTTGCTGTTCCAACAGGACAATGCACGTCCGCATGTATCCCGTGCCACCCAACGTGCTCTAGAAGGTGTAAGTCAACTACCCTGGCCAGCAAGATCTCCGGATCTGTCCCCCATTGAGCATGTTTGGGACTGGATGAAGCGTCGTCTCACGCGGTCTGCACGTCCAGCACGAACGCTGGTCCAACTGAGGCGCCAGGTGGAAATGGCATGGCAAGCCGTTCCACAGGACTACATCCAGCATCTCTACGATCGTCTCCATGGGAGAATAGCACCCTGCATTGCTGCGAAAGGTGGATATACACTGTACTAGTGCCGACATTGTGCATGCTCTGTTGCCTGTGTCTATGTGCCTGTGGTTCTGTCGGTGTAATCATGCGATGTATCTGACCCCAGGAATGTGTCAATAAAGTTTCCCCTTCCTGGGACAATGAATTCACGGTGTTCTTTTTTCCATTTCCAGGAGTGTAGTTAAATTCCAGGAACAGGTTGACCTGAAATTTAGGGAAGGAGCGATCAAATGCACTTTCCTAATAGTAAAAGGTTTATCAATAGCTTGTCTCCTGGGTTGTGATTTCCTGAGGAACAGAAAGGCAAATATTGACCTTTCCAAGGGAGAAATTAGTTTATTGTATGGTGGGAAGAGAATTGTACTGGATATGGTCAGAACGAAAGAAGTACATGGCAAGTATTGCAAGAGTATTCAAATCAAATGTCGCAGTTTGAAGATTTTACAAGTTAACTGTGATTTAAAAGGGAAGGAATGCTATTATCAAAAGGGAATAGAGAACACTACGTAAATGTAGGAAATGGTTTACAACAAGGTTAAGGAATCGCATTATTTGAACAGTAGCCAGCAACATGAGCTTATCGTTTGCTGTCAAATCATTTAAATGTTTTCTCGGAGCAACCTGGAGTAATAAAGGGTTACGAATACAACACAGAGGTGTTGCCCCATGACACCTTCTGTCAAGCCAGATCATCAAACTGTATATAAAATGATTCATAACGACAATGTAGATGTAAGATTTTCTTTCAGTTTTTGATGTATTTTTCATGTATATAGTAGTATAGACATGTTTCCCATGGTATAGTTTTCTGTATTTACGGCATAGAAAGTGTCATCCAAACGAATGTACTTCACAAAAGAACAATATTACTTGCTTTTCAAAGATGCATAGGAAAGACTGTTACTGTACAGTGTAACGAAGAAATACAAGTTCGTGAAACCGAAGTAGAATAATGAAGATAAAGGGACATCTATTTTTAATGAGAACATTTGATTTGATTCCATACTGTAAGGTAAAGTTAGGACTATTATTTCATTGGAAGGTTCAGCTTGTGAAAGATTTAATTGAGATGTAAGTTTAATTTTCTTAAATATGCAATACTCATTTATTTGGTAATATTTCAACTACTAGAGTAAGAAGAAAGATGACCATGAGTAAAACCCATGTTAAAGGGAACCACCATGGGTCATCAGCAAAGCAGATTTCGATGAAACAATTTTAGAATCAAACTTCCTGGCAGATTAAAACTGTGTGCCGGACCGAGACTCGAACTCGGCACCATTGCCTTTCCGCTGCAGAGTGAAAATCTCATTCTGGGAACATCCCCCAGGCTGTGGCTAAGCCATGTCTCCGCAATATCCTTTCTTTCAGGGGTGCTAGTTCTGCAAGGTTCGCAGGAGAGCTTCTGTAAAGTTTGGAAGGTAGGAGAGGATGTACTGGCAAAAGTAAAGCTATGAGGAGGGGGCGTGAGTCGTGCTTGGGTAGCTCAGCTGGCGCCGGCACGGTAGCTCAGCGTGTTCGCTCAGAGCGTTAACTGCCCTCTGTAATAAAAAACTGAGTTAATGGATCAACGACGAACTGAAACGGGTGTCCTGCGACGTCCACCCCGAGCAGATACAACGAACCAAAGCGAACAAAATGAGATTAAAAAAAAAAAGTTGGTAGTGCACTTGCCCGCGAAAGGCAAAGGTCCCGAGTTCGAGTCTCGGTCCGGCACATAGTTTTAATCTGCTAGGAAGTTTTTTTACTAGCGCACACTCCGCTGCAGAGTGAAAATCTCATTCTGGAATTTTAGAAACAATCGAGCAGGAATACGAGTATGTCGTGCCATTTTACCGTATGATATTGCTGGATTTTTGGATCCACGGCTAAACTCAGTTTCGGCTTGAGAAACGCGTATTAGACACCGTGTAACACAGGGACATTCACGGCAGTCCTGAGAAAATATAAAAATGTAGGCAGTTTGTTGAGTATGATATGGTAAAACCATTATTATTGTAAAGTCAGGCCGGAGTCTAAGTACTCGTCCTGATGATATATTGGTCAGACAAACGTGACATGGAATGCAGGAATTGTGTAATTCACAAATTATAACACCTGCCTCTAAACAAAAGACGGATAATGTGACAGAATCTGTGATTAACTTGTTCTGTGGAGAAAATTTGTGTAGTCACAGAGACAATAAAAACCGCGATTTGAACTATATCGAAATGTGTAATTCGGAATCTGTAGCATGAGAAAGTGTTGAATGAACGATCGCCGTACTTTGTGCATTTTTTCCCATAGCGAATTCCCATCTGTGTGTTAAACAAATAATACTGCGTAGTCGAATTTGTTCCATGGTCATTCCTTTGCGTTACGAAAGGTTTACGAACGGTTTGGGGAGAGGACAACGCAGGAGGCGACGCCGATGCAGCCTTGGCGGACTGTAGCGCGGTTAAATGTCAACACGGGGGCGGTGCCTGCCTCCACGGCGACGCTACGTACGTTCCCGCCGGGCGTATCCATGATGACGCAGCATCGACTACACGACGCCGTGCCTGGAACGTCCCACGAACATCCGACGCCCGACGACGACGCCTACCAGCTGGCAACACCGTCGACCAAGCATCGTCATACAACTGAAATTATCTGATAGATCAAATGCAAACTTTGCAAATCAAGAATGCAATACCTCAAAATATTTGAAATATTGACATCAGGTAGAGATGAGGGATAGTCTGTTTCGCTCCGCCCGGGTTTTCTGCGGTTTCCCTTTAGGCCCTCGTCCGACTGGAGAGCGATAATAATTAAATGTCCGCAGCGTCAGTTAATAATAGACTATCTCTGGTAAAATAAAATATATTGCTTAAATATATGTACCAATGATGTTGAAATTTTGTAACCTTGTTGAACGATGTGTATTGATGTGAACTCAGAGTATCAATTACAGAAATCTATGACTGGAACTATGTTAAATATTGTGATGCAAAGTCAAAACTATTTTGAAAATGCTTCATGTTCCGTAATGTGGAATACCATGCCCGCACATTAGAACATGTGACCATGGCATTCCAGGGGGCCTTATGACGTCCCACGGCCCAGATTAGGTTCAAATGGTTCAAATGGCTCTGAGCACTATGGGACTTAATTTCTGAGGTCATCAGTCCCATAGAACTTAGAACTACTTAAACCTAACCAACCTAAGGACATCATACACATCCATGCCCGAGGCAGGATTCGAACCTGCGACCGTCGTTCCAGACTGCAGCGCCTAGAACCGCTCGGCCACTCTGGCCGGCCCAGATTAGGCAAACTGTAAATTCTTAAATATTTTTCCACGATATTGAGTAATTATGTTTGTCATATGTAAAAGGAACCCTACTGAAAGTCAAGGAATAATGCGATTACAAAGAAAAACTATTATCTGTAACATAAGTATTATTATTATCTTTGTTCTTTTTGGTATCAGCATGAAACAAAAAGCGCCATACACTCTCTCGCTTGTTCTTGTTCGGATAGCACGCCACTGCGCGCAAACTACATAATAAGGTGCGTACATGTTTCATTACTTGAGCAGTGACCTCCGATGTGTCGCTATTGTTAATTTTAACTGTAACCTGCACCACATATCCCGTTTGCTTTTCCCGTGATTTTTAAAGGAATTTCAGACGCCGCGCCGGCAGCAAGTTGAACATCGCTGGACGGCGACAATTGGCCGCCATTTCCGTGATCTGTAGGAAATTGACATTTTCAAAGTACTTAACGATTTATTCAGACGATTTATGTTACGTGCAATAGGACACAGACTAAGATGTAATTAAATCACACGTAGGTCCTTGCGTTTTGAAAACGGTGAAATACTTTTTTGTGTGTGTATATAGCCTATAATGATAAACTGTTTTTAAGCATGGATTCGTCTAAGTAAGATCATAATTATTCAGGAACCCACGTTACATTTTTGTGTCAGTAAAATCTAAGAAAGATCCGTGCCTTCGCATATCTTTGCAGTGGAACCCAAAATCAAATTAAGAATAAAAATAAAATATAAATAAAATAAAATAATAAACCACACACATTAATAGGTTATATAGATAGATACACTACAGTTGTTTATAAATAACTTATCTGCTACTGGACACGATTTTCTTTTATTTATGTTTTGCACAACGGATTTTGGGAAATGATAACCATTTTCATATGCGTTTTTCTCTGTACACTAAGCCATTTATTCGTCGTCTTGCATTGTGTTGTCTTTACTGTAATAAATAGAGAGTGTGAAATGGATCTGTTAGAAGAAACGGAGATATATTCACATTACAGAAAATAGGAAGAATTCTTCAGATGTTTCGACAGTATACTTAAATAAAAATATTAGCATACAGAAATAAGCAGCATCGTAAATATAGATCCGATATGTACTAATATGCTCCGAAAAACCGCGCGCAAAAATGAGATTTTTCAGGGGATCATAATTCGGTTTCTTTCATCAGAGAGATAAGAGATCAACTGCCTTGAATATCCTTTCGCCTAATGGCCGTTTGTATACCTACCAGAGGACCGGACATACTGTAGCTATCCTACAATACAAGGTCAAAATTTAAAACATTACACACATTCTGCAACGCAGGCGTGTTGCGCAAATCGGTTGGTTCTTTCCCACTGGGTGCAGTCTAGGGCGGAGGGTGTGGTCTAGCGTGGACCTTAGGCAGCTAATAAAAGCACCATTTGATCATGGACGGTTCCTGAGAAAACCCCGAGAAACCATGATTTTTAGGTACGAAAAATATTTATTGTGGGGATGGCCACTACTATAATTTCTATTCATGGCAGAGCTCCGAAAGTTTTACCACATGTTCCTAAGATGATATTCTCTGAAAACTTTGAAGCTTTTTTAGGTACCCTTACCCGTTACCGAGATCCAGAGGTTCAGAATTACGGTACTTACGCATAAAACCACAAAAACCGGATTGCAGACTTTTTTGCACATTGGGCCGCTGTTGTTTAAATAACTGACCATAGCAAAATGCTGAAATTTAACTGCACGTTCATCCGAAAATATCATTTTCCCGTTTTCGAAAATCTGCACTCATTATCAAAATACACCCAAAACAACCATGATTTTTGTGTTCTGAAGTTACTGATTGTGTGGATTGTTACTTCTACAATTTCTATTCATGACAAAAAGTCGAAATTTTTATCATATGGTCTTAAGATAAATTCCTCGAGGAACCTTGAATATTTTTTTCTATATCTTTACCCGTTACCGAAATCCAGACGTTCAAAAATACCGTACTTATGCACGCGAAATATGCACGTAATATCGGATCCAAAGCGGAAATGTAGCTTTAACTGACGTCGAGAACACTTGGTAAATGTTCTATGGTCATCGCAAGGGTTTTGCTTTTAGTCAGCATTTTTTCACCAGCAAAATTTTATCACGCTCTGTCTCCGTCTTCATGCCTATACAAATACACGCAAAGTGGTATTCCAATGACACGAAAAGATCCAAAAAGTGTTTTAACATGCGGGAAAAGAAGTTAAAATTAATGCCAAAAATTATGTAGAACTAAAAAGACTGCACATTCAATAAATGTTTCTAATAACATTTTTACTCTTTCAAGATACAAATCATAAACCATGCATGATATCGATTAGCAAAGTATCCAGAAAAAAAACGTAAAGCAAACGATTTTGTGTTAACCTTATATTATATGCACTTATTTGTTGCTTACATGTATCAAAGAATATAAATATGTCGAAGTATATAAATAAACTGACTTTACTGACCTATAGAAAGCGCTTCATATAAACAGCACTTTCTGCATCAATATCTAGATCGATTCTCTGCAAATCACACTTACGTGTCTAGCAGAGGGTTCACCGAAGCACCTTCACAACTCTCTATTACTCCAATCTCGTATAGCGCCCGGAAAGGACGAACATCTATATCTTTCCGTGCGAGCTCTGATTTCCCGTATTTTATCATGGTGATCGTTCCTCCCTATGTAAGTCGGCGTCAACAAAATATTTTCGCCTTAGGAGGAGAAAGTTGGCGATTGGAATTTCGTGAGAAGATTCCTCCGCAACGAAAAACGCCTTTGTTTTAATGATGTCATTTCAGTGACGTTCTCTATTTCGCGATAATACAAATCGTGTTGCCCCGCTTTGAATTTTTGCGATGTATTCCGTCAATCCTATCTGGTAAAGATCCCACACCGTGCTGCAATATTCTAAAAGAGGAGGGACAAGGTTAGTTTAGACAGTCTCTTTAGTAGATCTGTTACATTTTCTACGTGTTCTCCCAATAAAATGCAGTCTTTGGTTAGGCTTCCCCACAACAGTTTCTGTGTCTTCCTCCCAACTTGTTCGTAATTGTAATTCCTAGGTATTTAGTTGAATTTACGGCCTTCAGATTTGACTGATTTATCGTGTAACCGAAGTTTTACGGATTCCTTTTAGCACTCATGTGGATGATCTCACACTTTTAGTTATTTAGGGTCAATTGCCAATTTTCGCACCATACAGGTTCCTTTTCTAGACCATTTTGCAATTTGTTTTGATCTTCTAGTCGATAAACTTTACTACTCGATAAACGACAGCGTTATCTGCCAACTACCTAAGACAACTGCTCAGGTTGTCCTATACATCATTTACGTAGACAAGTAACAGCAAAGGGCCTATAATACTACCTTGAGGAACGACAGAAATCACTTCTGTTTTACTCGATGACTCCTCATCAGTTACAACGAACTGTGATCTCTCTGACAGGAAATCGCAGATCCAGTCACATAACTGAGACGATATTAAATAAGCACTCAATTTCACTACAAGCCGATTGTGTGGTACAGTGTCAAAAGCCTTCCGGAAATTCAGGAACAAACAATCCATTTGAAATCCCTTGTCAGCAGCACTGAACACTTCGTGCAAATAAAGAGCTAGTTGTGTTTCACAAGAATGACGTTTTCTAAACCCATGTTGTCTTCGAGGTAATTCATAATGTTCGAACACAATACACGGTGTTTATAAATGAATATCGGGGTTTTAACGCTTTATAATATTTATTATATTAAACTTACAGTTATAAATGATATGTCAAATGAAAGAGCAACTGAAACAGTTTTACCAAGAACCTTATAAATGAAACTTCCTGGCAATTAAAACTGTGTGCCCGACCGAGACTCGAACTCGGGACCTTTGCCTTTCGCGGGCAAGTGCTCTACCAACTGAGCTACCGAAGCACGACTCACGCCCGGTCCTCACAGCTTTACTTCTGCCAGTACCTCGTCTCCTACCTTCCAAACTTTACAGAAGCTCTCCTGCGAACCTTGCAGAACTAGCACTCCTGAAAGAAAGCATATACCGGAGACATGGCTTAGCCACAGCCTGGGGGATGTTTCCAGAATGAGATTTTCACTCTGCAGCGGAGTGTGCGCTGATATGAAACTTCCTGGCAGATTAAAAGTGTGTGCCCGACCGAGACTCGAACTCGGGACCTTTGCCTTTCGCGGGCAAGTGCTCTACCAACTGAGCTACCGAAGCACGACTCACGCCCGGTACTCACAGCTTTACTTCTGCCAGTACCTCGTCTCCTACATTCCAAACTTTACAGAAGCTCTCCTGCGAACCTTGCAGAACTAGCACTCCTGAAAGAAAGGATATAGCGGAGACATGGCTTAGCCACAGCCTGGGGGATGTTTCCAGAATGAGATTTTCACTCTGCAGCGGAGTGTGCGCTGATATGAAACTTCCTGGCAGATTAAAACTGTGTGCCCGACCGAGACTCGAACTCGGGACCTTTCAGGAGTGCTAGTTCTGCAAGGTTCGCAGGAGAGCTTCTGTAAAGTTTGGAAGGTAGGAGACGAGGTACTGGCAGAAGTAAAGCTGTGAGTACCGGGCGTGAGTCGTGCTTCGGTAGCTCAGTTGGTAGAGCACTTGCCCGCGAAAGGCAAAGGTCCCGAGTTCGAGTCTCGGTCGGGCACACAGTTTTAATCTGCCAGGAAGTTTCGTATCAGCGCACACTCCGCTGCAGAGTGAAAATCTCATTCTGGGAACCTTATAAATGTTCAATGTGAGCACCAGTTGTCACACGGCACACATCAAGTCTATAGCCGAGTTCTTCGCAAACGTTGATAAGTGTGTCTTCAGTGATTGTGGCAACAGCTGCTTCAATCCGGTTTCTTAATTCAGGGAGATCTGCTGGTATCGGAGGCACGTACACACGATCCTTGATGAAGCCCCAAAGGAAAAAATTGCATGGCGTTAGGTCGGGAAAGCCCTGTCACTGTCGTTTGGGGAGAACTCGGCGATAGACTTTATGTGTGGCGTGTCACAAATGGTGCTCACACTGAACATTTATGAGGTTCTTGGTAAAACTCTTTGATTATGCTTATCCATTACGGATATTTTAGAACCGTGACTGTATATTGAATGTAAATAAGTTATGCAGAACCGCAACCAGTCACTTTTTTGAATAATTTTGTTTTATTCCGTGAACCGGTTTTCGAACCTTTTCAGGTTCATGTTCAGATGGTTTCCTATGCCATATCTTTCTGTCAAGATCTTTGTTACAAGCAACAGTTGTGAAGCGCATGCTGGATGCTGGAATAGTCTCGCTGTCAAAGTGTAAATTAATATAGTTTGTGTGGAAGTGTGTGTCCTCATATAACTACTGACCAGCAAAATGGAGGCAGACAGATGGACACTAACCGGTAAAAGCCGCCTATGCTGTCGCAGTAAGTAAAAACTAAATTTACATCCTTATCGACAGATAAGCCATAGTCATAGCGATACATTAAAGTGTGACCCATCTTTCTGCCATAGTGCCAGCACCCAGCATAATGCTACTACCAGTAATGATGTAACTTCCTGAAACCATCTGAAGATGAACCTGAAAAGGTTCGAATACCGGTTCGTGGAATAAAACATAATTATTCAAAAAAGTGACTGGTTGCATTTCTGTATAACTTATTTACATACAAAACTCTTTGAGTTGCTCTTTCATTTGGTATATCATTTATAACTGTAAGTTTAATGTAATAAATAATATAAAGCGTTAAAACCCCAATATTCATTTATAAACACCCTGTATACCGTAAAGGAATTATATAATTTTTTTATGAATATATAGACACTAGTTCAACTACCTGAGATTAATGCGTAAAACATTTGCTGAACAAAAGAAGCTTTACGCTCTTCGTTTATTAGTTTTAAAATAAGTTACCTTTCCCTGTTATCCTGTCCTAGTGTTAATAAGTGTTGTGCCATTTCTCACTGATAAAATTGGTTTAAATAATGAAAGTGATTTTGAAGCAGAGCGATTTCGTCTTTTGTGATACCAAGGGTTCCAGCTCCTGAAATTCTGGAAAATTATTACTATTATTTTAATGTTATGCAGAGAATTCAGATGGAGACGACGATCTTCACGGCGACGCTGTTCAACAATAGAGGTACGTGAATGTCTCCATCTTTTTCCTTTCGTGGCTGCTACCGTCAGTTTCAATATATCTGCCGCGACATTCAGGACCTGCAGCCTTTCTGTTCATTTAATTTCGAAGTCCACGCATTCTCGTTCTAAGCTGAATAAATGCATTTAACTGTAATTCTTTTTATCCAGGCCACGGGGGATGATGGCACTAAAAATGTACGTGCCTCTATCTCGTTCGTATGTTCGCATACATTTGAGTGTGCACAAGCGTAACTACACTCCTGGAAATTGAAATAAGAACACCGTGAATTCATTGTCCCAGGAAGGGGAAACTTTATTGACACATTCCTGGGGTCAGATACATCACATGATCACACTGACAGAACCGCAGGCACATAGACACAGGCAACAGAGCATGCACAATGTCGGCACTAGTACAGCGTATATCCACCTTTCGCAGCAATGCAGGCTGCTATTCTCCCATGGAGACGATCGTAGAGATGCTGGATGTAGTCCTGTGGAACGGCTTGCCATGCCATTTCCACCTGGCGCCTCAGTTGGACCAGCGTTCGTGCTGGACGTGCAGACCGCGTGAGACGACGCTTCATCCAGTCCCAAACATGCTCAATGGGGGACAGATCCGGAGATCTTGCTGGCCAGGGTAGTTGACTTACACCTTCTAGAGCACGTTGGGTGGCACGGGATACATGCGGACGTGCATTGTCCTGTTGGAACAGCAAGTTCCCTTGCCGGTCTAGGAATGGTAGAACGATGGGTTCGATGACGGTTTGCATGTACCGTGCACTATTCAGTGTCCCCTCGACGATCACCAGTGGTGTACGGCCAGTGTAGGAGATCGCTCCCCACACCATGATGCCGGGTGTTGGCCCTGTGTGCCTCGGTCGTATGCAGTCCTGATTGTGGCGCTCACCTGCACGGCGCCAAACACGCATACGACCATCATTGGCACCAAGGCAGAAGCGACTCTCATCGCTGAAGACGACACGTCTCCATTCGTCCCTCCATTCACGCCTGTAGCGACACCACTGGAGGCGGGCTGCACGATGTTGGGGCGTGAGCGGAAGACGGCCTAACGGTGTGCAGGACCGTAGCCCAGCTTCATGGAGACGGTTGCGAATGGTCCTCGCCGATACCCCAGGAGCAACAGTGTCCCTAATTTGCTGGGAAGTGGCGGTGCGGTCCCCTACGGCACTGCGTAGGATCCTACGGTCTTGGCGTGCATCCGTGCGTCGCTGCGGTCCGGTCCCAGGTCGACGGGAACGTGCACCTTCCGCCGACCACTGGCGACAGCATCGATGTACTGTGGAGACCTCACGCCCCACGTGTTGAGCAATTCGGCGGTACGTCCACCCGGCCTCCCTCATGCCCACTATACGCCCTCGCTCAAAGTCCGTCAACTGCACATACGGTTCACGTCCACGCTGTCGCGGCATGCTACCAGTGTTAAAGACTGCGATGGAGCTCCGTATGCCACGGCAAACTGGCTGACACTGACGGCGGCGGTGCACAAATGCTGCGCAGCTAGCGCCATTCGACGGCCAACACCACGGTTCCTGGTGTGTCCGCTGTGCCGTGCGTGTGATCATTGCTTGTACAGCCCTCTCGCAGTGTCCGGAGCAAGTATGGTGGGTCTGACACACCGGTATCAATGTGTTCTTTTTTCCATTTCCAGGAGTGTATATTTAAGACTCATTTCCTACACAGTATTAACGTGTTTTTTTTTTAATTTTTGACCACTCATTCACGAATGTACGTGCCCTCTTATTTGATGTAGTCAGTCGGCCGTATTCTTTAATAACATTATATGGAATATTCAGTGGCTTAGTTTCCACAATTGATCTTTGCCTGCATCGCAACAATGCTTCACGCGAAACATTTATTACGCGACATTTTATTTCAAAATTTCGACGACCGACTGAACAAAGATTTTTCTAACAACAACAATAGCAAAACATAATAATATAAGAGGACGCGTTACAATACAATCCAAAATCCTGCTGCACATCGACGTTAAAATGATATGGGCCTGTAATTTAGTGGATCACTCCTACTACCATTCGTGAATATTGGTGTGATCTGTGCATCTTTCCAGTCCTTGGGTACGGTTGTATATATTTGATAAGTATGGAGCTATTGCATCAGCATACTCTGAAAGGAACGTAATTGATATACAGGTCTGAACCAGAAGACTTGCTTTTATTAAGTGACTGAAGTTGCTCTACTACTCCGAGGTCATGTACTTCTATGTTACTCATGTTGGCAGCTGTTCTTGACTATAATTCTGCTATAGCAGAGAAAAGAAGGGAACCAGAGGCAAAGTGCTCCTGTCGCAACACATGAAAGGTGAATATGTTCTAAAAAGATTTATAGAAAAGTAAGGTACCAGATGCCTCAATCTTCATTCCACCTCGCCAAAAATTTTGACATGCGATAGTATTCGTGCTTTTTACTGTTAAAAACCAGTATCAGAGAGACAGTGACGGTGGAAGGTAGAGGAGACCGTGCCATTGCGTGAGAAAGAGAGGAAAAGTGATTATGGGGACAGAAAGTGGCAGCGAAAAAGGAAGAGAGAAAAGGGTGAAGGAAATAGTAGTGGGAGCCAAAGAGAAATGAGATATTGGTCAGTGAGAGACAGTGGCGGTGAAAGAGAAAGAGAGATAGATGGAGACGGAGCAAAACAGAGTAGACAATCGAAATGAACATGCAGGTGACTGGAGACCAAACATAGGCTTAGGGGGGGGGGGGGGGGGGAGGGGGTCTGGACCCTTCAAGATCACGGACCTTTAACACGAAGGTATAGGGAGGACGTATTTTGGATCGAAATTTGACTAATTTGATACAGCGGAAAAAATAAGTTGGACTCGTCAGAATTTTTAAGCTGCCAAAGTAAGGTGGAGACACTGGCAGTGGAAAAGAAAGACAAAAGGAGACAGCACAAATGAGGGAGAGATATATACTGTTAATCAATTGGAGAAAAAAGGGACAGTGAGGGGCAAACATATATAGATCGAAGCAGAGAGAGGAAGATGCTAAATGCTTAATTACAAAGAGAGACTGGGTACAAGGATTTACAATGTTCAGTGTTAAAAGAGCATGGATATATCTGCGTACCAAAATGTTTGGTGAGGATGGGTTGAGACAGCTGGTTTCCCAATTTCCTATCAGAGTCTTTTAAAGAGGAACTGCTTTGCTAGGTTTGTCTTCCGACAGGAGAACTTTTCCGCTGGTAGGCAAATTATGATCGAGATCATTAAGACAAATATCTATTGTAGGAATGAACAGTATAACACATTCTGTGAAAGGCTTAAAACATTATCTCGGTTGACTACATGCTATGTATACTATGTATACCTGTATGTATCCATACAGGTATACACGGCACAGAAAACTGTGTGTGATGTTATTTTAGTACGTGTGAGATTCTGCACAGATGAACCGCAGCAAAACTGGAGTGTAACGTCTTCCAAATTTTTGTCACTAACTATGTATAAAAATCGATAATCAAATAAAAATTGTGCATTTTTATATATTGCAATAAAGACAACAGAACACTGCAGAGCCTCACACGTCAAAAACACCACAAATAAATGGCACAGTACACAGAGAAATAAGCACTAGAAAATGGGAATCATTTGCCGAAACATGCCGTGCAGAATATAAATAAAATAAAGTCGTGATTGGTAGCAGAAAAATTATTTCCTAACAAACATATTATCTGCCCATGGCAAAGAGTTGCACAGCCAAGGCTTGACAGTAGCGGTCGCGCGGTTCCAGACTGAAGCGCCTAGAACCGCTCGGACACACCGGCCGGCAATAGAACTAGAGCTGCAAAACTATTGTAGACTATCGTAAATAAGTGTAGACTACGGTAGCTTTCACAGTAAACTTGATCAATTAAAGTCGTAACTGCGTTGCATACCTATTGGGCGTACTACGTTTCGATCGCTTTGTTTGAGCTTGCGATCGATGTCTTACTGGATTCCGTAAGAAACCGGATACAGTATTTAGAGTAAAACTGAAATTGTCGATTTTCAAATAACTTCCGGGAATTCAGCCAGGTAACACTTTCAGCGACCGCCGATATTTCGGCGGGAGAACACCCCGCCATTTTCAAGGCAAACTGCAACGGACAGGCGGCGTACATGCAAATTTAATACCTCGGTTCTGCGACAGAAGCAGGAAAGATAACACACACACTGAACACTAGTGCCACCAAAGATGACCAAAGTCAGAGCTATCGATAGTGAGACTATGAATTCAAAGGTGAGGCAGCATTGACTCTGTTCCTCTGTTTTTTGACAAGGGAGAGAGCCGGATTCCAAACAGAGTTTAAACAGAAACCTCCATCCCTGTTAACGAGGTTGCTCGCTAGTTTAATCTCAACTGCCTCCCTAATGACACTGTCCCAATAGCTGGACGTGCATGCCAATATCTCGGTGTTATTATATAACATGGGGTGACCAGTATCCAAGCAATGTTCGGCAATAGCAGATCTATTTGGCTGCTGTAATCGTGTGTGCCGTTTATGCTCAGTACATCTGTCCTCCACGGTCCTGATAGTTTGACCAATATATGCCATACCGCAGCTACAGGGAATACGATATACACCTGCCTTACGCAATCAAAGATCATCCTTAACGGAACTCAAAAGTGCTCTAATTTTAGATGGAGGTCGGAAAACACATTTCACATCGTATTTCCGTAAAATACGACCGATCTTATTGGACGTGTTTCCTACGTAAGGCAAAAAGGCAGTAGACTTAGGTGTTGACTCAGAATTATCATCAATCACCCGATGTACAGTTGGTCGATAGCGCAACGCACGTTCAATCTGTCTATCTCTATAACCATTTTGACGAAATGTAACTTCAAGATGGGACAGCTCAGCTGGCAAAGTCTCAGCGTCAGAAACGACATGTGCCCTGTGTACCAAGGTACGAAGTACCCCTTCACGCTGAGCCGAATGGTGACAACTATTAGCTTGTAAGTACAAATCGGTGTGAGTACGTTTCCTGTAGACTGCATGTCCCAATGATCCATCATCCTTCCTCCTAACCAACACGTCGAGAAAGGGAAGGCAACCATCCTCTTCCACCTCCATCGTAAAACGAATGTTCGGGTGGATCGAGTTCAGATGTTCTAGAAAGACATTCAAATTCTCCCTACCGTGAGGCCAAACAACGAAGGTATCGTCAACGTATCTAAAGAA
Organism: Schistocerca nitens; assembly: GCF_023898315.1. Classification (NCBI taxonomy): domain Eukaryota; kingdom Metazoa; phylum Arthropoda; class Insecta; order Orthoptera; family Acrididae; genus Schistocerca; species Schistocerca nitens. The sequence continues at coordinate 155,768,059 of NC_064623.1, read as the reverse complement.
ACAAGCGGGTTTTAAAGGCGCCGACTCCAATGCACGTTCCTCGAAGTCTTCCATAAATAAATTTGCGATCACAGGAGACAACGGACTACCCATCGCAACTCCATCTGTCTGCTCGTAATACTGGTCATTAAATAAAAAGTAAGTGGATGTCAACACATGCCTAAAGAGATTAGTTAAATCAGCACCAAACCTGGCTTCAATTAACCGCAACGAATCAGACAGAGGAACACGAGTGAAGAGAGAGACCACATCGAAACTCACTAAAATATCAGAGTCATTCAGCCTCAGTCCCTCCAAACGACGTAAAAAATCAGCTGAGTTCCTGATATGATGTTCACACTGTCCTACTTGTGGACTCAACAGAGAAGCAAGATGCTTGGATACACGATATGTCGGAGCGCCGATGTTACTCACTATAGGACGGAAAGGAACCCCTTCCTTATGAACCTTTGGAAGGCCATATAACCTAGGGGGAACGGCACTATAGGTGTTAAGCCTCTTGATTGTGTCCTGCGAAAAACCACTTTTCTTCAGGAGGCTGTTGGTCTTTCTCTCAACACTTTTCGTGGGGTCAGCATCGATTCTGCGATACGCTGAATCAGATAGTAAACTTTGCATCTTTTGTACATAATCAGGTTTATTTAAAACAACGGTGGCATTGCCCTTGTCAGCAGGTAAAATAACAATACTGGGATCAACTTTGAGAGAGCGTAAAGCAGCCCTCTCTGCTGCTGTTACATTACTCTTGGGTGGACGAGCCCTAGTCAAAACACGGCATGCCTCCCTCCTAACTTCCTCTGCAGCGTCAGGAGGTAGTTTGCAAACTGCCTGTTCAATTGAACTAATAAAATCAACTACCGGCAAATTCTTCGGAGTGGGTGCAAAATTTAAACCCTTCCCTAGCACGGATAAGGTTGCGTCGTCAAAAGATTTCTCTGTGAGATTTATCACAGAACGTCGAGATATAACATCCGACTCCGCGCGATGAAAACGTTCAAACTTTGCCAAATGCCGGGCAGTAACGGAGTTGTACTCCCAGTCAGCTTGGGTCCATGAGGCACGGTCCAACCAATCCCAAGTGAAATCAGACACTTCAGATGCAACCATTAAATGAAAACGATACAATTCTTTGGAAACAGAATCCAAACGTCGACGAGTAAAACGAATCCTTTCGCGGACAAGAGCCAAGCCAGCACGTTGCTTGATACGATTGGCGGCAGGCGAATTAATATGGTGCACAACCTTAGCAAATGTTGGGACATGATTTTCATCACGACACCTCAATAAAAACGACTTAGCACATTGCAGTCTAACTCGACAGCTACGAAGTTTATCCAACTTACGTAAACACCGATACATTTCCTCCCCGTAGAGGTAAACAATGTGAGACCTGAGTTTCTCCTGGCGTATACAACTTTCAAATAACTTCCGGGAATTCAGCCAGGTAACACTTTCAGCGACCGCCGATATTTCGGCGGGAGAACACCCCGCCATTTTCAAGGCCTGTCCGTTGCAGTTTGCCTTGAAAATGGCGGGGTGTTCTCCCGCCGAAATATCGGCGGTCGCTGAAAGTGTTACCTGGCTGAATTCCCGGAAGTTATTTGAAAGTTGTATACGCCAGGAGAAACTCAGGTCTGAAATTGTCGATGTTTAATTCAGGTTTTACTCGAAAATTATTGATTTTTAACGTGAAACAGAGGAATTTTGTAGTAGAAATAAAAAAAATACGAGTTTGTCATATAGAGCTATAAAATGCAATTTCGTCTGAAATATGTAAAAGTAATAAAAGAAAACACAAAACAAAAACCCATTAAAAATCGCGTCAATACTTCGTCAAGCTTATATGCAAAAAATTTTTTTTTGTTATTCGTAAACAACTTTCGTAATTAGCTACAGTAACAGGAAACGCCTTTGATCATGATGTAGAAAGTTGTATTGAGTAAAAAATACCTATATATGGATTTTTTTACGTTTATGCCGTAAACTGTACTTCCACCGAAAGTAATTGGTTATTACTTATAAAATCTAATTACTTATAAAATCTAATTTATATTTTGTAAGGTTACAAAATACACAGTGGACTAACACTGAACGATGTGCGGTTCTAATTAACCGCAAAACAAACGAACAAACAAAAATCAGAAAGAAGTCGTACTCTCACTCATTCGTCTGTGTTTCTTTCGCTTGGAATATTACAGGTTATCCTATCATTACTACGTCATTTATGTACTGTAATTTAGGTAGAGCACAGCCATAAATACAGCATATGACTCGAGTGGGCTTGCAGTTGCCAGAGAACCAGAGATAGGCATGTAGTGTCGAATGAAATGCAAGCCGACTCAAGTTGCGTGTGCGCCAAGTACCACAGCTTTGCTGCAGACTGGAGGCGCCTGCCATCTTACGGCCGCTGCCTGCACTACGCCATTGACACCCGGCGAGTTCACCTCCTGCCACCTGCTGCTTCCCTAGTCGCAGGGCACCCACTATTCTTGTGTGCGGTCAGTTCAGTCTGTTGAATTTGCATGCATTGGCCGGCCGTTTGGGGAGTAAATGCATATTTCTAAAGCCTTCATCGATGTAAATGCTTGCATTTATCTACATCTACATGGATACTCTACAAATCACACTTAGGTGACTGGCAGAGGGTTCATCGAACCAGCTTCACTATATAATCTCCTCTATTTCTATTATTCCACTCTCTAATAGCACACGGGAAAAACGAACACCTGTATCTTTCGTGTAAGCTCTGATTTCCCTTGGAAAAATGAAGTGGAATCGAGCGTATGGCGTCAGTGGCCGCGAGTTCCCAGTCGGGAAGTTCGGCCGCCAAGTGCAAGTCTTATTTAGTGTGACACCACATTGGGCGACCTGCGCGTCGACAGTGGGGATGAGGACAGCACAACACCCAGTCCCTGAGGGGGAAAAAAAATCACCTTCCCCAGCCGGAAATCGAACCCAGGCCCCCTGCATGGCAATCCAAAGCGCTGCCCTTTTTTTCTTTTCTTTTTTTTCCGCTCTCAATCGTTGCGTCTGTTCGGGGCGGACGTCGTAAGATATCCGTTTAAGTTCGTTGTTGATTGATTAACTCAGTTTTTTTATTACAGAAGGCAGCTAACCCTCTGACCGAACCCGCTGAACCACCGTGCCGGCGCCCATTGAGGCGGACATGATTTCCCTTATTTTATTGTGACGAGGAGAAAGTTGGTGACTCAAATTTCGTGAGAAGATTCCGCCGCAACGGGAAACACCTTTGCATATTGTATCATATTATATCATTCTTATGTCCTCAATGCATACACTGCAGTAACTTGCAGCAGCAACAACTTGTATCGATTTTTATTTTTATATGAAATACACCAAAAGTACAGAACATGAGTAACTTTGCAAATTTTGTTACAGTCTGTATACTTCATCATGACTTTAAGCGCCTTAGTTTGCTTCGCTAGATGTCGGTAAAAGTCAGCATAGTTTGAGTTTAAATAAGTAAGCAGTGCTGCCCTTTAAATATCATGACGGTCGGGAAAGCAATCAAAAATATTTTATCATAAAACACATTTTATGTTTAGCCAATATATTCCATCTTGTAGTTGTAACACTACGTCCAAAATACGCTGATATGCCCCACAAACAAGATAAACAGACGCACAAAACAGAAAGGTTTGACAATAATTCTGACAGCATTAATTAATTCCTATGCTGACATTTTTCCAATAGAAGGTATTATTCCAAGTAGATAGTAGGTAGTAGAGCTACTGCCAGATTCCGCTTTACCAGACTGGCTACCTGGATCTTTTACTGTACTCGTTGTGATGAAGTCGGCAAGGGACAGTAAAATCCCGCAAATTTATTGTAGCCTAGTTAACATCTGTTTGCTTCGTGCCATTGAAAAGAGTTACTGCCTGCTAATATTTTTTTATCAGCTTTGGGTGGTAAACACTTTTGAAGCCACTAAAGCAGCTTGCATTAAAGAAGCTGAAGTGGCATTCAAAAAAACGGATTTGAACCAACACCTGATTTACATTTAAAAAAATTTCGCCGCTCTCACAGCTTTAATTCTGCCAGTACCTCGTCTCCTACCTTCCAAACTTCACAGAAGCTCAGATTCTATAAGTCTGGAAGGCAGGTGACGAGGTACTGGCAGAAGCTGTGGATGGAGGAGCAGGGGGAGGGGGTGTCATGAGCCGTGCTTGGGTAGCTCAGTTGGTAGAGCACTTGGCCGCGAAAGGCAATGGTCCCCACTTCGAGTCTCGGTCCGGCCAGTATGTACCTGTACCTTCCCGTGACGTAGAAATGACATTTTATACGCACAAAAGTATGCACTCAAGTATACGCAGGAGCCTAAGTGAAGAGAATTAGGAGAAACTGTTTTTTATGTGTTGTTGTTGTGTATAGAAATAAGTATAGCACTGAATTTTGATGACGCATACATTATCTGATGAAAAGTATCCAGACACTTGGCTGAAAATGAGTTAAAGTTCGTGGCGCCCTCCATCGGTAATGCTGGAATTCAGTATGCTGTTGGCCTACCCTTAGTCTTGATTACAGCTTCCGCTCTCGCAGGAGTACGTTCGTTCATTCAGGTCGTGTGACTAGGGCCTCCCGTCGGGTAGACCGTTCGCCGGGTGCAAGTCTTTCGATTTGACGCCACTTCGGCGGCTTGCGCGTCGATGGCGCTGAAACGATCATGATTAGGACAACACAACACCCAGTCCATGAGTGGAGAAAATATCCGAGCCAGCCGGCAATCGAACCCGGATCCTTAAGACTGACATTCTGTCGCGCTGACCCCTCAGCTCCCGGGGGCGGACGTTCATTCAGGTGCTGGAAGTTATCTTGGGGAATTGCAGCCCATTCTTCACAGAGTGCTGCACTGAGGAGAGGTATCGATGTGGGTCGGTGAGGCCTGGTACGAAGTCGGCGTTCCAAAACATCCCAAAAGTGTTCTGTAGGAGTCAGGTCAAGGTTCTATGCAGGCCAGTCCATTACAGGGGTGTTACTGTCGTGTAGCCACTCAGACACATGCCGTGCATTATGAGCAGGTGCTCGATCGTGTTGAAAGATGCAATCACCCTCCCCGAATTGCTCTTCAACAGTGGGAAGCAAGAAGGTGCTTAAAACATCAGTGTAGAACCACGCAAAAACAAGGGGTGCAGCCGCGCGGGATTAGCCGAGCGGTCCGAGGCGCTGCAGTCATGGACTGTGAGGCTGGTCCCGGCGGAGGTTCGAGTTCTCCCTCGGGCATGGGTGTGTGTGTTTGTCCTTAGGAAAATTTAGGTTAAGTAGTGTGTAAGCTTAGGGACTGATGACCTTAGCAGTTAAGTCCCATAAGATTTCACACACATTTGAACAAAAGGTGCAAGCCCCCCCCCCCCCCCCCCCGTGAAAACTACGATCACAGCATAACACCACCGCCTCTGAATTCAACTGTTTGCACTACACACGCTGGCAGATGACGTTCACCGGGCATTCGCCATACCCACACCCTGCCATCGGATCGCCACATTGTGCACCGTGATTCGTCACTCCACACTTTTTCCACTGTTCAGTGTGCACGCTTCTTACACCATGAGAGGCATCGTTTGGCATTTACCGACGTGATGTGGGGCTTATGAACTGCCGCTCCACCATGAAACCCAAGTCTACTCACCTCCCGCCTGTCATAGTACTTGGAGTGGATTCTGATGCAGTTTGGAATTCCTGTGTGATCGTCTGGATGGATGTCTGCCTATTACACATTACGACGCTCTTCAACTGTCGGTGGTCTCTGTCAGTCAATAGACGAGGTCGGCCTGTACGCTTTTGTGCTGTACGTGTCCCTTCACGATTCCACTTCAGTATCGCGTCGGAAACAGTGGAGCTAGGGATATTGAGGAGTGTGGAAATCTCGCGTACAGAGCTATGACAAAAGAGACACCCAATCACCTGACCACGTTCCAAGTCCGTGAGTTCTGCGGAGCGCCCCATTCTGCTCTCTCACGATGTCTAATGACGACTGAGGTCGCTGATATGGAGTACCTGGCAGTAGGTGGCAGCACAATGAACCTAATATGAAAAACGTATGTCTTCGTGGGTGTACGGATACTTTTGATCACATAGTGTATTTCTGTTGTTCTGCAGCCTCACTGTGCATATTTAATGAGACGACTTTGCATCAGTACGTGTATGTTTTATTGTATGACAGTGCATGAAAATCCAGACTCTATTGATGATCATCGTCATGGAACAACACACACATACACACACACACACACACACACACACACACACACACACACACACACACACAAAGCGGAAAAAAGCCTGAATTTAGAAAATCGTTTCTTACTGTTTTATTTACATTTCAGGCTCGAAATAATTCTGCCCGATAAAGTTCGGTTTTCGGGAAGCCTTTTGCTTTAGACCTGACATGAATGACTGACTTTCAATATAATTTGAATCAAGACAGTGTACGATTTCCTAATGTGTATCTGTGAAGTCGTCTGAAGGAGCGATTTTCACATGAATAAATATTTTACATTTTATTGTTGTTTTGGTCTTCAGTCCAAAGCCTGGTTTGATGTAGCTCTCCAGGAAGTCTATTCTGTGCTAGCCTTTTCATCACCGGGTAATTACTGCACGCAACATCCATTTGAACATGCTTGCTGTACTCTACCTTTCGTTCCTGTCTACAATTTTTAGCTCCGTCTCCCTCGCAACGCTACATTTCCTTCCTTTAGCAAACTGACAGTTCTTTGATGCTTCAGGACGTATCCCGTCAATGCAATCCTTTTATTAGACGGTTTGTGCCACGAATGTCTTTTCTCCCAAGCTCCATTTAGCACCTACTCTTAATTTATTCAATCTACCTATGCAATTATCAGCACTCATATTTCAACCGTTTATGTTTCACATTTCACTTCTGTACAAGGCTACACTCCCGACAATTTACGACAAAACTTCTTGTTAACACCTGAGTTTATATTACTTTTAGATGTTAACAAATTCTTCTTTATGAGAAAGACTTTTCATGCTTATAGCCAACCTGCGCATGATTTCCTCTCTACTTCAGCCGTAATCAGTTATTTTGTTCCCGAAATAGCAAGACTCTTCCACTATTTTCAATGTCTGATTTCCTAATCTAAATTCTTGAGCATCATCAGATGTAATTCAATTACATTCCATTACTCTTGTTATATTTTTCTTGATAGACACTAAATAACCTCTTTTCAAGACACCGTCCATTCTATTCAGATGATCTTCTACATCGACTTCCACATCCACATACAAATTCCTCAAGCAACTGTGAAGTGCTTGGCAAAGAGTACTTAGTATTGTGCCACATACTGGGTTTCCTTCCTGTACCAATTGCGTAAGCAATGTAGGAAGAAAACTGCATAAATGTCTTCGTACGCTCTTAAGATTTCTCTAATGTTGCCTTTGCGATCCCTTCAGAGTAGTGCGTAAGAAGCTGAAGTATATCTATACATTCTTCAATAAGTATTGTTTCTCGAAACTTTGTAACTAGCCTTTTGTGTGATAATTTATTTATGTAATGGTTTATTTGACCCATTTCATTTATTCATCTAGGGATCATCTCACAATGATATAGGATTTGTCACAGTAATACAAAGAATAACTCAAAAATACGAACAAACACAATACATAAGTACGCTTTCATGAGGGAAGGTGGTCAGCCGTAGCCTTGTTAAAGGAAGCATGCCGCCATTTGCCTGCAACGACTTAGAAAAACCATGGAAAAGATAAATCATGATGGCCAAACAGAGAAAACACAATACTCCCGAATATGACATCAGTGTCATTAAGCACTGCACTGACTCGTTCCGTAGGTACCTGTTGTACAATGATCTTTCATTTACACACAATTTTCCCTAGATAACTTATAACATAAAACGTTGGACATCCATTGGAACTTCTGAACCATGAACATGATGCTATAGGGCCTTGCACAATCTCCTGTCTATTCGGAAAACTGACTCCAGGCTTGTAAACATGCAGCTATGTCCCAAGCAAGTCTTCATCTCCTCCCATCAGTTAACATAAAAAATTGAATCCGCATCCCCTCATGATGGATGAGATATTGAATTGAGGAGAATGACATTACCATGTGAGGTGTGTTCAAAAAGATCGGGAATTGTGTAATTTCACGAGTTGTATTAGTCCGATTTGAGCGATTTTTTGTTATTGTGTTGGTAAACATGTCTGAAACGTGTCTGTACACCGGCAGCCATATTAGATGATTAGCCTGTTGTCAGTTGTCATACACGTGTTTGCTTACGAGAGTGGTGATTATTGATTTGTTTTGAAAATGGATCGGAGAATTTTGATTAAATTTTGCTATAAAAATCGAACAAAATGTAACAAAGTCTTAGAAGTGTTGAGTTTCGTTTTCGGTGAGTCTCAGATGAGTAAAATAAGGCAAACAATTTTTTCAGCCTTCAGTTGCAAGGTAATTTTACTCGTTTACCTAGGTTTCGATGCCAGTAATGGAATCTTCCTCAGAACAAAAAATTAAATTATTTTGTGAGCCAATCACTGGCCATGTCACAGGTTAAAAATTAAAACAATAACGACGCATAATCATAAGATTATGTCAGTCAAAATTAAAACCAGAGTTTTCGAGCCGCTTACGTGTGGTCCTGATTTCTGGCCGGCGTAGCTCCGTCTACGTTCGCCTTAATGGTTTTAATTTTGACTGACATAATCTTATGATTATGCGTCGTTATTGTTTTAATTTTTAACCTGTGACATGGCCAGTGATTGGCTCACAAAATAATTTAATTTTTTGTTCTGAGGAAGATTCCATTACTGGAATCGAAACCTAGGTAAACGAGTAAAATTACCTTGCAACTGAAGGCTGAAAAAATTGTTTATTTGCTGTACATTTCACAGTTGCTGACACGCTGCAATATGTTAAAGATTAGTAAAATAAGGGTTTACGAGTGGTATAAGCGTTTCCGGGATACCCATGAAGAAGCTGAAGATGACGACGCCTCAGCATACCAACAACCGATGAAAACGTGGAAAAAGTGAAAGATATTATGAGCGACCGCCAAGTGACAATCAGAGAAGTTGCTGATATTGTTGGCATATCAAACGGTTAGTGCCATGAAATCTTATCGGATGTTTTGGGTATGAAAAGTGTGACAGCAAAATTTGTTGCGAAGGTGATGAATTTCGAGCAAGATCAGAGGCGAATGGAAGTTGCTCAGGAGTCGCTAAATTAAGTCACCGACGATGGAGAACCACTGAAAAGCCTCATGAAAGGTGATGAAATATGGGTGTACGGGTGTGACGGCTCAATCGTCCAGTGGGGCATTCCGGATCGCCAAAATAGGAAAATGCTCGGCAAGGGCTGTCAAATGTGACGGTGCTGCTCACTGTTTTCTTCGATTGTAACGCCATAGTGCATCGCGTGCTCTTGTCAAAAGGTCAAACGTTCAATAAGGAGCACTATCTACAAGTTGAACGCCGACTTTGAGGCGAAACAATTCATTTCTTTTGCACCAAGATGAAGCTCCCTGTAAGGTTCAACCAGAGTTCATTTTACGCTGAAGATTACGCACAATATGTCAAGTGGATAAAAACAAAACCTTTTATAATGTGCTGATTTTTATCCACTTGAGATATTGTGCGTGAGATTCAGCGTCAAACGAACATGTTTTGCTAAAAAAGATTTTAAGACTTGTAGACGACAGCAAAGTCTGTTAAAACAGGTCCTCTTAAATAAAGAAATATTTGATGCGATCTTGGATGTTGAATGGTTTTTTTTTTCAGAGAAAGAGAACACGAATTAACAAACGTTTTTATGGTTTTTGGCGCTGATAATCGTCACACAGCATACTATCCAAAATACAAGTTAGCAGTATCTCTGGAGTGAGCATTCGGATCCGCAGAGCAGATTTTCTGTCGTCAACATACACTGTCACTTCTGGTCAAGAAGTGAAGGTTTGTACGTAAAGCGCCTCGTACATTTATAATGTCATTACATCGTTATTAAAGACAGATTCTGTTCTTAGATGCCGTGGGTTTTTGTATAGACGTTTCGTTAGTACCATAACAATTTGTAATTGATGCATAGAATAAAATGAACCCTTAGCTTTGAAGAGAAAAATGGAGAGACACTTTTGCCTCTTTACGACATGTGTCAGAGCCCAGCTGCACTTTTTTTTTTTTCTACGACAGCCACCGCCATTTTGGGTTTATACGGAACTTAATCGTATCGCCGAGTAAGTTGCAGTAAATTTTTGCCGTGATACCATTGCAAAGTGGTTTAATAGCAAGATAATGCCTATGAAAGTGTCCCAAAAAATACCGAATTTGCAGCACATTAGCGATTATACAACGTGCTTCTTCGTCGTTTGCTCTCGTGTTTGTATATTCATTTTCCGCTTTCTTGTAGGATAGGACACAATTTTGCTTTCTGGTAACACTTTGACGTATTTATTTAGCGCATTTTATGCAGATACTCCAACTGCGTTACAGACTAAGTAAGAAATGAAAAAAAATTCCGATCACTGGTTACATGTACTACAAAGCTAAATATATTCCAAGCCGAGCGGTTCTAGGCGTTTCAGTCTGGAACCGCGCGACCGCTACGGTCGCAGGTTCGAATCCTGCCTCGGGCATGGAGGTGTGTGATGTCCTTAAGTTAGTTAGGTTTAAGTAGTTCTAAGTTCTAGGGGACTGATGCCCCCAGATGTTAAGTCCCATAGTGCTCAGAGCCATTTGAACCATTTCACTCCCTTCTCGCCTCCCCCCCCCCCCCCCCAACACACACGATTGCATTAACTTATAATACAGCTGCCCCCATAACATTTATTTTAGTTCCTCAAGACATCTGTTGGTGCGTAGACAGTGTAAAAGCATGAAGGTAAGTGGACAATGACACATATGAAGGAGTTTGATGGCATCCTATGTACTAATATCTTATGCATGTTAATCAAAAGGTTAAGAGAATAAATTGATGGTAAATTCCAGAAAAGTAGCTGAAGTTTTGTTTTATTATTTAAGATAAATGCTGAAATTGCGCTCAGCACAGCACGTCATACTTCCCAGTTTTCATTTATGTCACAGATATTTATTTCACATTAATATTAGCATATGCTTCACCTCCTGTTTTCTTCTCTCTATCTCTCTGTATCTCTCTCCATCTCTCTCTCTCTCTCTCTCTCTCTCTATCTCTCCCTCCCTCACACACACACACACAAACACTCAAGTTCACAGTTCTCTTCTATATTATGCAGTTCCTCCTATCCGACCAAGAGTAGAATTTTTCATGAAGATTTGACATTTGAGTAAAGCACGAAACTATTTCTACATGTTAAATTTTAAATTTTTGATAAGTTCCTGCCGGACCAAACTGCTGAAGTCATCGGTCTCTAGCAGTAAACACTACTTAATCTAACTTACGCTAAGGACCAGACACACACCCGTGCCCGACGGAGGACTCAAACCTCCGAGGGGGGGGGGGGGGGCGGGGGGGGGGGGGGGCAGGACACGGAGGGGGGCGGGGGAGGGCGTTGCCGCGCTAACCGTGGTAATGCGCCCTAGGCCGCGTGGCTACCCCGCGCGGCTTTCTACATGTTACGTAGCATCATGTGGGAAGTATATTTCAGTTTCAAACAAACAAACTATCCGTAAATCACGCAGGTGTGAGCTACCAGAAATATACAGGGTGTTACAAAAAGGTACGGCCAAACTTTCACGAAACATTTCTCACACACAAAGAAAGAAAATATGTTATGTGGACATGTGTCCGGAAACGCTTACTTTCCATGTTAGAGCTCATTTTATTACTTCTCTTCAAATCACATTAATCAAGGAATGGAAACACACAGCAACAGAACGTACCAGCGTGACTTCAAACACATTGTTACAGGAAATGTTCAAAATGTCCTCCGTTAGCGAGGATACATGCATCCACCCTCCGAAGAGTCTCTACATTTGGTACCGGGGTTGCGTAGACAAGAGCTTTCAAATGCCCCCATAAATGAAAGTCAAGAGGGTTGAGGTCAGGAGAGCGTGGAGGCCATGGAATTGGTCCGCCTCTACCAATCCATCGGTCACCGAATCTGTTGTTGAGAAGCGTACGAACACTTCGACTGAAATGTGCAGAAGCTCCATCGTGCATGAACCACATGTTGTGGCGTACTTGTAAAGGCACATGTTCATGCAGCACAGGTAGAGTATCCCTTATGAAATCATGATAACGTGCTCCATTGAGCGTAGGTGGAAGAAACTAAAATGAGCTCTAACATGGAAATTAAGCGTTTCCGGACACATGTCCACATAACATTTTTTCTTTATTTCTGTGTGAGGAATGTTTCCTGAAACTTTGGCCGTACCTTTTTGTAACACCCTGTATAAAGAGGAAAAAGATTAACTTCTCCCTTTCCCGAGATTCACCACTGTCAAAGGAAAAGTCCATTTTTCGATTTGTAGATCTCTTGCCTCTTATGTCTGTGAATCTCAGGAAATGGCTGCTACAGAAAACCAGAGACTGCTCAACAATCCTATACATCTTGCGTACATGATAACAGATTTAAAACATTTACTCAAAATGTCTATTTGTTTTTGTACCTCCTTACTGCTTGGTGTGGGGAACAAGCAGTAAGGAGATACAAAAACAAATATACATCCTAAATGATAAGGTTGAGAAATATGGAATGAAATTTAGTGTGGAGAAAAGAAGACCATGGTGGTAACCAGAGGGGATTGAGAGGGCAAGGGACAAATTCATATTAAGGGACGGGATAAGGAAATAGTGGACAACTTTAAATATTTGGGAAGTGTACTAATGGGGAATGCTCGTTTGGAGACAGAAATTAGCAAAAGAATACAACAGAGTAGTACATTTCACCTTTGTATGAGGGGCTTGGTGTGGGGAAGGGAAGTGGCAATTAGGTGAAAGCTGCTATACAAGACTTACTTCACACCCATACTAATTTACGGCTGAGACACTTTGACTATGTCTAGAAGAGAGGAGAGTAGGATACAAACCAGTGAAATGAAGTTTCTGAGAAGTATGCTAGGGAAGACGAGGAGAGCCAGAGTGAAAAATGAAGATGTTAGGAAGGAAATTGGAGTGGCGAAGTTGACTGAGAAAATCGAAAAGAATAGATTAAAATGGTTTGGCCATGTGGAGAGGATGGGAGAGGGAAGAATACCAAGAAGAATGATGGAGTTCAAGATCGAGGGCAGGGGGCTAAGAGGAAGACTGAGAACAAGATGGAGTGATACAATAAAGATGAGTTTAAGGAGGAGAAACCTGCTATGGAACCAAATTGTGGAAGATGAATGGTGGAAAGAGCGAATAAAGTGACGAAGTACCTTTGATACCCCAACCCCACCAGATGTTGGATAGAAGGAAACGAAGATGATGACTCAAAATGAAGCCACGATAGCAGAGAACATCGAGATATTCATTCAAGACAAACATTTTCTCCTTTCATCTATTTCTAAATGGTTCAAATGGTTCTGAGCACTATGGGACTTAACATCTGTGGTCATCAGTCCCCCTAGAACTTAGAACTACTTAAACCTAACTAACCTAAGGACATCACACACATCCATGCCCGAGGCAGGATTCGAACCTGCGACCGTAGCGGTCACGCGGTTCCAGACTGAAGCGCCTAGAACCGCACGGCCACACCGGCCGGCCTCATGTATTTCTCTGCGCGCCTGTAGCAAGTACACTGATTAAGCATTGTTCTTACGGATAAATAAATGGTAACAACGAAACAAACATGTAAATATTATAAGTTTTGAACTCTGCCGAAAACATAAACAGCGTCGTACCGACATCAATTGAAAGCCGCAGTTTAATGTTGACAGCATGAGCAGAACGTATGTTCAGAGGTATCTCTACATTATGATACAGAGAGCATTATTCTACATTACGGGACATACAGAGTACAATGGTTAAATCCTTTTACGCAGTAAAGCGGCTACGTCTTTGTAAGACGTCGAGTGAAGGACTGAACCAAAGATTTCGAAGGTTCTGTGATAAGCTAGACTGCGACTTCCTGGACTTGCCCCATACGGTTGAGAACTGTAGTGGCTCTGAGCACTATGGGACTCAACTGCTGAGGTCATAAGTCCCCTAGAACTTAGAACTACTTAAACCTAACTAACCTAAGGACAACACACACATCCATGCCCGAGGCAGGATTCGAACCTGCGACCGTAGCGGTCGCGCGGTTCCAGACTGTAGCGCCAGAACCGCTCGGCCACCAGCGGCCGGCTGAGAACTGTAGTGTATCCCTAAATAGGTCAGGTGCGCACTACACGTCAAGAGGCTGCTACTCAGGTAGCTGGCTGTGTGAGGGGTGGACACGAGGGTTTTCTCGATTTGGTGACTTTCCATCCAATCGAGATGACGGTAATACACACATCAATAAAAGTTTTTCCACGCCTTGGTTCCGAGATTTCCGAAACTTGTACAGATAATTGGAATAGAGACAAACATAAACACCATATCTGCCCTTTTTATTGCTCATGAAAGCCACCCATTGCATGTTGTACCACCACACAGCGATACCTTCAGAGGTGGTGGTCCAGATTACTGTACACACCGGTACCTACAAAACCCAGTAGCACGTCCTCCTGCATTGATACATGCCTGTGTTCGTCGTGGTATACTATCCACAAGTTCATCAAGGCACTGTTGGCCCAGATTGTCCCAATCCTCAACGGCGAATCGGCGTAGATCCCTCAGAGTGGTTGGTGGGTCACGTCGTCCATAAACAACCCATTTCAATCTATCCGAGGCATGTTCGACAGGGTTCATGTGGTTCATGTCTGGAGAACATGCTGGCCTCTCTAGTCGAGCGATGTCGTTATCCTGAAGGAAGTCATTCACAAGATGTGCTCGATGTGGCGCGACTTGTCGAACATGAAGACGAATGCCTCGCCAATATGCTGCCGATCTGATTTCACTACCGGTCGGAGTATGGCATTCACATATCTTACAGCCGTTACGGCGCCTTCCATGACCACCAGCGGCGTACGTCGGCCCCACATAATGCCGCCCCAAAACATCCGGGAACCTCCCCCTCGCTGCACTCGCTGGACAGTGTGTGTAAGGCGTTCATCCTGACCGGGTTGCCTCCAAACATGTCTCCGACGATTGGTCGAAGGCATATGCGACATTCATCGATGAAGAGAACGTGATGCCAATCCTGAGCGGTACATTCGGCATGTTGTTGGGCCCATCTGTACCGTGCTGCATGGTGTCGTGGTTGCAAAGATGGACCTCGCCATGGACGTCGGTAGTGAAGTTGCGCATCATGCAGCCTACTGCGCACAGTTTGAGTCGTAACACGACGTCCTGTGGCTGCACGAAAAGCATTATTCAACATGTTGGCGTTGCTGTCAGCGTTTCTCCGTGCCATAATCCGTAGTTAGTGGTCATCTGCTGCAATAGCAGCCCTTGGGCGGCCTGAGCGAGGCATGTCATCGACAGTTGCCGTCTCCGAACAACATCGCTTTGATTCACTCCGAGACGCCTGGTCACTTCCCTTGTTGAGAGCCCTTCCTGGCACAAAGTAACAATGCGGACGCGATCGAACCGCGGTATTGACCGTCTAGGCATGGCTGAACTACAGACAACACCCGAGCCGTGTACCTTCTTCCTGATGGAATGACTGGAACTGATCGGTTCCGTGTAACAGGCGCTGCTCATGCATGAATGTTTACATCTTTGGTATGGTTTAGTGACATCTCTGAACATGCAAAGGGACTGTGTCTGTGATACAATATCCATAGTCAACGTCTATCTTCAAGAGTTTTGGGAACCGGGGTGATGCAAAACTTTTTTTGATGTGCGTAGTAGGAAATCCAGAAGTATCAGTGTAAGATCGAAAGAAATGCGTCCCACAGGTGGGAGTATTAAATCCTAGCGGTTAACTACGGAAGCATTTCCAACTAAGTGCCAGAGTTTGAAGTTCTCCTGAAAAGCAGTGAAGCTTACGCAGTACTAGTTACCGAAATCAGTTAGATTTCTGGGCAAAATTTAAGTGTACATCGAAAGGATAGGGAAATGCGAAACGGAGGTAGTGTATTTGTCGCAGTAGACAAAATCTCAGATCCACCGACATAGAAATTGAAGCTACATGTCAAACTGTTTGGGCAAGACACAGTATCAGGAGCGGCCATAAAATGATAACTGGATCCTTCTGTCGCCCATCACACTCATATCCTGATGTAACCGACAACTTAAGAGAAAACCTCAGTTCACTTGTAGGTAAGTTACCCGATCACACTATAACCGTGGGTGGAGACTTTAATCATCCAACAATTAACTGGGAAAATTACAGTTTTGTTAGTGGTGTATGCGATAAGGCCTCCTGTGAAACTTTTCTAAGTGGTTTCTCTGTAAACAGCATAGAACAGATAGTTAGGAAACCCACTTGTGATGGAAATATATCGAATCTAATGGCAACAACGAGACCTGACCTCTCTGAGGCTATCTACATCGAAATTCGTATCAGTGACCATGACACGGCTGTGGCAACAACGATTACCAAAGTACAAGGGACAACTAAAACCAACAGAAAGATATAGATGTTCAGTAAATTAGATAAAAAATCAGTAGAGTCATATCTCAGCGAGGAACATGACACTTCAAGCACAGATCAGGAACATGTAGAAGAACTCTGGCTCACGTTTAACAGAATGGTTGACCACGCACTGGATAGATATGCATCCAGTAGAACAGTTCATAATAGGAGAGAACTTCCATGGCGTACTGTCCCTGTAAATAAACTTCTGAAGAACCAGAGATTACATTACAGCATAATAGGCAAAAAAGCGTAGGGCTACACACACACAGAGAGAGGCTGAATGAAAGGCGTTTGGCTTTCAAGAGAGCGATGACTTCAATGACTACCGCAGCAAAATATTGACAAATGGTAGCCATGAAACCAAAAGCCGTATGTAAAGGCTGTTAGTGACACTAAAAGTTAGTATCCACTCCCTAGCGAACGACACAGAAATTCAAATTGAGGGAAGCATAGCAAAAGCTGATATGCGTAACTCCGTTTTCAACTGTTCCTTTACAAAGGTAAACCAAGAGGATTGTCCCAATTTAATCCTCTTACTACTGACAAGATAAATGAAATAAGTATTATTTCCAAAAATGTTGAAAAACAGCTGAAATCGTTAAAACTGAACAAAGCTCCAGGTCCCTATGGAATCGTCAGTTTGCAGTTGAGTTAGCCCCTCTTCTATCTATAATGTATTGTAGATCCTTTGAACAAAAAACCGTGCCCAGTTCTTGGAAAATGGCACAGGTCACACCCGTCTACAGGAAGGGTTATAGAGGTGACCCACAAAACTACAGTTCAATATCTTTGACATCGATTTGTTGTAGAACCTTAGAACATATTCTGAGCTCAAACATAATGAGATATCTTCAACAGTATGAATTCCTGAACGCCAGCCAACATGGATTTCGAAAACATCGATTATGTCAAACCGAACTCGCACTTTTTTCACATGACGTACTGAAAGCTTTGGATCAAGGCAACCAGGTAGATGCAGCGTTTCTTGATTTCCGAAAAGCATTTGACTCAGTACCGCATCTACACTTATTGTCAAAAGTACCATCATATGGGGTATCAAGTGAAATTTGTGACTAGATTGAGGACTTTTTGTTAGGGAACACACAGCATGTTATCTTGGATGGAGAGCCATCGATGTAGAAGTAACTTCGAGTGTACCCCAGGGAAGTTCTGTTATGTTGTGTATTAACGACATAGCTGATAATATTGATAGTAAAATCAGGATTTTTGCAGATGATGCAGATATCTATAATGAGGTACTATCTGAGAGAAGCTGCCTAAATATTCAGTCCGATCTTGACAAGATTTCAACGTGGTGTAGGGATTGTCAGCTTGCTCTAAATGTTTTGCACTTCATAAAACGAAAAAATATTATCCTGTGACTATTATATCAATGAATCACTGTCGGAATCGGCCGACTCATGCAAATACCTGGGTGTAACACTTTGTAGGGATATGAAATGGAATTGTCACATAGGTTCAGTCGTTGGTAAACAGATGGTAGACTTCGGGTTATTGGTAGAATATTGCTGAAGTGCAGTCAGTATACAAAAGAGATTCCTTACAAATCAATCGTGCGATGATTCTAGAATATTGCTAAAGTGTGTGGGACCCGTACCAGATAGGACTGAAAAGGGATAATGAGCGTATAGAGGGAAGGGCAGCATCAATCGTCACTGCTTTGTTTAATGAGTGGGAGAGTGTCACAGAGGTACTGAAGGAACTATTGAAGACAGACGTTAACTATCCCGAGAAGGTCTGTTAACAACCGGCTTTAAATTATTACCCTAGGGATGTACCGGGTGATCAAAAAGTCAGAATAAATTTGAAAACTGAATAAATCACGGAACAATGTAGATAGAGAGGTACAAATTGACACACATGCTTGGAATGACATGGGGTTTTATTACAACAAAAAAATACAAAAGTTCAAAAATGTCTGACAGATGGCACTTCATCTGATCAGAATAGCAATAATTAGCATAACGAAGTAAGACACAGCAAAGATGATGTTCTTTACAGTAAATGCTCAATATGTCCACCATCATTCCTCAACAATAGCTGTAGTCGAGAAATAATGTTGTGAACAGCACTGTAAAGCATGTCCATAGTTATGGTGAGGCATTGGCGTCGGATGTTGTCTTTCAGTATCCCTAGAGATCCAGAATGATATTTTCACTCTGCAGCGGAGGGTGCGCTGATATGAAACTTCCTGGAAGATTAAAACTGTGTGCCCGACCGAGACTCGAACTCGGGACCTTTGCCTTTCGCGGGCAAGTGCTCTACCAACTGAGCTACCGAAGCACGACTCACACCTGGTACTCACAGCTTTACTTCTGCCAGTACCTCGTCTCCTACCTTCCAAACTTTACAGAAGCTCTCCTGCGAGGAGAGCTTCTGTAAAATTTGGAAGGTAGGAGACGAGGTACTGGCAGAAGTAAAGCTGTGAGTACCAGGCGTGAGTCGTGCTTCGGTAGCTCAGTTGGTAGAGCACTTGCCCGCGAAAGGCAAAGGACCCGAGTTCGAGTCTCGGTCGGGCACACAGTTTTAATCTGCCAGGAAGTTTCATCCCTAGAGATGTCGGTCGATCACGATACACTTGCGACTTCAGGTAACCCCAAAGCCAGTAATTGCACGGACTGTCTGGGGACCTAGGAGGCGAAGCATGACGAAAGTGACGGCTGAGCACACGATCATCACCAAACGACTCGCGCAAGAGGTCTTTCACGCGTCTAGCAATATGGTGTGGAGAGCCATCCTCGATAAACATTGTACGTGCCAGCAGGTGTTTATCAGCCAGGCTGAGGATGATGCGATTCTGTAACATATCGGCGTACCTCTAACCCATCAAGGTAGCAGTTACTGACTTTTGCTGTCCAGCGCCATCTGTCGGATATTTTGTGAACTTCGTTTTTTTTTTTTTTCTAATAAAACCCCATGTCATTCCAAGCTTGTGTGTCAGTTTTAACCTCTCTATCTACATTATTCCGTGGTTTATTAAGTTTTCAAATTTATACTGACTTTTTCATCACCCTGTACTACAAACCGTACGTGTCTCTCACACAGAGATCGTGAAGGTAAGATTAGGATAATTACTGCGTGCACAGAGGCATTCAAACAGTCAGTTTCCCCGTACTCCATACGTGAATGGAACAGGAAGAAACACTAATAACTGACAGTGGGATGTGCCCTCTGCCATGCACCTTACGGTGTTTTGCAGGGTATAGATGTAGACGTAGATGAAGATGCAAGGATTGTTGATATACCATATGTTAAGAGACCTTCAAGATTGTTTTTTAGTACATCATATTTAATGTCATCGTTTTCAAGAGCTGCTAACAGCACAATGAAATTTCTTTTCCCTGTCCCACTTTGTATTCAACAACATCGAAAAAATAACTGCAAGCAGTTCCCTCAAAAGACCACCGTACATATATTAGTTAACATATTTGATTGGAAATCGTACTTTCGTCCATCATGATACTAAAAGTTTGTTTCCGATGTTATAAGGAAGTGAGTAAGATTTTTTTTCATTTCTTCTCCTATAAACATAAAGATATTTCGTCAAGCATGTTCAGAATGAAGCATATTACCGTCTGATGAACCATTACACTTTCGTATTTCGATTACTGTAGGATATGATTTGAATGTAATTTCTGTTTAGCCTTTACAAACTCAGATCTGAACAATGAAACAGTTGTGATCACTTTTTCTAGATGTATCTTTCCCCACAACTTATCACTTCCACTCACTGATTTTTTTAAACTTTCTTTTTCTTTCTTAGTATAATTTCTATGCGTTTCATGTATGATACGGACTTTGCATGATCACCAATTTTATCATTTTTTTTAATTACTAGCAGCAAAAGCAGCAAAAAACGAGTTATTGTTCCGCAGACGTTCCATGTTCTTTACCATCACGAACTTCTGAACACACTGTGCACATTACCAAGTTTTGCTCATTTACAGAGAGCCATGGCTTCGTCTTTTGCCAGTTTTGAAAAGCGATAATGTAACAAACACAATTTCCTACCATAATTTCAAGCCTACTGTTACTCCCATTCCTACCTTGAGATTTCTCACAGTTTACAGTCCCCAAACATTCACTCTCTTTCTCTTTTCACCATCGAACCATTTAGTTTTTTAGATTCACCTCTTATTTTAACTCTTTTAGAGCCATTGTTAGTATCCTGAGTGTCAATGATTGCACATTTATCTGGTAAGGTACCGTTCTCAAGGGACGACGAAACTTTGCTTTCTTTGAAATGTGTGCTGAAGTTCCGTAGCTCTTACAGGCCTGTGCGCGTTCAGCCAACACCGACTCAAAGGAAGGCCGCGGCGCTTGTTCGTGACGTCACGTCAGGTAGGCATGGCAACGTCAGGTCTGTCGCAGGCATACTCATAATGGTGGTGTCTCCCTCTCTGACACAGGAAAATGTCAAACTATTGGCGGTAGTTGACCAACACACATTGTTCTGAGAGATTTCTGCAATTAATTAATTGTGCAGTTCATTACACTTCTTAACAAACAGTGTACTCCTGAACTTAAATTTCCACCTGTTTTAAGGATTGACATACAAAAACAACTTCATGGTCCAGCAGCAACAGAATTCGTGCTTCTTTACCTTACTTGTAAATCTGAGGAAGTTATGTTAGTACTGGGTTGCTTTTACAAGAAACTGTGAACATATTGGTGCTCTTCTTTAGGTATCTTGGTTGACTGTGGGATGAGGAGCACTGAATGTTAATGAAATATCTTGCGATTGTACACGTTGGGGGAGGGGGTGGGGGACAGAAGAAGAGGCGAAAGAGAGATACTTGTTTTATCAAATAAAATTTTTTTATCTTATAAAGTTTCTCCTTTCAGTTGCAAGAGGGGAATATTTATCTTTTCTAATGTGCATGTTTAAAAAAGTTTAAGCTCAGCAGTATTTTCGATGTATGATTTTGTTTCGTGTTTAGAATTCCTTTCGTTGAAAACGACTGTAATCTAATGACTGGCAACAGTTGGACGTTTACACATGTAAATTAGTTCACATTTCCAGTGACGAGGTCAAACGAAAATAAATAAATAAATAAAAGAAACGAGTTCATTGTAAGGGGGTTGGGGTATGTTTCGATAGCAAAATGGATCAAGTAAACATAGTTACTTGAATGTAAAATTTCCGAAGCTTGCAATGGGTCAAAGCATCTTCTCATATTGATCTACGTTTGCTTCGACAGGATTCAGTAATACAGAAGTATGATCTTCATTTGTAGCTTTACGATAGTAAGAAAACCTTTCATCTAAATAAAACTGCAGAATCCAAAACAATACCAAACATTTTGTCCAAAAATAAGAGATTTATAGTGATAAGCGCGCCCAGGCGTTTCTTCCTGCAACAGACCAGGCGTTCGCCGTGCCTAGCTGACGTGACGTCCCCAACAAGCGCCGAGGCCTTCCTTTGAGTCGGCGTTGGTTCAGCTTACTAACAACGCTACTGAAGCCGGAACGTGCGGAGTTCGCCGAGTTCTTTGCAGACGCGAGAGAACAACCAAATGGCAACCAATGAATTTCGCTTACTACGCGTGGTCTAGCGGTTCTAGGCGCTCAGTCCGGAACCGCGCGACCGCTACGGTCGCAGGTTCGAATCGTGCCTCGGGTATGGATGCGTGTGATGTCCTTAGGTTAGTTAGGTTTAAGTAGTTCTAAGTTCTAGGGAACTGATGACCTCAGAGCCATTTGAACAGCTCCTCCGCACACGCACCTTTTTGGTACAGCTGCCATACTACCTGTCTCGCAAGCTCACAAGTAAGAGATAGCGGACCTCAGATGAAAGCAACGATGACAGCATGAGAACGACGATTCAGTTTGAAATGATTTGAAATTCTTAAATACATAACGCTTTTTCGTAAATTAGTCAGCAATCATATTAATAGTAATTGTG